>NC_045733.1:21044033-21654033 GCF_008692095.1 Etheostoma spectabile | reverse complement strand
CAAACAAACGAACCCTTTCCAACTGTCAGTCAGTTGGAGGGTTATGTGGAACGCAGTACGCCTTGATGGCTTGACTAGTTCTGCTTTCTGTTGTGCCAACAAGGACACAATGTGTGAGTCCATGTGTCCATTGCCTAGTCCTATCAAGTGACAGCGTAAATGAGCAGCATCGGTGTCGATTCACAAACCGCCTTTCTCCATTTCCTTCCGCTAATAACAGAGAGAAGTGAGGGACAAGTTATGCGTCGCAGCCTCGACAAAAAGAAGAGTTAGAATACAGAAGGGGGAGAAAATACAGAAAGGTATGATTTCACCTGCACGCACACACACCTCTATGATATCTACAGCTACAGCATAGCCGGCAATTTGAGACGATAACCTTTGCGCGTCAGTGGCTGGGCAGAGCGGCATGCATTCATTTGTGCGCCTGTTGACCCGGCTCCTCATCAACCCAATGAGCGCCGTGGAGGGGAGGCTCTCTTCGCCGCCGTGCATCTCTCCTCCATCTCCTCCTCACTTTTCCAGTCGGCCAGCAAGACTGTCGGAGCTCCTGCAACTACAACCCCAACACTGTCACTCCGCCTTGACAACCTGCAGGAAGGATTTCTAGCCTCTCCGCGGTTGTTTTTTTTTGTGGCTCATTTCCCGCAACCGCCTCGAATCAAACGCATTGGACTTTCTTTTGCGTATTTTCAAGGAGAGAAAATAAAAATAAAGAAACGGTGAAACGATGCAGCAGCGGGAAAGGATGCAAATTTCCTTAGTAAGTATAACCCGTCACCATGATACGTATGATCTATAAACCCAAACAGGTATTACTGATTACCGTTGGTGTTTTGTCCATTGGTGACTTCTCGTAGCTCCTTTCTCCATCGCGGGAGATCCAGTGCATTTCGCCCCGGCACGGAGCGACAGAGCAAGTCTCCAAAAAAAAAAAAAGGTCTGCAACTTAGGCTACCTTTTTTATCCACATTCCCCTTGCCTCTGTCGCGGTATAAGTCGCAAATCTGCTGCCTGTATATGCTTCATTTTCCGTAAATCGGACTGCCTGTGCGCACCGGTGCCACATCTGATGCACTGAGGAGGACTCACTGGAGACAATATCTCCTCAAAGGGCAAAAACTTCAGTGAGAGGGCGAATGTGGGCAACCGGGGTACGTGCTGCAGACTATCGCAGAGGCGTAAATGGCAAGTAGTTCCATCAAACTTTGTGGGTTAATTCGTGGTTTTATTTTTTTTAGCCCTTGAGACACGCACCCGTGGTGCTGTGGGTGGACTACCGTGGACAGCTCCGCCGCTGCCGGCGCTCGGTCTGCGGCTGTAAGCCGTCTGGACCGGCTGCTCTCCGGCGGGGAGCTGTCCTTCTCCCGTGGTGCTGAAACCGCTTGCTTAGTCATAGTCACGCACCACAGTGACTGAAATTGCAATAAAAATAGAGGATTTTTTTTTTTCTCCAGCCGTTTATGGTGAAATTTTGTATTTTAACAGGTTCATATTCTCCTCTCAAGATGTTTCCCTAGTTTTATTTATTTATTTATTTATTTTAATTAACCAGGTCCTGCATCTTTTAATGTCTGTGTCAGTGCCTATAGTTGGAGAATGTCACAGTAACTGTGATCACTCCACACTCTATGATAGTGCAGTGGGCTCCAGGTGGATTACGTTACAGCTGATTGTCCTTGGAAATGCGTTCCTGGAAGCACACAGCATATCAGTCCAGTGACATACTGTGTGTAGTAAAAGTTTACCAGAGCTAACAGTGACACTGCGGTGCCTAAAAGGCAAGCCATCCGGGGCTGTGGTAACATGTCCACCTGCATCCGTTTTTAGCTGAGGACAAGTCAAAGCCAAGCCTTTGTGTCTGTGTTATTCCTCCTTTGGTTTTGCATTCTGGTGAGCAGTGCACATCCGTGTGTTGTACACTGAAGCGACTGAGCTCTTTAAATGCACATCAAACCTTAAACTGTCTGTTTTTTTAAATTAAAGGCAACATTTATATTAGTCTACATGCTTTTCTTATTTTACAGCAGTGTCCCTGATGTATTTATTTAGCTTATTTCTTTTGTTTTATTGCAGTTTTTCTGTTAATGTTCATGTTCATTAGAAAAAGTCCCAGTGTAATATTACACATTTGATTCAATGACGAAACACCTTCTCTAAATACCTTCACTATGATCTCATCTGGACCACTACGATATCAGTGCAGCGCTGTTGACATTGTAGCGCTCACCTGCAGCCACCCCCCTCTCTCTATCATCTGAAGCTCACACTCTTGCGTGCATTCGTCCATGGAGGTTTAGAGGATTTTTATTGCAGCCTATGACAATATTTCACCCAGAATGTATTGTGGAAACAATAATCACAAGGAACATGTAATTGCTCAAAATCTTTCCAGGATAATCCCCAGAACAACAGATTAAAGCAAGGCAATCTGATGTTGTGGGCTGAATAGCCTCGGAGTACAGACATACCCATTTGTTCTTCCATTGTAGAAGCATGATATGAAAACAAGATTGGACCGAAGGGTCATGACTGCGACGGATATATCATTTGTCATGATGAAGTGGCATATTGCCTTCTTCTACTGAAATGAGAATTTTCATTTTGTTCTTTGAATCATTTCCTAAAACATTTCTGCTTGCCTGAGAAGCCGTTTTTTGATTTTTTTGATTCTTCCCTCTCTCATTCTGTCTGTCTCGTCTGATTTGTTCAAATGTTTGTAATGTCTCTACGCTCTTATCCCTGCCTCCCTCCCTCCTCCTCCCCCACCTCCTCCTGACAACTCCTCCCAAGACTGAAAAGACAACTAACAAACAACTGTGATTGCTCCGTTCTAGGTCTCCCCCTCCGAATAATGCCAAATGGATGCTGCGCCGGGCTCCTCACCCCCTCACCAACTGCTATGGAGGCATGCCAAGCCATGCAAGTGACCTTTATCACGCCATGAATGCAAGCTCCGCCGTTCAAAGAGGACACAAGTAACCTTTTCTTGTTATCTAAGAAGGAGCTGTTGATCTGAAGAGAGAGGCGCTGGAGACGAGAGGCCGAGAGAGAAGAGACTCGTAAAACAATCAGACAAAACAAACACACAACGACAGGATGCCAAAGCGGTCCGAGGAGATGCTGATGGATCTGTGGATGTCCTTGCTGCTGGTGTGGATTACTTGTGTTCCCTGCGTGTCTACGACTCCTATCATAGGCCAGTCCAAAAGTACACAAACTGGTGGGTCCGCAGCGGTGGCGAGCGGTCCTGGCGAAGGACAAAGATTACTGAGCCGCGCCAAGAGAGGATGGGTTTGGAATCAAATGTTTGTGCTGGAAGAATTTTCTGGACCCGATCCAATTCTAGTTGGCAGGGTGAGTGCTGTGATTGTCAGCATTATATTAAGCTCGCTTATCGTGTGGAAACATTAATTCGGCCATTTGAATGCTCCCTCCGAGTTTTTTTTTTTTTTCCCTTCCCATGGGCGGCGGGAGGGTTTTGGTTGTCAAGGGGAAGCAGAGATACGGGGACAAGAGAGAGGGATGTGTATAGGCGGGGGGGAAGAGGGCTGACGAAATGCTTTTGGAAATAATTAAACTCTCATCAAATAATGGCGGCAACATTTTATGCTGTGTTGGATGTCCTTGAAATCCAAGATACTGTGCAGCAGTCACAGATTGTTTCTTCCCATCTTTTTTTAACACACTTGCTATTTCCACACAAAATATAAACATGCATTTTTCATTTTTTTATTTTAATTTCCCATTTCCGCCCACATCCATTTCTTCACGTAAAGACCTGATTAAATTGGAACTGTGCATGACATAAGAGAGTTTTTTTTCTTTCATTTATTTTTTTTTAGTTATGGTCACTTTTTCCATTCTATAATGAACAGAACTGCAGGCTAATCCTGCGGCTCTGGAACCACCTGCTCCCTGGCCTGCGTGGAAGTGTCAGGCAGGTTTTCCAGGAGAGGGAAGGGAAGGCTGCTGGCCAGCCCGGCCAAAGCAGCTTGTTCACAGCTCGTTGCTGGGACTCACCTGGGGAGAGTCAGCCTGGCAGCGAACGCCTGCTTCCCTCCCCCGGAATATCACCCAGCCACTCTGGCACGGACGGGAACGCAGGCCATCGAGCATATTTGATCATGTTCAGTAATAGCTTTTGCAAACAGTGTTGCGGTGCCTAATTTTTGATAATTGGTGGCTATGCCTTTCTTGTTCATTACATATCGCCATTGTAGTGCATTGCAGTATATGTTTTTCAACCCCCTCAGACCTGATAGCACTGATGCAAAAATCTGCTGTGGCCCCTTGTGATCCAAGTACTTTTAACTTCACTTCCTCTTGCTTTTTACTTATTTTATCCCAAGTATTGTCATATGGCTGCATCAATTAACCATTCGCCACCATGTGGGATTTGCACCTGTGTTTTCTAAATACCGTACGAACACAGAAATGCTGTTAAGCGATGCATTAATTTTTCAAGCGAGTCAATTAGGAAGCCTCTGTTGGATTCCGCGGTGGCTGCTCATCACAATGCTGAAACAAACAAGCGCCCACTCCGGGGCCACGGTGACCATCCGTGAGAGTGGAACATAAAGGTTAGATCTCAGCTGTGACAATGGGAGTCCCAAGGAGTTCACATAAGAAGTAGGTATAGTCAGTATGTATGGCTGTCTTACCTGAAAATCTGAAAATAAACACAAGAATATTACATTTTCATGACAACAAACATGGATAAGAGAGTCATAATTTCAAGCTCACACACGCTTTGTATATCAGGCTGTGTGCCTGTGAGGGTGAAATGCTCGTCGCATTGTCAACAGAGGATTGGTGGCACAGAATCAAAGTGTGTTCCCGGTCGTGAAGGAGGCTTTTTCTTAAAGCTTTGCAACAAACGTGACTGTAGCGTAGGTTTGTCATAGATATAGGCCTCTCTCGGTTGAAGGACATGCAGGGATTGGGTGCAGGTTGGGTGGGGGGGGCGCTCTGGATGAAGAAGAACTTGCCTTTTTGCAAGGTGATGATGATGATGATGATGATGGGTAGCGTTCACTGCAAGGTTAAGTGCTCATGACTATGCCTGGCAGAGCTAAGATAAGTCCTATGTGAAACCAAGATGGCACTGTATTGGTCTAAGACTATAAATCTCTCTCTCTCCCTCTCAGTCCCCTTTTCTTTCCCTTCCTCTGTGTTTCTCACGCTTAATTAAAAAATGAATCAAATGGGCGGGAGGTGTGATTCAAATGGGTCACACGGCTCTCTGTGTATTTTGCACAATTTTTCTTCCTCTGCGTGTGAGACTGCCTGTGTCTGCTGTTGTGGGCCCATTATCATGGAGGTCCAGGGCCAAAGATTGGACTCTTTCCATCCCATAGTGTTTTATTTCCGGTGCGCTCTGAGGTTTAATTACACGTGCGTCCCCAGTCTTGTGTCTCCCCTCAACCGCACCACGGCGGGGGAAGGAGAGATGGTGTTTCGAGAGGGATAGAGTGAGATTGTGCCATCAATTTTGAACGGTGTGTCATTCTCGGTGTTCGCTCTCAGAGGAGATGATTAGCATAAAACAAGGCAGGGGAGGAGGGTGAGAGGAGGCGGAGGTGAGGGAGACTGAGACGGACGGCCACAAGGCGTGACAGCACCCTTCCCTTTTGCTGTTCTTCTCCAGCGCGTCGTTTTTCTTGACATTGTGATTCACTGAGCGCCGTGTTCGTCAGCCCCCGTCAGTCCCGTTGGCGTCGGGGAGCAGACATGCAGTACCTGTTAAAGTGAAGCAGAGGAGACAGCTGTGAAAGCTTGTTGCTCGGCTGTAGCTTAAAACGAACACAGCGTTGGAAAGGGATTTTAGGATTACTCATCAGGAGCCAGGGACGGTTCAGAAATAACCCGTCATTAGGAATAGAGTACGCAAATGGAGTGTTAAGGTAGATAGGCTCCAATGTATCGCTCACACTCGGACGGGGCTTGGGGACGTGCGATTGTTCATTGTTGACGATGAGTGGGAGATATCACTTCGAGTGAAGACTCTCATGTAGGCCAGTGCAAGGCAAGCAGAGGTACTTTTAGGTAAAGCAGCTCTTGAGTTACCATTGCACAGCCATGATGGGAAAGTGTAGCCTGGGTTTTAAAATAAAATGGCAGTTCTTTAGTGTTTAAGGTTGCTGTACCCATGTTGACAACCTTTCTTCCCTCTAGCATGAGGCCTATCCGAACCCTAATGCAATCTCAGCCATGTTTCCCCGCCATTATGCTTTTTTGATCAAAACCATTTCAATTATTCAAACAAACAAAGAAGCAGCTCATTTACACCAGGCCATTAAAGACAAAACATCGCCTTAGAACAAAAAGACAAACAGTGGACAAATTGCTGTGTTTGCACCAAATGAGAAATCTGAATTATTTTCTTTGTAGTGTGAGGCAGATTGATGGCAGTTAGCGCCGGGATATCTAATGGCGTTAACTTTTCTCGACTCCTTTACTTCCCGGCGATCATTTAGCATATGGTGTGTCAGGATTGATCATGATGTCTTCCAGTCTGCCGAATTGTTGTGCAGATGTGGTAAATAGACTGATCCCTCATCCTATTGTCCATCGCTTTAATACACCACGACATTGTATATGTGTTTTCCCACAAAGAGAATTGATAATCCACCATTAGTATTAATCAATTCAGGCTGAATTGTGAGATTTCAAGGACTGACAGTGGCTTTGGTTATTGATTCAGCAAAGGAAACAGATATGTTGGGAAGGGAAAAAAAATGTCTTTGTGTGTGTGTGTGTGTGTGTGTGGTGTGTGTGTGTGTGTGTGTGTGTGTTTGTTGTGGGAATGAAACACACGCTTCATTCTTCCAAGCAAGCTGTTTGACAGGATTCCCAACAAGAAGGGCCACATTAGTATCAGATTGGTGGCGTAATGGAAGTCCGCAGGGTGTTTAGCTTGAAGCAGATGAGATATTGTGTTATGTAAGTGATGTTTGCATTGCCCTAAAAAAAAAGACCTCTCTCAATTAGCGATTTGTCTGAGATGTTTCAATCCATCTCAATGGTTTTCCCCTTTTGAGGGGATTTCAGGTGAAACTGTCAAGAGAACACAGCTTGGATTCTCTGGTTAATAGGGTTCCTTGGGAAAAAAAACAGGTGCCCTAATATTTATGGATTTATTTACCGAATGGTGTATCTGTTCACCATGATACAAGTAAAGATTGCAATAATTTTCTTTTTCTTTTGTCTGTTTACCACCTGGACGTCAGTAAAACATCTTCATCCGGGATGTATTTTCCCCGAATTCAATTCAGAACTTTTTGTAGCTTTTGTTGCTTGGCACTTTGGACTGCCAGAACAAGATATCTATAAATACTGATGCCAGCTACTTCTGCTCGGCTGGATTACCTCTCTCTGTCTCTGTCCCCCACCTCTCTCCTTCTCTGTGATGGGGTGATTATGGAGAGACTGACTCTTGAGCCCGAGTAAGCTTGCCTCCAGGGCCGATGGGGTGTGGTACGATGACATTGTTAGAATTTCTCCAAGTGTTTGGCTTCGGCATGGCGAGGCAGCGAGGCAAAGCTAAGGCGAGTCCTGACTGCAGCTGCCAAAGGCCCCGGCTTTCTTGACAGAGTCGTGCCAACGTGGCCTCAGATCAGCGAGGATCCCCCATCTTAATCTGCATTTACCCCGGCTCCAACAATTGAGTGCATATCTGGCTCTGCCTTTGATTGATGGATGAGAAGTGGGAGTTAACGAGAATATTAGCCGAATTATTGCCAGTGATTGATTGCCATTATGACACATAAATTATACGCATTGGCTCGGATGTAATACATGCTGAAATATAACACAAATTAGACACAGGTTCCAGTGCCATAGTGAGAGGATTAAATCAAAAAAAGCTGTCATTAAATCCATATTTGTTGGACTTTGTTTCATTCCATTTGGGTTCTCACACCCACAACAGTGCCTGGGATACAGCTCCGTAATCTCTCTCCAGGCAGCATCACAAAGACCCGTATTGAGCTGCAGTCTACCAGCAGCTCTCAGCCCTTAGATCTCCATCCCCTCCTCTTGTGTAATTTAGAAAAAAAACATTCTAACATCCCTCTGTCCTCTGTTTCTACCTCCTTTGCTTGCTCTGTGACGGCGCTCCTCTCTTTCCCCGAGGCACACCTGTACAGTATATCACTAATGCCGGCAGGGCCATTATATCAATGGGCCATGGTCACAGTCTCTCTCTCTTCCTTTCCAATCTCTCCCACTGTCTGTCCCTCCCGGTCTGTAATAAAACACTGGGCCCAGCATTGGCTCTGATAGAGCTGTGGGATCACATTAGTGCTGCCCTCGAAAAGCTTGACAGGTTGTCTATGGCTTTGTGTCGTCATCCTGGTCCCCATTAACAAGCTGTGTATGTGTACGTGCATGTGTGTGACTTACAGTAGTCCATTCGGGAGTGTTGTGGACTAAAATGAGATAAACAGACGCAGGCTTGGATGGAGTATATTTAGACATGAGGGTTATATGTGCTAAAGCAAATACATGTCCATGAAGCTTCATAGCTGTTGTGTCTTTGCAGACATTTGCGGGGGTGTCAGCGGAGTCACATTCATGAAAGATTTCTCTGTAAACTACTCTGTGTGTGTTTTGAGCAGACATCGCTGTCTGAATTCTGTGGTATTTCCAATTTACTGTTGACCTCGTCCTCACTGGCATTATTACTTTTGAAGCAGACATATCGCCATCGCCTGTATCCTAAATGTTATTGCAGAGTCGTTTTACCAGCCTGTCAGGGCTCATTTAACAGAACGTGTGGTATCACTTTATTCATATATGACGGACATGACTGTCATAACCATCTCATGAACGCCTCTCATGAACATGAATGAGTCTTTGTGAGTGTTTATGACTGTTAAGTGGCATTCGTCTTACTTACTCGTTATTTGCTTGTGGTCAAGGGAATCATTCATGACACCGTTATGAAGGCGTAATCATACTTTATGCCATCTTTATGACAAGTCTTCATTGTAATCAAACATTTTGACATCTTTACGACAAGTCCAAATTGTTTCACTTTAATCAAGGAAAAAATTCAAGTAGAATAATTCAAGTATAGTGGTCTCGTGACTGTAAAAACCAACCGTGTAATGATTCCATAAAGTGTAATAATTAGGCCTGCTATGACATATGTTTGACGAGATATGTTGTCTAGGTTAATGTAACTGTCATTACAAAGGCATGACAGGCTTTATTGTCTTGCTTAATGTCAAGTTGCCACAACACAAACATCTCAAACAATGCTAACTTTAAATTAGAAGTCATAAACAATCATAAAGACTACATTATTGTAGAATATATTTACATTGTACTAATGGCAGATGTGTCATTTGTTCTATCATCACTCACTCTGTTTCCCTTGTGATGTCTTTCTAAACACTCCCACACGGATGACCACGGAGCAGACACAGCTCACAGTGTCCTGCCTCTTCTCTCACACGTACCGAGCGGCTGCTGTGCATTGCCACACATTCTGCATTTCCATAAGGGAGCTGAAATCATGTTTCAGTTCAGTGTATCGTAAGGAGGCACATGACGCGTCTCGTCGGCGATCCCTGGTAGCTCTCTTGTGTACATGCATCAGCTGCAATTATAATTTAACAGGAAAGCACATCCATTCACATGGCTTCAGAGTCCCTGAGCAAAATAACAAGCTTGCTGCTATCACTCACATCTGTGGCTCAGCGTGATTAAATCCATGTTGTACGGTGAGCGGCTCACGCGGGGGCCACATTCCTGAGCTTCCACAGCAGTGCTAATTCATAGCAAATGGCCCCCTTTATGGTTTCACCTCGGACTGCGTCGCCGCGATTAGCTCTCTCTCATGTCAGTGTTTGTCAGTCAACGGTGTCAAACTCTTCCAGTGGAAATCCAGAAAAGCCCTCTCTTCTAATTAAGTCCAACAATCCCCCAGCACAGCCTGTTTTTAACGGCTCTCCCGCCCCTCTCCTCTCCTCCTGCCTCCCTCACCCTCCCTGGCTCACCGGGCTTGGCCTGGGATGGCTGTGCGGAGGTGGAGCGCTTAGCAGGCTAAATCATCTGGCACTCCGCCTTGAACTTTGCTCTAACTAATTTATAGGAATTAAAGTGGTTCACCTCATACACTTGGCTCGTGTGCCGCTTTGGCTAAATTAGTCTGGTTTCTTTTCAAAATAGGGGATTTTGATTTATATCATTCTCAAAGCATCAAGAGATACATTTGCAATTTAATAGGCTGACGCCACTTGGCCTTTGTCTTGCGCTGACATTTAAATGATTGCTCATTTGTTAAACAAATCGCCGGCCCGTGCGCATTGAAAACAGGCGGCAATAGGCGACTAAATTAAGGCAGCATAAGAGAGCGTGGTGTTGGACAGTCTGCTTACTTATGAATCCATGCTGTGTTTTCCAGGCAAAATATTGGCCAAGCATGAGTAGCAGTAAATGAGGTTACAAATATTCAAATCTGATTATTCAAATCAAAAGATTATAATTATCTGAAACCTGCTAATTGGCCCTTGCATCTGACATAGTAGTTGTGGGCATAAGCCACAGCAGCAGCAGCAGCAGCGGTAGGAGCTAAAGATTCCTGCTCCCTGTGCCAGTGTGCTCTTGTGGGCTCAATGTTTGGCTCCAGTCCCCAGGCAGCTCCTCTCCTACGGATAGAGCCCAGCGTATGTGAAACGCTGCAGGCGGCTGCAGGCGACTTATCCCTGCGCCTCTGCTCCCATACACGTCCCATCAGCCAAACTGGGACTGCCGGAGTAATCTTGTTAAGAATGGATGTTGTTATTGTGCATTTTTGCTTCACGGTTAGCTGGGAGCACACGTGGGCTGGAGCAGCAGAGACAATGGGGAGGGAGTTTTGGATCCGGGGTGGGGGGGGGGTGGGGGGAAGTGCCTATTTCTGGCACTTAAAAGATGACAGTCCTTAACGCTCTTCCTCCGCCTCTTTGCTTTCCCTCCCCACCCCTTCCCTAGCTCATTCCTCACCCGGCTCATAGAACATAATAACAACAAAGCGGCCTCAGTAAACAGTGGATGTGACATTTACTTGAAGATCGGTGTCTTCACCTATAACAGGTATTAAAGATGATGATTATTATCACTGCTGAGTGGAAGGCAGGAGGTGGCTCACCTCAATCACTGACGTGACAATAAACACACGCGCACACACGCACACACACACACACACACACACACACACACACATTCTCCCTCCAAACGCTCCTAACTCTGGTATCTGGGTGCCAACAGACTGCGGCTTTGACCTTTCTCACAAATGAATTATTTCGGTTTAATGATCCCTTCTGCAGAAAGAACAAAAAGATAGCTGAAATAATAGCCACGGGAGGAGAGGTGGGAACGTAAAAGGGCAGCACCCCCCCCCCCCCCCCACACTTTATTCTCCAAACTTACTTCCACTGTACCTGTGAAGACGCCTGTATCCCTTTTAATAATGCCTCTTCCTGCTGTTTGTTTCTCCAAGGTGCGTGTGATATGTGTAGATGTAACTGTGGAAAAGATCTTACTTCGAGATAATAGTAAAAAAAAAACACCCTGGATGTAACAAGCAGGTGGTGATGGTGATGATGGAAACACACACTTCTTTGTTTGTGCGTGAAAGTGACACTTTGGATGTTTTTTCTTCTCTTCCCTCCACCAATGTTTGATTAATTCTTCTTTTTTTTCCTGTCGGATCAGAAAAAAGGGATGGGAAATGGAGGGGGGGGGGGGGGGAGTAGATGCATGAAAAATTCACAACGTTATAATATAAAATCCAGATGAATCATAAATGCTTAATGGGAATCAGGGCCGAGCGTGCTGGATGTTAAAATTGTTCTCAAAGAATCCTGGGTGTATGCGCTTTGTCTGCCAGCGCCGCGTGCACACAGAGGAGCACTGCATGTTACGTCGCCTCTCTCAGCTGCTCCATCTCTCCCGATGGCGACGAAATGAGGTGTTGAGGGACAGTGAATGGAGAACGCCAGAAACATGTGAAAAGCTTTTAGAGGGTAGAGGCCGTCTGTTATCGAAGTCTGGCTAATTACCTTTATCCTAGCTGCAACCGCCTGCCTGTTGTTGTGCTTGTGGATTGGACATGCACCGTCTATCTGATGAAATATTAACAAATCTTTGCAAACACCCGGTCTTCTCTATTGTGTTTTTAATGAAAGGCTGAGATCCAAGAAAAACTTCTGCTATTATGAATAATACAACATCCAATTAGTGTAACATCATCGCAGATGAGTTTGATGAAAGACCGGACTGGTGTAATGTCGGAGGAGTGTGAACATTTAGTTAAGTTATCAAAGTGTTTGAATGTGGTCGGGCGGTGGAGGAAGATTGCTTATGACGCGCTGACATCCTCATGCAAACTTAAACCCGCTGGAGTGCTTAAATTAAGAATTTACAAACAAGGAAGTTGAACTGAAATTTGGATTGCATTTATTGTGTAAAGAAATGCAAAAACTATAATGTGTATTTTTTTTTCAGTTTTTTAAAATAGGGTCAAATCACAAAAGTAACAAACTAGCCTTTAGAGAGTGGATGCCTAGCTTGGGAACATTAGCACTGATTTCCTCCAGATGGTACCATGTTATATGAACACATGCTTACATGCAGCACACTGTGTGCACAATTTACACACTTGTGTAGTGCGTAACTTTAAATAGGGTTGTGTTGGCTGAAATTGTGCACGTTCGATATGCACTCACCAAAAAAATACCACTTCTGTTTAATGATAAATTTTAGCCACCTATGGATCTTCTTCAAAACAGATATTCTGACTTGTCATAGTAGGAAAGCGCAGCTGAAATGGGTAACCTTAACGACGGCTCAATTCCATCAAGTGTCCCAGTTAGCTATTTCAGTGAGTCAGCATGCACAACACCAGGGCCTCTCCGAAGTGGAATGCAGCCATCGGTGATGGTCAACATGTCTGCTGTGAAAAAGGTCTGTTGTCGTCCATTCAGCTTCTTTACACACTAACTGACAGCAGATTAGTGGTACTTAAAAAACCCATTTGTATAGTTTGTGTTTCTGTGTTTCAATAACAACCGCTGCAGCTTCCTCGCCGCTGCATTCACCAGTTTAGTTTTAGGAAAATACGTTGCTGGTCCTGGACCATCTGCTCCGTAACAAATATGGCGACCGTTGGGTGCGAGTTGTGTCCGGGTTCCCAAGGGGTTAAGCAGGCATCCATGAAGCTTAGCTCCCATGGCGCCATTTTAATGCTGCAAAACACCCACCGTTAGCATCCCATTGACTCCCATTCATTTTGGCAGTCAATGGAACAGCTTTACATCTGAAGCGTTTAACACTTAAGTTGTCCATCGTTTATTTCTAAAGAAACACGACAATTTGTAAAATAATCCATTACCTTATATGTCACGTTATGGCTCCGTAGCAGATGTTTTTGGAAAAAACAGGATTGTGTCATAACCACGCGACATTCTGTCACATAGTCGACAAATTACCGTATTGCCACGAGAAGCTCGCAGACAGTTTGGACTTACATTAGCTGTTTAGGTTTGATTACTAATGTTAACTAGCATGTTGGTTAGCAGTAATTAGCCTGTGGCTATGTTAATGTTAACTAGCATGTTAGTTAGCAGTAATGATCCTGTGCCTATGCTATTGTTAACTAGCATGTTAGTTAGCAGTAATTAGCCTGTGCCTATGTTATCTCCTAACATACCTACCTCTCCGTCTCTGCTGATTGGGAATGATTGAGATTTCTCTTGCACAGCTACCAGAAGACTTACAGCTTTCAGACAGGTCGCTCACGTCACATCTACATCTTCAAGCTCAGTTGGATCTCAGCATCACCGGGAAAGAGCTTCTAACAGACTTCACTGGTCTCCGTCCAGAGCAACAGGATCTGTTGGTCCATTTCTTTAACTGTTTATGGGGGTTTGACACTAAACATTTGGACCGCTTTGAGTGCAGCATCTGGGTGCTCGTAGTGCACTGCATGAGGCCACACTTTCTCAGTGTGAATGCACTATGTACAAGTGTAAGTACAGAAGTGCACAACTTTTAGTTGTATTAGTGTTGTGTTCATCCCACATCATGCAGTGGATGGGGTTTAGCTAGTGTTAGCTGTTTCTTTAACCGAACACAGCGAGGAGTTCCCTGTAACCTCAGCACTCTGCCTGTTATTCAGTGATTGAAGTACTACATGCAGTAACATACAGAGTGCTCAGTGTACACATGGGACCGAGCAACGGCTAACAGTGTCAGCCGGCGAGCTGTTAAACTGTACAGTGGCACATGGAATTACATTAAAGTGATAAGAAATCATTTTTACTGCCCGCCCACGCAGAATTTGCACCAATCAAATTACATCACTGACACTGTCAGTCAGAAACAAAAATCCACACCCACTGGAGAACACTTTTGCACTTTTTCTGCCACCACAGAAGAATATATACTGTAATACTGTCATTTCCTCTTCTTTGGAAGTTAAGGAATTAGAATTTCAGAATATCTTTTTATTTAACCAATTGTTATTGTAAAGACATTTTGTAGGAAACTGAAAGCAAGACTATAGTCAATACATCTTTATATAGAGCATTTGGTACAAAAATACAGAATTATAACAAAGAGAAAGAAGAAAAAACACAATATCACTTAATTTCCCATATACCCTTTCCATTCTTCAACCTACTACTCTTACTCATTCAACTCACTAAAGAGATACATCAGTGCGTACAATGTATGTTTTCTTTTACTGCGTCAGGTGTGATTTCACTTAAACTTGAAATTCTACAAATCAATGCAATAATTATATGTAAACACATGAACAACGTTGTCATAATCAGAGCTATCCATAAGCTTATCCTGCTCAGGGTCACAGGAGGCTGGCACCTATCCCAGCATGCACTGGGCATGAGGCGGGGTAGACCTTTAAAGGCTGCCAATCTATCACAGGGCTCAGCACACATTCACACTCAAATTCACACCTACAGGCGATTTAGAATTTCTAGTTCACCGGTTACCCGCATGCAGCTCCACTGGGCTGCCTTTATTCACTGATGTGGTATCGGGGTGGTACATTTTGTCTTTAAAAACGGTGCTGAATGACAGTTAAGATCATAATATTCATTGGTGTGATTAAGAATGCCAGTTAAGGAATGCATTGAACTGAAAATCCTAAAATGCAACATTGTCAACAACACTATCCTTTAAGGGAGTTCTCTTGCAGTAGTAAGCAGTGAGAACAAGAAGCGCAGATACTATAAATTTCACAAAAAAAACGAGGAGTGCTGTGCCTCGGAGGGGGAACTCCCTCCGAGTCTCCCGAGATGACGCTCCTCGCCTCTAAGAAAAGGGAACACTGCCAAATGGCACGGTGCCCTTTATGTTACTTTCTGTGTTTTTCCTGCGTCACGACGCCGCCGCGTCGCTGCTGTTAGCCGATGAAGACGAGAAGCAGCTGTGGTGAGGAATATTTTAATAGCTCCACAGATCTTTCAATGGGTTGTCACCGGGGGGAAACAACCCGGGCCAACCCCAAAACCATTGTAGCCTCCATCTGGATGGAAGCAGTCACACAGGTCCTCGTTTGCCTCCATCTCAATCTGTGCAGCGCTCCCGGTGTTTACAGCCGGCGCCCGCTTGGATCACCACTTGCCAAGATGTGGCGTGTTTATCAGTGGCTCTCTGTGCACACAGTAACACACATGCACATGCAAACACAAACACACACATTGTCAATGTCTCATTGAGTGGCCAGATAAGAAAACATGACATTATCTTTTCGGTGTGTCTGGTGTACCTGTGTGTCGGTTTGTGCGTGTGTGTGTGTGTGTGTGTGTGTGTGTGTGTGCACTCCTGTGTCCGCACAATGTGTGTGCAGTCAAAATGCTAATGTCATATCTGCCTTGATGACCTTTTCTTCTATGTTGATGCCCGGTGTTTTTTTTGTAAATACCGCGCTGATATCCTGGGATGTGTAATTACCCCACCGCATCAACACGATGCCTCTTTATTAGTTTTCTGACAATGGCCATCCTAGTCACGGCGCAGTGATGTGTGTGTATTTGTGTGTGTTAGTGTGAGTGTGTGAGGCTTTTCTCTCACTTTTTTGAATTCTTTATTCAAAGACAGGTACAATGACAAATGCCAAAATGCATGCATGGGTAAAAGGGTTAAGGGGTAAAGAAAGTATGAAAAAAAGAGAAAAGAAAAAATAGAAATTTCAAACATTCATGCAAATAAAAACAAATTCACATATACCAAGAGTCTTTAAGGCTTTAGGGTTTCAATAGTCTGTATGTGTTGTTGCATTTCATTCAAAAGAACTTCAAATAGAGGTTTTCTGTTAGGGCATTCACTTTTGTGAATGTGAAATCTTTGCTAAAATAATAAACATTTATACTATATGTAATTTTTGATTTTTACAAAAAAACAAACGGCACAATGTTGTACAGTGTTTACACAGCTGAATCCTCACTAGTCCTTAAAGCATCTGCTGCTGCTCACACACACACACACCTGCTAAAGGCAATGGGTCATGTTGCTTCTATTTATGTCAGTTTAGCTCAACAATAGCCATGATATCCATACTGTTCCATGTACTGTATTATCCAGTTTTTCATTTCTGGGAGCTCCTTGGAAATGATCTAAGGGGATTCGTAAATAGATCATATATCCACGTTACACAGAGATTGAAAAATAGGATGGAGGGATTTAACTGAGCAGATACCTCAGTGTGCTGTAATACTACAAACACCGCATCAGATCAAGATGGAATTTGGATCAGGTGTCTTGAGCAGGATCTACGCACGCAATGTGTGCTAACATTTACAATGCAAAAACAGGAAAGGGATTCCTGCCTTTGTTGCATCAAAAAAGCCCGTCAGAAGGGTGTCTGTGCATATGTAATGGGCTCTGCGTTTGTCGATAAGGATCACACTCCCCAGGTTCCACGCCGAGGATTAGGGCAGAGGCCGTTTGATCTTGGTGGTTTAGCATAAAAATCACAAGTCTCCCGAATCCTGAAGCAAAGGAGCTGAGTTAGCTAATTGGCGGTGCTGCTGCATGCTGGGATGGACACATTGTAGCTTCATGTAGAGATCTCAAGATGCCTTTGACAACTCCACAATTACAGTAAAGTCAGAGTGCTGTGTTAATGATGCTTTTAGAGTGGAGGAGAGAAGAAGTGTGTTTCTATTGACACACTGTCGCCATGCTTTCAAATGGAGATAAAACACACACACACACACAACTTGCATAATGTGTACACAAATAGCAACCTAATCCCAATCACAGCAGGCAATCAGACAAGAAACTGAATGTGTCCATCATCAAAGGGGACCGTGGTCAGCCTCGGCGTATGAAAGTGTATTCTGAAAGGCTCCGGAGCTGCGTTCAGGATCCCCTTGCATCCACATCAGATCCACATGCATCTAAGCAACCAACGCAGCAAAAGCAGAGAGGTGTGTGCCAGTTACAGAACATAATTGCCACTAATGACCATCAAGAGTTTGGTTTTCATCCTCCAGGGGCCGTAGAAAAGGCCTTGCGTCTTATCAGTTGATTAGAAGCAAATAGACGGGGCCGGATGCTGCATATTAAGTAAACAGGGGGCTAAAATGGTGTTACTCCATCATGGGAAAGCCTAATGGAGTGGCGGGGAGCTCACTCTCTGCTAATGCCTCAGTTCTAACAAATGGACAACTGCACACAAACCAAGCAACTCGTCAAATATTGGTCTCATTCCTTCTCCCGCCAGTTGAAGTTGTATCTGTACAAAAACAAAAACAAGAAAGAAAATTGTTCCGTTGGCTTGGGGTTTGGACTCAGTTTACTTTCCTGCTCAGAACAGCAAAATTGTGTAGACCTTTGTGCTGCTCTGTAGTGAAGGCACTTATGCTTTTCCAGCAGCAGCGCTGGCATCCAACTGTCAGCGATGGCAGCAAACTTGTTTTTTTTTTCCCTCTCGGTGGATTCATTTGCATTATGCAAATGAACAATTGATACGGTTCTTTTTCCCTCCGATGAACATTTTGCACAGCAATTTGCCAAGCAAGTAATTTCTTATTGATAGAATGATATTTTTGTATAAAAATGGCAAACTCATCTCATTGAAATGTATCGAAAGAAATTATAAGAATAAGAATAATAGTTAAATGGACACTTTAATTCATCTAAAACATTATTAAGGTTTCAAATCCCCTGTCTCTCTCCACTGCAGTACAACGTAGTGGAGCTGCAGGGATAAAAGTAGCTATACCCAGGGCTGTAGTACTTGACTGGAGACGCTGTTCTGTTGTCTCGGACTCGTCTCGGACTAGTTGGTGTTTGGACTCGGACTTGTCTCGGACTAGTTGGTGTTTGGACTCGGACTTGTCTCGGACTAGTTGGTGTTTGGACTCGGACTTGTCTGGACTAGTGGTGTTGACTCGGACTTGTCTGGCTAGTTGGTGTTTGGACTCGGACTTGTCTCGGACTAGTTGGTGTTTGGACTCGGACTTGTCTCGGACTAGTTGGTGTTTGGACTCGGACTTGTCTCGGGCTAGTTGGTGTTTGGACTCGGACTTGACCAAATGGTCAAAAAATAAATAACTTGGATGGTTCACTATAATCATCTTCACAAGTAAAATAAATGATCAGTTCACTACTTTCATTGAATTTGAGTTTTTTATTCAACTTTTTAGCATTGAGAAAAAAAGAACGTTGAAAGAAGTGAAAAAAATGTCGGGAAAAGATTCAAAAACATCGAGAAGAGTGACAAAAATGACAAAAAAAATGACAAAAACAACAAAAACGTTGATACAAAACGAAAAAAAAAAGTTTGTATGTTACATTTTGACCCAGAAAAACAGAAAGTTGTCGAAGGGAAGGGTTAGATATAGTAGTAGAAGTAGAAGTAGAAGATGTACTAGTTTCTACAATAACTTCAGTTATGAACAGTTTTTTTTGTGATCAAATTTGTTTTTATTCATTTAGTATTTTTTCAAATAAAAAAAACCAAACATTTACAAACAGTTACAAACAATACACTGAATGCGTCCCAGGACCAAATAATTGAATAATTAAATAAAAAAAAAATATATATATATATATATATATATATAATATATATCAATTAAATAAACACAACGGGAGGGAGGGAGACAAGGGAAACAAAACAACACATGTAAAACAGACATACACAAACACACACACACACACAGACGGACACAAGACAAGGGACTAAACACCTTTTCAGAATCCAGACATTGACAGCACATTAACAATAAATAAGGCAGAAATTTTGGATGTAATATTGTTCCAGAACTAAACAACAGGAGAAGACTCCCAGAACATATGGGGATATGTACCTTGTGCTTTCATTGGATAGAAAGTGCCTAATGGGCTATTAATTATTTGCATGTGGTGCATTTTCACAAGGGTGAGTTATGTCCAATGAATAAAATTGTAGTGAATCTGCTGATGGTCTGGATTGCAAGATACTTCTGGAATGTTTGACCGTGCATCATGCCAGTCGAGATCTATACCCAGGCCTGGGCAATCTCGTGCCCAGATCCTCTCAATAGGAAGGGCAGAGTGAACAGATATGACCAAGAACTCGTAAAGCCTGGATACCATACCACAGTTTTTAGGCTGCGTGGTAAATAACTTCAGAATAGGATGGATGGGTGAAGCCAGGGACACCGTGTGCCTCGAGCGCCGACCTTAACTGAAGGTAAAAGAGGAACATGGTAGACTGAATGCATTTTGTAAGTCAGAGAAGGGTAACAAGCCATCCTCACCAAAAATGTCTTTTAGACGATGAACTCCCCTTTTTTTCCCAGTGTGGAGCTGTTATTGGCCTCCCACCAATCAGGAGTGCTATATTGTTGACTAATGGGGAAAAGTGTGCCAGTTACAAGCTATATGGCAATTTGTTTCAGCTAATCTCCAAGTTTCGATAAGATGGGAGATAATGGGGCCAAAGCGTAGCGGGCACTGTTTATTAGAAACCTTGGCAAAGAGAGAGTCATGGAGTGACAACGGCTCTGTCATAGCAATCTCTAAGTACCCCAACAAAGAGATCTATCTGGATTAAACCAGGTGAGGAGGGGTCTCAACACAAAGGACCAGAAATATTGGTTGGATTAGATTATACTTTATTCATCCCACGACGGGGAAATTCTGTCGTTACAGTAGCAGCATAGCAGCAACAGCAAAAAACAAAAAACAAAAACAACAACACACAAACAAGTAAGCACGAAAGAAATACAGGCAAGAAATAGACAATGGAAATATGGTAGACTGAGTAAGTAAAATGTTGTCAAACAAAAGGAATTGTTTGACGGTAGAGTTGGTATAGATGAGTGTTCTTGAAGAGGATTATTTTTATTTCATTTGTCTCTGTGTTAACTGTCTCTTATTTGGACTCAGACTTGACTTGGACTCATGTTTTCTTGGACTTGACTACAGCCCTGGTTATCCATATTGCCAGGGAATATGTGTGCTGTGTTTGTGTAACCTGCAGGGTCACCTTGTTGGGACCAGTGATAAGTTTTTTTTTTTTTTTTAATTAGATTTTTTACATGGTGAAACCAAAGAATTGGAAAATATCATAAATATTGCATATTGGAAAAGGTTCCTTTTCAATGTTATTTCTATTCAGATGGACACCGAGTTTTAAGTTTAACTTGTGCTCAGTAAACACAAAATTGCCTCTGCTGAATTATAAATCAAAGGCTGGATTCAAAAAGAGTTTAAATGCATTTCCTGTTTTGTCATTTTTTTTATGTAACATCTCAAAGCCTGTTGTCAGCCCGGTGCTAAGGCAACATCAAAGCAACCTGAAACATGCAGCACTTCAACACTGTGGCCTCTGCTAACCTTGAGAAAAAGAAGGAAAAATAATCTGATTCACCCAAGTCAATAAATCAAATAATATCAGTCCAGCATGACCAGTCGCAGAATCATTAGACTCAGTGTGAACTATTTAATTCATAATGACCTCACAGTTATATTTCATTTTGTGTATGTCTGCCGAAGGAAATCATTACCCAATATATACTGTATGTAATAATATAATATATATGTATCTATATATGTCTCTTCTCTCTCTCTCTCTCTCTCTACTCTCTTCTACTATTATATATACTATATAATATATATAATATATATTATATATATACATACTATATATAATGATACCTGTGTGTTTCTGCCCATTCCTGCTCTAATATCGAGCATATCCAGAGATTGGCACCTGGAGGAAAACAGAAAAGGGAAAGGGGGGGGAGGGGGGGGGGGGTGCAGCTGCATTCTCTTCCTCAGTAATCGAATCCCTCAAAAGTGGTCCATTTTTCTTCATCTCCCCAGGTCCACAGGACCTTTAAACAGAGCAAGGCACAAAAAAAGGCGCCATACAACACAATTATAATTCCAATATAGTCTTGTAAAAAAAAAAATGTAAACAGATAGCCAGGCTGCAAAGCTGCCCCCATTTTCCCAGAAGACTGGTAATAAAGTAGAAAAGATGTAATACTGGAAGAGGCTTTTTACCCCCTGTCCTTGTCTCACTCCAGAAATTGAAAATGTGGCTCTCTGCGATGACACTGGTAGAAGGAGGGATGCTCCGAGATTTATGAGCGATTTTAGAGGGGAAGAAGAGGAGGGGTGGATTTAACCAGAGGCGTTAATGCGTTTTTTTCAAATGAACTCAATTGCACGAGTATTGATAGAATTAATGGCAGTCTGCATTGCTGGTCGGGCCTCTTTTTCCAGTTCTGTTGCGCATGTTTCCTTCAGAGGCGTCATTTCAGAAACCCTCCTGACTGTGACATGGGACACAAACAAGCCACTGGCCCCTCCAGAAGTCTTAACAAGAGCAAATTGGTGACAAATTTTGATTTGTGGGATCACGCTGCTTTCATGTTGGCGCATTTTTGAATTCTCCGGGCAAGACTTTTCTTTTTCCCTGCCCCGTTTGAATATTCTGTTTGTTGTGTGCTGTCTTGGGGGTAGCATTTGTTTCACGTTCTTTTTAGTTTTTTTCTCGAGTTTGTTGTCCAGTCATTAGAAGGCAGAGGTAATGCTGCTTATGCTTTCTTCCTGGCAGTGGTTGCAACTATCCTAACAATAATTACTGGTAGTGGGAGCGGCTTGTGCAGTGTGTGTGTGTGTGTGTGTGTGTGTGTGTGTGTATGTGTGTGTGTGTGTGTTTTTGTTGTTTTCAGAAAAATTTTCTATTTAAAACAGTTATATTGTACATATTTGTTATTTTGTTATAGTGTCCTTTTACGTACTTTTCATTGGAGTATCTGACTGTAGCAGCACTTTGCCTTATTGTTTATTCCCCTTTTTTGTTATCGTATGCATCAACTCAGGCTTTTTACATGAACCATTCATACGAAGAACATATAGCTATGAAAAGGATTGCACTATAAGTCATATATATTCCATATATGTATTACTGTATGCACTACATTGACTGTTATTTAAGAAAGCAACGATCCATTCAGGGGTCAGGGAAGGGAGGACGGAGGGGTCCTAAAACACAGTGCTTTCAATCGGGGTCCCAGAAAAGGAAATCACAAGACCCAGGAAATGTTTCCTCCGTCCCAGTACTACTTCAGGGCAGCGGTGTTTTAACCCTAACCCTGTCTTAACCAGTTGTTTTTGGCCGCTGAAACCATGGTAACCTCACATTACCCTGTATCTGGCTCTCACATTTTCTCGGCTACATTTAACTGTTAAACACAGCTAAACCTAACTGTCATGTGACAGTGTCATGTGCCGGCTGGCGGTAGCCATCATTTTGTACAATCTCATATGAATTGTTGTTTTTTGTTCGATATCAAACAACCAAATACACCAAGGCAAATTCCTTGCAAGTGAAAACTTACTTTTGGAAGTAATATGATTCTGTTATTAAAAAACAAAATGTTCTACTTTACAAAATGTTGTAACATGTTTGTACGTGAGGGCAAGAGTATATTTTGTAAATCAGCATTAATAGATTCCAAGCCATATCATGTAAAGTCTTCTGATATTGTTTAGAAAAGCAGTTTCCAACCCGACCCAGAGGCTGCTGCTGTTGTGTTGAGTCATTATGGCTGTGTGGTAAGATCTCGTAGCGTGACCTTTTAGCATTTCAGCATGAATGCATTCTGGTCCTCACTTACCCTGAGAAAAGAGGCTCACGGAGCCGGTTAGTGGGAAGATTGTGACTGGCCGCGCAGTTTCCCACTGAGTGTAAATCACAGAAAGGAAGAGAGCGGCATGGACTTCTGTACTTGTGTGAGTGTGCGCGTATGAATATGTGTGTGTGCGTGTGTGCCCTCATTGTTGTCTGTGCGTGAGTGAATCGCAGTCCGGGCCAAGAAGCAGCAAGGCCCGGCAGGCCAGGAAGGCGTGGAGAAGAAGGGGGGGGGGGCAGTTTAGTGTGAGAAGGGGAAATGGCATGGTGCTGCTGAAGCCAGTCATCCGTCTGCTGTGACACCCAGCGTGCATGGAAGATGTCCGCAGGACTCGGCAAGGCAGAGAGGAAGTGTGGTCGTGCAGAGGAGTGGGCGGCAGAGTGGAAGTGTCATCCTCTCTGTAAGTGTCACTCTGTCTCTGCTTCCCTGTCTGTCTGTCTGTGGCACATGGGCGCCGTGTCTTTGCGCAGCACTTGACGTCCCGTTCCAAATGTTCGAGCACACAAATGCACAAACACGTTTTTAACCCGTTGAACCTTGGGCTGATTTGACGCTCCTTTTCTACGAGGCCTGTGCAGCCCCAGCATGTCTGATGGGTATGCTGTATAACGTCACTTGGAATATCTTTTGCAGGTGGATTATTGGTATATTACGCAAGAGTCGTGGATGACATATCACACAAAAATCCATCTTGTCAGGCTTTGACTAACCCGTTGTGTCTGAACTACCAGCTCACCGAACCAATCAGCATCCTGGGAGGAGCAACAGTCAGCTAGGGGTGTGGTTTAGGTGTGTGTGTTAATCTGAACACCTGCCGTGTATTTATGTGAAAGTGCCTGCCCTTTCCCAAACAGTTTCCAATGACGGCTTCTCGGATGGTTCCGTGTAAGAAACCATCCGGCTCATCCGGTTAGATATTTAGCATCGATATGTTGAGAATGAGAGGACTTGAAAAGGATCAAATGAGAAGAAAGTAGCAGATTAATAGTTTTGGTAGTGGTACAAATGAAACCAGTGTTGGGAGTAACGCGTTTCAAAAGTAACGCAATTACAGTAATGTATTCCTTTTTTCGCTGATACGCAGTAATATAACGCATTATTAATAACATTTCAATAATGTTATACCCGTTACAATCTCAGTGGCGCGAGTTATAACGCATTTAACCCGACATTTACCGCAAAACATCTCGAGACATACTGTGTGCAGAGACAGACACATTTGCGAGACGGATATTATTTTCAGGAGTTATTACATTGCGTTGAAGCAAGCTGTGCCGTCACTGTTCACCACTAAAAGTTTAGTTGGAACACATCTGTTGTTAAGAGAAGTTGAGTAAGTTTACTGCTTCTTCTTGCCATGGTCTAAAATCATCTGATCAAAGGACTACGGTTGAAAATTAGCCGACTGAATAACACTGGCACATTGACAGAAATGTTAATATGGGTTGTCCTTTAGAAATAAAAAATACAAATATAAGTAGACAATGGTTGAGGCTTAACAACATATGTATGCTTGTTCAATTGTGAGATAAGCTGTGTTCTGAGAGGATGAAAGAGATGTGATGTGATAATAGTATGTGGATATACAGTACCTGTCTTAAAAATATGGTCAACCTAAATGTAAGGATGACTGCAATGGTGGGGCAGTCTATGTGCCTGTGTGTGTGTGTGTGTGTGTGTGTGTGTGTGTGTGTGTGTGTGTGTGTGTGTGTGGTGTGTGTGTGTGGTGTGTGTGTGTGTGTGTGTTATTGTATACACTGTCATGAAATGGTATTGTATGTTTAGTTTTTTTTGTCTTACAATTTAGATTTTTTATTGTTTATGATGTTGTATTGTGTATTTTATTATTGCATTGCTACATTTTTAAGTAAGGACGTCGGGAAGAATAGCACCAGGAGCTAATGAGGATCCTAAATAAACCACAGAGCCGCGGATATCTGTGTCCTGTCAGGGCCGACAGCAGTGGGCCTGAGCAACGAGTCAGGAATTAATGTTTAGTCTTGCTAAATGTAATATCATTACATTTGAATCAGCGGTGGAAAGTAACTATACCGTAGGCTACATTGATGTAATTGTGAGGTGCTTTTAATTGAGTATTTTAATTTTCTCCTACTTCACAATTTAGAGTTCAGATTGACTATGTTTTACTTAACTACTTATTTCATAGCTTTAGTTACTCTACAGATTCAGATTAATGAAACAAAATAATAATAATGAATTTGGACGCTCTGATATATGTCCGTATGTATTATATTGCATCCTACTATTTAATTTATATTCATATTCTGTGCTGTGTGACTGATATTTTGCTGCAGTAACACTATAATTTCCCATTTTGTTGGGATCAACACATATCTATCTATCTATCTATCTATCTATCTATCTATCTATCTATCCATCTACCCATCTATCCATCTATCCATCTATCCATCTATCTATCTATCTATCTGTAGTGGATAAAGATGCTCATTCCCGTGGTGAAATTCACACGTTACCTGCCAAGCCATACTTTATTTTGGTGAAAGTACTTCAAAAGTAACGCATCAGTAGTGTAAAGCATTACAATTCTGAGACAGTAATATTGTAATAGTCAATAATGTATTACATTTTGGAAGCAACTTGCCCAACACTGAATGAGACCTGACTGTGCAGTAACTTTACTGTTAGGTACAACGATTACAGTGTTTGTACATTTTCAGGGAAAAGAAGAGTACTTCTAATGTAATGGAGTAGAAGATTTGAACGAGTGATCTACATTGTTGTGAGTCCCAGGGAGGCAGAAAACACTCCAAAAACAATTCCATCTTTTAGAGGGATAAGACGCAGAGTAACTGTGCTAAGTCACTTTTGCAAATGAGTTTTTTAGCCTTCATTGACAAGGGACACAGACGGGAAACACAGACAAAGAAAGAGAGGGATGACGTGCAACAAAGGTCTAAAAAGGCAATAGAACTGGGGACATTGTGGTTATGTGCGGTGCATCTCATTTTCTAGACTGCTGGGAAGCCATAGAGGGAGGAGGCTTTTTATGAAGAAAAATAATCAAAGTATTTGGTTTGGTTTTTGTTGCCTGTGTCCACAGGTTTTAATCACACAGATAGTAGTTTTACAGCTCATGAATGGATGGTGTGTCCGAGTACTAGAGATGTACAAGAACCGTGTTGATAAGACATTCTGCCAAATAACATAATCCTAATTTTGTGTCACTCCTATTGTTTTATCTTTTCTTATTTTTATTTGAGCTGAACATATAGGTTTCACAACCACGTTTCCCATCATGCTTTGTTAGGGTTAGGGTGTGATCCTGAAAAAAATGTCAACATTTGATTATTATGTTTTATGTATTTCTAATAGAGGAAGTGCTTCCATCCTTTAGTAACAGCAGTAACAGCAGTACAACATAAAGTATGTCTTAGTATTCAAAAAGATGCATACACTTGTAAGTAAATGTACTAAAGTACTTGCAGCAACATGTACTCTAAGTGTCGGCAATAAAAGTACTTTCTTTGCAGAATGGTCCGTTTCAGAGTAGATATTATTTGTATTATATCATTTGAATATTATTCCTGATGCAGTCATGTGCAAGTCGAATTTTAATCTCCTAGTGGAGCCCATATTTATACACTACTGGGTAGTTTTATCTATACCATGATTAATTTTATGTTCTAGTGTGTAAATGTTTTTATAAAGTAAGTATGCTGTTAAATAAATAGTGAGTAAATAAAATGCAATATGTGAAATATATTGGAGTAGATGGATAAAGTGGCATGAATTAGAAATACGTTGAGGAACTGTACAACTGAAGTACAGTATCTGAAAAATACCCTCAATTGCAGTGGTACATGTACTTAACCCTGGTGTTGTCTTCCCGTCAACGATGAAACATTTTTTTGTCACTTTTTCAATGTTATGGGTGTTTTTTTTAAAACGTTTTTGGGTTTTTTTCCAAAGTTTTTTGATATTTTTAATGATGACCTTTTCAGCCCTTTTTTTCGACGGCCCATTTTTTGTGAGGACATTTTTTTTTAACTGAAAACGGGTCAATTTGACCCAAGGACAACATGAGGGTTAATGTAGTAGTTAGTTGGAATCTACCACCTCGGTATGTGTATGAATGAACTGGGTTCAAAGGGTGAATCAACCGTCTTTGCAGAACTTTAACTAACTCACACAGCGCTGCGGAGGAGGGTCTGGCTTGTCCATATTGCATTCTGGGATGGGAGAATAATGTACTCTGGTTTATCGGCATTTCTTTAAACCAATCACAATTGTTTTGGGTGGTGCTGAGCACCGGACGGAGACACGGCGCCTCTGCTAAATCGCCTCGGGAAGGAAGTTGTTTTGGTGGAAGTTCAAAAGTAGATTAGTTGTTAACAGAAAACTCAGATGGACAGATAGTCTAGCTAGCTGTCGGATTTCCCCTGCAGAAAACTGAGGACCAGGTAACCATAGCCCTCAGAATTGGACGATAGTTCAGTAGCTGTCTGGATTTACCCTGCAGAGATCGAGGACCAGGTCACCATAGTCCTCAGTTTGGACAGATAGTCTAGTAGCTGTCTGGATTTACCCGCGAGATCTTAGGACCAGGTAACCATAGTCCTCAGATTGGACAGATATCGGCTAGCTGTCTGGATTTACCCTGCAGAGATCTGAGGACCAGATAACCATAGTCCTCAGATTGGACAGATGTCGGCTAGCTGTCTGGTTTTACCCTGCAGAGATCTGAGGACCAGGTAACCAAGTCCTCAGAATGGGACAGATAGTCAGCTAGCTGTCTGGATTTACCCTGCAGAGATCTGAGGACCGGTAACCATAGTCCTCAGATGGGACAGATAGTCTAGCTAGCTGTCTGGATTTACCCTGCAGAGATCTGAGGACCAAGTCCCCATAGTCCTCAGATTGGACAGATGGTCTCGCTAGCTGTCTGGATTTACCCTTAACCCTTTACCTTAGTCCTCAGAAACCAGAGGTCAGAATGCCAGCACAACGAAATAGGAAGGTAAAGGACATCCGCCCAAATGTGGGACATCCAGAGGAATTCAAGGTGCACCTGAACAATCCTGGAAATGAAACTTCGTCGATATAGACAACTCACTCCATAACATGTTGTAATGTCCCCCACCAGCACATCTCCAACCCCCCTTTCCCCCATAACAAGCACTACTTATTAACGTAGTTACCTTCAGTATCAAGTCTATCGCAGTGGGTGACCCAGTTGGGAGAGGGAGAAAAACAAAGAGAGACTGAGGGGGGAGCCAGAGTTGCTGGGATTTTAATGGCTCGTGCTTGCCAAGTGTGGTCATGAGCCTCGGGTGCACAGACGAGGCCTAATCAAAAGCCCCACACCGTGTGAGTGACAGCATCAAAGTGCATCTGCTTACTGCGGGGAATGTTTCCAACTTTCTGATTTCTTCACAATTAAAAGTGGCTACGGGAATGGAAACGCACGCTGTGATGATTTCTTCCTGCTCCATTATTTATTTTTTGTCTCCCTCCTTTTCCTCTATTTTTTTCTTTTTCCCCCCCGTAAACAACACGAGCACTTATCCCATTCCCCCGTTATGTTTGTGTACATTATTTCCCAACCCTCAGGAGGCCCAGAGGAGGAGAGGGAGAATCGAAAAAGGGAGCGAAAGAGCTAAGGAGTGAAAATGTAGAAAAGACAACGAGAGAAAAACGCTGCTGAGAGGCAAACAGAGCGGGGAGAGTGTGAGAGGGCTGTATTTTTACACCAATACTGTTTTAGCACCCTGAGTAACTACGCTATGTAAAAAAAAAAGTGTGCTGTTCCATCAAAACATCTTTCTGGAAACCGACAGTGTGACCTGCAGAAGAAAAGGTTGACCACCAAACTGTAAACACAACTTGAATTCTTACAGACATTACAGGAGCTGGTGTTGGCTCAGAGGCCTTTCAGTTGCTCTCCCCTTTTACATATTTTGCCATGAATATTTCAAATGCTACAAACTCATCAATGAGCATTTTAATGGGAGAGGTAGGATGCAAAAAAACACCAGAATAAAACAGGATAAAATGGATCTGCCAGGTGTATGCTTTCTATCTCCATTTCCCTCCCTTCGATTAGCGGATTGGCTACTTAAGAGCTTCTTCCTATCAAGGGAACCTCAAAACTCTGCACGAGCCAGAACGATGGAAATTACTTTTCTGGCTTCCCTGTGTGGCACAACTAGAAGGCCAGGAGTGTATTTCAAATATAATGGAGTTTGGTGCGTTCCCAAAGGCAAAATGATGTGTTAGCGACCAAAACGATGCACATTGTTTCGCTTTTGGATGCAACGCCAAACTTTTAGCGCAGCTCCATTCGCCTGCTTCCAAAATCCCCCATGGAACTGTTTGCTAATGTTGTGATTGGTTTTGTTTCATACCCCGCGTCCTTTAGACCTTACAGCCCCCCCACACCTCCTCCTCTCAATGCGATTCCCAAGCTCCTCCGTTTTGGCTCTGGTGTTATTAAATGAAAAGACCTCAGGTTGCCGGGAGGATACTGGCACTCGCTCCCGGCATCACACTCGACAGCGGCATTTGGGAACACACCAAATTCAATTTCTCTCGCTGCCAACCTAATGACGATGAAAAAAAAAGTTTCACTTTTATTTGCCACAAGCTCTTAGACATTATTCCTGATCCTGTGACGTCCTTTGTTTTTTCATCCACCCGTACCGACGGCGCAGGTCAATAGGTTTGGCCACCCCGTTTCTGTGTATGTAAGCATTTTCGCCAGCATCTGGAGCGACTAAATGGATATTGGAAGCTGTTGCTAGAGCCGAGAGAAGGTTGGACAATGGTTGAGATTGATGAGTGTTTGGGCGCTTTCCCTGTGACCCCACCGCATCTGGCAGGAACAAAGTCAGGCAGGTGTGACAGCCAGCATCCATCTACTAGTCAGCTGTAATAGGGAAGGGGCATTTGTACAGTGACACAAACACACACACACACGCACAGAGACACACACACACACACACACACACACACACACACACACGCACACAAGCAGGCGAGCACATACGCACACTAAAGCCTGTGTTTTCTACACAATTTAGCAAGCGAGGATGCACACACACATCTGTCACACACACATACACACACAGGCCTTTAAGTAAAGTATGCACACACTCTGGCTTACACACACACACACACACACACACACAAAAGGCTTCCTGGCAAGCTCCACTGTGTGTCTTTCCAGGAAGGAGCCGTTTTGCGATGCTGACTCCCTTCAAATGTCTGCGGGGCGCTCATGTCTTATTATGGGAGACAAATGACATGTTGCACGGACACCGCGTCCCCACTCGTTAGCTCGGGACATCACAGCCATCTGAACATGTCACAATTATCTGTGTCCTCTTCACATGGTGGGATTCATGTTGTCCCATATCAGGCTAATGTAGGGTTTTAGTTTATAAATATATAGATGTTAGCCTTGACGGCATGATAGAGGTTCCTCTCTAAACATAAATTCATTTTTGTTATTATTCAGGTTATGTCTGGTGTAAATTTAATTTAATAGACATTTACCCCACAGTAAGGTCACACTGCCTTAAAGGGTGGGTACACCCAAATTGCAAAACCAAAAAAACACATTTTGCAATCATCACTAGTGGTATGAGGCAGATTTGGATTTATGTGTCTATGTTTCACAGCATAATGAAAAAAAATACTTTGGGAAACAGTTTTTTCAGCTACAAAAATGACATTTGGAAGAAACATGTCCATGACACAATAATAACAGTAGGAAACCGTTTGGAAATTTCTTTCACCATGAGCTAAAACAAGGAAAAAGACCCCCACAGAAAAAACAGACCAGCCCCCCCCCCCCCCCCCGCGCTCCCCCCCACTGCACAAAAAAAAACCCAAAAAAAAAGGGTTTTATTTTCCCCTTATAAAAAAATTTTAAATGCGGGGTTCATTTGCCCCTGTGGGCCAAAAATAAGGGTCATCATCATAAAATTTTAATATTTTCCAAATGCCGTATATCCCCAGGAAGGATGGAGGTTTTTATCCCAAAATTATTCCCGTAAAGTAATGCTGGTACCCCCTTGCTCTGGGGATTTTTTAAAACAGCCGGGACTTGGGTTTTTTTTTAAAAAAAAAGGGGATTACCTTTGCAATCAAAAAAATCAATCCAGTCCAAAAAACCCTAATCCACCTTTGTCATTTTTAAGGGCACTCAAAACCCCGCATTTCCCGTTTAAAACCCTACAAAACCCCTTTAAATTTCCCGCCCGGGGGGATCCACGGTTTTCTAGACTGGTCGTCTATATTGGTTTTTTTTCAACACCTCTTAAACCAATCTGTCACCGGGGAAAGCCTCTTTTGAAATTAGAAATGGGGTGTGTGTGGGGTGTTGGGGGTGGGTGGTTTGGCCCGTGTGTGTTTGGTGGGGTGTGTGTGTGGGCCACCTCGGCCGATCGGGGGTAGAGAAAAGCAGTGCAGTTTTAAACCCCTTTTTAAAATCCTCTTATTCTGAACTCTTCCCGTTTTAATTTAATTCAAATTTTTTTGATTTGGGGTTCCCAAAATTAAACCCAAATCATCTCAAGAAAAATTTTTAAAAAGAGCAAACTAACCACTCTATAATTTACCGATGGGGCAGGTAGACCACTCTATAAATTTCAGATAGAGAAGGGCTTTGACCGCTCATAATTTACAGAAGAGCAGGGCGAGACCACCTAAAAATTACAGAAGAGCAGGCTAGGGCCAATCTATAAATTTTCAATTTGAGAGGCAACCAATCAAATTACAGAATAGAGCAGGTCTAGACCACTCATAATTTAAGAGAAGGGAGGCAGGGCCGCTCATAATTCAGATAGAGCGGGGCTAGACCCCTCTAATTTTCAGGGTTTGAGCAGTCTAACCGCTCTAAATTTCCCGATGAGCATTTCCCCCACCTTCTTCAATTCCCAAAGGGGGCCCCAAAATTTTTTGAGTCCCCTCCAAGCAAGGGAAAAAGTAAATTTTAAACCCCCCCCAAAACCAAGAGGCCCCTATGTTTTCCCCAAGTGTTTTTTTGATCAAGAGATTAAAAACTGTTGTTTAGATTTTTTTGGGGCTTTCTCCAAAACATATCCAATAGGGGGAAACTTAAATTTCACCCCCAAATATCTCGCCGGATTTTTTTGAACCCATGGAAATTCCCGGGATCCCGGGGATTAGGATGACTGAATTGAAACCCAGTCTGCCCTGGAAAAAGCTTAAATTTGAGAATAGCACGCCGTTTTTATCTTCCAAAAATTTCCCTTTTATGTAGTGTGTGAATTTTTTAATAATAATAAAAATAATAAATTGCACTTGAAAAGCACCCCTTTAAGGTACCCAAGGGCGCTTTACAAAAAACCAAAGGGGGGGGGGGGGTAGGTTTAAGGGCCCGAATATTTGGGCCTTCAGAAAGGAAAAAAAAACACAAAAGTGAAAAGTGGATTAAGGGTTTTTACTTTCTCTTTAAATGTTGACTCTATTTGCATCCACAAGAAAAAAAGTGAAGTGTTCCCAAAATTGATTCCTCCCCAAATTAAGGCCTAAAAAGGCATTCTAGGGGCCCCCCCCACATCCACAGCTATTCTTCTAGCATCTTTTTTGGGGCCCTTTCCTCAAAGGGGGCCCCTGGGTCTTCCTCAAAAGGGGGCCCTGGTTCTCTCACATGAGGGCCTGGTTTCCCACTTAGGGCCCCGGGGTTTTTCAATGAGGGGCCCTGGGCCCCCCCCTGGGGCTGGGTCCCCCCCAAGGGCCCTGGGTCCTCCCCACAGAGGGCCCGGGGGCGGGGGGCCATTTAAAAATAATAAAGTAGCCTTCTCTGCTTTCAGGGTTTGCTCAAAACAAAAATTTTTTTTGAATTAAAAAAATTTAAAGAAAAACCCTTTCCCCAAAGCATTTTAAGAACCAAAGACATTTAAATTAATTTAAAAAAATCAAGATAATTTTAAAGGCCGTTTCTACAGATATTTCTTCAAAAACCCCAAAAAACTCAGTGAGTGGTCTTTGCGATAGCCACATTTGTAATTCTGCCCGTTTTATTGGCGGCCTAAAAAAAAAAAAATATTGTCGCGCTAGTTTTTACCCCACCCAAATAATATCCTTTTAAACATTAAAAAATTTTAACACTCTTTTTTTAGAAATTCACTTGCTTTTAAAAACCAAAATTTTGTGGGAAAAGTCGGCCGCCCGGGGGCTGACGAGGAAGCCGGGACATTTTTAAGGGGCAGATGCAGTCATGCAGTTCCCTTTGCAGTAAAAACCCCGCAGCTGGGGGTCCCCCCGCCACCATTGTTAGAGGCCTTTCCGTCAAGCCCCAGGGTACAAGCTCCCCCCCCCCCTCCCTTTCCCAACCCCCCCCACCCCCCACCACCCCTTTTTCACGGGCATGGAAATCCCCCATGACCCCCTTTTCCCTATGAAAAATCACAGGTGGGGAAAATTGGCCGGCTGAATGCACCGGGCATTGCCGTGAAATCTCTGTTACTTTCCCGAGGGCGTTTCCCAAAAAAAGACACAGACGAGGCAGGGGGGGAAAAGAGATTAAAGGGGGAAAGGGGAGGAGAGAGAGAAAGAAGGAAAAGAGAGTTTAGAAGAAAAGGCCCATTTCCCAAAACACTTTGTTAGTCTTATTTTTTTTTTCCCGTCTCGTTTTTGCTGCCATTTTTCCCCCTCAGCCTTTCCTTGAATTTCCATTTTTTTTTCCCCCCTTCTTTTAAGACCGACAAAGATAAAACTGTTGAAAAATGGTTTTTAAAAAAAAAGCCCCATTATTAGCGCTAGATATTACGCTATAATACCCTCTGGGAAACCCGGTTTTTTATTTTTGGTAACCTTTAACAGACATGATTTGATTATTTTTTGATTCTTTTTTTTTAATCCACGGTCTTTTTATGTACAAAAAAATGGAACAAGACTTGGGAACTTGGAAATGAAATAAAAGGTAAAAAGGGGCCCGGGGAAAAATTTTTTAAAAAAAAAATTTCACCCCCCTTTTTTTTAAGCCCAAAGGGAAGGGGTAAATTCCTTTTTTTTATGTTTGAAAAAATTTTTGTCCTCCAGGTCATGCGGATGGTTTTGGTTTCATTTCTCGGGTTTTGGTGCGGGGGAAAGGGTGAAAAGGGACAAAAAAATTGGCCCGTTATAAAAAGGGTTATTATGAAGCGAGAGGGCCCTTGGTATTTGTGTAAGCGGGGGAGGAAGTCGAGGGTCCCCTGAATTCACTAAGGGTGTGTGGGGTTTTTTTTTTTTTTTGTGTTTGTTTGGGGGGGGGGGGGGGTTTTGGGGGGGGGGAATCCAAAGGAAAAACACTTGCAGCCCAGTGTAAACAGAAATAAAAAACCGTCTCTCTTTTGTCTTTTTTTTCCGCTATTTCCCCCTTTTTGGGTTTTCTCTCCCCCTCCCCCCTCCACCCCCCTCCCTTCCTTCCTTCCCCCCCTTCCCCCTCCCCCCGGGTTGGTTTTCCCCGGCAGAGTGAAAAAACACCTACAGGGGGCATCGCACGGTAGGGAAATTTTGTGCTTGTACGCCGTCCCCCAAAAGGTGTTTTCATCTCAAGCGGTTTCCCGAAATTTGCACATTGTCAAAAAGCGGTTTTGGTCTTTTCCCTAGCCAAAGGACCCATCTCCCACCCCCCCCCCCCCCCCCCCCCCAGTGTAAAGCCGGCCCCAATTTGTTTCCGCAAGAAGAGGTTACTTAATTTTGTTTCTGCACGCCATCCTTTTTCATTTTTCCTTTTTCCCTTTCCCTAATCCAGGGAAAGGAAAAAGGGAGCTTTTTTTTGCATGCTTTAAATAAATCAAGGCCTTAAAGGAAAGCAAGTGTTTTTTAAATGCCCGAAGCCCTCATTAGACGCTTTTGTTCTTACCGAGCAAATATGTTTCAATCCCGTTACGTAACACCCTTTCCATTAACATTTTAGTTTGGCTTTGAATGGGAGCCCCCACGCGATAAGTCGAGCATGGTTGTTTCTGCCCGTTTAAAGCGGAATAAGTTTGAGTAAAAAAATACCAAAAAATTATGGTAGATCGATGGGTAATCAGAACACTATGTTTTTTTAGAGTGGTTCTAACTTTTTTTTGGAGGAAAGGGTCTGGTCCAAAATCCAACGATGGCATTTTTAACATTTTTGATGTTTAAAATGCAGTTAGTGCCATTAATTGATGAAAAATATAGAGCCGCAACGGGTGGGAAAAAACACACAAGATTTGCATGGGCCAAAAAAAAGCCAGAAAAAAGCTGTAGAGCCCATTTTAAGTCAAAAACTGGGAATCCCGCGGATTTTCAAACACAGAAGCTGCCTCCCGCGTGGCAGTTGGCTTGAAACTGGCTATTTTCACGGCTTCTCAGGGTTTGGAAAAAGGACTTGACAGCTCGAGCAGGGAAGTGGGCCATCGATTTTTCCCCGGGGTAACCCCAAAAAGTCCAGATTTTATGCTTTCCAATTAGGGGAAATGTGGATGTTTTTTATACTAACAGAAACGTCTCGAAAAACCCTGATTTCAAGCAAATAAAATTTAAAATTTCGACTCTGGGGTGTTCACAATTTATTACAATATATTTTATTTTAATTTTCCCAAATTTTTTTTTGGCGGGGCCCGTTTTCAAGATGGAAATTAAATTAAATTTTTCTATTTTGAGTAAAACCCTACAAAAACTCAGCTTTAAAAAATATGATTTTTAAATGAAACCTCTTAATTCAAGAGATAGGTTTTTTTTAATTTTTGTATTGGAATTTTCCCCTGTACTCCCACTCTTAAATTTCATTTCAAAATAAAATGAAAAAAAAATAACAAATTTTAAAAAACAAAAAAAAAATTCAAAAAAAAAAGTATTTACTTTTTACTTGTTTGATAATAACTGGGCTTTATTAAAAAGGCCAAATTTTAATACAGGGTTCCCTAGTGTGGTATTGCTTGCGATTTTACGGGTTAACTTTAGTTTACTTAACATGATAGGGCTTTTTTTTTCCCAAAACCTCCCTTTTCCTCTTACTTTAAATGAAAAAAAAAGAAATCCTCTACAAAACATGAAAAAAAAAGTTATATTTTAATACTTAAAACTTTTTCTGGGCTCTATTTCAACCCAATCTCTCATGGCTGTAAACCCCCACCCAAAGATCACATGGTTGGACCCTATGTAGAGGGAAAACTGTCGGCCAGCAAAGTGCACCTTATAACCTTGGGACAGATAAGTTTTTCTTTTTTTAAAAAATTTAATTTACATATTAACATTTGTACACTGAAAAAGGGAAACTTGGGGCATTTCTTAAGATGAACAAAACACAACCCGCCTGCCGCTTAAAAAAGACTGCTCTTCAGTCATAAAAAAAATAAAAATTTTTCCCTTTTTTGGCATCCTCTTTCAATCCCTTTTACCCCCCCTGCCGATGTTTTTTTAATATATAATATTAATATATATAAATATTATATATATATATATATATTATATATTAAACTTTTTAGAACTTTCCTTCTTGTTACTTTTCCAAACATGGGGCTCAACACTTCCCCATGAAAAACACCAGTGGGAGGGGGGTTTGTGACATTTAACAAACACATGAACCACACACACCAAAAACCCCACACCCACACACACACCCACCACCCCACCAACACCACACACACATAGCACGACTGTGTACTTTTACACCCACTCATATACTCGCGGTTAAAAAGGAAACAAAAAAAAAAGAAAAAAAAAGCCCGTAGAGATTAAAAAGGGGGGCGGGGGGAAGGGGAAACCAAGGGAAATCGGGGGGGAGGGTTTGGGGGGGGTAAATGTTTAAAAAAGAATTAAAACCCGGGGCACCCTCGGACCGAAAAACCCTCATAGTGGAGAGCCCCATTGAATTAACTTTCCCCCCGGGGCCTCTGCCCTCGGGAAAACAAATTTATTTCCCGATTTAAGTCAGCCCCGTGACGAAAAAAGACTGTTGTGCTGTTTATTTAAACGTTTTTTTTTTGGCCCCTCCACACCCCCCCAGACCGACGCGGTGCCGATGGGTTTGGGGCCCCCAAGTAGGGGATGACAGAGTCGGGGTTAAACTAACAATCTCCCTATTTAAAATCAGATGTGCCCACAGCCTTGTAGCAAGCCTTTTTTTTTTATGGCTCTGTTCCTTTAGTTTAGAGCATTTTTTTTTTTCTTGAATTTTTTATTTAATTATTCACTTTGCTTGAATCGCAGGTTTTTCTTCGGGGCACATGTGGAGCTGCCCGTGTATTGGACAAATGCTTCATACCAGAAGAGGTGTTTTGTTACTTAGCTTGGTTCTCTGGTGTCGTAGCTTGGGCACACACCAATGAACAGACTGATTGTCCAATGCTCTCTTGTTGCAACAACAGGCATGTAATGAGCAGGCGGTAAAAATCTATAGACAAGAATGCTTGCATACGATAAGTCATTCTTGAAGTCCGGGTGCATTATGCAGGGTTGTTTTTATGTTCTGATTTCCCATTCTCTCTCTGTGGTGACACTGTACCCTCCTATGATTAAAATGCATCCTCCCATGCATCCACACTCACAAACAAAAGGCTCTTCATGGGTGGCTAAATCTAATTGCGTTGCCCTATTGTACTAAAGGTAGCTGCTTTGACTTTGACTTATTCTGCAGAAGCAATAATGCGCCTCTGGGTGTTGATGTAACACATGTGCCATTGCTCAAAGTGCAGGGATGGACCCAGAACACATTAGCCCTGATTGACCCTGGTACACATCGCATACAAATCCTGTTCAAATTGTCTCCTTTTTGTGTTTGTCTCATTAATTCATGATTGTCCAAGAGGAAAATAGAACGAAAGCGGAAGTGAAAGCTTTCCGATGATCTCTGTCTGCGTTGAAAGGAAGGAAAACAAGCTGTGTGGAGAAGGTAACACAGGGAGTCTCTGTGCTGATTGTAATTACTGTACCTTTTCTGAGTGGAGCTGGCTTCAATTACAAAGCGGCACCTTTGCTTGTATGTGGGTCGTGACACAATCTCTTTCCCATTGTCTCAATGAAGGAAGAGTGTCTGCAGAGACAATAAATTAACAGGAAAATATTCAAGGAGCTGTTTCCCCTTTTTGGCCTCCATGAATACAGTGTTTTGAAATCTCGAAAGAGCAACGTTATTTTTTTTTGTTTGCAACAAATGTCCACAAAGCCCTATGGATTTCATTTCTGTGTTGCCAGTGTAAGAGAACAACAATCAGTGGCGTCGGACTGGGGAAAAAAGGGGACTGAGTATCAAGGCCCTCACCTATAATTGGAGGCTGTAACACTGAGGTATAAGAAAGGTATGCAGACGTAAAAATCAATGGATCTTATAGCTATTTTTTAGCAAATACGCTACACTTAAAATCTGTCCTCATGTATTAAGAAAACAATTGAGGAGTCTACAATAATTGAGGTTACAATATTTCTGAATGAAACTCTTTCATTTCCAATGTTCCAGCATCTACAGTACTGATGTTCACTGTATGGTTTTCCTCTGATTAAATCTGTTATGGTTAACACCAGAAGGGAACTTTTCTGTCCAATTTGATAAAACGCTATGTGCCATGAGACAGACTGTAGGGAAAATGTTCCCAAGAATAGCTAAGTGAATCATATATCATGCATCGCGCCATCTGTTCCGTACATTCAAAATGTTATTGCAATATTTAGAATTACAGATTATTCATGTAGGTGTAATTAACAGAGTCAAAATCCAACAAATGGGAGGAAGCTGCAATTCATTTCCAGACATGTTTGAGCAGAATCTATCTGGAGTAACTATTTAGGCTGCAGTTGCCTAGGGGTGTACAGATGGGAAAGAAATGGTAGCGCTAATTTTACCACTTTTGCCAATGAATTACTGTACCCCTTGCAGTTTTAGGCCCTCTTGAATGAATTCCATGGATTTGTTCTTGGGAGATTGGGTCACATTGGCCGGATGAAGAGAACTGGGTCATAATAAGTGACTGAACTGGATAGAAAAAGGTCAACATCTGGCTGTTACAAAAAGGTGCTATGTAAACTAGTCCACGCAACACATGGCCTTGGGGTTCCCATACATTTTACATAACAACATGAAATCTACTACATATTTAATGCAAAACATGACATTTTCGAGCAGGATTGTCTCGTTTGGTCATGCAGTCTTGGTTAAACAAGTCTGTGGTCTTCACCGCATTAGGATCTCACCAAACCTGACATTTAGAGTCAACACAATGATGCATTATACAGCATGTTTTCATGCTGGGCTATGTCTTTGCCATTTTGCATTATTTGCTACTTTACTTAACATCAAATGTTACTTATTGTGATAAAAAGCAGTTGTGAAATGCCTGTGTACACATTTGTAAATGCTTCCATAGAAGCAGTGTGTACTTGGGGCCCCTTGTATCATGTTTCATATTTGTATTAGTTGCTCCAAACTTCTCATGTTTTCATTTGAAACACAGTTGAGAGGTAAAACTGGTCTTGAATTGTCCAATATTTTACAATGAAGCAAAGATATGGCACACGTGCATAAAAATGAACACAAATCTGTAAAGCTGAACATTGTTTTATCTACTTTCCAACCCTATATATCATCTCACAGTCCCTTGGATTAATATTGTGAACCTTTGGAGGACCCTAAGTTAGTGAACCTTTGGACTGCACTACCTGACCATGTGTCCTCACCCAGACCGTATGGGTCGAATATGCCACCATGACGTGACGTTGCCTCCTTATTTTAGTAGTTTTATGTAAACCCTCATGTTATCCTAACCCTACCTAAGTATTTTTATTGCCCAAACTTAATTAGTTCTGTTTCACAACGTGTATAAAACGGCACCCGTTATGTTAAATAGAAGGATCCCATTATTACGGTCACATGATTAAACTGCAACAATGCGGCAGTAAATTGTTTTGTGAGTCTTTGGAAATGAATCCATGATGTCGTTAAGGTCTAAGGATGTGCAACAACAACCAAACCAGCAACAAAGTACTTTGCTACTTACACATTGTTGCATCTGTATTAACAATATATCAGACAGAGCGGCCATTGTTCTTGTACCAGTCAAAGTACATGTTTCTTCTACTTTGACTTTTGTCCATTTAAGTACATTTTGCTGATCATGCTTTTAATTAAATATAATTTTGAATGCAGGAATGGTGCATTTTTATATTGTGCATGTAAAGGAAATGAACACATCCAGCACCAATAATAAATAGTATTCAGTTCCGCAAACGTAATGACCCTTACTGAGGACTAACTGAGGTAGTATTTGGAAAAGGCAGTCGGACGTACTGTGTGCAGTCTGTTCTAGCTGACAAGCTGCATCACAGTGACAACATCTCCTCCCTTCCGCTCCTCGCTGCAGTCTCCCTCTCCTTCTCCAGTCCTACTGGTACATACATAGGAGGAGCACATGTCCTATCTACCATTTGCCCTGACAAGGAGCAAAGTCATTAGTTCTCTCTGTCGGGTTACACTTAAGTATGTGGAAGCCAGGCCCGAGGCAGGGGGTTGGGGGGTTGGGGGTTGAGGGGGTTGGTGGGTGGGAGTAGAATCTGTAGAATCTTTCTCATTAGGACACAGTGATTGTTCAAGTGATTGCCGTAAAAGCTCATCTTCAGCAGGGACTGTCATATTTCCTCCTACGCTGACAGGATAAGCAGTCCCATGCAGCCCCTGATTGGGAGTTGTGGTTGGCAAATGGAGGTGTGCACGTGAGTGTGTATGTGTGTGCATGGGCGTGCACAATAGTTCTGGCACGAAGCAGACAGTAAAGTAATGCAACAAGATAATTTCTTCTGTCAACCAAGGTTTTCTTTATCACCCTGAGTTGCAGCTTCAAAATATATGTCTGTCTTTTCAACAGTGGCTAAGGAAAGACTCATAACAACTTCCCCGGTCGGTATATACACACACGCTGCACTCACTAATGGCATTATTACCTCTTGGATGATATATTCTGTTGACATTCATACAACGCAGCAATAACACTGTTTACTTTGATAACATGTCCAATGAAACTACACGTGACAGCTGTAGGACTGTTCAGTTTAATTCAAGGAATCGAAAAGTCTTCTTTATACTTTACAGCCAGGGAAGGCTTACCTTGCACGGTTCTGGCAATATCGCGTGATCTCGTGATATTGCAAGCATAGGATCACATTTGATACCAAAATAAATCTTCTCAGACATGAATGAATACTGCGTTTGTGTCTGGACTACCAACTAACCAAACCATCCAGCATCCGGTGAGCAGCTATGGCAACTACGGGCGTTCAAAACAACAATGGCAAACGTAATAGACAGACAGTAAATCAAATCACCTGACTGGTTCTTTTTCTTGAAAGTGACTGTCCTTTTTCAAACAGTTTTCAGTGACGGCTTCTGAGATGTTCTGAGATGACTTGTCCTGTTAAGTAAAAAAAGGCTACAAAGAGCTTTATTGCTACTCTAGGTTTGCGTTGCAAGACCTTCCACCACAGCACTTCTGAGAAAGGTCTGCCTAGTCCACAAAGCATTCCACCATGGGAGAAACACATGCTCTGGTTTACTGGCATTTCTTTAAACCCATGACAATAATCTTTGGCGGAGCCCAGCGCCGGACGGAGCCAAGGTGCCGCTGCTAAATAGCCTTAGGAACTTGTTTTGGTAGAACATGTTACATTCAAAGGTTGCTTTAGTTGTGCAACAGAAAACTCACTTAGACTGCTAGTCTAGCTAGCTGTCTGGATTTACCCTGCAGAGATCTGAGGACCAGGTAACCATGGTCCTCAGATTGGACAGCTAGTCTAGCTAGCTGTCTGGATTTACCCTGCAGAGATCTGAGGACCAGGTAACACTAGTCCTCAGATTGGACAGCTAGTCTAGCTAGCTGTCTGGATTTACCCTGCAGAGATCTGAGGACCAGGTAACCATAGTCCTCAGATTGGACAGATAGTCTAGCTAGCTGTCTGGATTTACCCTGCAGAGATCTGAGGACCAGGTAACCATAGTCCTCAGAAATCCGCCGGAATTTAGAATGCCAACACAAAGGAAGCGGAAGGTCACAGACATCCGGACGAAAAGAGGGACACTGGTGGATTTTCCGGCACCTGAACAATCCTGGAAATTATTGAATATTGCCACTGTAATTAGTCAAATACAATAAAAGAAATTGGCAGGGCAATAACCTATGTGTCTAAACCACCTGTGCTCAGAATACAGTATCGGTGCTTTGTGACTCCACTCTATTTTTTTAGCACACAATCATCATGGCGACAGCACTAAAAGCTGCATGTTTCCTGAATACCACAGTCAAAGTCACTGACTCTTGGGACTGTTTTAGTTACCCAGGCAACGCAGTTAATGACAGGGACCCATGACAGACCCCCCCCCCCCCCCCTCCTTTAGTAATTGTACTCTTTGATGGTCTCCTGTGCACTCCAGTGCTAAAACTGTCTAATAAGTGTGCGACCAGGGCATTTAAAGCAGACATCATTGTTAAGAACTGCAGCTGGTTACACTGCTCTATTTTCAGGAAATGTGCTGTTAAGGTGGCAGTTTCTTGCAAAGTGATGATTGATTGCACAATACTTTATTTATTTTTTTCTCAAATGAAAGCTCACACTGTGACAAGTTTTATAAAGTAGAGAATTTAGTCATCCATCCGTAATTTGTGTTAACTTGTCAGCCGGTAATGGGACATGGCTTGTTCTACCCAGACAGCCACACAAAGTGGTAACTGATGTTACAAGAGGAGGAATTGATCCTCCAAAGCAAATTAAAGCAGTACGCAGTATGCTGTATGTTCTAGATATGCATTGGTGTTGTTTTCAGGCATGTAGCCTCAAAGTGCATGGCTGGCACATGACCCACCACCTTTTATATTTGTACAAAGCCCTGCCCTGGAACCCTGACCCAAACCATGGTGTGTGGATATCAGTGCATACAAGTAAGAGCTCATTTGTCTTTTAGTTGTTCCAAAGTGCAGGGCAAAATGTTTAGTTAATAATCACCTGCCATTGATATCAAACTATATAAGATCCTTCTTTAGCCTAGTTTTTGATTATTTACTTTGTTTTGTGATGGTTTTATTACGCCATGATTATATTTTCTATATAAAGTAAAGTAGTCTAACTAATGAATATATCAATTCATACTAAAAAACAAACACATTTTAAGTGTGGAAAAATTTGTAATTTCAAGGTGAGAATCACTAGCTTTTTTATCATGCAAAAGCTAGTAAGTCAACCTTGAGTTTACAATAATTTCTTCTTTTTTTAAATTCTTTTTGAAGGGCATTTCTATGCCTTTTTTCATTGTTTAAAGGACAACAAGTGATGGAAGAGAGACAGAGATGGGTGGTGCAACAAAAGCTCTTCATTGGATGCATACATCTCCATCCATTGCAAACACATGGTCAAATAATCAACAAGGAAGCAACAAAAAGTACACTCTCATTCAATCAGTTTCCATGGAATTATATGGGTATGCAACTTAATCAACATCATGGTGCTCAACAGTTCATTCTTGACCTTAAAAACAGCAGTTGGCAAAACAACTCAAGGTCCTCTTATGCGCTTGTTACATCACTGCACAGTTGCCATGGAACTGTATGTGTTCAAACTTAAGCTAGTTGCCTTCACAGTCAAGCTTTACACTTCATTTTTATATTCTTGTGCATTACTTTTTGACACTAGTGACCTCGCAGTACAACCAGGATCAAATCGTTGATCATATTTATGACATATGGAACAACCAAAACCCATATGTAAGCTTAAATAGTCCATTTGCACCCCTGTGGTGGAAACACGCCGCCATACATGCCGAGCTGCAGGCTAACCTCTACATACGAGAAGTCACACAGGATAAAAAAAAACTAAAAAAACAGTGACAGACCAGATCATTAATTTGAGCTCATTTAAGGAGATTCTCAGTGTGCAGGATGTTGCGAGGCATTTGTGTTAATGAGCTACATCATTCATGTGAAATGATGGCACAATTAGGAAAACAAAAGTGCAAGGTGTGACAATTTAAGTGAATGTGCTTTGTCAGTGTCTGCAAACAACACCTCTGAGTATATGCATAAGAGCCGGTGTATAAAAACATTGCGGGCGGGGGGGGTTTAGAGGTCGGGATTCTCACCGACAGATTTTTACTTTGCTAGTCTGCACCCTGACCGCGCTCCCGCGGGGATCTCTGTTGAAACACTTTGGCAGGAAAGGAAATTAAAGCTGCTGAATACAGATGTTGTGATGCATGCCTGTGTGCTCAGCTGTGTGTGCACGTGTGTGTGCGTCTTTATGCTTTTTAAAGGCATGCACATTAACAAACCTACAAAGTGAAAAGAAGCGGGCTGCCAGCCGTGTCACTACAACACTGCAACATTGCTGGTTTTGTAAATGTTCTGCTCGCTGCCTCTCTCCTCCCCTTCGAAAGTCACTCACCTTGGGGATCAAGAGGCTTATATGAAAGGTGACTTACAGTAAAAGACGTGTTCTTTCAGTTAAAAGCAAAGTTCTTTTCTTCCCTTTGTGTCAAAGCACTGGGGTTTTCTCTTTTTCTGTGACCTCTTTTCTCCGTCCTGCACAGATTAACCTTTTTTAATGTACAGAAGGTTTTGCCTGGTCCCCTGTCCACTGATGTTTCAACGGCCTTATGTAGCATTGTTGGACTCATTAGTTATACTCAGTCCGTTCTGCGAATGGGAGCCAACCACTCGGCCTAGCCCGTAATGCAGCTTTAGTGAACTAATTAAACTGTAATTACAAAATAATGAGGGACATGCAGTATCGCCCAGTAACTTAGGGCTAGTTATTTGTGAGCGTGGATTGTCATGTGCAGAGTTTTCTCTTTCATTTTTAATGGATTCTGTGACTTTTCGGTCCTCGTGTTCTTGTGTTATGGAATGCACATTCAAAGCACTTCTAGCTTCTTTGTTCAGTGAATTTCACACTGTAGGGAGCAATATCCCCCACAATGTGTATTTCTATGATATATTTGCAATGTATAATGAGGAGCAATGTAGGCTAAGGTCCATTTCCTGTGCTACTTATAAAGTTATTGCCCCCAGCGGGCCTCATTTAGCAAAGTGTAGGCTATGTTGAGCCACGTTTAGTATCCTTGCTACACTAGTTGCCGCAAAGCACAGCAGCAAAAACAACACATTACACTTACATCGTACCCTCATATGCATTTACTCAGTGAGAACTTCTAGAATCAGCTGAGCATATCAACATGCATTCATTAACCCAACCTTGTGTCCGTTTCCACAGTGGGACCAAACTAACATGTCCACTTCAAATTTACACCTGCAATTAAAAAATAATTTTCCTTTCCTTTTAATTGCAGCTACACACGGACTTGGATGTGGGCGGCAAGAACATCAAGTACGTCCTAGCGGGCGAGGGCGCAGGTACCATCTTCGCCATCAATGAACTAACGGGCGACATCCACGCCATGAAGAGGCTGGACCGCGAGGAGAAGGCCGAGTACACCCTAACAGCCCAGGTGGTCAACGCCGACACGGACGAGCCCTTGGAGCCGCCGTCCGAGTTCATCATCAAAGTCCAGGACATTAACGACAATCCGCCGCAGTTCAACGAAGGCCCGTACCGAGCCTCTGTTCCAGAAATGTCTGCTGTTGGTGAGTCACAGCAAACAGATTTCCTTTCTGGTCTGTGCCGCACACAGCAGCCTAATCAGTGTGTCAGTGTTTTCTGAGGCTCTAATGGGCTATTGCATCAAAATAATGAGTCAATAGGAACTAGAGGAAATGAGTGTGCCTATTTACATGCTTGCCTGCTATGAGCATCTTGGCAAATGAAAACAGTGTACAAGAAGGATAAATCAAAATGCTAGAACTTCGCTCATAGCTCAGCGCTGCAGTGAACAACTGCTGCCAGCGCAAACACACACGTAGCTAGGCAGCGTAACGCTAATGGTACAGTCGGGTCCATAAATATTGGGACATCAACACAGTTCTAATCTTTTTGGCTCTATACACCACCACAATGGATTTGAAATGAAACAAATAGGATGTGCTTTAACTGCAGACTTTCAGCTTTAATTTGAGCATATTACATCCAAATTAGGTGACCGGTGTAGGAATTACAACAGTTTGAATATGTGCCTCCCACTTTTTAAGGGACAAACAGTAATGGGACAATTGGCTGCTCAGCTGTTCCAGGGCCAGGTGTGTGTTATTCCCTCAGTATCCCATTTACAAGGAGCAGATAAAAGGTCTAGAGTTCATTATAAGTGTGCTATTTTCATTTGCTGGCAAATCTCAATATGATATCCAAAGAGCTGTCGCTGTCAGTGAAGCAAGCCATCATTAGGCTGAAAAATGAAAACAAACCCATCAGAGAGATAGCAAAAATATTAGGTGTGGCCAAATCAACTGTTTGGAACATTCTTAAAAAGAAAAAATGCACTGGTAAGCTCAGCAATATCAAAAGACCCAGAGGACCACGGAGAACAACTGTGGTGGATGACAGAAGAATTCTTTCCCTGTTGAAGAAAACACCCTTCACAGTCGGCCGGATCAAGAACACTCTGCAGGAGGGAGGTGTGTGTGTGTCAAAGTCAACAATCAAGAGAAGACTTCATCAGAGTGAATACAGAGGGTTCACTACAAGATGGAAACCATTGGTGAGCCGCAAAAACAAGAAGGCCAGATTAGAGTTTGCCAAACAACATCTAAAAAAGCCTTCACAGTTCTGGAACAACATCCTACGGACAGATGAGACAAAGATCAAGAGTATGGAGAAGGAAAGGAACTGCTCATGATCCAAAGCATAGCACCTCATCAGTGAAGCATGGTGGTGGTGGTGTCATGGTGGGGGCGTGTATGGCTGCCAGTGGAACTGGTTTTCTTGTATTTATTGATGATGTGACTGTTGACAAAAGCAGCAGGGTGAGTTCTGAAGTGTTTAACAACCCCCAGCTTGAGAACCACGGCCCTACAAAACCCACTAGCAAATAAGTCCAACTAACAAAATGCAAAAAATAACTTGGCAAATCCAATTCAAGGGCGGACCTTTGGGTTGCTATTGCCACTCTTCATTTTAACACCAACAGGTCGTCAGACACCGCCTACCAAGAGCCTGGGTCTGGGTCTGTCCTAGGTTTCTTCCTAAAAGAAGTTTTTCCTCACCACTGTCGCACTGTTGCTTGCTCTGGAGGAAACTACTAGAACTGTTGGGTCCTTGTAAATTCTGGAGTGTGGTCTAGACCTACTCTATCTGTAAAGTGTCTTGAGATAACTCTTGTTATGAATTGATACTATAAATAAAATTGAATTAAATTTCGGGCAATATTATCTGCTCATATTCAGCCAAAGGCTTCAGAACTCATTGGACGGCGCTTCACGGTGCAGATTTACAACAACCCGAAGCATATTGTGAAAGCAACCAAAGTGTAAATTAAGGGAAAGAAGTGGAGTGTTATGCAATGGCAGAGTCAATCACCTGACCTGAATCCGATTGAGCATGAATTTCACTTGCTGAAGACAAAACTGACGGGAAAATGCCCAAGAACAAGCAGGAAGGGAAGCCAGTTGCAGTAGAGGCGTGGCAGAGCATCACCAGGGATGAAACCCAGCGTCTGGTGATGTCATGCCTTCCACCCTTCACGCTGCAAAGGATTTGTAACCAAGTATTAAAAAGTGAAAGTTTGATTTATGATTGTTAATCTGTCCCATAACTTTTGGTTCCTTAAAATTGTGAGGCACATATACAAACTGTTGTAATTCCTACACCGGTCAGCTGATTTGGATGTAAATATGCTCAAATTAAAGCTGAAAGTCTGCAGTTAAAGCTCATATTGTTCATTTCAAATCCATTGTGGTGGTGTATAGAGTCAAAAAGATTAGAATTGTGTTGATGTCCCAATATTTATGGACTCGACTGTACATCCTCTACATTACATTGGTTCTCAACCTTTTGGAGTCACGTCCTTCCGGAATAATGAGGTTGGTGTTCACAAACCCCCCCACCCCCCCCCACCCCCTTGACAACGAGCGAGAGAGAAAAGCTCATTTTGAGTGATTTTAGCGAATGCTCTGATTAATCCATGTAAACACATAGTGCTTTGCTTTAATGACACTAGCTCCTGCCAGGCTCTGTGGATTTTTGAACCTTTTTCTCTCCCCTGACCCGCTTCCGGACCCCTTTCTGTGTTGCAGGACCTCCTGATTTAGCTTTTAATGAAACACATAAATGAACCAAACTCACACAGTAATGTTAAAACCGTTCCCCAGTCTACAATATGTCATTGCATTTTTTTTTTCCCAGCAATCTACCGACCCCCCAGAAATGATCTTGTAAGCCGACCCCCGGGCTGAGAACCACAGTTCTACAAAACAGCCCACTAAGGAAGAAGTCCAACTAACAAAATGCAAAAATAACTAAGCACATCCGATTCAAGGGCGGAACTTTGGGTTCAAATTTATCTATTGAAAACATTTGTTTCAATATTGAAGGGGGGGGGGCGACAAATTCTAACCAGAGGGTCTGGATCGTCCCCCAGGAAATTTTGTGCATCAAACGCTTCATTTCCTGCATTCTGGTGAAGGGTTCTGCAACAATGTGTGCCTTTTCTGCATGCAAATCTTTCTTTATTCATGAAAATATTGTTACTATGAATTAATCAATCTCCTTTATTGCTCAAAACTGTCTGCAGATTAAACACATTACAGGTTTCGGGATGTTTTAGTAGGAATTATGTTAATCTTTACAACAAATATTTGCTTGCCACAGCATTTAAACTCTGACTTTATTACCCTGGGCAGTTTTTAACATAGGTAATAGTATCATTATTATTATAATTATTAATAATATTGGTCCTTAAATTATGCCTATTAACCCATCAGGATCACAGGGAAGGCCCCACTAAAAACTGTACCACACACACCTTCTACAGAAGCTGGAAAAGCACAATGAGCACATTTCAGAGACGCTACCATCCGGCCACATCAGCATATGAAAATACAGCATAAAAAAAGTCTATTCTCTACTTTGCATATGTTGAGGGCCATGCTATCTTATGAAGTGGAGCATTTGTGGAAAAATGTGGAATTTTGATGGCATTCTTGACCATTTTCACGTGTGCAGCACCTAGAAGCTGGTGATCACTACGATCAAATATGTATGGAAAGACTAGAAAATTGTTAAGAACGTAATATGTTGGAAAGTCTGTCTAGAAGCAGAAATCACTGTGGGGCACTTTGTTTAGAATAAAAGACATTTAGAATTTGGCTTATCCCTCCTGTCGTCTTTAAAAAATGTCTATATCTGAAATATGAGTTTCTTTTTAAACAAATTACCACTAAAAAATGGATTGGATTCCTTATAACGATCTTTGCAAATACAATTGATCACTTTCATTCCTCTGATCTTGACTATTAGTCAAAATAATTCACAATTTCTGCTTTTTTAACTCAAATGTGAGGTATAATTCTATATAAATGAGGGTTATTGACCATGAATTCCAAAAAGTAGTAAAACTAGTGGTAGTGAGGTGGTGGTAGTGAAAACTAAAATAAAAGTAAGAAAAAGGGACAAAAATGTCAATTTTTTGTCCGTTTTTGACCCGGGAGGACAACACAAGGGTTAACAAACCTTGTTATAGATAAATGTGTGCGAGGTTAGTTTTTAAGTGGAGATTCAGACGTTTTAAGTATATTTATAGATAACACAGACTGCGCTAAATGAAAGCATAAGGGTTTGCATTTACACTCGCCACGCTGTCACTTAGCATGTCAACTCTGACTGATGCTAATCGCCACGAGCTACCGTCCATCAAACCCCCCCACAAACTGTTACACAAACCGCCGCCAACACTTTCCAGTCCACTGTATGCTAATGTATTCATATATTCACATTATTATTCCATCCATGCATTTAAATGGCCACTGCATGACGATCACATAATTCAAATGTGCAGCTCATGTAGGATTGGTAGAAGCCTCTAAGTGGATCAGTATACCGTTTTTTGTCTTTTTTATTTTTTTTCTTCAGGGGAGCCTCGCCGCTGACCCCAGAGCAGCAGGAGGATTGTAGCAAATGTTTCCATCAGTAGCAGGAAAGAGATCAGAGTGTGTCTTTATGCCGTTCTGACATTGGAGGAGTTCAGCGAGGGTGCCGAGGTCTGTTGTTGGGCGGTATGCGCTTGTTATTGTGTTTTCTCATCGAGCTTCCCCTTGTTAGCTGTCACAAAGCTGACATAACATGCTAGGGCAGATGGTGCGAGGTATGTTACAGAATCTGTTTGGTCAAATCCCATCTGTAGGTTACAGCCTTTACGTCACTTCTCTGAGGTAACGGCGATTTAGCTTCAGCTTCTCATGACGATGATGACTTTTAACAGTTGTTGGTGGAAGAAGTATTCACAGGCTTTACTTCTGTTGAAGTACTAATACTAAATTAGCGTGTTACAAGTAAAAGTCCTGCATTGAAAAACACTTACTTAGTATTATCAGGACATGTACTTGATGTATCATGGGTAAAAGTACTCAATGCAGAAAAACCCTAACATTTTCAAAACTGGAAACGGCCTGTTGATCAAGCAAGTGTCTTAGTTAGTTTAAGAAAGTAATTTCTTGTCCAAAGCCCGAGTCTTTTAAATAGCAAACACAACCTTCTCCCATAGGTGCATTCTGGGCATGCTGGTCTTACAAGGAGGTGTGTTCAGGTGCATTCTGGGCATGCTGGTCTTACAAGGAGGTGTGTTCAGGTGCATTCTGGGCATGCTGGTCTTACAGGGAGGTGCGTTCAGGTGCATTTTGGGCATGCTGGTCTTACAGGGAGGTGCGTTCAGGTGCATTCTGGACGTGCAGGTCTTACAGGGAGGTGCGTTCAAGTGCATTCTGGGTGTGCTGGTCTTACAGGAAGTTGTGTTCAGGTGCATTCTGGACATGCTGGTCTTACAGGGAGGTGCGTTCAGGTGCGTTGTGGGAGTATTGCTATCTTGTGGAAGCAGAAAGGGACCGCGTCATTGACCTCCAAAAACCTGGTCCAAAGTCAATAGCATAGCATTTCATTGTTATTTTAACAGCACATTAGCGCAAATGTCCCTAGGCACATGCACAGCATGTGCACACTGTGCTTGTTACACACGTAGGAACACACAGCAGCACACAAATATGCAAAAGAATTTAAAAAAAATTAACTACAATGTGTGAAATAGTATTATTATATGCTCGCGTGCTTTCACTTCACGCACAAGCAGATCAGTTTCTTCTCTCCGCCATCATAACAGCAATGTGCCAAGGTACACACACGCCCGGCTCTCAACGGGAATGGGAGAAGACTCTCTGATTGGTTGATTGTTGGGTAGTTTATTAAAGTACATGTGTTTTGTGTGCAAAAATCTTAATGTGTAAAGTAACTAGTAACTAAAGCTGTCAGATGACTGTAGTAAAAAGTAGAATATTTCTCTCTGAGATGTAACCGAGTAGAAGTAGAAAGTGGCATGAACAGAAAAGACTCAAGTAAAGTACAAGTACATCAAAGTTGTACTTAATTGCAATGCTTGGGTAAATGTACTTTGTTACATTCCACCACTGAGGCGGTGGAAGCAAAAAGGAACAAAACAGTGCAAAAGAATCCGTGTAAACACAGAACAACAGTGACTCGGTTACTTGATCCCTGCTGCTCATTGTTTTTCAGTTGAAACGGATGGCAGCCCTCCGAGGGAGTTTGTCGGTGCAGTGCAGGGACAGCCACAGCGATGGGGTAGAGAGCAAAGTGGTAGTTGACAGCACTGTGATTTGCCAACGGGAATAATGCATAAGAAATGGAAATCGGCGTCTCTTTGTTGATTGTTGTTCCCTTTTGTCACTGCTGATTAATTAAACATTCACGTTTGCTCAGTTGTTTGCTTGAAAGGCTTCTTCTTCCCTGCGAATAGTTTCCCTCTTGTTAAGTTTTCATGTGCTGCGGCATTATGGGGGAAGAATCGGATGCTGTGGACATGCAAACAATCGTCTCTCTCGCCTCATATTCATAAATCACCAGTTTCTCTCAGAGTGCTGTTTCCTATTTATCGCGTTGAAAATGAGAATTTGTGCAGGCCTCAGTGGATTAGTGGAAGTGTGTGCTGTGCAGTGGATAACTAATAAAGTCCACGGGAAAGGGAGTAGGAAAATAAACAGATGTTGGTGAAGTCTGCTGCATACAAGCAAATCGCCCCGCACTACTAGAAACTGGGAAGCGTTACGACGTAATTACTGCACGTGGTAAGAGATGCCGCATCACGTTTGATATTGAGTCCAGACAATGCTGAGCGTGCTGATGTATTTCTGCTTAGCGGGGAACCCACCTGCGTGGAATAATCCCAAAAATCGAATCCAAACTACAACAGACCGGTTCTCTTGACAATGTTATCCACTTACAGAGCTTTTCAGTGTCTTCGTCAATGTCCTTCCAGAACCTCGCTTATCAAGAGCGTGTCCACATCGCGTCACTGAGACCAAATATCAACACCCATCTTTTATCTGCCAAGGACTACGGCGAGATAGAAATACCCCTCTCATTGAACATCGCCCCCCCCCATATAGGAAACGTGTCCCCACAGCCGGATGAGATATGTGACATGGGCCACTGAGGTCGCCATGTTTCCTGTGTGTGGAGGAGCATAGAGGTTAATGGGAAATGAAGGAGAAAGACCTTTTGTTCTTCCTTATAAAAGGGGGGCCAGTCGGATAAGACGTGTGGCTCTCGGTGACTTCTCTGTGACTTTCCTTTTCCTGAATGGCTGAGACTGGAGGTGACTACAGTTCTAATTGTTTGGCGGACCGTCTCGAGAAGTACAATTTAACAATGAGAGGAAGTGAGAGAGCAAAGGTGGTGGCTGTGCTGGAGGAGAGCTGGCCAGTCAGAATAGAGATTGATCTCATTAGTGTAAGCAGCCAGGATAAGCGTGATGTCACACGGCTTGTGACCGCCGTTCGTGACCGTGTGTTACCATGCCGATCTGGTTGACACTTTGGGAAACAAATCTCCAAATTGTCAACTTTAAGTAACGAGCGAAAACAGCCTTGTTCTCCCTTTCAGGGGGGCAATGAAATGACCACTAAAAAAATGTTTTAACATCATTACACATCAGCAGCCACAGCAGCATTAGGATGTGTTTCACATTTCTGGCCACTCTTCTTTTAGCTCTGTTTTCTCTATGCACTAATCCTGAAAAGGAAATGCCATTTTGCTACTACGTGCACTAGCTAGGATCTAACATTTTGAAAACAGCTTCCCTGGCTACAAAACCCAGACACCGAATCAACAGATTCGAACAAACAGAAGCTGAAGTGCAGTGACCTGGAAAGCTCAAAGCTCTGACTTTAGAAAATCTGAGCTACATGGCATCAACAAGTTAGCTGCAAATGCAGAAACAATAAGTCTGACACAACAATATGTAAATGCATGGTCACCGAAAACTGACTTTGAAGACTACTCGTCAATAATGTAAAAAAAAAAAAGCTCTGTCATTTGCGCTTTTTGGATTTTGAATGGTCAGCTATGCACTAACGTTAGCATTGCACTAGCATTTCACCCAGAGACTTGGTTCTGTTGTAACGACTTTTAGAGAATATTAGTTCTTTTTCCCCCCCTACCTCCTAGAAATGACCTTTTTATTCCATTGACTGCCCCACAGAAACATAACCCTTGTCTGTATTAACCCTCCTGTTGTCCTCGGGCTCAAACTTTTTTCAGACAACAATTTAAACAAAAAACAACACGGTTGGTTCACTACAACATTTTTTCGCGATATTATTGAAGTCCGAATGTTGTAATATATTTTACAGCATTTGGAGAAAAATCAGCCCGGTTTAAATGGTTTAAAAACCATTTCCTGACTTAAATCTGACAAAAGACCTCCTCAGATTTTAACTTAATTGTCCAAATATTTCATAATGTCTGCTTTTAAACTCAAAAATAAGGTATACAATCATACAAATGAGGTTTATTGAACATGCATTTGGAAGGAAATTGTTTAAAATCTTATACTGTTGTATGTACTGGCGGTAGCTGGGGGGGAAGCGGAGAAAAGATTGCATAAAGCAAAAAAAAAAAAAGAAATATAAAAAGAATTGTGATTTTTCTTTTCAGACAACACAAGGGTAAATTGATTTTTTTTTCGAGTGAATATGGGTAGGATTATGTAACCCTTTCTACATTCCACATACAGTTCATTTGATCCATTGTCAATATGAAGATATTAATTAGTGCAGCTTTAATCACACGTGTTTTATAAATCCATGGGTTTTGTAATTTCCTCTGCTTCAAATCTTCAGGCAATAAAGGACCATGTGTGTTTTGCTTTTAATTTGAAAGATAATAAGTCAAATCAAATTCATATTTGATATACTCCACTTTGCCATATCTCGCAAATATTCTGAGTTTCATACGCATATCCGTTAGATAATTATGTTCCCCTGTCACTTCAATTACAATCTTTTTTTTTTTTTGCTTTTTTGCGTTTGGCTGCTTGTTTGTCTGGCGAAGTCTGGCCACGATAACAATTCTAATTCAGTTGCAGGGATTGCACAGATCTCACAGGATTAGTGGATCCCGGTTTCCTGTTAATGGGGTCTTCGACTTTTAGGCCAGTACAAGCTGATGAATTCCCCCCGCATGTCTGTCGACCATATGCAGGCATTACGAGGCTCTGCTACCCTTCTGCAACTAACAAGGGGGTTGGATGTAGTTGGAAATTACAAAGTCTGCTTGAAGTGACGCTTCAGGTAATTAGGAGGAGGTCGCTAGACCATCCTCCCTGCGCTAAGGGGGGGGGGAGGGGGGGATGTGCGAATGACAATAATTGCTACACTGCGAAACAAACTTGCAGAAAGTTGTTTTGCCGGATGGAGCTTGTGTGAGAGTTGCCCCCAGGAGTGGTGGGCTGTGAGTGTGATTCATTATCAAGACGATTAATACGCGGACGTGTAGACAGATGGCCCGTCTCCTCTTCTCACAGGCCGCGCTCTCTGAAACCCCAGCAAAATGAGTACCTGTGCGGAAGCGCGGATCCCCGCCAAATGTGTCAAGATCTGCTAAACTGGAGCGTAGACATAAAATTGAAGTGACATTAATAGATTACCTGGAGTTGATTTGCATTTTCAGAGTTATTATGGGTGTGGGTAACGGGACTAACAGGCACAGCCGTCTATGTAGGGACCTTAATGATGTTTCTGATTACGCTCTCATCACCAGCGGCAGCTGGGAGAAATAAGTAAAGGCTTGTCATCCCAGATTTGGACGATAAATGAGCAGACTTGATCAAGGGGCGATGTATGGAAATGAGCAAGATGCAGGCCTTTATCAGAGTGGATCGTCTCACGCTTTCAACGTGCAGCAGAAAGGGGCACTGTGTGATCACAGATGACTTAATAACCACACAATTTTATAAATGACACGCTATTACGTAATCCTGCATGAAGAATAACATATTTATATCTGCTGTATACTTCACCAAAGCATGTGTAACATCTATCTATCTAGCTAGGTATCTTTGTTAGAGTCTAACTATTACATACATTGGCAACTTTGATTGTTAATTTGAAAAAAAAAGGTTAAAATTCTGTGATTCCAGCTTGTCAAATGTGAATATGTGTTTGTTTCTTCACTCCTCCGTGACAGCAAACTGAATATCTTTGAGTTGGGGACATAACAAGACATTTGAGGACGTCATCCTCGGCTTTGGAAAACACTGATGGACATTTTTCATCATTTCATAGACCAAACAAATATTCCATTAATCAAGAAAATAATATTCAGAATGATCGATAATGAAAAAATTCATTAGTTGCAGCATCTATCTATCTATCTATCTATCTATCTATCTATCTATCTATCTATCTATCTGTCTGTCTGTCTGTCTGTCTGTCTGTCTGTCTGTCTGTCTGTCTGTCTGTCTGTCTGTCTGTCTGTCTGTCTATCTATCTATCTATCATTCATCATTCATCCATCCGATTTGTATAGCTCTTCATGAAAAGCAATACGAATCACATATGTTATTATTCTACGCATTCGGATCAATACAGGGAAAGCTGAGCTATTTTCAGAGCATTTCATGCTCCACTTGGACCAGATGTTCTATTCTAAATCCCCTTCCTTGATATACCTAAAAATATAATTGTGCTATGCTTATCTTGCAGTAAATCTTGAACCTATCTTGGTCTTGGTAAATCTGACTCTGAATGCATAAAATGCAGTTTAACTTGAATATATCTTAGCAGTACTTCAGGGTCAAGCAAGAAAAAAAGCACATTTATTTTGCATCTTTTATCTGGTGTGTCTCTGTTGAGCTTTGAGCAGGGAGCTAAGAGCGAGGTTGCCTGGAGTTTGAGTCACTCTCTTCTCTGATCCGAGTCTCTGGTCTGCAGCTTGGCAGATGGACTGAGTGGCAAGGGGGCCCCTGGCCCTTTAACATAGTGGGCAGCTGGGCCAGTGCTGGGCCGGGGCACATCTGACGAGCAGGCACCGGGGCTGGGCAGGGACGTGGCAGACCGGGGCTGTGCTGATGGTAGTCCGCGGCTCACAGGCTGAGCTGGGGGTGAAAGGGGGTCAGAGCAGTGAACCTGGCCAAGGCTGTGGCTCTCTCAGGCCTGTCTAACTGCCAAGCAGCGTGGGTGCCAGCCTGCCCTTTTCTGTGGCCGTGCTAAATGGGGATAGGACAGGCCTCCGAGGCACAAAGGATTTTACTGACATGCTGCGGTTTCTCTGTAATAACCTGCTACTCCTATCTATCTTCACTCATTTGGCAACAGCATCTGCACATGTGTATTTGTGCATATGTGTATCTGTGCGTATATGGACTTGAGTCACTATACTCTGAACTTGACTTGGATTTGCACACTGATGACTTGGACTCTAGGATTCATGAAACAGGACTCTCATGCTGGATGCAGTTTCTTCTTTACGTGTGATAGGCAGTGATGTCGTACTCGAGTCACAGACCTGGACTAGTGTCGGACTCGAGTCCTGGACTCGGACTAGAGTCCATCTTGAGTCGTTATTCACTGGTGAATCAAACTCAAGTAATGGTGACTGGACTCTGACTGGACTCAGAGTCTTCTTTGGTGACACAGACTCAGACTCGAACACTGGGGGCTCAAGACTTGACTCAGACTCGACAGTTGGTGACTCGACTCCATCGCTGGTACATGGATGTGGGTTTACCTTAATGTGGGCTTGTTTTTCTCGTCTAGAAAACTTGTCACCTGTCAATAAGCCAGTGACTCCTTTTTCCATGTGGATTCATTCTTCTCCACGGCTGCTCTTGTCTGCAGCTACGCCCAGCAGCTGATAATTCAGCTCCCTTTGTTTCACACTTACCCATTGCATTACTGTGAATAGGAAAAAAAGGGAACGCCATATATTCCCTAGCTAACACATACTGTATGTTGTTCAGGAGTTAAACAAGAATAGAAAGAAACACAACATACACACGCACAGTCACAGCTGCTCAATATCACATACAAATGTGTATTACTAATTCATCAGATGTTATTTATTATCCAATGTACCTCTGAATTATGCATGTAACATCATCAGTCACTGGTCCAGATACAGTAATATAAGCCCTTTAGAGCCTTATGTGGCATATTTTTTCTAAAGCGTGCAGGCGGACATACGTGCACATGCTGTACATGTTAATTCGCACTTGTACAAGTGCATAATGTACACTAAAACACATACTTCCCCCGTGTTAGCACAAAGCCACCGTGCCGTCGTAAAGATGCTGTTGCTCAGGTGTAATCTGCCCCTACTCCCCTGTGTAGCCCGCAGAGACTCACTCTTTGTAACTCAGTCCCTCTCTTTCTCTTATGCACACACTTTTGTTTTCCTTTTCCCCTTCTCTGTACTTCTCCCTCCCTCGCTCTTTTTTTTTTTTTTGCAAAGCTAATGCTCTCTCTCGGTCTTCCCTTGAGGGGAGAACAAAAAAAAAGTAGCCGGCTTCTAGGTAATGAAGCCCTTCAATGTGATCTGCATGAGATTGCCTCCCTTGCTGGCCTGGCTGCCTTGCGATGAATAGCAAAAGACTCTCAATTAGACTAAGGACAAAAAGCAGCTTTCTCCTCAGCCACAGTGTCGTTTCTTAAACAAAGTCGCCTCATTTTCCGTGCGTGCGTGAGTGTGTGTCATGCCCGGGATGTAGAAAGAGATGTAAAATGAAAATGCAAGGAGGTAAATAAACAAAATGCATGAAAGGGAAGGGAAATGAGAGAGTGTGTCGAGTGCCGGAGCATGTATACAAGCCACAGTGTGCCTGTGCTTGGAACGCTGAGGGGAAGGCTGTGAATGGCCGTGGCCGTCACAAATGCGACCCTCTGCGTTGTCGCACTGAGTGGATGTGATTAAATGGATTTCATGCAACAGGGTCAACAGTGGTACGATGGGACATGAGGGAAACAAAGGTTAAAAATGAAATTGGCAGAATACATTGAGTTTTTTGAAACATTCATGCCGCTGCATTGGTGAAATTATCATCTGAAAAGCCTTTTTTATTTTTTTTTAAACACACAACCTGTCACGTCCTAGGTTACCGTCCTGTTTAATTGCGTCTTTGTAATGAACATTTCGCAGCCTCGAAATGCTTGTAAGACTCATCTTTGGCTGTCGTAATGTCACACACTGCTGATCATTGTATCAAGGTCAGTTAATCAATCTGAGAGTGAAAACAAGGACGCAGCATCCTCCCTTCAGCCGAGCTGCAGGGCAGGACAGCCATGCACTGATCCTCGGAAAACACTGTAATGCCTGCTCAGGGACGCTGTTAGGCACATCCCCTCACCGAGACTGGCTGACTGACTGACTGAGTCTTTTAGAGCTGCAATGATTTCGAGGACACCAGTGACACCAGTGATACCAAATACTGAAAACACCTTCACTCCAATTAAGTAAGGACTAAGATAAGAAAGATAAGAAAAGAAAACCTTTACTTGTCCAACAGCGGGTAAATTGCGGTTTGCTACAGCAAAGACAAGAGCAGAGAGAGATAAGTGTACAAGTAGCATAAACACGTGTCAAACAAAGAAGTACCATTCTTACAGTAAAATGAAAAACAAGTTACTGTACTGGAGTTCTCAAACTTCATACAGATGTCGGTGACCAGATGTAGAAGGTACATGTCGTGATCTACATAGGCTGGCAGAAAGCATTCGTAGTTATATCATTCAAAAATGACCTTTTTTTAGTCAAGGACCATTAAAAACAATTTTTAACAATGTTTGAACTAGTGATGGCCAAATGAAGCTTTGTGAACCGGTGTCTTTATTGTCTGAGCCCACTAGATGGCGCTCTCTGTTCAACAATTGGTTGAGAATACACTGAATTGCAACGCCTTAGGCCTTCCTCTTAACCCTCATGTTGTCCTCGGGTCAAATTTGAACCGTTTTCAGTTTTTTTATCACTAAAAATGGACCTTCAAAACAAGCGCTGAAAATGTCAACATTGGAATATCAAATAACTTTGGAAAAAACATTAAAAAAAGCACGCACAACATTGAAAAGTGACAAAAACGTCGGAAAAAAAGCGATGCTAGTGTTTCATGTTTGGCGGGAAGACAACCCAAGGGTTAAAACCAAGAGCGCCATCTAGTGGGCTCAGAAAATAAAGACACTGGTTCACAAAGCTTCCTTTGGCCGTCACTAGTTTGAACTCCTGTAGTCCAGGTTGTGTTTTAACTCTCGTGTTGTCTTCCCGTTGACCATGCAACTTTGTGTTTTTCTGGGTCTACTTCTTTAACATTCATTCTACACCTTTCTCAGTGTTTTTGTCGATGTAATCCAATTTTCTTGTCACTTTCTCCCCCAATCTTCATTTTAAAATTATGTTTTTGTCCATTTTTTAACAAGTTTTCTGCTGCCTTTTTAAACGTGTTTTTTCTCCAATGTTTTGTCAATTTAAAAAAAGTTGTTGTCACCTTTCCTGAGTTTTTTTGCTCACTTTTTTTACCCCGTTTAAAATAAATAAATGCTTTTGTTGATTTTTTTCCTGCGTTTTTGTAGCTTTTCCCCAACAATTATTTTCAACGTTCTATTGTCATAGTTCTAAAATAGAAAGTGTTTTTTAAATGTTTTTTTTTAAATTTGACCCGAGGACTACAGAAGGGTTAATCACATCCCATAAAAGGATTAGTCCAAAAACGACATCATCAATCCACATATTTAGGCCTCGCAGTTCTTCTGTTATCAGCTTTTCCATTTGAGTGTGGTGTAATAAGAAAATTACTTTCTAATAATAATCTTCTGTGTATGGTTGATTCTCACATGCTTGAATCTTTTGAGTGGTTTTTGTTTTACGTATGGGACTAGATAAAGTACAAGGTAACTGTAAACTATCTCTCCCTGCACATTCTTTCACTCGTTGGCAGTTGAGATAAACGGGATCGGTAACCTCGGGGTGAATGGTGTGCGGGGGGGGGTGGAGAGAAGCAGGGTGGCACCAGACTGTCGCCTGTGTTTAGAATGTCTGTCAGAAATGCTGAGTCATGTTAACAAAGGGGTGCTCTTAGACTCTGGGATGTATAGAAGCCAGTTTTTTTCTTCTGCCACATGAAGACTTTTCCACATCAGGTGGAGTTGTTATTCCTGCAGGTATAAATAAAATAAAAAAGGCCAAACTTGGTTTTAGTTCTTAACTCTCTTATTTTTGTTTTACTCTCAAAAACGTTGTTGCAAGAGAAACGTCCACAACAGTGGCAGATATTTGAAAATCAAGCAAAAATAGGTGAACAGAATAATAAATTAGTTAACTATTAACGGAATCCCCAATTAATTTGATAAGCAATTTATGCAGTATTATTTGAAATTTTCCAAACTCAAGCTTCCTAAATGGGAATTCTTTGCATTGTATTTACTAGTCTGTGACAGTAAACTGAATATATTTTAGAATGCATATAGTTGATAGTAGCAGCCCAAGAATATTTGAGGTTTGAGTTATTATCTGAAAACACATTAAAATGTGAACATAAACATCATGCGTATGAACTGTTTCTGGATGTAGGATGGACTTGTGCCAATTAGCATTTTAATAACTAAAGCTTAAAGAAATTACCAATCAGCAACTGATATGGTATTGATTGATTGTTTTTAGTCCTTTTATCAAGAAGAAAATGCCCAAAATTCCATATAAAGGATGCCCGTCTTCTTTGCTAGTTAGGCTTGTTTTGGTCAACCAACAGTCCAAACTCACTATGTAAAGACGTGCAAAAAGTTCTTGTTTTAGGAAATTGTAATGGGCAGTTTGCACTTTTTTTCTGACCTTTAATTGACCAAATGATCAATCGGTTGATGGATTATTTGAGAGAATGAAACAGATTGAGTCAATAATGAAAACACTGTAGCCACCCATGGCTTTCTGCTGGGCCAAAGTGGGAGGTAAAGCCTTTGTTATCTATTGGCTCTGATTTCAATCTGTGTGCTTCATTCAGCCATTGATGTAAGGCAGTAACAGAGACAGCTTGTGCACAATGAAAGAATAACTGAACGCTGTGAAAGGAACATTTATCATGAGTACGTCGCTTTCATTTAAAAATCGTACCTCAGCAATGCACGTCCATAAAGGTGGGGACTTGCAAGAGAAAGATAAAAAGGAACTTTGAAAATCAATTCAGGAGAGAAAGAGATATCCTAGTTTGTAGTCTCTAATTTGGGTCTAGCTCCAAAAAAACAACACATTCTCACACCCTGTGTGTTAGAAAGCGAAATTGGTCAGGCCTTTGGAATCTGTTGTAGATGCAGAAAGTCTCCTTTAGAGTCCTATTCAGACACACCTTGGTCTTTCGGGTGCTCCCAAGTGACATGAGGCAACAACGGGACAGTTAAGTCTAGGAAAAGATGGGTGGGTGGGGTTACAAAACTCTATGTTTCATTGACACGTGGGACAAGAAGGGGGACATGAACCCCAGTCTCCAGACCGGAGTCTGTTAGGAGTGAGTCCCATAAAGACACTAAAGGGTGATTTTAGCATTTATATCTGACATTGACAGCCACTGACCAAGCGTCAATATGTGACGAGTCGGGAGTGACAACCTACAATTCCCATAATGCAACTGAGTCTTTTTACAACCTCATCTTTAGAACCGCACGCTCCTCATAATGCAGGCCTTTTGTTAAAAATGTAGTCTCATATTTTTAGGTAGGGTGCAGGGCATAGTGCAGCGCAGGTTTACGTCATCATCGCTTCTGGCTACCCCCCAGCTATAAATGTAAACAGACGGAGTAGATACAACAAAAAAGTGGAATGGAATTTTGTTTATACATCTTTAGGGCATTTGACCTGTTTTATATTTTAGAGTGAGGTAAAGTGTTCAAAACTTTATTTATAAAGCCTCTCAACAGCAAAAATATGAGTAACACCGGTGTGGTTTCCCAGCATTGCTCTACAGCAGCTGGCCTTCAGCCTGTGCCCCCCCCCCTCAGGCACCCCACCACTTTTATACAGTATAGCATGTTCTTTATAGCTTCATACAATACACAGCAATACACTGCCAACCTAATGGCAGTATGAACGGTGAATGAGAACAGCCTGATCTGAGATCAGTGAAGTTTGCTGTGAATGCCTGCTGCGATTAGGCCGGGTACAAATAACATCATACTGGAGATAGGTCTGGTGTAGTCTCGCATCGCAAGACCTTCCTCCACAGCGCTGCAAAAGAAGGTCTGGCTAGCCCACACAGCATTCAGGGATGAGAAAAACATACTCTGGTTTATTAGTTATTAGATAGTCTAGCTAGCTGTCTGGATTTACCCTGCAGAGATCTGAGGACCAGGTAACCATAGTCCTCAGATTGGACAGATAGTCTAGCTAGCTGTCTGGATTTACCCTGCAGAGATCTGAGGACCAGGTAACCATAGTCCTCAGATTGGACAGATAGTCTAGCTAGCTGTCTGGATTTACCCTGCAGAGATCTGAGGACCAGATAACCATAGTCCTCAGATTGGACAGATAGTCTAGCTAGCTGTCTGGATTTACCCTGCAGAGATCTGGGGACCAGGTAACCATAGTCCTCAGATTGGACAGATAGTCTAGCTAGCTGTCTGGATTTACCCTGCAGAGATCTGAGGACCAGGTAACCATAGTCCTCAGATTGGACGGATAGTCTAGCTAGCTGTCTGGATATACCCTGCAGAGATCTGAGGACCAGGTAACCATAGTCCTCAGATTGGACAGATAGTCTAGCTAGCTGTCTGGATTTACCCTGCAGAGATCTGAGGACCAGATAGTCCTCAGAACGCCAACATAAAGGACAAGGAAGAGAATGGACATTTGGCTGAAAAGAGGGACATCTGGCTTAATGTTCACCTGAACAATCCCGGAAGTGAAACCTCGTGGCTCTATCCTAGGTCTGGTGCTTAAGCACTATTTTCTTCCTTACTAATCGCCCCCTATTCTAAACATGCCACACTGTGTGGGATGACTCCCCACACCTTCTCTCTCCTGTATACGGCTACAGTATGTGATGTGTTCACAATGTTAAGACAAAGGACTATTTTTAACATTGTTGTTGATGTTTCTTCATAAATTCCTGCCTACACAGTGATTTTAAATCTAATGTTATTGACTTTGGAGAGATCTAGTTCAGATGTTTTCGACGTAACCCATATTATGGACTTTAAACAAAACTGTATCCTCCAACATGACACAAAAGCTCTATTCCAAAGTAATATAGCATCCCTGCGAGTGGGGTCTGTGTGGTGTCCTTATCACCTGTGGTATATATCAGCCAAAAGGGACAAGGGACTGTCTGCAGTCCCGCTGGGGAGTGGGAGGTCCTCTGCATCGCCGCTATAACTAACGGCAACATGAAAAGGGTCTTCAGTCCACACCGCCAACTTGGCAAATGCTTACTCATATCTGCTCCAACGCCAGGATGCTTTCTCATACGCATCCTTCACTACACAGCCGTGGCTCACCTATTAATTATTGAAGAAGATTGTTGTGGATATTTAATGTTGTGTTGTTGGGCTTTTTTTTGGGTGCACTTTCCCTGCTCTGTATTCATCTCTCTTTGCTCATTCACATCTCCCTCCTGCTGGATCTTGTGTTGTGCGGCTCATCCTCACTTACTCTTTGGTTATTTCAAAAAGGACAAGAACCTTTGCTCTGCAGCCAAGAGCACACAAGAGTGTGTGTGTGTGTGTGGGGGCTGTGCTCCCTTTTCATGCTTCAGGTGATTTTACAGTGTTGAGCTGCAAGAACAGGATGCCCCTGTACTCTCATCCCTCCGTGTCTGCATTATTAATTGTCTAAGGTACCAACCATAGCTATCTGGACCCTGCAGGCACCAGCACCTAAAATTAAAAGCAGCGATTGCATCCCATTGAAAGACATAATAATACTCTTTAAAATTACATTTTGCTCCAACAAAGACAAAGTGTAGATTTAACTGCAAAAAAAGACCAAAATGACAAAGAAAGAGGGGAAAAAAGAGGCTTAGCTCATATCTTTATTGTCAGTTTTTTTTTGTATGTGGTCATGGGTCGTGTGAGTACATCTTCCACAGATTTAAGATTCACGTGCCATACTGTAATGGAGGGTGGCGGTGGTGGTGGTGGTGGTGGTTGGGGGAGGGCAGGGGTGGTGGTGGCGGTGATTGGTCAATGCAACATAAATAGGGTTGGAACACATTCATCAAGGTGGCAGAGATTTGAGACTAGAGAAGCCCATCCAATCACCGGCAGAGAAGAAAAGGGGAGAGGCATAAAAGTCGGTACAGCAAGGTCATCTGAAAAAGAAGCTGATAAGACGAAAGGATCAAATCTCCAGTACGGGCGAGGCCCTCCTCTTGATGTCGGTCCCCATTAACTAAAGCCCTCGCCTGGCTTGCCTCGCACAGTCACTGCCACGCCTCAGCTGTCTGATACAATGAAGGGAAAGTAGAAAAAAACCCCGTCCGCCATGCTGTATTTCACTGCTTTTTATTTTGACATCAGAATTTATGGCCTTGCTCCTAATCTAGTTTGTTTAACCTTTTTTTATTTCTTGTTCAGGTAGCACTTTAATTTTTTACAATTTCAAATGCAGGTCTGGCTGCTGTTGTTTCCCCCTCCTGTCTTGCTGTCATGTAGGCGGTGATTTGTGGCATCATGCAGCCTTCCCTGGCGCTCGCTGTTTGTGTATTGGAGCATTGGCAGCTGTATTGCTCTCAACCCTGCAGTATGGATTTAGTTCGTTTGTGGTTTTACCACAGTCACAGTCTGGTGTCCACACACACACACACACCCACACACAGGCACACACAAAGCCACGCGCACACACAGCACAGTCAATCCTACAGCAGGTTTACTATGTCACACTGGGGGCTGCTGTGTAATTGGGTGAATCTGCTCTCCAGCACGCTACAGAGATAGCCCTTTAAAATTTCACTTCACTTCTGGGAGTGTAAACAAACCTTGGGATTACTAGGGGTCCTGTCGCTCTCCTCTTCTCTCTTTTTTTCTCCCTTTTTTTTTTTCTGCCGGCCGCCTACTTTGAGAGTTAAAGGGCAGGTTAGGTGTTTGCTCAGTGTTTGGAGTGTGTTTGTGCATCTGTCTGCCTTCCTGTGTTTTATGACTGTCAGCATGTTAACAAGTGCAGAAGCGCATGGCTCTCTCTACATGATTGAGACAGCGTGCGTGTGTGTGTGTGTCGATAGGTGCGCGCTGTGGGCGTTGTCTGTCGCGTGGACACTTTATGTGACGGCGTGCGGCTTTCTGTCTGTGTGTTCTCTGTGATGGATTGCTTGTCAGATGGAAGCATAGCACAGCTCTCACCGGCTGACGAAGACATTAAGTCACCAGTCACGTAGACGTAGTACGTTTCAACATTCCTCAGGGAAAAAGGCTTTAACCCTTCTCGCTCCAGGACGGCTGTCAGATGACAGAGTGTATTACTCAGAAGGTTGGAAGGCTCTTTTCAGTGAAATTCAGCATCTTAATGCAGTTGTGTGGGAGGTGGGGGACCTCTGTAACACATTGCTTTCAGATGGGCCAATTGCTGGAGTTATGGGCTACCACTGTCATTTTTATTTGACTTGTGCAAGCTGTATAAATAGACACTATGTAATTGACGGAGCACATCTTGCACTGCCACAGTCCGGGGGAGACGTTGCTGAGGGAGGGATTAAAACTCTTCCCTCCAACTCTGTCCTTTGGTTTGTAATGCAACGTCATCCCCCGGTGCTGCTGTTGCCCCTGGAATATGGAAACAGCACACTCTAAAAGAATGTCAATTATCATGCTAGCACCTAAAGAAATTGTAGTCTGTTACAGGTACCTTCATTTTTAAGACACATACTTAATCTGAGATTACTTTATCTTCATTATGTTAGTGATCCATTAGTAAGTTGAAGTATTATTCTTATTATTCATTAGGAATAAAACAGTAGAGAACTTGTATCAAGACTGCGTGGCTGTGGTTCAATCAGAATTGATTGACCGCGGCCTGGTGAGCAAACAACCCAGCAACAGTTATCAGAATCTGAATTCTGTTATGCACATGAGAATGGGACATCACATTTTTATAATTTAACCCTGTCCACTTGTAACCAGTGATAAAAGGGCAGACAAAAACACGCCTCTAATGTGAAATTAGCACCAAAACACAATCTATCTCGCGGGTTGGATCACAGGAGCATCACCGAGTTACGTTGTCGGTGGTAACAATGTAGGCGGGGCCAACGGATGTTTCTGTTTAAATCCATTTGTTGTCTCTAGGCACACATTAAGAGTGATAGGAGATGATGAGGCTAAGGCCCTGTTTACACGTACATGGTTATTTTGAAAAACAGACAAATCCCGAAAAAAACGAGTTTCTCTAAAAACTCCGGCCAGAGTGGCGATTTTGGAAATCTTTGTTTGCACGTTTGCATGTAAACTGAGACAAACGGAGGTTTAGGCAGCCGAGCAATTGAGGAAGAGAAGAGAGAGGAAGTGATTCTGTTGCTATTTTGGGGCTTCTGATTGGTTAACTTGGGCTTGAGCTTCTCGTTACTCTGCCACCCACAGGTCGGGCGTGCTCTTGACCGCATTGACGGCATATATGCACGGGTTGGTGTAAATGAACACTTTTCTGACAACTGACTGCTGTGCACAGTGTTGTTTTTGAAAATGGAGAGGTTGAAAATAGGCGGCCACGTGTAAACGCACCCTCAGGTTTGTATCTGAATCAGAGACACAGGGGGCCCTCACATGCTGCTTCATGTTGCTGCCAGCCTGAACAAAGGAAGTGGGCAGGACTTCCAGAGTAGACCATTGATTACGAGTGAGTGAAGTCAGGGGAAAATGAGTGGATCCGTGACATGAACGTAAGCGAAGGGTTACTCAATAGCATGGCTCCATTCCACACAATTGTTACTTTGGCAGATTATTTTGTGTTCACCTAGGAACACAAATAACCAATATGAAACCCACTGAAAACACATGTGTTCAGGCTTCTACTCTGTCTGCACAGTGCTGTCTGTCAAGTCAAGTTTGCTGAGATATCACTTGTTCTTTTTCTCCCTGCTGATGTGGTCTGATAGTTTGCAGGAGGACATTTGCTGCTAACTCGCTGTGAGCCGCTTGATGGACAGGCAGGGAGGCTCCACAATGAAGTTAAACAAGATTCCTCAAATAGGAACGTTGAAGCCGGAGAAATGCATGGGCATGGTGGCTGCCTCGGGTGGGTTTGCGCTGCCCTTCCGCAAAATGCAATATCCACAGGGACAATGGAGGAAGAGCAGAGAGAAACATAGTCGCCATTGTCCTGACATTTCAATTCAATTTTAGTTAGTCTCGTGACACTTGACAGACAGAGTAGTACCATCTAAACCACAGTCTACAATTTACAAAGACCCAACCATTGCCATGCTTGATTTATGGGCTACATACCGTTTACTATGGTGCCACTGACGCTTTTTCTGCAACGATCTCAGAATCAAGAATGAGTAAATCCAAAAGTGCTAAAAGGTTGCGTATGTGTGGTTCAAATTTAACAAAATCTCTGGCTTAAAGGTATAGTGCGCGATTATTTTATATTAATGAACATCCATTAGATAGATAGATAGATAGATAGATAGATAGATAGATAGATAGATAGATAGATAGATAGATAGATATTTATTGATCCCAAAAATATGGGAAATTATCTCAAACCATTGCCAAATGAGTTGATACAAAGCTTATTATGCCTATCAGCTCCACACATCTCTCTCTGCATTACTCAGTATGGCTATGTTTCCAAAATGGTGTCCTCGGGTGACTTTCGTGCACAGAAGCTGGAGTGGTGCATTTTACGTCACCGTTGGGAAAGGACAACAGCAGCGTTCAGCTTTTTCATCCTCCTTGTCAGCAACTGCGTGGAGGAGGGGCGGGGGTGGTGCGCGATTAACGAAGGCTTGCGCCATGCGGATGCTTCGACAGTGTTGTCGTCATCACTTAGAATTCCTCATGGGGGCGGCAGAAACTACGCACTATAGCTTTAAGTGGGCAGGACCTGGTGTTTAATTTACCTCCTAATTCCATCCTTGTTTTATATATCTGTCTAAAAAGGGATATTTTTATTATATGTGTTATTCCATGGTGCACAGTTGCTCTGTATTCACACAGAAATACACAAGCACACACTCACATTTGTCTACTCTTGGCCTCTGAGCAGCTCAGCTGGAACAGTAGTGGGCTACACGCCTTGTTAAGGGCATTTTGGCAACAGTGTATACATAAGTAATTAATTTTTGGAATTAAGTAATAACTTTGATCTCTGGTTTACCACTCTGAGGAGCCAGTGCGGCAAAAATATTAACCGCAAGTCTATTTCCAACCACAGTTTTGCATTATGCTGAAACTTGTTTTTTTTTTTCCTTCTTTATTTTAATTTTTTTTTTTTTTTTATTGAGGAAGCATAATTCACACTAAACACTCTTGCCCCTGTGGCAGAGTTCTCAAATTAAGCTACATTTTGTTCATTTACCCATGATAAAGTTGTTCATTAGACAATACACTTTGCCTTATTCTTTGTTATTACCTCGCCATTGTAAATGCCTTGGGAGCAATTAAACATGTGAAGTGCCCAATTTTCCGTCCTCGACTTCCAGTCCTGAACTCTATCTGCATGTTGCACACATTTCCTATGAACTAATTAAAGTGAATCAATGACAGAACCCTTTAAAATGGTGGCACACGTCAGTGGTGGAACAAAGGACCCTCTTAATTATTTGGTTCCTGCCGCTCCTGTAACCGGCTTGTCAAGGCAGTAGACTCAGTAGCCGGCTCCTTGAAATAGGGATGTCACGTACTCTGACATGTATTGTGCTCACACACACATGTACAAGCACACGGACACACTCAAACAATGTCCCTGGTTTCTCTGTGATGGCTCCCTCTCTGTCTTATGAAAGACTAGTAATTGTACTGCAACAATGACAATATATGTGCGCGAGTGTGACGGCCCCCTTACTCTTCAAAAGTGCAGCGTCCCTTATCTATCACTGGCTCTTGGGAACAATGTCTTAAATGTTGACAACCATATCTTATCTTTAAGATATTTCTTTTCCTTTGCGGTAAACCCTCCTCTGGCCCATGTTGTATATGGCCAAGTGTAATTTTGAAAAGTGCGTAACGTTGTGATATAAACACATATATCCTAATCTTTTCAGCCTCCGCGGGGTGTTCCTCATTCATTTGCCCTGTTCCTTAGTTGCGTTCTGTGGCCCTGTGGCCCTGCTGAAACATGCACTTTAGCATGAGTATGCATTAGTCCTGTTATAAAGACTAATGGGCTGAGAGAGACCATGTTTTTTCCCGCCCTGCAATTATTTACTGTGCCTCCGTGTAATCCAAAATACTTATATCTTTCAGTTATAAATATAAAGCATCATGGTAGAGGAGAGCAACCACTTTTAGTCACAGCCTGGGCTGTAGATCACATGAGTGTTGGTGGAAATGGTGACAAATGAAGGGGTGGGAGGTTTGAGGCTGGCCTGGAAAAATGAATAAAAAAAGTATGTTCACACATGCCAGTTGTTTATGAGCATGATTATTTGTTTAAGGGTATCCCTCAATGCCCAGCTGTAATGTTGCCATAAATGCCCATCTGCAGCCCATGAATCTAAAACTGGCTTTGACTACTGTAGAAAAATCCACTGGCGGTGCTCCAAGTATGTCATCTCCTCCTTTGAGAGAATAGACGGACGGGGATGGATGGATGGATGGATGGATGAAAGGATGCCTCGACACGCTTGTTTTCTCCACCTCTTTACAACCGTTTCTGTGTTATCAAGAGCTTTGGCCTGCCACACTACAGCACAGCGTAACAATTTGTGTTTGACAATACTCTGCCTCACAGAGCTAATCGCCTCTTAATTCTTGCGTTATTCCCCATCCGTGCACATGCATTTCAATCAAATTGGTGGTAGTGGACCTGTCCAAAAATAGTGCTGGCGGCACTGCCTGGAGAGATGGGCTGTCTGTCTCCCTGTCTGATCATGAGCTATTATCCTCTCTGCCCACAGACAGGAGAGAGAGCAACACCAGTTTCTATGTGATCATGATCAATACATAATCACTTTCCTGTCACCGCAATGGCGCTGTCAGGGGACCGACCAGCCATTTTAGAAAAAAAAGGTTTGGCACACCATGATTGTGACCTAGAAAAGTGTGTGTGGGGGTGTGGGGGGGGGGGGGGGATTGTGGCTAAGTGAACTCTGGACTCACTTAAACAGTCATTGCCACAGGATGCATTATTACATTTTCACTATGCTTGGGTTCATTGCATTAGTTTGCACTGAGCTGTTGTAAGAAAATGATCTGTTATGAGACCAGACAAATATTTACTGGCCAACAGACAGACTGTCTGAGACGGAATGGCAGGGGAGCAGCGACAGTATGCAGTTTATTATTCATTCCGCATCGTTTATGACTTGGCTTTGTTAAACAATTTTCTTATTGGCCAACGGATGCATTCTAGCGAAGGGGGATTTCCCCCCCGTCTGTCTAGCAGACACGGATTAACATTAATTTGGAGTCATATTTTAAGTGGCCTGACAAATGGAAGTAGAGAAGCTTGTACTGCAACACTAGGTTGAGAACAGCTAGCTTTGTTTGACAGCTCGTATAGACCGCAGGTTAATTAAGCAAAACAGCCATAGTTAACATCTACAGCCAAAGTCATGACGTCACTTTCTGAATATCCTCTGTTCCCGTCCTCTGCTCTCTCATTCAGCATGTCTATAGTTGGTCTTCTTAAAAATAGTATTATTATTAGTATTATTATTATTATAGACAAAGCTGTTTGTAATGACGCTAACTGCAGACCCGTTGCTCACCCACAGACTCGCTTTTGTTTGTCAAGCCATGACGTTTGGCATGCAAAGGTCTAGGGCTTTTGGGAAATGGTGTTTATGAAATGCCACTAAAACCAGAAATGTCAAATAAACAATGACATTCGCCCATCAGCAGACATTTAGAAAACCTGGAAGTTACCGTTCTCTATTGGAGCAACTAGCTAACTGCTAGTGTGCTAGTGCAATTTTCTTTGCAGCAAGTAGCCTGTAGCTAACGAGCTGATCTTACATAAAACCAAAATACTTTTTTCTTCTCAGAAATGGTCTAATACAACCCTATCTGATCAGTTCTTCTGAGAAAACAGCATCTGACTTTGTTAGCCACTCAGAGGTAATTTTGACAGAGAGCTGGAGACCTCCAAAACAGCTACTTAAAGGGTTTGGTGTCATGTATGTGTAATATTTTGCTTTTCTGCATGCCTTACTGTTAAAATAAACCGCCAGAATTCAGTGCTTTGAAGCATACTACTCCTCCTGTCTTCATTTCTCCCTTTGCCTTTCGTCCCCCGCAGTGTAAAGCCAGTCAGACATAAACAGTATTGTTTTATCCGCGTAGGGCTCACAGCAAGGCACTGTTAGCCCCACGCCTCACGCACCCCACAGCTCTCCCCCTGCCTCAGTGATATCCCTCCTCTGTGGCTCAGTGCCTGCATGCATATGAATGGCCCCTGTCTTCTACCCTTCACGCTCCTGAGCTGGTCCAAGCCGAGCAAAGCTGAGATGTTACACAGCTGCCGTGCTTGTTGGACGTCGGGGTATGGAGGAGAAGGCTAGCCTTCCAGCGCTAGTGAATGAACTGTAATGGCACATTCTTTTGAGCGAAGATAGGTATGATGGTACTGGAACGGAGACTGCTTCCCTGTGGTGCGGTTTGCTGAGTTGCACTAAGCATGCTAAGGGTGAATTCTGGGTAGGGTGTGTGTGTGTGTGTGTGTGTGTGTGTGTGTATGGGATGGCGGTGAGAGCAGATCATGTTCTTGTTAGATGAACTGGAGAATAGAACCTCTGTCGCATTGTAGTGAAGACTTTGTAATAGTTTTGTGCAATGCAGTGTTTTTTTCTCCTATGCAGAATATTTCATTCAGGGAGACCGTATCTTTTCAGAATATTTCTTTTTCATGGTAGTTTTTTCTTTAATAGTGTTTCAAGACACTTAATTGTGGGGGAGCCCATCGCACACGTTTTCATACAAGAATGTGTTGATTGACAAAATACAAAAAGAAAAATACAGTACTCCGCATTTATCATTTCATCATTCAGCAGCCTTTTTTTTGATACCAGCTGGGTTAAATGAGCATCTTGAATTTTAACATATTGTGTACTTAATCATGCTTATTCATATTTGTACACGTAGGCAAGTGTAGTATTCAAGTTCATTTCCTTTTCCTGCCACCCTGCAGTGTACAGGACGTGTCTGCAAATGAGGATCTCGTGATGCTCAAAGCGACATCTTTACGACCTTTTACCAGTTGATTATGTGTGCAATACTTCTAAGGAAATAAGCAGGCTGTATACAGATGAAGCTGTGTTGTGGGATAATGTGTTACAGAAATAAGCTGCAATATCCTTCCACAGCCATTGTGTGTCACATCGGGCTGTAGGCCCCAATTTATCCCCTCTCTGGTTCAGGGAAGATTCCTATTGATTTCCCATCACCGAGGCTGTATACAGAGTAAATAGGAAGCGTGTGCCCTATTATTTCCGTCCGTTGATAAAAGAGTGGGATAGACCCCCATGTCTTTATTCTGGGGCCCCTTTAGAATCCGCAGGCCCTTCAATCAAAAAATAAACAGCTGTATTAATGCCTCTATGCTGTACTGTAATGGCCTCCTTTGAAAATGATGTGTGTTTAAATGAACAGTGTGGTATTAAATCCTGGGAATTTCAGGACGTGATTAATGAGATTAAACTAAGCGTGGGGAAACAAATGCAGGTTGGACTGTCATACATGCTTAATGCGTGTCACTCTGTGGGCTACTGCCCAAACCAACAGTGGGAGATTTGCTTTTCCAGGAAACAGTTATATGTAATCTTTCAGTGTCTGGGCATTTGCTGGCAGCGGGAGGAAAAGTGACACAAATCCATTTAGACACGAAATAGCATGATTGCACCGCCATATCCCTAACAGGTTTGATTAAGAATGGTGTGTAAGCAACACTTTTTAGGTAAAAAAAAAAAAAGCAGAGCAGTGGAGTGCACAGGACATCGGTTGCATTTGGAGGCTTTTTTACATACCCAATTCCTGCCTGCACTGCTTTTGTGTTTTTTGTTTTATCTGGATGTTTCTAGGTGTTGCTATTATTGTAATCGCCACAATGCTACAGGCTTCAAAATAAAAAAGCTAGAGACAATATTCCTCCTACAATTGTGCTTCTGTGCCCATCGCCTGGCCTACAGCTGCATTCATTTCTGCAGTGTCCCTGAAATTTCGGAGCATTATCAAGGGGAAGGACGAGCTAATCTGCACTGATTTGAAACAGGACCAAAACACTGGCTTTCCTAATCCCTCCAATTTTTTTTTTTTTTTATCAGGGGTGGTGAGGAGCCTTTTACCCCTGTGGGAGGGAAAGAAAGAGGGAGCAATTTAATGCCTCAGCGGTTCCACTGTTTTTATGAAGATTTTTTTTTTCCTACCCTCCTCTTCCCCCACTTCAATCCATAGTGTAACTGAAATTAGAAAGCCTGTTTGCAATAGTCAGACACCTTTTCGAATCGTGCAGGTACTTTTCTTAATTAGGGATGTGTTGATGGCCGCCTTCTCCCTCTGTAGTAGTAGTAATTTAACTTTAATGCAGATAAGGCTCTTTATCTCTGAATAAAAGGTGGTGCAATTTCTTCTTGCTGTTTCTCATTTTGTTCATTTGACAATTGGCAAACATCTATGGCAAACAGGATATAATTTGCTTCTGCTTGAGAACACCAATTTGGATTACTGCACACACCTGTGGTATACAATTCACATAATTATGTGTCCTTACATTCTGTCAACCCATTATATTTACTCATCTAAATCGTTTGTGGGAAACCTACACATGACGGCAGAACCGGGAATAGCAGACATGGAAAACCTCATACTGAGGTGTTATCCAATGTGGTGTGGAGGTTTAAAGTATTGGGACACATACAGCTTATGGTGCATAGTACAGTCAATGTAATTGAATATCATGATTTACATCAAGTTTTTTTTGCTAGCGCTATCGCAGCCGACAGAAAAAGTAACACGGGAAAAAAAGAGAGCTCATTGATTTGCTGTGATCTTAACGCTGCAAAAGGCACAGGCTGTAACAAGCAGTATGAAATTTACAAGGTGAGCTTTGGCAACACAACAGCATGGGCCATCATAAGACCATAAATTACGAGAACACCCAATGTCTCGGAGGACCACTTGAGGCTCTCTCACTGTGAAATAATTGGGTTGCAACAGTGAGACTGCTACTCCAGTTAGAGTGTAGAGGTGGCTTTTGCTTTGTTTTGCTGTTACAAGACCAGAGATGCTGCGCTTATTATTAATCAATGGTTGACAAGTGGAGCTGACGTCATATAGAGGGAGATGTCTGTATGGAACTGAATAACATCCTTGGTCAAGACATCCTCACACCTAAACAACGGAATAGATTGTCAAAGACTGCCAAAACGGCAACGAGCGCTCTAATTGCCGTCTAGAACATGTGACTGGAACACATGACCGCCATGGAAATGTTATTCAGGTGACCGGTCTATTTACTGCGGCACGGTGGCCGTCTGGAACAGTGACTGGAACACATGACCGCCATGGTAATGTTACTCAGGTGACCGGTCTATTTAATGTAATCAACAAAGATTTAACCTCTTAGTGGACACTGAAAACCAAACTACTGAAGTCCAGGGGTTAGGGTTAGTTAGTGAGTGAGTGAGGGAGTTAGTTAGTGGGGTTAGGGTTAGTTAGTGAGTGATGGAGTGAGTTAGTTAGTGGGGTTAGGGTTAGTGAGTGAGTGAGTGAGTGAGTTAGTGAGTTAGTTAGTTAGTTAGTGGGTAGGGTTAGTTAGTGAGTGAGTGAGTGAGTTAGTTAGTTAGTTAGTTAGTGGGGTTAGGGTTAGTTAGTGAGTGAGTGAGTGAGTGTAGTTAGTGGGGTTAGAGTTAGTTAGTTAGTTAGTTAGTTAGTTAGTTAGTTAGTTAGTTAGTTTGTTCGTTCATTCATTTGTTCATTCGTTTGTTTGTCTGTTTGTTTGTTTGTTCGTTTGTTCGTTAGTTAATTACTTAGTTAGCTATTGGCTAAAAATAAGTCTAACATCTAGTCCACCACTAAAACAATGCATGTAACATGACTTCACAGATGTCACTACGTCACGGACTAAAGTCTAAAACTTGGTTAATTTCTAAAAGTGACAGGTGACCTTTGGTTTCACACGGTTTTCACACAAACCCCTGTCCCCTGATTCAGAGTCAGGGGACTGACTAGGACTTTTTTTGACCCATCTACCCCCCCCCCCCTACATACACATTTGGCGCTTTTACACTTTGTTACTTAGCTTTATTGTTTCCTCTCACGATAGTCACTACACCCACGACAGCTTGCCGCCTAACAAGAAACCTAATAATGAGGCGTCATGAGCAGATTGCGCAATCATCCTATTTGTTTGTTTTCTGGGCTAGGACGTCCGTCTTTGGCATAGTCCTATTTGTAAATGGCCCTTGGACTGGAATGGTTTGTACGTTAGATGTATCTCTTCAGTCATTCTGTAGAGTTTAGTTTAGGTTGTAGAGTTAACACAAAAGCAGTGAAGTCAACAGAGTACAGATGTCTGGTCTGCTGATTAGACACTGTGCAAGGATTGTGTTTCCATCACATCTGGCTATTTGGCATTTTTATTTCTTGTCATGTTTTAATTCATGACTTAAAACCCCTGAATCACAATGTCGGAGCCCAAACTGCTACACGGCCGAGGTCTTTACTAAAAGCCTTTTCATCTGCAGTGGACAGACGTACCGGTGCCTGTTGCAGGACCTGTGCCGTCTGCAACGAGGGACGCCTCCCTTTGTTGTCAGAACACCTCTAAACATCTTTCACAGAAACAATTACCATACCATCTGTAGCTTCCTGCCAGCATGTTGCTCACCGTCAGCATGTCAGCTTCTTTGCTCTCCATACTTCCCTCACACACACACAGACACACACACACACTCCCTCACACTGAGACTGGTGAAAAGCTAGGTCACTGTGAATTAAAATGGATGAGTTTAATTGCGTTAATTGTCTCTTCATATTCAGTTTTTTAATGCATTTTTTTCACTGCTACCTCGTAATGGAACCACCATTGGTGGACTGAATTGTCACTAATCTCATTAATAAAAAATAATGACAGATGTGGCATTGTTGAAGGTCCTTTTCCTGTAAAACTCACAGAGCTGGTTTAATAAAGAAGCTCATTTCTGCTACATTGAGTGTTTTTGGTGTGAAGGTAATGGCTAATTGCTCTAGTGCTATATTGATATCTGAATAGCATTTTAAGAATACATGTGGCAACGGTTGCATTAACATAGGCAAACTTTTAATTGGTGAAACGCAGAACGTTTTTTCTTTGTGCTCATTGGATTCCCTTATAACCTTCACAGAGTGTTTCCAACGGACGCACAACTTTTTAGTGCATATTATTAGAGGTCTGCAGTTCTTCGAGACCATCAGTTGCATAACTTGACCATCAGTTGATTGGCAGGTTACTTCCTCCGCTGTGTTCCAAAATGAGGATGTGACACATCCATCACAGTCACGTTGATTTGCACACCAGCTAACGTGTCCAGCAGAAGCTAGCATCACAAGAGGCTACAAGACTAATCAACACTGACATGACTGGTTTGCTCACTTAGGCCAAACATCCTATATGAAATATCTGAAGTCACGTCACATTTATCGCAAGTAATTGAGTGGTGGCAATGACAGATACAGTTTGTTTATGGGTACACATGCCTTTTCAAATATCATGTTGCTTTTAAATGAAACTGAAAATGATTCAAAAGTGTATTATATTATTGTGTGTAAGGACTGTATAACATATGTTTGTATGTCTTATTTCTGCTGTGAGGATAGTGCAATCTTTTAAATTCACCACACTCTATATTAATATAGTTTTATATTTCACAAAACTGCTGCCTGTGCCCAGTTTATTAACTCTCTGACAGTCCGTTAGTAGCTCTTGGTTGAGTCGCTGCAATTTTTGGGATGCATTCCAAATGTGCCATCAATTAAAACTTATTGTTCCATTTGTATATTACCTTTAAAAAAAGTACACAATTTTACATATATACTTTATTAAAGTTGTACCAATTCAACATTGGTTTATTTTGTCTACATATAAAGGGGGTGGTATTGCAGTGTCTTATATCTTATAATTTTCAATTATATTATTTTTAAGTTTTGGAGGGCCTTGCTTTTTTAAAGTGAACCACATGGTTCAGCTGCCCTCCCCTCCCAATAATTAGCACACTGTCCCTCACAAAGGGAATTCAACATATACTGATATAAATCACTAATATTTAAGAGCAACACACTTGACACGGATGGGATCTGATTTTTGAACAAATCAACCCCACATAGGGTTGAGTAGGCTCATCCTGATTGCCACAGCTTTCTAGAGATGATTCCCTATAGAGGTATAGTTTATAAATCTGTATTTTTGCCCCACAGGTACCCCAGTTACCCGGGTAACAGCTACTGATGCCGATGATCCAGTGTACGGGAACAGCGCTAAACTGGTCTACAGCATACTGGAGGGCCAACCATATTTCTCTGTAGACCCCAACTCTGGTAAGAGCAGTTCTCTGTTTGTTGGTGTTTTCGAATGCGAAGATGAATTTCTATTCTGTGAGCACAAAGCTGTGAGGGTTGTGTTCCTCCACCTTAAGTAATTAGAAGCCAAGCTGAGGCCATTTTGGAACATGTTTCACACATTGGATATAAGGGTCACCTGTGCAGGATGGCCATGTCAATGTGTTGCTAACTGTAAGCAGCTGTACTATTACATTAGTTATCATGCTTAATGCTACACGCCATAATACAGAAGTCCAGTCTGATCATTATGACTGAAAAAAAGGAGACACAAAAGCAGGACACCTCTGTGGTGCAGGCAAAGCTCTTTGTGTTATTCATTGTTTGCCTGACAAAGCCTGACAAAGATCTCTTTGAGATCGAAACCTTAATTCATTAAATTTAATGGGAGCTATTAATAGGGCATGCAAATGCTTTGTCAGTTTCTAACCAATGGAGAGCATAATGTAGTACGAAATGAACGCCACGCCCATAATGGGACAAAAAGGAAAGAAAAAGGCTTAACAGTGAGACAGTGATTACATCTATGGATTATTTCAGTAGTCCTTTTCTTCTCGACAGAGTCAGCCACATCAGGCCAGAACCCTTCAGTATTTAAACATTTGTCTTTTTGAATACCTGCTTCAACTTAGAATAGGCTTACAAAGTCACCTCAGGTCAGGTTGTGGGTTATCACTGTTTGACTGAGCCTCGATGTAAGTATGTCCCAACTCAATGTGGGGAATCCATTTTCCTTATTGTAGCTGCAGATATAGGGGAAGCTGTGAAATGCTTTCTGGACCCAACTGTGTCTCAGACCCGCAACAAACAGCTCAATGTATAGACTGTAGACACCTTTAAAGCCAGCAGTATGCAGTGTACTAGTATTACTTTTTGACTTTGTATAACTGGTACACACGTACCAAAGACGCTGGTATTGGTCTTGATGTTATGTGATGGTTGCAGGTATTTAATGTAAATGTAGTTACAACAGATTATTCACTGCCAGATGAACATAATCTGTAAAATGTATCAACGAAATGCATTGCATACTGAAATGTAGAGCAAAATGAAAGAGGCTAAATTTAAAAATATATGAAACTGCCTGAGTTTGGCAGCAGAGCTCTCCATGCTGTGTGGATTGAAATGAAAAAGAAAGCCAGATGTGACTGCAGTGAGAAGGTGGATTTTAATGTACATGTGCACTGGCCACAGATGCAACAGGCTGTACAGGTTCCAGCAGGTGGAGATGCAACAGCGTCCCCACCTGCTGCCTCAACTGAAGCCACCTAACACCATTGCTGTGGATTAGTCTAAAAAGCCATACATTTTCTGAAAGGGCAATGCAGAGATTTATAGTAAAATGAAAGAAAAAAACACTTATCAGAAGGCAACATGGCAACTTTGTTAACGAGTGTGGCGTTCACCGCTACGTGTATGTCTGCATAACTTCTTTATGGCAAGCCTGGAAGGGACAACATTAGCAAACGCATGCTAAACAGGAGCTGACAATGTTGGTTATAGCTTAAAAAGTGCTGCAGGTAACTCAGCCCATCTGTTTTTTGAGATGCTTGTAGATTATCTCTGCACGAGGCTGCTAATAACTCTCCAGGGCTCGCTCCGGTTCTCTACCCCTTCCCTCTACAGCTGCACACTTATGTTTCAATCATATCAGCGGGGGCACTATAGCTAAAATGAGGAAAATTATAAGGAAATAACAAAAAGTATTGTCGCATGGATAAATAACTAAAAAAACACCCACACAGCTGATGTAGTGAGTGAAACAGAAATAAATGTGCACGTGGCTCCTACAGTATTACATTTAATAAGGAAGCCTTTTGATCTCTCAGAGATCTTTGTCAGCCTTGTCAGACAGCCGCTGCTGACATCACTAATGGAAAGTATTATATACACACAATATCACTCACGCAGGATTGCAATCTGGATAATACAGTCACCCTGGGCCCGCTGAATAAGAGTGATACACATGTAGCCTTTCACAACAGGAAGTAAACGCTACGCATTTACAGGTGGGTGAGGACAAATTTAGGGCTCTATCAGTAGGATACATCACAGCAATCTCCACAGCGCTGGTCTGGCTCCAAAAAAATGCTCTGGGTTGTTTGCATTTCTTTAAACCAATCACAATCGTCGTGGGTGGTGCTAGGCTCCAGACTCAGTGACAGTGGCTGCGTCTCATGCCCCTTGTTAGATGTCTCCTCGGTCCTCGGCTGAGGTTGTCCTGTCCCTCCTTGGTGAAGGTCGTCTTAAAGCTCCTATTCCCGCCCCGAGGACCGAGGAGGGATCACACGAGGCCAGCCGTCCCGGAAGCCGTGCAGCTGAACGAGTTGCTAACTCCGCCCATCCAGCTGATTTATTCATGTGACGCATTTAGAGGAAAGGACGTCTCATCCCTCTAAGACATATTTGCTCGTTGCTTTTCTCCTCCGATGATTTACCCGCGTCTCTCCCGGGCCTCCTCGGTGGGAGGGACTAAGACGCGGAAGGGAGGTAATCTAAGGACAACGGGACGGATCCAGTGGTCTGCAAAATGGTCTCAAGAAGGAACGGGTTTGGATGGAACATTTGCACCCCGCAAAAGAAAATGCCAAATAGAATATTAAATTAATTTAACTGTAACTAAACTTAACCTTTGTGTTGTCTTCCCTTAAAAATGAAAAAGATGATGCTTTTTATCAATGTTTTTAACTTTTTCTCTTATGTTTTAGTATCTTTTTTCAACACTTTTTTCAATGTTTCTCACTTTTTTGACGTTCAACACTACGTGAGACTAACTTATTAACTTCTTTTTACAGTTATTTTTGGAGTTTATGGTTAGTAAACCTCATTTATAGGAAATTATACCTAATGTTTAAGTTAGAAAAGCAGAAATTAGGAATTATTTAGACTAAAATTAAAGGAATGGATAATCACAGACTGGAATATGTCAACTTTTACTCAATACTATTTCAAAACCACTTCAAATCGTTTTTCAAATGCTACACAATTGAATAAGACGCCCCAAAATTAATAAAAGTAGAGATGTGTACTTGCCAAAGAGCGTTTTGTGGAATCAATCATGTTATTTTAGGTAGTTAACAAGAACATTGATATAGGAAAACGGGTCAATTTGACCCGAGGACAACATGAGGGTTAAACTTAATTTGCTCTTCCAATGTATCGCAATGTGTATTTCGTCCAGATCAATCTTCTCCAATCCGCCCCAAAAACGTCCCAATTGGACAATAAATGCTGTAAACATATTCTTTGTAAATCTTGACAAATCATTCCCAGAAAGAACCAAGCAGGTCCGCCTGGTTGCCCGATTCGGATTTTCATCAAAAGTCGCCATTTTCAGCGTTTTTTGTTGTTTCTTAAAAACCAACAGAGTTTGAGAACGGCAACACACAGGGAGCGGAAAGGGAGGATGTCAGGCAACTACCCTGGAAATGTTCTTCTGTTCATTTAGACTACATCAAGACAAATGCAATGGCTTCTCCATCATGTTTGGCCCGTTCCACTGATCCTCAGTAACATAAAAGTCATTAGTAAAACGACTAAATTATGAGATTCACACGGGCACCACTGCATGTTGCCATTAGCTTATTGGTCGTCCTAAATGCCAAATTGGCCAGTGCTCATATGCTGCTGTGTAACGTCTCCATGCGTTATGAATTTGCAATAATACAAAAGAAATAATAATAATAATGACTTGTTCATTTTACAAGGCGCGCTCTTCAGGAGCGTCACCATGCATGAAGTTATCTCAGAACAGATTCCAGATTGGATCTTTAATTGCTTTTCCAGCTGACTTTTTAACATGTGTCTGTAAGCAATATGATTAAATAATGGTGGAAATTACATTAATAAGAAATGAGATGGAAATCGACTGCTCACAATTTTGGAAAACAGCACACAATAAACAAGCTTCGAGAAAAGGGAGTCTCCAAATGGATGCACATAATTAGGACCAAGGCTTAGTTCAACAGCAACGTTGGGCCGGTCCTCCTAGGGCCGTAGGCGTCTCCGTCTCCGAGCATCTGCAGCCGTGACGTGGCCTCAGAAAAGGCGCACAACGGACAATTTAGGGATTAGCATTCATGCTTTGTGTCATCGCGGCGCACATGCAGATGGCTCATTCAAGTGAGCCAGATGTTTTAATGAATGTTAATGACAAATAAAAGGTATGGGGGAAAACAACCATTAGAATGTCTTTTACACTTCCAACGCCACATTGGAAATGAAAAGCATTCAATAAATAAATAAACATCATGCCCCAATTCATCACTTGGTTAATGGTCGGTGAGGAAGAAAAAAAAAAAAAAGTTGAGGCAAATATCTATGGAAATGAGTGTTTGTCTATCCTCCCTTTTCAGTGATTAGGAATTAATTTGAATAATTAACGATGATCAACAGAGATGAGTGTTGCTTCTAGCATGAAGTGTGTGTGTGGAAGCTGGAGGACGAGTGACTTGTTTGTGTTGCCTTTCTTTAATTTATGGGTTTGCGTGACTGGAGGAGAGGTGGGTTTACCTTGTTGATGCCAGTCAAACTCATTTCTACTGCTTAGACCAGTGACATAATACAGCATGTTGAGCAGGGTTTTCTCAAGCTTATCACATCAGATCAGAGCTTATCAAATCAGATCTGCATCTGATTATCTTTTCTTTTTTTCAAAGTCATAGATCCGGAACGATTGGCAATAACAAAATAACATTCAATCAACTCACTCAGAACTTTTGATTAACATCCAGTCAGGTTGAGTACTCGGTAGTACCTTTTTCTGTAGCCTACTTTATCTGTCTGTACGTTACACAACGTATGTATATTCAACGTCACATCAACAATATATTGATCATTTCAAAATAGAAAATGCAACAGCTCATAATGTTTTGCATTAATTACACAAGGCTGGGTCCACATTGACTTGCTGTTCAGTCCACATCCAACCTTGGTCCGGACTTTTAGAAGCCCTGATAGATTAGATTACATTAGATTATACTTTATTCATCCCACAGCGGAGAAATTTCCTTATTACAGCAGCATTTTCTACACTAAAAGCAAAACAAACCAACACACAAGTAAACACACAACAAGCAAACAATAGACAGTGAGCAGAAGGTATGGCTGAATGTAAGTGACGTCAAATAAAGGTTTTGCACGGTTGCCGTAGTACAGAAAATAATATTGCAGTGTAAGTGAGTGATGTTAAATTAAATTGAATATGTATTTAAAATAGTATAGCAGAAGTAGGTAACCATGTAGAGTATAAGTGCTTTTGCACACTAAGCATATGTCCATATATGCTTGATTATCACTATGCGTAGCAGATATTAGAATAAGGTGCGAGAAAGGTTACATTAAAACACTTAATTGGGCTTCTTAAAGCAACACTAGATAACTTCTTGTACCTCAAAATAATGTTTCCAAAATTCTTTCAGTAGATCATCAACTCGTACCTGGGTGAACGGCACTTCTGCATTCCCTTACATAATAATGCTATAACCGTGGATCTGTGGTTCCAATGAGACGTAATGGGACAACTCCACTTCCAACCTGTAGGGGGACCAAATGGGCAAAGTTCCCTAGTGTTTCTTTAATAGTTTAAAGGGCGACCCATATCTTAGATGGATGACAGCTTGGTGCCCACCATCTTTTTGTTCAGATGCTCTGTGTGTGTCCCATGTCCATTAACAAGGACAAGTGAGACGATACACTTTGTACTGTATTGGGTTTCAGCTTAGGAGTGCTTTAAAAAACCTTTTTCTATGCCCTGTTTCTGGATACACTGTGTGTGAGACTCAGCACTTGGTCGTTGCCTTGTCTACTGCAGTGGTCAATACATGTATTGGTTTTCACTTATACAACGAGTAGAAGATAGTTTATGACACCCCTAGGAGAGACAAAAAGTACAAAAGACCAAACAATAAAAAAAAAGAAGCAAACCAAAAACAAAGGACAGCAGCTCAGATTCATGGGGGGGGGTTCAATGATAATGTGCAATAAATAATTACTAATTTTGAATTAAAGGGTTGAATGTGGTGAGTGTATTGGGTTTCACTTGGTGGATGGGGAGATCTATAAAATACAGACATGGAGACATAATGTGAAAGTATATATGATCCTAGGTCACCATTGGCTACATATTTTTGCCAAGAAATTTGCTTGGTTGCTCATTACTGCGGTGGTGTTATTAATGTATAGAGCAAAGGGAATTATGGCAATGGCAACATGTCACGCTTGAGGTGGAGGTGACACAACAAGGTCACGGCTCCTTCCTCCAATGTGGTCTTGTTGTTGAAGTTAGGTGGCTATTTGGTTTACAATGTCCTTCACACGCTCTAGTTTTTTTTTTAGATCATCGTAGAAATTGTGCTACTTCTTGAAGGAAAATATATCACGAGAATAGAAAATGCCGGCACAGACAACATCCTAACCCCTCCCACGTTTTTTTTCTCCATCATAGCCGAGCATATTCTCATTGTCTGAGGCAGCACAGGACCAACGCAGGGTGTCATGCCAAAGCCTGGATTTTATGAGGGGTTTTATATTCATTTGATGATCCTGCGGGCCTCTGTTTCCTGAGTGGATTAGCCGTATATGCTGGTGCGGAGCCCTTTTTATATTCAGCGCCGTGGCAGAGTCAATAAGGTCCTTTCTGCATACAATATTCAAGATTATACAAGACAGACAGCATAATTCACACTCAATCAGAATACAAATGACTGCAGACGGCGGTACAACACATTCGAAAAATAAACACAGCTGATTCTCGGTGCTGGGACCGGCTCAGCCATGGCCACCTCGCCACGCTCTGCTCAGACTGTGAATAAACCTGCCAGGGATTTTTTTATATTTATTTTTTATTTACCTCTGCTTTGTATGGAGTCCTTGTTTTGTAAAGTTATGGTCTGAAATAATGCAACCTACAAAACTGGGGAGTAAGGGGGGGGGGGGGCGTGAAGGTTACAGCATGCCTGTCTTTTTTGTGTGTGTGCGCGCTTGTGCGTACTCGCATGAGCATCTTCACAGTGATGTGCAGAGTGCATCAGTCATGTTTATAATTGCATTAATGTGTTATGAACTGTTTCCACCTCCAGCAACCATAAAAATCGCTCTCCATGGGATGGATCGGGAGATGAGAGAAGAGTATCTGGTGGTCATTCAGGCTAAGGACATGGGAGGACACATGGGGGGCTTGTCCGGAACTACGACTGTCACCGTCACGCTGACGGACATCAACGACAATCCACCAAAGTTCTCCAAAAGTACGTAACCCCATGACTTTAAGCATCCCAAATCTAATTCAAAGGAGAAACAAATAACTGCTGCTTTAAATGAGTATTTCTCTGATTGGTCATAATTAGGGAAAATAAATGTTATTTTGGAAATGTAATCAAACAGGCTCCTCAAAAACTAATTACAACTGTCTAATGATGATGCAGCACTGTAATATGCTTTCCTAACTTTGTTCAGTTTGATCAACATTTGGGGATACCAAAGAGCTGTATATGTTCCTCTCTAGGTTTGTATGAGTTTGTGATACCTGAAGACCTAACCATAGGGAAAATGGGCGGCAAGGTGAAAGCAAACGATAGAGACATCGGCGATAACGCCAAGTCAACGTACAACATCATCGAGGGAGACGACCAAGGCATGTTCGAGATTGTCACAGACACGCAGACGCAAGAAGGGATTCTACGACTGAAAAAGGTAAGACCCTGAAGCGCAGGTCGAAGTGTCCTTGGGCAAGATACTTAACTCCGAGTTGTCCCCGATGCTGCCCCATCGGTGTGTAAATGTGTGTGAGTGTGTATCTGATGAGCAGTTGGCACCTTGTACGGGAGCCTCGGCCACAGTGTATGAAAGTGTGTGAACGGTGAATGGTTCCTGTAGTATTGAGACTAGAAAAGAGCTATATAAATACAGTCCATTAAAGTCAACCCCTCCTAAGTCACTGACAGTCAAACACAACAGCGCCATGGACTGTGTCATACAGCCGTTATTGGCTAATGGTAATGTGGTTTTGCCACTGCAGGTGCACATGCTACTGTTACCTGAAAAACTAGTTAGCTTAAGCCATGGGCAGCTGCAAGGGCCAAATGTTCTCAGCAAAGCCCGGCTTTGTTACGGTTTATCATGCGTGAGATTTATTTGTCATAGAAACCCATGTGTTTTAAATGGAATGGCGTGAGCCAGGTTTTTTTTTTCCGAGCTCATGCCACTGATATTAGGAGCACCAGCTAAGGAGAGCTCCCACTGGCCAGCTGTTATGTCCTGACAGCCAATAAAGCGAGTAAAGTGTACACAACACATGACAGCTACTATGTAAAAGTGCTCATTCATTACATTACTTCACATGTCATTTAGCTTACGCTTTTACCCAAAGCTACTTCAAATTAAGAGCTTTCAACCTTGTAGGTGCATACACCTATGTCAATTTTATTTCTATAGCACATTTAAAAACAACAGTTGACCAAAGTGCTGAACAGGGTTGATGTCAAATACATAAATAACAAGTGTAAAAAATGACTACAACCGAAGTGAATCACAGGGAGACAAACAACAACACTTTAGAACATCAGAATCCAGGTTAACAAGGGTTAAAAGCTACAGCAAAAAGGTGCGTCTTAAGCAGCGACAGACAACAAGTAGTAAGTGCATTCGCTACATTAGCTTTAAATAAGCAAAACTACAAAGAGCCATATGGAAGTGCAGCTTTAATATATATATATATAAATATATATATATATATATATATATATATATATATTGTTACAGTCCAACCTGCTGACTGCATTACTCTCCCCTCAGGTGTGCTTGAATACAGTACTTAACTATATTTTTTCATTCAGTGTAATATTTATATTTTCTTTATTGGTACTTAATTGCCGCTGGTCATGATATCAACTGCTATAATTATTGTGAATCATATTTCTCCACATCTGTATCAGTGTGTCTGTGTCCCACGCGGCAGCGGCAGATGGCCACTCACCGAGAGTTTCTGCCAGTAAAAAGGAGGGTTTTCCACGCCACTGTCGCAGTATATGCTTGGGGGGGGGGAAATTGGGGAGTATTGTTGGGTCGTTGTTAATTACAGACTGTGGTCTAGGCATACTATCTGTAGAGTGGCCTGAGATAACTCCTATTGTGGTTTGACTGTATAAGTCACATTGAAAAATTGAAACTGAAAAATTGAAACAGAAAATTGAAAACTGAAATGCTCTTATCCCAAACCCCGAGTGGCTGTAATATTAGTTATTTAGTTAGGTGTTTCTGAAATGTTACAAACATGAGAGGGGGGAAAATATTACACACACATTCTATTGTAATTGTGAATAATAGTCCTGCACAACAATACCACTACTAACTATGGCCTCATTAATAAGCTTACTGTATAGTGAATTAATAACTCTCTAAAATGTAAACTTTATTACTTTTCTAAATATAAGTGTGTTGCAGATCTATTGGATTGCATTCAATTGCATAGGCGCACCAAAAACAGTGGTCAGGGAACGTTTGAATTCATAATAATAATAGTAATAATAATAATAGTAATTCTTTATTCATATAGCAGTGATTTGGATTGCAATGGTTATCAATGCTAATCCCCTTATCTCCACTGACCCTACACACGGCCCTGGCCTGCATCAAGCTTCTACAGATACTTTCTTTATTGTATACAAATGTATATTTTCAGTTCTTAAAAGTGTCCTAACACACGGCCACATTCCTCCTCTGTACCACTTCCAGGGAGAATCTAACCCTTTGATAGAAGAGGCTTCACTCAAACGTACTACCTCAGAGAAACATGAAGAAGGAAAAGAAGAGAGGAGGAAAAGGAAGAATTTAAAAAAAAAATCTTTAATATGCACTTTCACATGTCTCTTTGTAGTTTTGCTCATTTAAAGCTAATGTACTTGCACTTACTACTTGTTGTCTGGAGTTTGAACCTTCAGGGTTGAAATCACTTAATTGGAAGTCTCTTTGGATAAAAGCGTCAGCTAAATGACATGTAAAGTGATGTAACAACATTACATATTAAGACACTGGGCGAGAGGGAGTATCTAAATGGGGACCTTTATTTTTTTCTCCCTTCGATTTAAAAAAATAATCTATCAAAGGATATAGTACCAAATTCAACTATAACTTTCACACAGTTCTTGCTGGACTTCATGGGTGTGGACATGCAAGCAAATATGTGGAAAGTTGTCTCATCTCATTTTCACATTACAGTCGTGTCCGTTTAGCTGCAGCTCTCTTGGCTCAAGGCAATTGTTACATGCTGTAAATTTATTGAGACCTTGTTCTAACTTTGCTTGAATTCAGTTTTTGCTGACACCCACATTGCCTTCACCATGAGAGCAGACGGACTACACCTAAAGTTGCCTGTTGTTCTTTGTGATGCTAACACATCCACACGTTGGAGCCACATTATTCCACCACTGGCTCCAAAGTAACTTTAGTGATGCAGTTGCTTTAGGGGACATTAGCAGTAGTTGTTCAGAGAAGAACATGCAATCCTCATTAAGAGACTCCCATGTGCATGGTCCTGAGGAAAGCAAGCTAGTGACATTCCTGTCACCAAACATATATCTCGAACCTCAGTAGCATTAGCATATCATGGCATAGTACAATTTGATGTTAGTGAAATGTTCCCATCATTAGCGTTGTATTAATCAGCTAATTCTGAAGTATAAACAAGACACATGCGTTGCTGCAGATAGAATACGAATCGCTTGATCTCATGATGTAAAAGGTTTCTAGATATGCAGTACAATTGCAGTATGACTATTTCCTCCAGGATAAAAGCCGTGGAAGTTTGAGCCTGGATATCATTGCTTGCCTGTAGACATTTAGAACACCCAATCCCTTATTTTTGTCAACATGGAAAATTGGTGAAATTTACATTTGAAAGCCGTGATGCATTTTAATAACACTGTGACCCTGTGAGCAAGTTTAGACGTAGCTGACATCTCACGGACATCTGTAGAGAATCAAACCATGTTTGAACACATGGCATCAAAGATACCACACGTAGCTGTTTATAAATGCATGTATTCCATATTCTAAGTCTATAGATGCTCGGCTCGGTGGAGAATGCTGCATGTATCTGTTGCATAATCATACGTGATTGATGGATGGGTGTTCTTCAGTCTTGAGTCACGGTTGGTTCAGTGTCTGGAGAGAAAAGCTATACATCACTCAAATGTGGTATGCCGTTGTATCGTGATGTAAAATGACATTACCCCAAGGACGTGTGGTGTGACTTTGTAAAAGTGTGAACACTGAACTGCGTGGGAGGTGGAATGCATGTAATGTACGAGCTTAGGCAGTCTGCCGGGACTGCGCTTCACTGCCGGTAAAGAAATCATCAGTGCTGGAGAACAAACCCGACACAAAGTCATAAAATCCCTAACTGTTGACAAAGCAAATGTCAAATGTGTTATTCTATTAGTCAACCTTTACTTCCATGTCCCACAAAAGAGAGACTTGCTCTCCCCGTGCCTCCTCAGCTTCTTCTCTCTGCGGCCCCTGAGTTGGTTTGCCTACATCACTAAAGCAAGACAGATGATAATGGCTTGGGAGAAGTTGCAAGGCATTTCCACACTTACTGTATTTGCATCCCTCCAGAAGGCAGCGTCTCAAGTTGAGATGAGTTAAAAAAAATTGTGCTTTTTCTCTTTTGTTCTATATCCTCACTGGCATTATACTGCAACCAGGGTGACAGAAGACAAAACATAGTGTAACGCTTTCCCCCTGTCAAAAGCTCTATGAGCTGTATGTATCTAACGTTGAATACAAATTATTACAGATCCTTTGCGGCAAGGTTAAAAACATATTGATCCAACTGAGGTTGGAGAGGCACAAGCCAGACGAGAGATTCTTTGCTGTTTGGGTTTTAAGCTTTTTATCTACCGGTCCCCAGGACTGTCGAGGGATGTTATTGGGATGCTGAGCTTTCACCCCTGCAGCCAACGCTGAACTTTGAAGTATCTAAATGGCCTGTGTGTACATACTGATTTGATGCAAACGCTCGAGAGAGACCGAAAAAAATGACACAGTGGTGGTGTGGGGTGGCGCACGTTGGTGAGGGGGTGTTAACATAGGAGGAAATAGAATATCTCATCCTGGGATCATGTATGGTAATTAAAACTGGCCATGCAACCCAGACTCCAAAAGGTCTGGGACATAGCTCTTACTGTTTTTCTTTTCACTTTTCAATTAATTACTTAATAGTCAACAGTAGCTGTGCAACAGTATGCATGCTAATACAAATCAAAGTGGCTCTCCCTGGATTACTCATTCAAAGCGCTGTGTGCACTTATTGAATTAATCATTTGAGCCGGTCAAAATATGACTTGTATTCCGATTCCATGGATAGGATAGCATACAATATTTAAAAATAACAACCTTTTGGATTTTTTATTTATATTAAACATATAAATAATGAATCAAATTAAACTAGGCTAATCAGAGAAGCTGTTCAGCACTGTTTTCTTTAAACCATACAAGTGAATTTGGTGTAATTAAATACGCCAGCAGCAGCAACAGTGAGAGTCCCCTTCCCCCCTTTCTCCTTTCTGTTAGGACAAAGGAACAAATACAATTAGTTGTTTCTACATGTTGTCAAGTGGGAATTATACTGAATTATATTGATATGGTAGAAGTCATTTTTCCTTGAATTTAACGGTGAGTTATGTATGTTAATGTGAAAAGCAGCCCATAAAAATTACTAATACTCTTAAAGCTGCATTCATCAGAGCCTGTTCTCCCGGAAAGACAACCCCATAGGTCATTTGTATTTGCACCTCATCACGGGGTTTTATTGTTAGGTGGCGCCCTCTAGTGGCTGCAGTAATAGTTACAGAAGGAAAGCAGGAAGTAATTTCAGGTAGTATTAAGAGCCAGAAAGTCTGTTAATCAGGTGGATTGGTCAAAGAAACACAGGACAGACACCGAGGAGACTGGTGTTTGTGTTCTATAGTTCTCCTGGAAGATAACATTAAACATCAAGTCATTTCAACTTCAACGGAGCAAACTACCTGAGTAATTCCTTCATGTAGGCACAAACAGTACAGTGAATTACAGTAAAGTAATGTAAAAAAATCTACTGATTTTAACCCAAACCCCAATCCATATATCCAATATGATGTCTTTAAAACCGTTATGTTTAGGTAGAAGGATGAAAACAACAGTCCTGTATTTCCTGCCACCGCTAGGGGCGCTAATTGATGGGTCGTATTGGAGGGTAGGAATTAACAACCTATGTGGTTGTATTACTTTGGACGACTTGTTAATTTATTAACTGTTTCAACAATTGATAACATTGGGCATGTTGTGGTAAAGCCAGTGCAACTTGATCAGTCTGCCCATGAGTTTCCTTAGACAGTGCAGCTTTAACTTTGAAAACAGATCACTTGTAGGTTGTATGCCCATTGTTGGTTCATATCAGTAAGAAAATGGAGTAGCTAGAAATAATGGAGAATGTTCAGATGTGACTGTAGTCACCAGTTTAACCTTTGTGTTGTCCTCCCGGGTCAAAAACTACCAAAAAATTGACTTTTTCGTCCCTTTTTCAGACTTTATTTTTAGTTTTTTACCAACACCACCTTACTACCACTAGTTTTACACTAGTTTTTGGAATTCATGCCTAACAACCATGAATTCCATTGAATACCATTGAAATTATGAATTATTTGGACTAATAGCAAAGATCAGAGGAATGAATGTGATCAGTTGTATATGCAAAGAGCGTTGTATGGAATCCAATCCATTTTTTGTGGTAATTGGTTAAAAAAAACAACCGCATATTTCAGATATAGAAATTTTTTAAAATGGGAATTTTAGCCAAGGACAACAGGAAGGTTAAAACATTTTAAATTATGTACTTACATTGTAGTTAGTTTTACTTCTGCTGGACACCATCCAGTTATATCAGTGACAGTACAAGTGAATGACTTTCGAATAATTCATACTGAAAATGTCCCAATCTTCATTTCTATGTAATCCTTTTGACTATCAGGCCACACTCTTTTACAGGCTCCTACTCACCACTACCCTCTGAGTGTAAGTGTAATCCATTGGCTCCAGGTCCAGCCACACTATGTACTTTCTCAGCACAGATGGCAGGATCAGAGAGAGAAAAGGAAGGAAAAGAGAGGGGGTTGGGTGTCAGGAGTAAGGCGGAGGAGGAGGAAAAGAAGAAGAAGAAGGGGAGGTTAATAATGAAAGCGTTCCGAATAGCTTTTCCGACCATGGAGGAGTGGGAGAGGCTTCAGGGGCTTGGTTTGCCTGCTAGTTTTCCGATGACAGGACTGTAGGAGTCACAGCAAATGCCCCTCCACCCATCGACCCCCTTCTGCCCCCGGAGGTCTCAGCACCGGTCCTGTCTGACCCCAGGGACAATCCCTCCTGCTCCCTGCCTCTTTCTCAAACTGAATACATTAGTAATTTTGTTCATCTCCGTCCTCTCAGTCCTTTTCTCTCCCCAAGCCAGCTACTATCCCCTCAAGCGGCAAGGCCCACTTTTGATTTCCTTATAAATCCCAGTTATGGAGCGTGGAAGTGACTTGATCCCATTATTCTCGTAGTATGAGAGCGACCAGAGGTGATTCAGAATGAAATTGTGACAGTCGTGCTTGTCCTCTGAGATGCCAGGAGACTAAAATTGTGACTCTCTTCTTTCTTTTAAATATTAATGATGAGCCATCTGTTAAGGAAATACTGGCATAGCAATTGGAAATTGAAATTGGGATTAAACGGATATGTCAGTCACACAATGACATGTTCCGTGTAAAATGTTTTTAGTTCTCTTTGGGAAATTACACTTTTTGTTGATAGTCTTGAATAAGCACCTGTTTGTATTTTATGTGAGTTGGTTATGATAGCAGCATGAAAGCTTTAATAATCTGCTGTCACTGGGAGCATTAGAAGGGAGATTTGTGTTCTTTCATGCCTATAAAAGCTGTAAAATATTTTCAGGTTGTGCCACTCTGAAATTTACAATTGTTGTGTTTCTTTGATTTAAATCAAAATGATGATGAAATAAATTCTGTTTGCTGCATTAAACAGTATCACAGACTCTCTCGAACTCTATCTCTTAAAGCCCCATCTGTGTGTAATGGTTATGTTGTTACAACTTATTTTAAATGATTATGATGGGATGATTCTTCTCAGTAGAAAATGAGAAAATTGTTTACAGTTTGGAGGCTCACTGGGCTCAGCTCAGGGATGGGATAGCAGCGCCATTACTGTCCGCCCCTGTGTATTTTGGATACGACCCCTGGGGGGCGCCTAATTTAGAAATGTTCAAATTTTACACATATGCTGTTAAATTTTGAATTGCGGCCAATGACACAATTCACTCACATGACTTTAACTGCTAATTTGTCAGTGTAGCATCTTTGTGAAGATGTATCTCAAAGTATGCGTCATGATGTTGATTGATGACTTCAATATGAAAGAAAGACTAACACTAAAGTAGCAATTACAGAAAAAAATGTAATTCACAAGTATAATTCCTCCGTTCCCAGTGTTTTTAAATACAAGTACAGATGCATTTCTATGGCAACATATAACTGAAGTATCAAAAGTAAATGTACTGTAGCAGCATGGCCGTGTTTAGATTGTTGTATTGTTTGTGATGTTGTAGCTGGTTGAGGTGGAAGTAACTTTTTACTTTACATATATATTAGTGGGTAATTTAAAATGGTATTCTAGCCAACTATTGCATTTTAATAAAGTCAGAGGACACAAAAGGCAGATAAAAATAATAAAAGGTCAAAATCTAAGCAGCAGAAAACCAACGTCCAACAACATTGGACCCTACCTTGCCCATAATGAAACTTAACAGTGATAACAAAACTTGAGTTGTACAATTGGTGGAATGCCCTTTGTTCTATAACAATGCAGAGTATTTCATATGTTGCTCATACATTATATTTTGTGTGTAAAATCTCCCTGTCAGTTCATCATGAGGAGTATAAGTGCATTATTTTCCTTTGGACCCAGATTTCGGTGCCTTATTTTTGGTGTTCCACTTAAATGCCTGCTTTACTCTCTGGTGGTCCAAAACGGACGTTACAAACAACAAAAACATCACTGCAATGTGCATGTGACGCTAGTTACCGTTACACTTGGCAGCAGGTAATTTTACCCTAAATGTTAAAAATGAAATGCCAATCAAAATGCTAACACCTCAAAGGTCTAACTTGTGGCTGTAATTCACTGGAAAAGATTACAACCCCTAGACGTACAACCCTGCAGCTAAAGACACTGACGCCAGTGTGCACTTTGCAGAGTCACATTTGAAGGAGAAACAACACCAACAGCAGTTTTTGTGGTTTGACTTCAATTGACTTGTGAAATAAGTTATTTTTATTCCATTTGAAACACATTCTTTAAGTTTAAACATTTGGCCTTAGCAATAAACAATTTTATAGTCACCAATTGTCTTGTTTACTGCTAAGACACCAGTCCCGTTTTAAAATTATTGTTTTACCACCGGTATTGGAAAAACCAAAACGATACACAACTCTTGAGGAAATATACCACTAGGCCTAGATTGTACGTGTGTGATTTGGACAGGTCAGGACGTAGGATCATGCCTCTTCTCGACAATGAAGCAGCTCTTGACCACCTGTGTCTTTGCCCCCCCCCCCCCACAGCCGGTAGACTACGAGAGCAAGAGAGCCTTCACCCTGAAGGTTGAAGCCACCAACATCCGCTCGGAGCCCAGCAGCGGTGGGCCCTTCAAGGACACCGCTACAGTAAAGATCGTGATAGAAGACTCAGACGAACCTCCAGTTTTCTTCAAACCGGTGTATTTACTGGAAGTGAATGAGAACGCCCCCATCAACACCGTAATAGGGACAGTCACCGCCAGGGACCCAGACTCTACTGGAAGCCTCGTCAGGTAAGAGAGTGGATGCAGTTTACGGGGAACCCATCTGACAGGAGCTGTACAGTAGGGCTGGGACCATTTGATTCTTTCACGATACGTGGGGGCTGATTGAATCTGTATTCCGATTTACATACAATGCGATTATAGACGTATTGCGATTGGATAGTATTGCAATTTTCTTTACCTTCTTTAACAAAAAAAAGTCAAATAATACAATTCTAGAGACATTACATAAAGATTCCTAAAACTAATTGTTTCTAAAAAAATTGTTTTCAGTCAGTCTGATATTTATATAATTTGTAAAGAAGAACTGGACATGACATGTATTTATTGTGGTTTGTTTTGCTGGACCCAGATATGATGTAGGCGCCTTATGCGGTCCGTATCAACAGAAAATATTTAGTTAAATCAATGGTCAATGGTGGAGCGTGCAACCATATATTGAGGTTTATTCCTACATATTCCTATATACATATGTATTCTTACATATTCCTATATGTTGTTTATTCCTTGACGCAGAGGAATGCAGGGTTCAGATCCGACCTGCTGCACGTTCCTGCATGTCTCCCCCCTCTCTCTCTCTTCTTTCATATCTAAGCCTTCTTATCAAATAAAGGCAGAAATGCAACAAAAAATATCTTACAAATTAAAAATATTGATTCTGGGGAAAATCATTTTTAAAATCGTCCCAACAAAAAAGAATTCCGAATTCCTCCCAACCCTGCTATACAATGTAAAAATAAAAGAAAATTGACAAAGAAAAAACTCTTTAGCGTAACTTGAAGAAGTGATGAGGGATGGGGAGTATAGGTTAACAATGAGCCTTTTCAGACTATAATGACTTGTTTTAATAAAAGGGTTGACACTGAGGCATGCAATTAAATCTCATCATGCCCGTGACCTTTGGAGACTATGGTAGAGTCTTTGGCAATGAGAAAGCAACCCAGTGATTGCTCTCATTTCCACAGATGTACAAAAAAAAAATCTAGATTATGAGTTGAAGGCAGCACAATTTATACTTCCAACGAATGCCCTGCTGTATTCTCCTCTTGTGTGACTTTTTCTTGGAAATACCGCAAGGGCACCTTGTGGATAGGTTATACAGGCAATTTCTCTCCCTCCATCTTGGCATTTCATTAATTCTCCAGCGACTTGCTGACCGCATTCTTGGGACAACACTCAACAGGTTGTGTGTAATTGCATGGCGAGCAGAGAGTAGGCTGGGTTTCATATATATTGGTTGAGGCTATAGAGCAAGGTCGGTTCATTCTACCTTTTTTTTTTTTTTTCCTTTTTGGTGGCATCCTCATGTTTAGTGATGAGATTGCCAGGAGGAATTGAGCCCTGAGGATGCATGATGCCCATTATATTTCAAATGTAATGGCATCTTTTCCCCTCTCTCTGTCCTCATTTTGGGGTCGTGGCAGAGCTCCTATGTTCGTTGAGCAAGTCTGTGTTTGTTGGAGGATGATAGCTGAGTTCATGAGTTTAAAAAGTAAAAAGTAAATGATTGGCCAATTGTCAAAACAGCTGTCGATCTACTTTGACTCCATCAAACAAGTTCTTAAATTCTAAATAGTCTAAACTGGTCTTTAGTTGAAGTAACAAAAATGTATGAAGGAAACGAGACACGTAGAGGGCTTGTGTTATAAATCACTGCTTTTAATTCATTTATTTTTACATCCTAAATCAGGGGTCTTCAACGTTTTCCAGGCCAAGGACCCCCAAAGTGATGGCGAGATGGAGCGGGGACCCCCTAATTATATATATTGTATAACATTGTGTTATATCAAACTGGTCCTATAGTGCCATGTGTGCATTGATGACTGAAAGACATCTTCTGCCTCCATTTATCTGTTTACTACAGTGTGTTGAATTCATGTTAATGTGATTTAAAGACATTTCAATTAGTGGAAAAAATTGCAGGGGGGGGGGTGGGGGGGGATATAAAAAAAGTCTATCAACCAAAACTTTCGCGACCCCCATGCAGTACCTCCGCGGACCCCCTAGGGGTCGCGGACCCCCTGTTGAAGACCCCTGTCCTAAATGCATGACTAATGCATAAATGTCCAGAATATCATTTAATTTAATCTAACAAAAATGTCATTCTGAAATCTGTGCAAGTGACATCTTTGAATGTCTGTTGTTTACAATGATGTGAATTAGATAACAGCTGAGTTTCCATCCACTTGTCAATCAAATTATCTGTTGGCTGAAAGAAATTCAAGATAATAATGCCGTTGAGTGTATTTCCATCCAACGGCTGTATAGCGAATAAAAACCTGTGCTTAATGACGTAATCACATGCTGTTTTGCGGTCAAATTGGTAAATTAAATTGATTTGAGACATTTTAGAGTGTTTCCATTCATTTTAGCACTAAATCGCACAACAGATTCTGCCAAATGATGATACAAATTCATATTCCACAAGTCGTCCACGAGTGTTTATGTGCCAGCTGAGCTACAATTAAAAAACAACGCTATCAACACGTTGCTATGACGATGCAGATGCAAGTAAATGGGGTTCCGGAAGGAGAGCGCTCCACACAGTCCTGGAAGATCGTGGTTAAGAGACACTCAACGGAAACCTTTTTGGATTTGACCTGTTGTGTATTTCAGTGATTCCCAAAGTGGGGGTCGGGACCCACAGGGGGGTCGCAAGCCAGAGAGCGGGGGTCGCGAGTTGATTTCCAGAAATAAAATTAAAAAAACGATTAGAAATAGCACATATTAGCCATGATTTTAACACAAGATAAACTAGTGGCTAAATTTAAAATACAACCAAGCAAATAAATAAACAGAGAACAGCTCTTTTGATTTTCTTTCTTTCCGAGTAGCGGTCTCCAACATTAAACCAGGACTGGACTTGCTGTGCTCCAAACATATTGCACATCCATCTCATTAGGTGAGGTTAAGTTCAAATTGAAGTAATGAGTAAATTACTGTAGAATAATGTCATGGCTGTTGTGTTATTTTTTTGTTGTCAATATGCTCGTGTTTGGATTCGCCTATATTGCGTGCACGGTTGCGCGCAATGTTTATATACGTTTATAGTGGGGGGGGTCGCAAGTCACTTGCACCGTTACTTTGGGGGTCGTGGGCTGAAAGTTTTGGGAACCCCTGATGTAATTTATTTGGGTCGTCCCAAGACCCAGATAAGCCATGGCCCTCGGGTTCTAGTCCAGAGGGGTAGGCAACACATTTGGGTCCAGCCAGACCACCGTGTGTTTACAGCGTGTGCCACATGAATGCCATGGTGTGTGTGTGTGTGTGTGTGTGTGTGTGTGTGTGTGTGTGTGTGTGTATACGTATATACATTTATATATACTGTATATGTATATTGGGTGGCAGTAGCTTAGTCAAGAGGATCGCTGGTTCAAGTCCCCAATACAGACAGTATGGTGGTGGCCTGGTCGCTGGAGGGGTGGCAGTCACCTCCTGAGCAAGGCACCAACTGCTCGACTTTCCATGGGCAGCCCCCCCCCCCCACCCCCCCCCACCACACCACACACACACACAACACACTCTGACATCTCTCCATTTAGTGAGCATATGTGTAATTCAGGCCTGTGTGTAATAACAACAGAGTGTATATTGTAATTTCCCCTTGCGGGATTAATTAGGTATACATTATTATTATTATTATTATTATTATTATTATTACCTGGAGTGGATGAAGCGCATGAGCTCTCCCTGCATAGCTCCAGAGTGCACATTGTGCGACAGAGGTGTACAATGGTGTGAAACAGAGAGTAGCAGTATGTTGTCCATAGGTCAAATTTGACCCGTTTTCAGTTAAAAAAAACAAGATTTTGTCACAGCAATGGGCCGTTGAAATAAGCACAACATTAAACATATCAAAAAACCTTGGAAATAACATTAAAAAAAAGCTCCCACAACATTGAAGAAAGTGACAAAAATGTTGGAAAAAGCGATAATAATGTTGACCAAAATTGTTTTTTTCATGGTTGACGGGAAGACAACACTAGTGTTTAAGAACGTGAATGATGAACCAGCTGATCAACTAATCAATTACTCAACTCATTGTTGCAGCTCTAAATGCAAATCTTTTGGTCTTTATTTAAATAAATATGATGAAGGAAACAGACATTGGCAGGGCTGTTATTTTAATGCGTCTGAGGGGGGGTTAACACTAAGTGGAAAAAGTCTGGTTTAGCCTATTATAACATTCCATGTCCTCAAAATAGCATTTTCTTCTGAAACATGTGCAGTATTAATAGCTAGTTACGTTTGCCTACATTCTTGTTATTAGTCTCTGTCAGTGCATCATTGCTGAAAGAAAAGTGAGTGAATAATGAATGAGTGTGCATGCAGATGGCAGCACCCTGCTGACATAATCTCTTCACACATTTGCTGCTGCGATACTGTCCACACATCCGCATCCTGGTTTACTTCCATGTCAAATGCTTCGAGCACGATGCAGGGGAACCAAGTCATACTGTAGGCCGCCGTCTTCATGCACCAGGTCACTCAACCCTTTGCACTCTACATCTCTCTGTCTTGCTTTTTTTATTTCTCCTGAGGTCATTGGCTTACTCTCAAAGTGCTCCATTAAAGCTTCAGTACGTAACCTATTTTTTTATGGTGCATGATCACTGAATGCTTGTGTCAACTGGATGCAACGACTGTGGTGTTGTCATCACTTAGAATTCCTCATGGGGGGGGAGACAGAAACTACGCACTATGGGCCCTACATTAACGATCTAAGTGCATGGCGTGAAGCACCAAGCGCAGGTGCGTTTAGGGCGTGTCCAAATCAACATTTGCTAGTTTGGGTTGTACTTAGTGTCTTCATTAATTTATAGATGTGTTCTAGGCGTAACATGCAATCCAACAATCAGTGTGTCATCTCCCATTCCCTTTAAAAGCCAGGCGCGTTTGGCCCTTCGCGCATGGAGGGAACACACCTCCCTGTAAGACCAGCACGCCCGTGGGCGCAAAGATGGACGCGAGTGGATTTGTTATTAAAATGACGTGGGCGCTGGACAGGACATTAACATCTGCATCGGTCTTAAACCAGCAATCACACTTGTGTCGGGTGCACTACAGGGCCGTACAGCTTCAAATGCAGATTTTCCCGTTTTTGTGTAGAAGTTTGTCATTTTCAGAACTGATTGCTGCTCATGGGCTTTGTGCAACTTAGGACTTCACGACATGAGGAACATATGTCATTGCCTTTATTTTGACTGATAATGCGATTGCGATATGATCCACAACATTGGAGGGAATTACGTTTTTTTGTTTTTTGTTCCCAGTTTCATTGAAAAATAGTGAAATGAAATAAATGTAACTAATCATAGTGTGATTTTTGCAAGGATCTGTACAAAAATATTTTTTTCATCAGTCTGCAGGATAGGATATGTGAGTTGGGACGTCTATGCAGCACAGCGATACTTAATTCCAAATGGTTTGACACATGTTTGCTTTACCAAATACAGTATTGCGTCCCCTTTGCATTTTGGATAAAACTGCGTGTAATTGTGCAGCCCTGGTGTGACGGTCAGGCCCCAAACAGTCTGAGAAACAGAATAGACCCTCTTGAAAAAAGTAAAAAAAAGAAAAGAAATGTTAGATTTATTCAATGCAGCTCATCCTCCAAGTTTCAATTTTGTTCTCCAGGGGAAAGAAGAGGAAGTTGTAAGTGGCTAAGAGAATGCTGCATTAATCGTCTGCCAGCTCCTGTAAAGCCACTGATCCGCATGGAGGGAAAAAAAATGCTCAAAGATTACACACACACAAGCAGACATTTTCTTTGCCAGTTTGCATTTTGTCACAACAAATTGCTTTACCGGAACATGTGATTCTCTTTGAAGTCCCAACATCCCCAACCCCCCCAACAAACGAAAAAGACGAGCTTGATCTATCACAAAGGTCAAGTGTTTGCTTTGTTGGGGGGGATGAGATGAAACAAACTATTGTCATGGAGGGTTTTAATAGGGCGCATCACCCTCACCAAAGACCATTTGATTTTATTGCTTTTTGTGTTACCCTGTAACGCCGAGCTTTAGGCTGAGAGAATGATTACAGTCTGGGAGATTGTAATCCTTCCAGATATACTGGCTAACAGAAGGCTGGAGGCTCAATAATGCCTCTTACATGATCATAACGATGTTCGAAATAATGGAAAATCTGTACATAAGCCTCACTAAACAATAAGCCAAATAATTAGACTTTGAAACGTAGTTTGTTTGCAGGACGTACAGGGTTGCAGTTAACACTCATTAATTAAGCTGGAAGCAGAAAATTGTTTGAGTTTTTGATTTGAAAAAATGACTTCAATGATGTAACCTCTTGATGTAACCAAGTATAACTGCCAATTATTTTTCTGACAATCAACTAATTGATTAATTGACAAATGGCTTTGGCTCTAAATGCAAATAGTGTCTTTTGCTCATTATTTAGGTAAGGTAACAAAAATCGGTGAGTAACAAAAACAGAAGCGTTTTATTAACTAACTATTTTGTACATATTTCAATACTTGTTCAGAAAATAGGTCAGCCAACACATACAGATCTTTACACTTGAATTACCAATAAATTATACTTATCTTAGCCTACAACTTTCATTCTTCCCTCCCTCCATTCATAACAATGCAATATTTAATATTTAATACTTTTGATACACCAATAACTGTGCAATTTCACAACGGTGTAATATTATTTTCATAATGCGTACACAAACCATACTTATCTTTCTAATTTATATTATTATTTTATATATAATTCTATTTTTTACTATTTAGATATGTATATAGTTGTCTGTGGAACTGTGCACCTAATCCCCCCCCCCCCCCCCCCCCTTTTCTTTAACATTACTTATATTTTTATTTTATTCCATTTATTCCTTCTTAATGACACCGGACAGGGGTTGCGTCAGTGTTTTGCACGGGTATTGCACATGTGTTTAATGACAATAAAGGCATCCTGTTGTCTTTTATTCTATTCTTTCTATTCTGTTCCTGTCTCTATTTCTTTAACTTTCTGTTTCTAAGACTGGTAAGAAAAGTTGCTCCCAAAAAGAATGAAAGGTGTAGTTAGTGAAGGTGGGGGTCTATAGTGTAGAAGTGGCCGCAGTAATAGCAGACTGAGCGCAGACTTTCTCCTGACCGCCGCCGAACAATCTCTCAATCGACCCCTCTGATTAGAATCCCTATCCATCCACCCCCCCCCCATCCCCTGCAGTGGGACCAGACTGAACCAGTCTGAGTCGAAAGCACTCGGGGCGAGTGCTCTGGTGGGCTGCCATGTCCTCTGCACTCAGTAGACAAACAAGCCCTTAGCTGTACTTAATGCATCCAACCAACAACATTTCAGGTGCACTCCGTGAAATCCTCCCTCAGTATTGCTCCTCTCAGGAGCCTGCGCTCTGTCGTTTTCTACCTGACTGATCACAAATAAAAAGCAATGTGACATCTGGCAGTCGCCATGCCTGTCTGACACAAACTGCTATTTTCATAGTATAGCTGTGACTGTATTTAACTCCAAAGTATTGATACTGTCACAGGCATTGCCATAAATCTGCACTGGATTTTAAACGCAATCTTTGTTTTTCTATTTCTTCTTCTTTTTTTTTTCTTTATGGTTAAGGGCAATTGTAATGGAATTCTGTAAAGCTCATTGCTTACTGCAGACTTCCAGATGTTGTTTTAGCACAGCTGACACACTGCATATGGTAATACAAGCAGTCATGTAAAGGGAATGGAAATTTGATGTCAAGAAGGTACATTATGCACGACTTGATATTTAGCTGTTCATGATTTACTTTGAACTCTCGAGGAAAATCACATTCTTGGTAAAAAAAAAAAAGGCCAACCTGAATACAACATAGAGTGGTGTGAGTTCTACATCTGTGGTCCTCCTAGTGGAATTGCTGACCAGATAACAAGCAGGAATGTCACAGAGGCATTTTGTTCTCTGCAGGAAAAAAATAAATAAAATGGAACATTTGTTCTGGATGAGTTCACCTCTTCTCCCTCCAACGTGCACAGGCGCTCTGTCTCCACACTCGCACTCTGACGGAGATAAAACCCAGCACCTACCTGGTGCTGACCATCAGTGACTATCAGTGACTATCTAGTGACTACTACTATCTACTACTACTACTAGTGACTATCAGACTATCAGTACCTGACGGCTGATAGTAGTAACAAGAAATTCAAGTACAGCAGTGACGACAATTCGTTGTAGTTCATTCAGACAGTATCAGTATCGCCAATGATAACTACCTTGTTAGCCGGGTCCTGAATGGGCGCATGTGGGAAGCAATTGGTTCCATCGAGAGACCTGATGTCACGCCATGCTTCCTGAAGCTGACGCCGGCGGCTCGCTGGCCCAAAGTCGCAAGGCTGGTAGGCAGGCGCTAGGGGGGAGCGAGACAACCTCCATTCAACTCAAAACAAGTCATGTAGCCATTCTGATGTTGCCAAAGCTGTTTGGTTAATCCAATCCAATCCACTTTAATTATAGAGCAGGATTTTCACAAACACAAGGTTTCCAAAGTGCTGCACAAGAGATAATACAGAATAAATAGATAACACAATAAAAGCACAATAAAAAATAAGTTAAGGTAAATTAAGCCAACAAAAACTGGATGTTCCCCTTTAAGATGAAGACTATGTCATAGTAACGAATGTTTGTGATGCTTTGTTACTGCATAATAACTGCAGATAAACTATTATTGCATATGTAGTTGCTGAAAGCTTTTACACATGCTCTCCAATGGTCTGGTGCATCTTTCCAAAAGAAAATCCTTTGACACACATTGTGTGACGGAAAAGAAAAATCACCGGTAGTTAGCATGAGCAATGATAGCCACCGGCGCTAAAGAGGCTAAAGGATTACCACCCACAGAAACGCAAGCAGAGAAGATGTCCCGGACACACTGTTTGATTGACAGGTGATGCAGAGCGGAGACACCGCATCAATGCACCAAAGGACCAGAAACGAGCGGGGAAAAAATGAATCATGATCTCACTGATTACAGCTTATGGTTATCACTGTTTTTATGCATGCAACAGCTCTGGTCACACATAATGCATTTTGATTAGCTTATTAAGATATGTTAGCCTATTGTTTTGTATAGAGGTTAAATATATTTGGATGTCTGTTGTAAGGAGTCTTTATTCTTTTCTTATATTTGGCACAAAGGACCTCCCTGCCATGTTTAACCGTGACTGAGGTCAGCCCCTTTGAAGGACTGTGAAAAACAAAGCGACGCCGCAACGAGACGATGCGCACACACCGAGACGCGTGCGCACACATTTGCACAGATCCTCGCATCACACTCAGGAAAACCATGCACGTACAGTGTATCGCCGGATATCATTTTTTTTTCTTTGCTTTTAATTCTTTTCGCATCACGTTGTCGGTTTGAGTGACAGGTGGCAGAACATTTCAGGGTCTGTCTCCGCGCGCTTCCACGTGAGGCTGTCAGAGTTTGACTGGGATCCACTCAGTTTGCAGGAGAGAGGCTGCTCCCAGGTGGTTTGCTGCTGTCTGCCTGTCTTGAAAGTGCGCTGCGTCTGCAGGGCAAAAGGAGAAAGAAGGGGGTGGGATGGCGGGGGGGGGGGGGTCCTCATGGACCTCTCCCAGCCCGGCGTCTAGAGGATTTTACACCATTTCATCTCAAAAATGGAAATGTCACGGCTCGGTACATCTCCCCAACAATTGGAAATCTGGGCCAGTGGTTTATTTATTTAATTTCCCATCATTCTTGTATGAGCAGACACCCTCCTTCACATAAATTGTTGTTATTGTGACTTTGTCTTTGGCTTTCTGTCGTGCTCTCTCTTTTTTCCATCCCTCTGTATCCCCCCCTTCCTTCCTCCCTCTCTCTTCTATCTCTCATAGAGACACTGTAGGGTTCCTGCCAACAGGTCTGCGCTGATAGGCATGAGCAGATCCACTGTGAGATGTTACAAGACCCAGGGTTAGGAAGGAAGGGAGACAGGGTGAGCGGGGGCGCCTGGTGGCCGAGGGATGTCTGTGTGGGGACGGGGGTGCAAAGATATGGATGGGGGGGTTAGATTAGGAAGAGCTAGAGACCCGGCTGGGTGGAAAATAAAAGTGACAAAAAAACTTCTGGCTGTTGAGTGAGTAAGAGGGGGTGAGATTGTGAGAGATGATGTGAGAGTGAGACAGAGAGAGAGATAGGAACAGAGACCAGGAGTCCCGGAGGGGTGGTGCGGTGCACGGTGTATTTAGCTCACTTGAATCAATGCGGCCCAGTGTTTTTAGATGAGTAGGATGTTTATGACAGTCACGCATAATGACATATGAAACGTGTGAAAACCAAAGATGACCCATAATGACAGATTCTGTTTTTAGTCAGTTTTGTGTGGGCTTGTCCCAAGAATTGGCGCTGTGCGAGTTGCAACATGAAAGAGCGATTTCACAGCTTCAAGTAGCAATGAAAAAAATTCCCTTTTATGTGTATTCCAATTTCCTACTCGCTGCTGGAGGTTTTTTTTTTTGGGGGGGGGGGGGTTAGGTCTGGCATCTCTATTCTTATCAACGATTCACCAATGTATCTTTTGCAACAGTTCTTGATTAATGTTGAAAATGTGCGGCTTCGTTGACTGGGACCAAAAAGTGGGTAGTGGCTTGAAAAGCAAACCCAATCATTTAACTAAAGGTCAGACAAGGTCCAACATAAGAGGCCGGTCATTGGTTCATCTTCATTAGATCCATAACACCCCCCCACCAAACTCCCCCATTGGGTGACACAATGCTGTCCTAACTCATTAATGCAAAGCCTTTGGGGGCCATTGGGTGTTGACAGAGGGTTAACAACACACAATCAGGGTTAGCAACACTCCATCTCTTGCCTAACACATACTAACGGTCTCTTTTGCAGGAGGGAGGTGTCGCTGTGATTGTGGGGGAGGGCTTCTTGAAACCTAATTAGGCTGTAATGCCCCCTGATGCTCATGTGAAGGCCGCAATTATTCCTTAGAAAACTATTGATTTCCAACTGTTTTTTTTGCTGTGCATTCATCTACAAATATCTTTTGATGGATAGCAACATTAGCCACAACACCCAAGGGGTTGCAAACGATGCTGCAGTGGTGGGAAGCTAAGGAGTTTTTGGCTCAAATTTCTGATGAGGGGGGCGCCTGGGTAGCTCACCTGGTGGAGCGTGCGCCCCATTTACAAAGGCTCAGTCCTCGGGTTCAAATCTGTCCTGCAGCCCTTCATTGCTGAATGGTATTTCCTCCTATCAAACAAAGGTCCAAAATGCTAAAATTATCCTTAAAAAAATTAAAATTCTGACGATTGACTGTGTTTTCAGATACTTCATCGATCGGCACACGGACCTGGAGAGACAGTTCAACATCAACGTGGACGATGGGAAGATCACACTGGCCAAACCGCTGGACCGGGAGACGGACATGTGGCACAACATCACAGTAACGGCCACAGAAGTCAGTAAGTAACCTCTCCTACCTCTGCTCTGACCCCCCGATGTGAACACCGCTCCTGGTGAATTGTAATGTCCTATTTTGGAAATCAGCATACCATTAGGCATTCATTGGCACGCAGGGTTTAAAAACTGAGAACTGCAGGAAGACACGTACAAGATCTCCTTCTCCTGAGCCACTTCTTGGGTTCTCTCCGTCAAAGGAATCACTGACCTGATACACACAATCCTCTGTTCAACAGTACAGCGCTTTGTAAGCCAACGTTTTTTTAATCGCTCTGATAGTATGGCACAAACAATTAGCATTTGAATCCACAGAGGCATTAAATACGTTAATTTGCTGAGTTTTGATTGAATTAAACAGCTCAGTAGTCAATTCGTGGAAGTGCAAGAACATTAAGACGTATCAAATAAACAGTTTTAAAGACATGCTCCAGAGTGGATTGCTCCAACGCCAGCATCCATTGCAGATTAAAGAACATCTGCGAACTGAAAAAAACTCACTGACTGCGTAGAAAATCTTGCCGGCAGAGCTACAAACAGCTCAAACCATATGTATGGCTGTATTTGCATACAGATTGTTTCAGGGGGGCTGTATGTTGTGATAAAGCTTAATGTAGCCCTTAAAGCTATTGGAATAGAAATGTACACAGCTTGTAACTTTTTTTGTCCCTGTCCTCTTCCGCCCTATCTCCCTCTCCACTCCGTCTCATCTTCTTTTCTTTTCTTAATCAAAGGAAACACACATTAATTGTCAGAATAAACGAAAGCCCAAACGTTGTCATAATGTCTTGGCCATGCGGCGCAGACAAAATCCCACCATCGTAGCGGGCCCGTTGGAGGAAGTGAACGTGTCTCATTCGATAAGCCGGTTGCCTTGTCATTCCTCGCACCCATACATTTAAAGTGTGTTTTCATGCCTCTTGGCAAAGTAACTGTGGCTCGAGATAGTGGCATCTCTGAGACCACCTAATGGGAATTTGCCAAAATAAATATGGCAGTTTTGCTATTCTTCACGGATGGGAGGGAAGCCGGTGTCCTCTCTGGCGTGACGAGGAAGAGATGTGTTCCCAGTTCTATCCCAATGCCATTTGCCACCCAAACGGAGGCGCGTTCTGCTGCCTCGCACCAGTTGACATCTGACTAATCAGAGTCTTTTCCCTGTGTGCTGCTGGAGGAAAGTCACTTTTGTGTGTGTGTTGGGGGGGGGGAGGGGTATTCCTTTCTCCCTCTCTCTCTCTGCCCTAATCCATCTATCACTGTCTATCAAACTGTCAATTTCCACTCTCCTCACTGCTTACCTCTTTTTCAACTTATCTCCCAGCCTGTCTGCTGGCCTTGGTTTTCTGGGGCATCCTGTCCACTGCTCAATGTTAAGGTTTATTTTAAATAAACCAGCAGGAAGACTTTAAGGATTTTAAGATTTATTTATTTTATTGGGACATTGCACATTAATCATAATTTTGTAAATGCGCCAGTGGTATCTAGATGCCAAATTTTCAACAGTAGAAATAATAAAGACTAAAACACAAACATTTGTCTGGAAAAGTACCAATTATAGTGAGATATTTTAAAGAAGAACTACCACAAATCCTCTCGCAAATGAACCATTGAATTCAAATGCATTTCATTACACAGGATTCAGGATGTTGCTGCTACAGCTCCATGTGGTCTGGTTTGACCAGTCGCTGCTAGCATTAGCTAATGTTAGCAAACTTTAGATAGAGGCACTTCTACTGACTCTGAGTGCATTTGCTGACCTTGGGACTCTTTTTCTGCATGTGCTCCTGCTACACTACATTTAAACATTTATATTAAACATATTTTAAAGGAGGATCTTGGGTAATGAAGGCAAATTCAATTTGCCATCAGGATGTACAGTGGCTTGAATAAGTTTACACCCCCATCCTACAGTAAAAATATAAACCAACATCTTTTGGAAATTGATCTTAATGCCTAATTTCAAAACATTTAAGAAAATCCAACCTTTTAAGGACACCGATTTTTCTTTGGGAATAAATAATTTATTGTAAATTAAAAATGTAAAAATACAGGGGGCATACGTGTACACCCCCCTATGTTAAATTCCCATAGAGGCAGGCAGATGTTTATTTTTCATGGATCAGGATACTATGCACCTTGGCCTTTCCCTTGCCCCCCCCCCCATCATCACCACATACCCTTCATCATACCTAGAGATTGGAATGGTGTTATTTCAGTTAGCTTAACATCTGGTTTGATTTGCATTGAGAGCTGATTTTTTGGAAAGTACCTCATGCCAATCTCTATGTATGGTAAAGGCTATGTGATGATGTGTGTGTGTGTGTGTGTATGGTGGTGGGGGGGTATATATTCCAAAGGCCAACAGATCTTTATCATGATGCATAGTATCCTGATCCATCCAGCCTTTGGAAATGAAAATGTGCCTGACTCTATGAGAATTTAACATAGGGGGGTGTATTCTTATGCCCCCTGTATTGTAAGGAAGAAAATTTATTTATTGACAATAAATTGGTGAAGAAAATTGGTGTCCTTAAAAGGTTGCATTTTCCTTTTTTTTTAAATGAAGGCATTAAGATCAATTTCCAAAAGATGGTGTTGTATTGATCTTTTTAATCAACTTTAGCATGGTTGTGTAAGTAATTACAGTGGCCGCTGTTCAGCAAAACATAGCCTCACTTTAAAACCAAACAGTTCTCAAGATTACTTTAATTTAAAACCCAATTTGATTAAAGGAAAATAAAACCCTTAAGAGTCTTCATTTGCAATTAGAGGCCTCACAGCTCGGGAAATCTCAGGGTTTTGACCGAGCATCAAGACAACCCGTTTTTTTTACTCGTTCTTCTGAGGATGTGACAGCAGGGAAACCGCATCCATCAATCAATCAATCAATCAATCAATAAATAGAAGAGAAAACAGAAACATACCAGTGGCATTAGCCACAGTGACACAGACCTCTTGGGACAACATTAATACATAATTGCTTTAAAAGTTGGCATTTGCTACTAATTATTAAATACTAGCGTTCACAGGGACTCTCAAAAGGGACAGTCAATTACCAGTGATGAATAATTCCAATCAGAATCTAATCTAATTAAATTGCCTTTTATTGTCTTTTTTTCGACTTTAGTTACCAATGACTCATTAATATGCATGTTTTAACCCTCATGTTTTAAACATTGCAGTGTACAGGGGATTTTCAAAAGCACTTTGAATGGGATTTTCTTTTCTTCTTCTTTTTTTTTTTTCTGTTGCCTCGAATCCTGCTTTGCATTGCTTATTCCGGCTAAAATGTAGATTGATGTGGCTTATCATGTTTCCTCCCATCAGCTCAGGAAATGAAGGCAGAAATAAAGATGGAAAATAAAGGAAATTAAGACTAGGTCACAGAATTTACCTGGGATTTCACACGGAACATTGTTTGTTTTTTTTCCGTCCAGTTTCATATTTTGCTCATTGTCTTTTCTTATTTATCTCCTCTCTTCTCCTCTTGTCTTTTCTATCTATCTACTATCTATCTACCTCTTTATTTCACACTGTATATTAGGAAACCACAGTCAGATATCGAGGGCGATTGTGGCCATCAGAGTAATGGACATTAACGACAACGCTCCGGAATTTGCCACCGAATACGAGGCCTTTCTGTGTGAAAATGGAAAACCTGGACAGGTAAGGAAAGAAGTGGCTCATTCATCAAAGCAGTGATCTATCTTTCTTTCTCTCTCGCTTTCTTTCTTTCTGTCTCTCACTCCCCCCCCCCCCCTCGTAATGATTGGTCACAGTGAATTATAGCCTATTTATTTCCCTGGGAAACTACAGAGGTGGGAGTGCGGTCCTTTTTTCCCCTCTCCCTTGACACAGTGTGCATGGAGCAGAGGGGAAATGAAGCAGTCAGGATTGATCAGAGGGGATCATAATTCAAGACTGTCTTTCATGTCCTCCTCCAGATGGCACAATGCTTCCTCCAGCCAAAAACAATCTGGACAAGTACTTAGCATTCTCCTTCTCATCAATCGACCTCATTCAGGGGACCTGTATACGTACAATGGGGAGCTATATTGAAAGGAGAGGGGAAAAAAAGGCAAACCGTCCTGCGGGGCCTGAATTCTAATTTCCAATCAATCATAAAGACATACAGCACGATAAGACCTATGATGACAGATTAACAGATAGAGCCAGGAGCCTGAAAGTGTGCCAGACTAGACAGGACCTCATTGATAATAATCTCAAACTCCAGGAATGAATAGGGCATATATTTCATCAGGTGTGATCCAGCCAGTATTAGACTGAGGCAATCTGCGGTGGAAAAAAAAACAGAGTAATGAATAAGCGGCCTCCTTTAATGCATGTGTCAAACTCGAGGCTCCCGGGCCTAATCCAGCCCCTCGCAAATTTTGACCCGGCTTGCATATCCATTTAGATACCCAATACATTTTGGCCCGGTCTAGATGTGCGCCAAACCCAAAAAACTGGGAAGCTGTTTTTCTATCTGTAATCACGCGTTACTCAAGGCAGAATCTGGAAAATTTGCCGACTTTGAGGCTTTAAAAGTTCCCACGCATCCAGTGAGTTTGCATATTAGAAGTTGTGAAACAGGTTGTTGTGAGTCGGGTAGCCTAATTTTAAAAATGCAATCAGAATTGAGTGTTTTGCTTGATTTGCTCTATGATGGCTAAGGAACTTTCTCGCTGACTTTTTTAGGGCTTTGTGTCAACCAAACTTCATGTATGGAAGCAATATGGGGGGGCAGTAGCTCAGTCTGTTGGGAGTTGGGTTGGAGGGTTGCTGGTTCAAGTCCACATGCGGACCAAAGTATGGTGGTGGACTGGTAGCTTGAGAGGCGCCAGTTCACCTCCTGGGCACTGCCAAGGTGTTATTGAGCAAGGCACCTAACACCCAACTGCTTGGGGCACCTTTACATGGGTAGCCCCCCCCCCCCACTCTGACATCTCTCCATTAGTGCATGTATAGGTACTGAGCATGTGAGTGTAATTCAGGCCTGTGTGTAGTGTGTGTAATAACAACAGAGTGTAAAAATGTAATTTCCCCTTGTGGGACTAATAAAGGATACATTATCATTATTATTGTATTATTATTATTATAATTAAATGAGACACGCAATAAAACCATCACAGATATTTGACCTTTTCAGAATAAATAAAAACATGTCAACAAATTACAGTACACATATCTGGTCCTTGATGTGATTCTCTTTTTCCAGTGTGGCCCTTAGTGAAGTTGAGTTGGACACCATATGAATAACTTTGAGCCCTCCGTTGTAAAACTTTGTGTCTGTCTGTTTTCAACACAGGTGATCCAGACCATAAGCGCGGTGGACAAAGACGACCCAATCCAGGGACACTACTTTGACTACCGTCTGGTCCCGGAGATGCTCAACAACCCCAATTTCACCATCAAAAACAACCAAGGTGAGTAACAAAAAGAAAATCCCAGCAAAGTAAGTCTTCATCTGGCAGAATCTCCAATAGCTTTCCAGTCTAATCTCTGAACCGTGGCGCGTTAGCCGTACTCAAGATGAAATCTGGTGAATCAGTGTAGCTCACAATTAGCAGATGTGAAATTGTCTGGACACCAGCTTCTTTTTACTCACGAGTGCGTTTTGAGGGAAACTAAATGAATGAGATCCAAATGGCTTTTCCTGGTAGTCTTGCAGCTCAATGTAGGATGACTTCCGATGAGCTGTTGCAGCAGATGGTGCAAATTTATTTGCTAAATACTCTGATTGGTTTATTTGCCGTTTTTTTTTTCTTTCTCTTTCCTTATTCTCGTTGCTCTTCTCCTGCCTCTCCTCCATAACTGGCTCTGAACAGGCTGTGTTCATGATGACATTGTGTAATGTTTTCAGCTCGGGGCGAATCATCTTCATATGGTACTAGCCTTCTGCTTCGATGCAGAGGCTGCAGGCTAACTCACTGCAACCTCCCTCTGATGGAGGAAAGAGTCCATAAAAATCAGGTCATCAAATAGAGTCGGCACTTTTTTAAAGGAATAATAAAACCTTTTACTTTTGAAGAGTATCAGACAGGAAAACGAGATGCCAGCGTAATAATTGCAGACAACTCAAAAATAGCATTGGCTAAGTACATGCATACCTCTCTTGACATATTGAGAAATAACTAAAGGAGCAAAATTCATATTTTTCCTGTGTCACATTGCCCTGTCAGGAAATGGAAAGTCAAAAATGAAGGTCTGTTTAACCCGGCACAGACTTCCAGCAAAATACTCAGTCTTAACTGCGGATCAACCTCTACGTGTATAGAAACGCAAGTTCCTGAGCCCTTTTGGTAAGAAGAGATTTAATAGTTTCTTCAGATGATGTAACAGATAAAACCCCCTCTAGAAATGTTCCACCACTATAAGCATTTTTTTCTCTCCCTTGCCTGAAACCACAGCAAATATGTGTTGAGATGCAGCTCTCTAAATATTACATACTGCACCAACCACTTGCCTATAGTATTGTTAATCCCGAACAGAGGAACAGCAACATCTCCCCCAGCACTTCAGCGACTATTTCTATCTGAATCGGCAGCTGTGGGAGACACTTGAGTGAAGAGCGTCAGGCTCCTGTGAGCCCCTGTGTGCTGCCTTTGTTTGCAATGATGAGTCTAATTGTAGGGATTGCACAGTGAAGAGGTTAGGGGCTGCCCACTCTGAGCAAGATGGCCAAGGTTCTGACCAGCTGTATACAAGATATCGAGCATCCTACTATCAGAATTGAGACAACGTACATTTGAAGTTCTGGCCATACTGAAATTTGGCCTGTTTTCAGAATCTTACGAATTGTGTTACGATATTGCCTCTTCTTCTTACACATGTAAAGGTCAACGCAGCAAAATTTACCCTGGCTCAGTTCAATCCATCAGGGGTTTAGCAGATACAGCCTAACTTGGCCTGTTATGAACAGTACCCTGTGGTGGCCAATGTTAGAAAACTGAATAGCGTTAAAACTGAGAGTCCGAGACTTATAGGTCATACTGTAACTGAACTGCGACTCCTCTCTACCCATGCTAATCTCATACCATGTTTATCCTTTAGCGTTATCCAATAACTGTCACTTATGGCCACAGTGGCTGCCGTTTAGTAAAAGTTGCATAGACTGATTTGGAAGGCCAACTGAAATAAAACTGCGTCATGTTTTCCTCTGTTAGAGTGTAATTTGTACCCAAAAAGGGGAAATTAATATTTAGCAATTCTTAGTTTTATGACTGAAATGCAGACTGTAAACCAAATAATTTCAAAAAATATATCTATCTATGTAGACAGAGAATTATTTTTCCATGAAGCTGTTCAAAGTATTGCATTTTTAGCTTACTAGTGCAGTGCCTGTTCAAAACGTGGAATGGACTGATTGCTTGGCCTTCTGTGCTGCTGCTTTTAGCTTTCTCTGGAACTATAGTTCTTGAAAGTAACTTACAGAATGCTTAGTTTCATTGACATTTATTCATATTTAATGCTGTCCAAACTGCTCCAAATCCCAAAAGTTCACTGGGTACCCAGAAATACCTGACCAATGGTGAAGTAGATTGGATGAATGGTTCTCAAGATATTAAAGACAACAGACGGACACACACAGACACACACACACACACACAGAATGCTTTATAGTTAGATTACAGTGGGATTAGGCAGTATGTGTCATTGTTTAATTATAGGTTTGACTGTTACACTAACTAATAGCTAGTTGTGACACAAAAAGCCCAAACCAGCTGTGGCTTTGTGGTTGTCTCCTTCTCCTCCTACAATCATGGAGATGTGTCTTTTGTTGCACATCGGCTTGCTGAACCAGCTACCAGAAAAACATCCACCAAGGGAAAAGTGCTTGCTAATGATTGCTGATTTGCAGACTAATTAGCTAGTCAGCTGAAGCACACTGAACAGCGTAAAAATATACCTGCAATTTGTCAGCGGCCATCAGTTAAGATGGTAATTGTTGCAGTAATTTTTCTTTAATTCCACTGCCAACACAACAATGTTCGTAGCTTGTAAGCTACATTTCCCATGGCAGGTTTGCTATTATTGTGTACTGTTGGTGCCCATGCCGGACCACATGTCAATCACCACGCTCATCCACATAGAGGGTGGAGGCTAAAAGAGCAAAAACCTACAGTACAGTACAGTAAAATTAGTACATGTTTTTTTTTTTTTTTTCATGTCATGTCACCTCTGGGGCTCCGTAGTAAAACAATTTCAAAATATGTTTGACAGGTATTTTTGAATGCAAAAAAATAATACATTTTATGTTTTCAATTGGACTTTAACTAAGTATATAATTATACTTAATTAAGTATAAGTACATGTGGGTTGAACGTGTTATTATTAGGTAAGTAGGGACCAATTATTTCATCTCTGTGTTGCATCCACATGGACTACAACATCATTTGTATATAAAATTACATATTACACATACACAAATGCACACACTAACAAAAAAAAACGTATGTAGTGAAAAAACCATACATACTTTGCATTCCCCTGTAGGTCTAACATTGCCTCTTCTGCTTCTTTCAATCCTTTGGTATTATGATACCATAAAAACATTCAAGTCCTAATTATTAAAACCATTCTAACTCCCAACTAATCACATACTTGTTCTTGGTCAGTGGCTCTCAGCGTCAGACAGCGACACATCAGGCACCCTTAAGCAATTGTATGGGCCGCCCCGGGCTAAACCCCAGCTCGACCGCGGCACTGGGACATACATGACGTAGCATGAACCCTCATGTCCTCGGGTCAAATTATACCCATTTTCAAAAGGTTTCTACATCAGAAATGTGGGTTTCTTTCAACCAAATTGTCGAAAGAAATAACGTGGATGGTTCGGTACAACGCTCTTAACAAGTAAATTAAATGATCAGCTCACTACTTTCATTGAATTTGAGTGTTTTAGTCAATTTTATAGCATTTAGAAAAATATTTACAACAGAACATCAGAAAAAGTGCAAAAGATTGGAAAAAATATTTTAAAAAGTGACAAAAAAGTGACTAAAACGTTGAAAACATTTCCAAAACATCGGGAAAAGCAACAAAAAGTTTCAAAAAAGAGGACCAAAACTTTGAATAAAGTTTAAATTTTTACAAAGAAAAGTAAAGATGCATGGTCGACGGGAAGACAACACAAAAGTTAAGAGCAACAACGGCAGCTAGTAGTATGAAACTCCACTAAAGGACGTCGGTTGGAGAGGTGGATAGGTCACACAACAGAGAACTTTCAACCAGGAGACCGGGGTTTGTGTCCTGTTCCGGTCCCCTGTGTCACTCAAACGTACATCTTTAACACTCACCTAAGATCTTTTCCTAAACCTAACTAAATTATTTTATCCTGCACATTGAAAAATGACGCAAAGGAGTGAAAAAAAGACACCAAATGACACAGGACTTGTATCCAGGAAAACTGGGTTTGTGAAACGTTGTTGTCCCATATGTCACTTAAACATCTTTAACCCCACCCACATTCTTTTCTTAAACCCTAACTAAGTGGTTTTACCCAAAAATGACACCTACGGGGCACCCAGAGTGTTAACAAGTGACGCCAAGTGGTGCGGACCTAGCGTCAGTTCTTGACTCCTTGGGAGTGAGAATGTGTTGACTGATTCGGCACGCTGAATGTGTTGTGTGTATAATCTTAAGAGACTTCAGAAGTGCAAAAAGTTTTTTGGTGGCACTTTTGCTGTCACTGCTGTCATTTGGAACCTCCCACATATTAAGTTATTTATGGCTAAAAATGAATTCTAATGAGCTTTAGCTTTTGTTATGGTGATGATTAATATTTCAATGTACACCGTCTCTTTCATCAGAATCCATCAGTCGCTGCATGAAACACGTTTAATGTGCCCTGTTATATGTAAAGGTAATAAAAACAGCAGTCTTGGAACTCCAGTGGGTTCACTACTTTCTTTAAAGGTTATCTTCACAACTGCCTTTCTCTTTGAGTAGCAGGCTGGTTCTGGGGATGGGCTGACGGGCAGGACGTTTTTAGTTCTATTTTTACCATCAATAGTTGCCAAGAAAGTGAAAATGACCTGTGTATGAGGACAAGCCCTGATGGTTTACTACAGTATAGTAGATACTTGCATACACTACATGCACTGCTGAATGAGCCAAATGAAATAGGACATCTTAGTGCTCACAAAGCAGAGTGTACCACTTTGTGACAGCCCTCACAAGAAAATAAATCTGAGCATATGTTCACATCAATTACAGATTGTGCAAAGCAAATAATTCTATCATGAAGCATTCCAGCGTTTCATTAAGTTGGCTCAGTCAATGTGATGTTTCAACATGGCCCGTCTCTCGTATAGCGTATATATCACCAGATCTATTTCCCCCTCCCACTTAAGTGCACCCTCAAGCAGAGAGGCAAAGGTTAGACTATGAGATATCTTGTACGTTTTCCATAAGATCAGCAGGAGTAGATTCGTATGGGAATGCGAGTGTTTGATAATGTGGGCAGGGTAAGGAGAGCCAGCTAATGAGCAGACAGCTTCACAGAAGTGTCATCAAAGAGCAGCCGGCACCTTTCTGGGTCGACATGTGCCATCTTCTAAGCTGGTGTCGCCTGCCGTGGTCCCTTCATTTCCTCAGCTTTCAAAGGGGGACAGAAAAGTCGAGCTCGCCTTCCTTCAGAATTCCCAAATTGGACTGTTGAGAGAAAGGAAGGTGGCTGAAATACATCTACGGCATTGGAATGGGAGAGTGCTAGAAAGCCCGGTGACGATTGATGTGAAATTAGTTTACCCTCACGCTGCACTGATCTTCACACGATTTAATAATAGAAATTCAGTCTGTTGCTACCATGAATAATAATGGGTTTTTCACACATTCTAACAAAAAAAAATATTATCTCTGGCTTTACCTCTCTCTGACAGACAATTCAATCAGTGTCCTGGCCAAGCACGATACCTTCCGACGACAGAAACAGGAGATGTACTTCCTGCCAATCATTGTGACGGACAATGGGAATCCACCGATGAGCAGCACCAACACCTTGACCATCCGGGTCTGTGGGTGCAGCAAGGACGGCATTGTCCAGTCCTGTAACGTGGAGGCCTACGTCTTACCTATTGGGCTTAGTATGGGAGCTCTCATTGCCATCCTGGCCTGCATTATACTGCTGTTAGGTGAGGTGTTTCTTTTTTACAGTGTCACATTATTACCCATTATATATCACCCATTATTACCATTTGGACTTTTAACAGATGTAGATGAAAACTGTCATAATCCTTGATGATTAGTTTGTACTAACAGAAGATTCACTCAAAGCTTGACCTAGACTTCTTCTTTCCCTCTTCCTTTCTTTCCACCTGTCTTTCTGACAGTAATAGTAGTTCTATTTGTGACCCTGAGGAGACACAAGAATGAGCCTCTCATTATAAAGGATGACGAAGATGTGAGGGAGAATATTATCCGTTACGATGACGAAGGAGGTGGCGAGGAGGACACGGAGGCCTTCGACATTGCGACTCTGCAGAACCCGGATGGCATCAATGGTTATCTGCCCCGCAAAGACATCAAGCCCGACCTGCAGTTCATGCCCCGAGCGGGACAGCACTCTGGCCCGAACGGCGTGGACGTGGACGAATTCATCAATGTACGGCTCCACGAGGCAGACAATGATCCCACAGCACCGCCTTACGACTCTATCCAGATCTATGGATACGAGGGCAGGGGATCCATTGCCGGTTCCCTCAGCTCCTTGGAGACGGCGTCGTCAGACTCGGACCAGAACTATGACTATCTCAGGGAGTGGGGCCCACGCTTCAGAAGACTTGGGGAGCTCTACTCTCTGGGCGAGAGCGACCGCGAGACCTGACCTTTGGTCCGTTAGACAAAAAGACCTTTTCCAATTTCTTTCCTGTCCACATACTTGTGTATTAAACGCTAGGGAGTTCGCTGGCTTTTAGAAACAGGTGTTTAAAAAAAACAAAAAAAAACAGTTAATAACTTGGGAGGCCACCTTTTTTATTCTTCTTAGAATGAGGTTTAGCAGTCGTCATCCACTACGTCAAGCGCATTGTAATTGTTGAGCCAAACAATGTCTTTATTAGGAGATCTATGATTCTTGTGGAGTGTAACTTAGATTCCGTTGTGGAGTGTCTAGCAGTATTTTGGGTGTTAGTGATTTGCTATGACTGCCACTAGCAGATAAACCCTGGGATTGGTGGTAGTTGCCCGGTGGAAGGAAATTACGGATATTATTGGGTTCCCTGAAGCTTCAGGAGACAATCCATGCTCCATGGACAACAAGCTGGGCCTCAGAAGCTGCAGAGAGACTCTTATTTCATGTCTGCCGAAGCCACCCATCTGATGGGTGATCTGAAACAAGATGACAAGGAAAAAGCAATATATGGTCTACATTAAAATGATGAATGTATGTATGATTTGAAAAAAAAGCATAAGACAAACCAGTATTGGCTTTAAGATGAATTTGTTATTATTTGATATGTTCTCTGGTGGCCACATTTATAAACTATCTAAAGCCCGGAAAGGCTTGCTTTATACAACTCTTTGTATTTACACGCTACAGGTGTGGATCGCAAGTGTTACTAGCCTATAAAAGACTGACGTGGAGACAAAAAAGAGAAATGTAGAAACTCTGAGGCCTTCTTTTTACAGAAGCAACATTAAATACAATTGTAATCTACTGTTTTTTGACAAGATATGTGTTGATTCTTCATTCTTGTTCTATGAGTTTTTGTATTTTCTGTTCTTTTAAATCACGTTTTCCTGTGCTGACAATTTATAGTGAGTGTGTTTAGATTATTTCACATTCAACTGTTTTTTCCAACCACTTGAATACTATTTCATAACAGCCAAACCATATCATGGATTTATTGCAGTTGATAATATAGATTAGATGTAAGCAAAGCAAACTCAAGCTCTAAGTTACTGTAAGAATACAGATGATCAAATTAATTGGGACTGCAGGAATGAGACCTTTCTGACACATGCTAATTCTCTGTAACATATATCTCATAACATATTCTGAGGTACAGCCAGTGAGCGTCTGAGCACAATAGTCCAATTGATACCTGAGTATGTGACTATCTCCAAACGTCAAATCTCATTTAGGAAACGCAGGTTGCAATTAGCCCAAGACAAATGAAGACACAAATCTAGACTTTGTGCATATTGTGCTTACACTGTATGATATCAATAAAAAAATGACTTGTACTGTACATAGAGTTACTGCTGACGTCATTAGCTTTCAATGAGGTGGTAGGTTTGTCTCTGCACGTTAGCTCTTGCACATAATGAGAATTTCAACGGCACTACAGCTGCGTGCATACTCAGTTCGTACTGATACAGTATTATGGCAGTTCTCGGTAGACTAAACAATATATATGGAATAGTCCTACATGCAGATCATATTTTGTACTGTGCTTTAATGCTTATAAATGTGTATGTTCAATTATTTACTCCCTGTACTGTAATCTAAGATACCCTGTATTGTTTCCTACTTTGTGAAATATATTTTTATAAATATTGCTGAATGGGTGTGGTTTTTCTTACACAGATGAGAAGTTATGGACAATCAAAAGTCACAGATAGAATATTAATACTGTTAAAGAGGCACCTGGCCAATTTTACACAAGCATCAGTTTATTTGTTGACAGGAGTATAGTCTCACGTTGGCAGACCTACACATACAAACACCACACACATTCTGGGATAGGAGGAAAAAAACCTTCTAAGTGGTTTGTATTTCTTTAAACCAATCAGATCCGTCTTGGGCGACGCTAAGCAACGGTGGCAATGCAAAATGCTCTCGGGAAGAAACTAGTTCTGGTGGAACATTTGCACCCTGCAAAAATAAACACCTGCTCCCACAATACAATAAAATGTACTATTAAAATTAGCTGGATACATGGGTAAAAATCATCTGCTTTTACCAGTGTATTCGGCTTGTGTACTTCGTTCATAGTAATCTCCGCCAATTGGGCCCAAAATAGAATAAATGACGTAAATATTTTCTTTGTAAATCTTTACAATCATTCCCCGAAAGAACCAAGCCTGCCTTAGTGCACGATTCAAATTAAGAATTGGCAGAAGAGGGGGTGGGCAAAGCTTGTCAGGCCTAACCTGGCAATGTACTTCAGTTGATCCAGACTATGAGGAGTAGCACTCATGTCTACAATGTCTTCTCTGGTTCTGGAAGGAGACGTCAAAGTGATAACGTCAGGGATGTATCGGTTTGGCCTTGGAGACTACAAATTTCAAAATTTTGGTTTTACATTTTTGAAAGACAGACATGTAGGGAGTGACAAAATATGCTATTTGTTGCATTGTGTAAATGTTGGTTCCAGATATGTTGGCGATGGACCCATAAAACATGGGAGAAAACATCAGAATACCTTGGTCTCTGCTGCTTGGATTTTTACATATTTAAATCTGTGTATTGCAACGTTAAGGTACTACAATACTACTGTAAAATGTCTTCAGTAGTATCTATTTCTAAAAAAAGCTGTTAGCAGTTTACCCTGTCATGGGTCTGTTCCTTTCCGAAGCAGTTTGACTGAAAGGGGATACACCTAAAACGTAAATTGCAGCATTTTATCACAAAATAGCTCCTGGAAAGCCTTGAACATCACTGAATAATATTTCCAACAATAGAATCCTAAAGCAAAAAGCACAACTGGAGCCATTGTCAAAACAACAGAACGGCTGTGCTGAATCTCTAAAAATGCTTCTGGCCGGCTTATGCATCATCAAACAGTGTCATACAGACAAAATAAACCCAGAAGGCTAACATTATATTTCGCAGACTGTTCCTCACTTAGTCACGTAGCATATTCTGGCCTTGCGCTCCTTGAATGCTATAAAAGTCTGTTTCACTGTTTGCTGTTGATGTTGAAAGCAAAAATGGACTTTTAACCCACTTGACTCAACATTCTATTATTACAGCTTTAGACTGATCCTGCACCCCAAAACAGCAGCAGGGGTAGGAAAACACATCAACAAGGAGAAAAGAAGAAAAAAAATAGTAAAATGCTTATCGTCTCCGACTGCCAGCAGTTTTTTTTTCCCTCGGCATGAAAAAGCCTCTGATGTTAAAGGCAACCTTTCATCCCTAAACGTTGCCATTTTGCTTGCTCAGAAAACGTACTGTCTTAAGAATGTGCTTTATCAGTTTGACATTACCAAGTCGTGACAATTTAACTCTTAGACTGATGTAGCCAACAGTGATGTGCAAATAACTTCAGGATTGAACATTACGCGGCCCTGGCACAGTGATTGGAACGCAGCAGTCCTTTTAAAAATGGTCGCAGTGTATCAGAGGGCAAGAGGATAAAATCAACAAGCTGTATATGTGGTGTGTCATCATCCAAGACATTCTAGTATATCACACTAAACATTAAGACATAATCAGATTAGCATAACCTAATCTGCTGTCTATCATTATCTATGTCTTATCAAAAGGGGACAAAAATAAGACTTGAAGAACCATGTGTATTAATCCTGATTTATCATTCCTATCTCAGAGAGTATGTACCCAGGGAGATAAAAGTTTTGCATGAGAAAGGGCATTACATTAATTAGTCTTGGATCTAAACTGTGGTGTTGTGTTACAGTAATACTCGTTTGCTCATAAAAATAAATAACGGGCGAAGGAGATTAGATGTAATGCAATTTCCCATCTCTTGCCTTTTTTTTGTTGAAGTTTTTATTTCCTTTAGTCTTCATCCTTTCTTTCTTTTATTTATTTATTTTTTGCATTGTCTCCTCTTTGTTAATCTTGTTGAAAGATTAGACGTCTCTGTTCAGCTTTATCTGATATTACGGTTTCTCATAAATGACAAAAGCTCTTGATCGTATCAATTACCGGCTGTGCCTCGCTGAAGTCAAAGGCACAAAATCACACAAATCCACTCGCACATACGCCTATATATAGAGCTTGCAGTACACACTCGGGCATACACACACACATACAATGAAGACAGTACAACTACTTGATGATGTCCTAAAATATTGATAAAAACAGTATGGATTCTACTCACAGAGCTTAGATTGGCTACATTGGTTGTAAAAAAATCTGAAATATCAGATGTCTTCTCATTTGATTCCACGTTGCAACATCCATCTATCTTTTCCAAACTTTCCAAAGTGGTGTTGGTGTTTCAGATGCCTTTGCCCTCTAGGACTGGAAGTGATGTCAAACCTGAAGGCTGCTGTCTCTACGCACCTGATCCATTAGTCCAAAAATATCCGCCATGGAACACGTTTTAGCGACTGATATCTCCTGCTAAATGATAGCACAAATTGTTTTTCCAGAATGTGCAACCCCGGCAGGTCAGCAGACTCATTTGTAGTCAATCTTCATGCACCCCCACTGCCGTGTATGGCTGCGAGTCTGACAGAGGTTGCCTAACTAAACAGTAAATCAAATTATCTTCTCACTTTTGTCACATAATGGAAGTGTCCCTCGGGTGACAACCTTGCACTTGTTGTTCCCTGCTGATATGCGCCAGATTTTATAAGACAGGCCTGTGGCTCCGGCCCGCGTGATGTAGAAACTGTAATTACTGTTGCCTGGCAGAGATGCCCTCAATTACAAACAAACTTTGGTGAATACAAATTAAGAAAGCCACTTTCTGTTGTGGATTTTTAAAAATCAAGGGATTTGGGATATCATTGGTTGGTTTGTCGCACCCCATGTTTTGTTTTTCTTCATATTTACCAGTGTAGTGTTTTAATGGTCATGTTATTTTGATCTATTGATTCATCAACCTGGACGCGACCGGAACCAGCCCACAGGAAATGGCGAGTACCTAGAACAACTGGACGGTTGTGGTTAGGAGAAGAAGAACGCGGAAAGGAACGCCACACGCGGGACACAGTCCCCAGTCTCCGGGGTGAAAGTCCTGTGTCCTGCCACCAACCTACTTATGTGGAAATCGGCTTTTCAATACTACTCGCTACCATAATTGTGCTGTTATCACGAAAGGTGCTTCCCATTGAAATACATTAGTCAACAATTCGTGGTCAGCACCACCAAAAAAAAAAAATCTTGTCCCTGCACACGGATCAATAGATTAAGTAACACCACCATTTCACAAACTGCCATCTGACAGGGCTGGGCTAGATTAACTCCTTTAGGGGGTCCTAGAGCAAAAATGAGCCGTGGGCCCTTACTGACCCTCTGTTCCCACCTCTCTCTGTATTGACTCCTTCAAGCACCCATCAAGCACACAGCAGACAACCAATGAATGATATTCCAATCAGTCTTTATTATAATGAAACATTATTGGATTACACAATAAAGTGAATCACAAGAGACAAGAGTCTCATCGTGACATAGTATATTAAGGGAGTAGTGATGAGATGATTAGTGCAGAAATATCTCCCCCTCCCCTGGGGTCTGGACACTAGTGAGGGTAGGGAAGAGGTGAAGAGAGTTGGCTGAAGGTCTGGATGGTTGGATGTGGAGCAGGACTGGGCCCTGGATGGATCGCTAAGCTTCGTTTTGCCTAAAGCTCATCCTGTCATCCTGGAAATCTACCCGGCCCCAGGTTTGGTGTGAGCCAATAAAGTTATGAAAATATGATTAAACAGAAATTCAATTAGAAATACGCACCACGTGAGCACATTACACAGAAGTAATATAAGTTGCAAAACTAGATGGGCTCTCTACAAGCAGCAGCTCTAGTTAATACTGCATTATTTGTATATTTTTTTGTTTTACCTCAAGTAGTATCAAGCACTTCGAGTTATTACATTTATTCGTGGCCAGAGTGAATTTTAGTTGCTACTAAAAGCATTAAAAATGATGTTTACCGAGTCAGATCCAACAATGTGCCAGTTACTCAGGATCGCTCACCAACTTCCCAGTGCAGTCCAAATTGTGTTCAGATTTTTTTTAATACAACAAATAGATCAGGGGGCCATTTTCAAAAGAAAATGAGTTTATGCATGCAGTGGGAGGAGGTCTGCAAGAAAATGTATTATGTTTGAATGTGAAAAAATAAAAACAGAGCTTTTAACAGAAATGTGATATCAATACCATGCACTTTTTGAAGTTATTGATGATGACCATGGCTTAATGTCTGAGTATTGAATATAGTTTAGCCTATATGATTACCTTTTTGGCCAATCAACAATCACCTGGGTTACCCTGACACATAACAACAAGTCTTTTGAATATGATGATCATCTAACCTGATCATGAAGATCTGATACATTTATAAGTCATGCCTTTTTATGAATTCTTAACATTGACAAATCCAAAATCACTGTTGGAACAAAATGTGTATTATGTCTGCGTGTTTCGATTTGACTGAGTTACTCGGAGAAGAAGCATTGAGACAGGTCTGCTGCGTGGCTGTGAGAGTGAAATAGAATTTCTGAATAATAAATTACCATCTGTCTACAACCTCATTGAAAGATGCTTAACGGTTGTGGTATAGATAAACAAAGTCAGCTTATTCATTTTCTATTGAATACTCCTAATGTTTTACTTAAATTGTGCATTTTCAGTGTAATTTTTCAACGTTGCAACGGCGAAAATCTCCAAGCCTCAGAAAATGAAATCCATTTCCATATCCATGACCATAGGGAAGTGAGTGGGACAATCTTTTGTGTTGCATTTTAGTTGCATTTGTGAATCCCAAAACTTTCTCAAAAACCAATGCTTGGTTAGGGGTCTGTGGCGTTGGTTACTGAAGAAAACAAAAGTCTCCGTTAGCGTTTAGCCCTTTGGCGTCATTTCTTTCCGAAGCACTTGGTCGGGACTCTCGGCGTCCCTTTTTCATGCTCTGGGTCGGCTTTTTGACGCTTTGGGTGACGTGGCGCAAAAAGGGACAGTTAGGTTCAGGAGAAGATTGTGGGCGGGGTTACAAAATGGACGTTTTACATACAGGACTTTCACCCAGGAGACTGGGGTTTGTGTCCTGCTCAGGACACAAACCCCAGTCTCCTGGGTGAAAGTCCTGTGTTTTTGACCCATCCACCACCCAATCCAACCTCCTTTGGGAGCCAGTTTGTATGCGGTCTGTCGTATTAATCACTACCGTTGTCACTCTTCTTACAAGGTCAGCTACGTCACGGTCGAGCTGATGCCATGCCTGGTGTGTTTTATACAAATTCTAGTGGGTGATTTTTGAGTCAGTTTTTGATGCTGAGAGCTACTGACCAAGCCTCAGTATGTCAGGTGAGAGTGAGAACGGGCTGTGAATACACGATGCATGTTCCAAAACATATCTGCACTATTTAAATTAACCCTCATGTTGTCCTCGGGTCAAATTGACCTGTTTTCCTATTTCAATGTTCTTTTTAATTCCCCAAAATAACATGATTGATTCCACCCAACGCTCATTGGCAAATCTCTACTTTCATTAATTTTGGGGCGTCTTTTTCAATTTTATAGCATTTGAAAAAAAAGTGAAGTGGTTTTGAAATAGTATTGAGTAAAAGTTGACATATTCCATTCATTTTAGTCGAAATAATTTCTAATTTCTGCTTTTTTAATTCAAACATTTGGTGTAATTACCTATAAATGAGGTTTTTTGACCATGAATCCCAAATATAATTGTAAATCGGAAGTTAATAAGTTTGTGTTACGTAGTGTTGAAAACATAAAAAAAAGTGACAAACATTGAAAAAAACAAAAAAAAAACATTGTTGAAAAAAGGGACAAAAAGGTAAGAAAAAGTTAAAACAAATTGATAAAAAGCCTCAACAAAAGTGTTGATTTTCATCAAGTGATGACAACATATCCCACTCTGGTGTTTCCGAATTCAGAAATGACTCATTAAATATCTGTAATCTAATTCATAGAGCAAAATGAAAACAGCTTTGTTTAAGTTATAACTAGTTCATGAGCCTGGACAAACACATAACTGTGTGTAGAGTGTAGATATGACTGTATTAAAGAAGAAGCCCTTTGTGATTTATCTTCTTACCTTTCCTCTCAATAACAAAGTCCCAAGATGCGATCACAAATAAACCCATTTCTTTATTATATGAATTTATTCCCTCATTATGATTGAACTTATTCAGGCAGAATAACCTTAACTGTTACTTTTTAATTATGTTCCATCAAACAGTGTTTACATGTCTAATTTAGTCCACTTTGATCTTCGGCGAGGTTGCTCGCAGAAATGTTCCCCAACACCGCTACAAAAGAAAATCAAAGTGTGATCAGGTGCTGGTAAACGTGGTGGAAGAAATCATCAAAGACTAAAGGCAGGCTGTCTCAAAGTTGGTTCCAGGAGTGGACAAAGTGTTTTTGGGGCCCGTTAATGTCCTGTACTGGGACAGATCACACTAATGGTCGGACCACGCTTGTGTTTTTTCACCATTGGGTCAGTGAACCGCCAAACCTCGTAAACACCATATGGTCCCAGCTGCTGGTCCAATTCATTCTGCTCGCACTTTTCAAAGTTCCGTTGACGTGAAGGACTGTGTGGCCAAAGCTAATTCAACAAGCGGTGACACCTAGTAAAGTTCAATTTGTCCTTCTCTCCCATCCCCCGCTTGGCCCTCAGCGACCTCTAATTAAAACCACAACAAAGTCCCGTTTCTGAGGAGAAAGCCAGCCACGAGACGTGTCTGATAAAATCACAATGTATCTGCATGCTAATTATATATCCCAGCATCCTCAGCTGCCCAGAACTACGCTGGTTCAGTGGTAGTTAGTACATCGTACTCAGGACAGAATGCAGTACTTGTACTAATCTACTTGAGTCTTTTTTTTTCATGCCACTTTTACTTTCCTCGCTCATTCAGTGAGAATTAATCGTACTTTGTACTGCCACAACATTCACTGGCAGCTTAGTTACTAGTTACTTTGTTACTAGTTACTTAGTTACTCCTCTACATTCATCGACAGCTTTAGTTACTAGTTACTTTCAGTTACGAGTTACTTAGTTACTCCCTACATTCATCTGACAGCTTTAGTTACTAGTTACTTTAGTTACTAGTTATTTAGTTACTCCTCTACATTCATCTGACGCTTTAGTTACTAGTTACTTTAGTTACTCACTCATTCATCTGACAGCTTTAGTTACTAGTTACTTTAGTTACTAGTTACTTTAGTTACTAGTTACTTTAGTTACTCCTCTACATTCATCTGACAGCTTAGTTACTAGTACTTTAGTTACTAGTTACTTTACTTACTCCTCTACATTCATCTGACGCTTAGTTACTAGTTACTTTAGTTACTAGTTACTTTAGTTACTCCTCTACATTCATCTGACTGCTTTAGTTACTAGTTACTTTAGTTACTCCACTCCATTCATCTGACAGCTTTAGTTACTAGTTACTTAGTTACTAGTTACTTTAGTTACTCCTCTACATTTCAGTTACCTTTAGTACTATACTTATTCTATATTTATACTCCTACATCATCGCTGCTTTAGTTACTAGTTACTTTAGTTACTAGTTACTTTATTACTCCTCTACATTCATCTGACTGCTTTAGTTACTAGTTACTTTAGTTACTCCACTCCATTCATCTGACAGCTTTAGTTACTAGTTACTTTAGTTACTAGTTACTTTAGTTACTCCACTCCATTCATCTGACAGCTTTAGTTACTAGTTACTTTAGTTACTAGTTACTACTCCTCTACTCATCTGACGCTTTAGTTACTAGTTACTTTAGTTACTCCACTCCATTCATCTGACAGCTTTAGTTACTAGTTACTTTAGTTACTCCACTCCATTCATCTGACAGCTTTAGTTACTAGTTACTTTAGTTACTCCACTCCATTCATCTGACAGCTTTAGTTACTAGTTACTTTAGTTACTCCACTCCATTCATCTGACAGCTTTAGTTACTAGTTACTTTAGTTACTCCACTCCATTCATCTGACAGCTTTAGTTACTAGTTACTTTAGTTACTCACTACTTCATCTCTGACAGCTTAGTTACTGCTTTAGTTACTCCACTCATTCACTGACCTTAGTTACTAGTTACTTAGTTACTCCTCTCATTCATCTGACGCTTTAGTGTTACTTAGTTACTGTTACTTACTCCACTCCATTCATCTGACAGCTTTAGTTACTAGTTACTGTTTAGTTACTCCACCTCCATTCATCTGACAGCTTTATAGTTACTAGTTACTTTAGTTACTCCACTCCATTCATCTGACAGCTTTAGTTACTAGTTACTTTAGTTACTCCACTCCATTCATCTGACAGCTTTAGTTACTAGTTACTTTAGTTATCCACTCCATCACTGCCTTAGTTACTGTACTTAGTACTCACTCCATTCATCTGACAGCTTTAGTTACTAGTTACTTTAGTTACTCCACTCCATTCATCTGACAGCTTTAGTTACTATGAGTGTTTTTCCTCCATTCATACGTTTAGTTACTAGTTACTAGTATAGTTACTTTACTACTCTACATTCATCTGACTGCTTTAGTTACTAGTTACTTTAGTTACTAGTTACTTTAGTTACTCCTCTACATTCATCTGACTGCTTTAGTTACTAGTTACTTTAGTTACTCCACTCCATTCATCTGACAGCTTTAGTTACTAGTTACTTTAGTTACTCCACTCCATTCATCTGACAGCTTTAGTTACCGGTTTCTGAAATGTGAGGATGTTACTGCATTGAGTACTTTTAATTTTAACACCCTAACCATGAAGTACATTTTCCTGATGATACTGACATTATTTTACCTTCTCATACTTCTTCCACCACTGTTCTGTTTTGGCACTGTGGTGGGTGTTAAGTTATTGTCACAAATCACAAAGAGTAAAGGGTGGTAAGTCAAAAGTAAAATAAGAAATATGTGAAAAAATCCAATTACTTGTTAAAAATATTGGTTTGCAACTCTCTCCTTCCCCTAGAGAAATGTTATGGTCATTTTGTGCAGAGGGGAAGAGAAAATCCCTCGTAACACACCTTTAATTCAACACCAACATGTTGTTTTGTTCTGCTTGGAGCGGACCAGAGGAGAGCTGTTGTTTGATTCACTGGTCGCCAACACCGTGTTCCTCATCATGCACCATGGAGTGTATAATTGACCCCTCCTGCAATTAGCATTAATTAGCACCTCTGTTGGTGGATAACAAAGCCAGCAGAATTACACCATAACTGTCCTGTCGTTTTGACGGTGGCCGCTGTCTCGGCTTCAGCCAAATGACTGCTGGGACCTAAATCAGTTCCTGAGCCGGCTAGTCCCCTCACAGCTGCTCCTGGGAGGGAGGACGCTCGGCCCTGCTGGACTACACAGCGGGGCTCATGAGCAGATGCATGGGGCTGTGTTTGGCTTATCTTTGTTGGACACTGCTCTGATGGAAGTTATTACAGCTGGTTACTTTACAGCAACGTCTTTTCTGAGAATAAACCCTGAGAATATAAACCTTTTGCTCAGAAATGTCCATAACTCTATAAAGATACAAAAACGACTAGACGCTGCAGTCTAGCGGTACCCACATAAACGCTGGTGATTAATATAAACAGTGGTGCTCATGAGTATAGGAACCCCTGCTTAAGCTGACTAAAAAGAACCATAAAAATCATCTTTTGGAAATCCTTGCCTCAATTTAAAAAAAAGAGTAAAAAATCCAACCTTTAAGAACACCAATTTTGTTTGTGAATGGACAATGTATTGTGAATAAATAAATGAATAAACATTCTTCCTTAAAATACAGGGGACATAAGTATACACCCCCCTATGTTAAATTCCCATAGAGGCAGGCACGTTTTTATTATTAAAGGCCAGTTATTTCATGGATCAGGATACTATGCATCCTGATACAGTTCCCTCAGCCTTTGGAATTAAAATACCCCCCCCCCCACACACACATCATCACATACCCTTCACCATACCTAGAGATTGGCATGGGGTACTTTCCATAAGATCATCTCTCAATGAAAATCAAACCAGCTATTAGTCTAACTAATACACATGCCAATGCTAATGTCTCCTAACATTATGTATATGAGAAACATGTTGTAGAGCATCTAATATAGAATAGCATTAAAATATTATATTATATATATATATATATATATATATATATATATATATATATATATTTATGTACTCTGAGCCACTTTGGTCAGCCCAAAATGACTTAGACCTACATTTTCACTTCCAACTGTGATGTGCTGATGGGAATGTCTGCTTGTGTAAAGCTCTTTGCCAGAGAACTGTTAGGAGTGTCTGTTTGTCTAAAGATCTTTGCCAGAGAACTATTTAGATCTGCCTTTTGCTTTTAGTTGAATTTACTTATGTGACAGATGGGTGCAGTTTGCTATGTGGGGCAACATTTTCACAGTGGAAAAGTTTAGACAAATCAAAGCAAAGTCGATCAAAAAGACGTCTTCTGCACGTCAACTTATGGCTCCGAACTCCCCTCGATTATAACTTGTCTCCTCTTAGTGTTACTACAGCACTTCCTGTTAAAAACAAGTTTGGAGACACCACCTTATTTAATCATTGGATTGGTAGATATTTTTTGTTTTATTTAATTTCTCCAGATTGGAAGACGGCTCGTTTTGATGAAAATGAGTTTGTAGCTCATAACTACGTTAGGAAAGATGCGTCATGTTAGATGTCACATATCACAAATATCATTTTGCTATAGAGTAATTGATCCCAGAAGTTTAAATCTGTGAATATATTTCCTACTTTGCTCACCTTTATAAAACAGAGAGCACGAATTATAAATCCATGCACACAGTTTAGTTTCTTTCCTCAGCTGACGTCGGGGGGGCTCTGTACAATCCCATACACACCAGACAGAACCGCTAGCCAGGCTGTAGACACTTTCCAGTTGATCTTTAATATCTTAACTCTCACCTATAACATTCTGTATACACATCACTTTTTTCAAAGGACTAGGAACTACCATGGGGAATCGCTCTTTTCATGCCAGCTCTTCCATTTGAACATGTCTACTAAATTATTTATTAATTTTACAAAACTATTTTCACCGGATTTATGTATAATTTGATGTTCCCTGGCTTATAATGCTGTTGATTTAAACCTCATATTCTTCCATCCCACGAATGTATTATTCATCCTGTGAGATGTTTTGATGTGGGAAATGAAAGAGTTGGCAGGCGTCTCTGTCCAAGGCCTCAGGTAGAAACTGATGAGAGCATCTAACCTCCGGCTCAAAGTACCCAAATCAAGGAATTAAGCACATGTGTGTGCGATAGACTAGATAAACGGATAGTCTCTCTCTCTCTCTCTCGATCTCTCCCTCCTTAGCATACACATGAATCCTCACAAACACATCCACTCAAATTACATTTAATCTGAGTCATTTATTTGTAACTTCGAGCTTTGGCCGATGTGATCCACAGACGGTTATGTCTCAAGGAGCACATCAACTCCAGGTTGTGAGCTCTTGTAGAGATGCCATCTCTCTTACCATCACCTTTGATCGTGATATGCATATTTCATGACCAATGTAATGTCAATGAGTCCTAGACTAAGCCACCTCGGAGCCGCGGGGAGCACACCCAATGATAAGGGTAAGTGAACTCAAACAGACTGAGATAAATATTGTATTTCACGAGAAGGAGAGAGAAAGACGCGGCCGAGGGACCAGGGGACACGGAGTCGGCGTGAGGTAAGATAGTGGGAAGGACAGCCAGAAAGGGAAGTATTTAAAGAGGGACAGAATCAGGCACACAGAGACTGAGAGATAGCGAGGGGAACAATGGGAAGACTGCTGCGGTAGGCCAAATGTTGCTATCGAGAGACACTGGATGGATTTCTGTCACGTTCACACACTTTCCTTCCTCTGCTGACCTGACAGCAAACAGCATTCATGTCACCAGTGTTTCATTATTGACTCATCTCCGACGCCTGCATCATTAAAATCAATTAATTTCCTCAATCAACCTTGGGTGTTCAAAACTTAGACTGAAAGTTCAAAAAATGGAATTGAATCTTTTATAACCGCCGCATGTTTTAATCATTACAAATATGTTCTCACCCGAGACTTTTTTTTTTTCTTTCAAAAGTGGCCACCGGGAGACAGATCTAAAGAACCCCCCCGGTGAGCTGGCAAATGGCTCATACTGTAACTACCACGCAACAGAACAGCAGGAGAGCACAGGAACCGAACCGGCAGCCACATACTAAAGTCATTAATAGGAGAACGGAACATATGAGGCCTACTTATTGCCAGATGCATAGGTTTACTTGTTTTCAATCGTTTTTTTTCCTCACACTTTCTCCATATCCTCCATATTATTATCTTGCCCCCTCCCCTTCCCCCTCTGTAATAAGTGGAGATCAAAAAGAAAGAAAGAAAGAAAGAAAGAAAACTTTAGTTCCGCATTCCCATGGTAATGGAATACTTGGAAGCTTTTGATGCAGATGACTTTTGCCTCAATGCGCCTGGTCCCCCCCAGCCCCCCCCCCCCCCCCCCCCCCGTTGGCTCTTTGGATGTGATGTGACACCGCATAAAATGATTATGGTGCCCTCCCCCGCCCCCCTCCCTCCTAGCATAAAGGGAAGAGGTTATGTGTTAATACAGTAAGAGAGGTTGTATTTTATGTCCAATGATTAGCCTTCTTAGACCTAATTATGTCCAGGGGACAACAGCACTCTTCTCCTCTTCGCTCCAAACCTCTTTTTTTTTTCTTTTTCCTCGAATATTTTTTCAATGTTCCGTCCTCCTTCTCTCTTACAATACCACCCCCCAACCCCCCGCCTCCCCCCGGGCTCTGTCTTTCCCTATCTCTCTCTCTCTCTCTCTCTCTCTCTCTCTCAGGTAATAGACACTCTAGATTCTCGGTTCTTTCAACACGATCAGCGTACGTTCACAGCCCCTTTTCCCCAAGTAACTAGTTCAGCCGGAGCCATTGACAGTGGTGTGAGTGCGAGGGAGAAAGAGAGGTAACCATGGGCAGGCAAGCAGTAGACACCTACATGAACAGTGCTGATTTTTGGGAGCAACGGGGATGAGGAAGGAAAAAAAGAAATAATGAGAGAGAGAGAGAGAGACAAAGAAAGAGAGAGATGATTTCCACAACACTGGAACCCTCTGCTCTTGATTGTGCATCAATCCCTGGCTATCTTTCAGCTGCAGATGGAAGTGGAGGGAACCCGATTCCACCTCAGTCGAAAATCTGAATAAAACATGTGCTCTGCTTTACAGTTCAAGGCCACTACAAAAGACACACAGGCTCCTCAAAACCTCTAGGAGTGGCACTCTAAGAGACGCCAATTTGCGTGCTGTTATGAGAACTGGGGGTGTGATGATCTTTACGTATAAGCAGGACACCTTCGGGGTAATAAACTGCCTTCTTCTGTAACACCTTCCCTACTTTGTTGACGGTTTGTGAAAGTTGAAAATATTCCAATCCAGGTTTGTTGAAGTCAGGTTGACGCCGTTTGAAAAGAAGCAGCTTATTTAAATGGAGAAGGAATGGGAGTTGTATACCATAGGGAACATGTTGAATTGATGTTTGTGCAAGGAAGAAAAAAATGGAATTTGTGGATATTACATGTAATGATTATAATGCTACAGTAAAATGCAGCTATTGATGGCTGTTATGTATAGCCTCAGCCAGAAAAGCCTTTGTCTTCTAAAAGTTCCATTCACATCTGTTTTACATCAGCCATTAGGATGCTAAGGCAAACAGCTTAAACAGCCAGAACATTCTGTGCCAACACAGGAATCACTGGGACCATCACAGGTGGGTACAGTGGGTGTTTGCAGGCATTCAACTTCAGCATCCACGTCCTTTGTTTTAGTTTTGTTATATTACAGTGTATTGTTATACTATTAGACGTGCTATACAAATAAAGCTGCCTTGCCTTGCCTATTGGTCAAGATTATGCTGTTTCATTTAATCATGACCAGTTTGTACCCTGAACATAACTTTATACCTTAAAGCTATAATGACACCCCATTTGTGGTACTATAATTTTCAGCCTTTTTTTCAGAAATACTGTATATATGGGTTAGTATCAGAAGCACTTTAAATGTATTCACCTATTTGTTATTTACAGTAATACTTGCCTACCACAAGTAGTATATCTATTATTAATTTGCTATTGTGTCCCTATATTTTAACTTCTACACTATTCCATGTCCTAGTGTTTTATGAAAAATCTTTAGGCAGGATAGCGGAGTGGTCGACTACATGCTCCTCATATCTGGAATAAACTCCCAGAAACCTGTAGATCCGCTGCTACTCTCAGTTCTTTTAAATCAAGGCTGAAGACCTTTCTTTATGATGCTGCCTTTCTTTAAATGACTGCTCATTTCTTTAAATTTCTTATGCTGCACTGTAACTTTTATTCTTGTGTTTTATGTTTCTAATTTGTTTACTGTCTATTCATGTGTTTTACCGGTTTTTAATGCTTATGATTTTTAACTGTTTAATTTATTTATTCTTAACTTGTGTTTTATCTGTTTAACTGATTTTGTGTAAAGCTCTTTAAATTGCCCTGTTGCTGAAATGTGCTCTACAAATAAAGCTGCCTTGCCTTGCCTTGCCTACATGCAAAATAAACTTTTTCCTCCACACCTAGATCATTCTTTTTTTAACTTTTTGTTTTCATACATATTTGTTAGACAGAGACTGACATCTACGATTTTCATTGCCAACGACTACTCCTCTGTAATTGCTGTGCTTATGACAACAAAGACTTAAAGCTTGAATGAAGTGTTTTGTAGTATGACTGTGTTGGGTGTCAAACATTGTGGCCTTTAGTTTTCTATATTGAAACAATGTGACATGCCCAATTTTCTCACTTTGTATAGAAATAAATCAAAAACTGCTTGGTATTGTTCTTTAACCAATTATTCATGAACATTCAATCAAAATGGCTATAATTTAACGGTTTGATTTGGCAAACTTTTATTTTGTGAAAGCAGGCATGTATCTGCTGCGGTATTTGGAATATGTTTTGTTATAATGTGCATGCCGTTAACATCAGTAATCACCAGTGTCGCCAAATCAACAATAATTCATAGAAGAAAATTGATATTTGCTTGAAGTTTGCACACAATTTAGAAGCCAGACATATTTGTATCTGCGTGAATTTCCGGTGAAAGCCCGTATCAGCTCCCTTTCATGGCTTTCCATTTATAAAGTCCTAAATAAAGTTCATCTGGGACTGAGTGAGCAAAACATCTTAGTTTGTGCATTTTGAGAGAAGTTCTCTACTGGGTTGAAGAGAAAGTGAATGGGGAAATGCGAGACACTCCCCTGACACCAATAACATGACATGCTGTGATAATTGCAGTTTGATTGCTTTTAAGAAAAAAAAAATACGCTGAATTCCCCGATTTGTCCCAAGCTGAAAAAGAAAAAAGAAAAACTCCTGCAAACGCTTATATTCAGACTGAATTACGGCTTCCTCGTCATCTCATCATCGCTGTGATCACTGCACAACGGTAAGTGACACAAGTAGGCACAAAGAGTTTAGCTTCACATTTAAATTTTAATTGTGTTCTTCCAAGTCTAAATGGCACACTCATCCTAAATGCAGCTTTGTGGGAGTGTGTAGATGGTGGAAGTACTAACTGATTACTTAGATGACTGCAAAATGTGCCCCGGATTGGTGTGCCAGGCAGCAGAGCAGAACTGAAGTGAGCATCCACTGATTGGCCAAGTGTGCAGAGTGCTTCTGTTTCTGCAGTGTGCTGTTCTCCACGCACACTACTTTTCAGAACAGAATCCGTTTTCAATTTGTATAGAATGCATATGTGTGTGTGTGTGTGTGTGTGTGTGTGTGCGCTTTGATGCATTTCAAAGGTCTAGGATGATTTTATGCCAGAGAGTGGTCCTATGGAACAAAGTTTGTGATGAGCTTGCATCTGCAGTGGTCATTACTACTGGTGAACATGGGAAAATTGCGTTTCACTTTGTCTCACCTTCTTCTCCTTAAAGGATGTTATTTGGACAAATAAAATGATTGGGATGGGGAGGGAGGCTGAATTAAAACGTTAGACTTTCAACATTTAAGGCATGGTTACACTGTAACATTTAACAAATTTACAGTAACTTACTGTAACAATTGTCCAGCAAGTTATTGTGAATTCTTTTTACAGTAAATGTACCATACTTCCATTTACAGTATTGTATGTATTCATTGTAAAATACTAAACAGTTCAACACAACATAAGATAAAAAAGTAAAAATACAGTAGTTTACTGTACTATTTACAGTACTATAGTGGCTATATTGTGATTTTTTTACAGTAATGCTTTGACTACTGTGAATTCAACTGTAATATTCAGACTCCTGTGATGTTGTCACGGCGACAAGGTTGTAAGGTAACTTTACAGCATATTACAGTAAAAATCATATACAGTAGAGTTACTGTGAAATCTAAAGGAAATAACTGGAGATTTCACAGCCGTTATTTACAGTGTAACTTTAGGAATATCTATGTCTATGGTCTATGGTTTGTACCAATACCTGCTAAACATAGGCAGCTTTCCCTCTTAATACTACGTCATCTTACGATCGCTGCTCGGCCCGGTGCGTTTTTCTGTGTGACTTTGTACTCACTATGTTACAACTTTATTCGTGTAATACATCTTGTTTTCTCATAATTATACATACAACTATTTATTTCCAACTCTCATAGAAAACAGTAAGATTCCTATTTGTTATCGAGAGAGTTTAAGCACATGATTCTGATGCCTTTGCTAAGACACACGTGGTAATACATTATTAAATAATTAGAAATATTGCTCAATCCATGTGAAAAGGTGCCACATGCACATTTGAAGTGGTTACTTTCTTACAACCTGAAACCACACAAAAAAAAAAGGACAAAAAAGTCAATTGAGTCTACATGTGTGTTCAATGCATTCTCATGAACGTATGATATTCTCATGTATATTCTCATCTGTATGATCTTGTACGAAAATACGTACATGTACACCAAAACGCATGATATTCTACGAAAATGGGACAGCGCCAGCTGGTCACGTGACGCCGGCTACACACCTCCGTTGTATCAGCGGTAGTTGGTGGTTCAGTTATACAAAAATAAGTGATGTTGAACCAGATACAAAGCCCCGCGTCATCAGTTACACTCTCCTGCTTCAAAGTCTGTATGTTAATGCAGAATGCCTGAGAGCCTCACTGCATTATTTTCCATTATATTTTATATTTTGAGTTATACCTGTGTTTTCCTTGAGGCTGCACACATAAAGACATTTCCATTAATTGAAGCAGACGTTAGTGTAGACACATTCCACAGAATGTAGGAAATGTGGAGTATATTTTGTGGCGTTCAATGTCCCCGGGTCTGGTGGAGCCAGCACATTATTAAGCTTTTAAATCAATACAGCCATAACAATTTATGTAAAAATACTTAACACATGTTTACTTTAGCTCAATTACCAATGACATAATTTATGGTTCATATTTGCCATTTACCGCTGTGAGATCACATTTCTTATTATCATTGTTGATTTTTGTGAGAAAACAACACAATCAATTCTAAAACAGGTAAAAGAAATAGAAACAAGATTTTTGATCATTGTTGGTACTTGTTTCTTAGAACTTAATCAGAACAGGTGAAAGTTGAAATGTAACAGTTTTGTAACTTTGTGTGAGAATAGCAGGTGCAGAACGACAACATATAGTTTCATGGCACCTGCAATTAAATATACTCACGTCCAGTAGACCCGAACACATCAAATGTAAAAGTTACAGTATATGTAGGGGGGGGGGGGGGGGGGGGTTTGGGGGTACCGTGTGCATTCAGTTGAAAATAAGTCCGTTTTTATGTTCTTCACAGAAAATGAGCCAAGGCCAATGAGCTTGCGTTAGAAGAAATAATAATCAGCATAATTTTTCTTTTGGCAAACGTTGGTCACGCAGACCCAAACACCACATGTTTAAGCCCCCCTGCCCACCCACCCACACACCCACACACACACACACACACACACACACACACACACACACACAAACACACTTGGTATACATCCCCACCAATGTTGAAATGAAACCCACGCCCCTGTGAACATGCATTGTGTTATACTCTATATGATCCATTTAACTGTTAGCCTAGCATTAATGTCTCTCTCTCCAGAGATTACAGTGTGTTCAAACCATACTAACTGTAAATATCCACATAGACAGTGCTGATTCTCAAAACTAACATTGATGTGGGGTGTGAAAAGATTATTTTCCGTACGGCAAAATGCATCTTTATGCTCAATAGCACACGCAAAAGGCATTTTTCAAGTCTTGTGCAAAGATAAAATAAAAGTCAAAGATAAAAACCCTGCCTAAATACTCCCTAAGGCAAAACACATAATACGAATTTTAAGAAATAATAATTAAAAAAGTTAGCAAGTTCGGCACTGTCAGAAAAAAACTAATTCAAAGCAACTACAATCTGATCAATGTGTACACAGAGAGGATGCTGGAGGAGGAAACAGACACATTAACCCTGAATTATCCTTGCATGATCAATATGTCAAAGCTTTGGCCTTGGCTTTAATGAAACTGTGCTAGTATATTAGCTTGATGCATTATAAATCCAATAGCTTTGTCAGCCAGCGTGTGCTTGCCCCAATGTGACTGATAGTGACATAATAGAGATCAAGCAGAGTATTTAGTCTTCATTTTCCACGGTATTGTTAAAAAAAAACAGTGGTTATTAATATTCCTCTGTAAGCACGCTCTGAGGGTCTTCATGCTTCCTCTCTCTTTCTGCTCTCCTCTGCCGACTAATTAAATGGGGTGAAACAGCCTTGTGTTTCACTTTTATGTGTTTCAATTTTGTCAGCAAGTTTCCCCCCACAATACACCCAACTGAATTCCATATGATGAATGAAAATCCTGCTCTTAGTCAAGTGATTCTATTAAAGCTCTACATTAAGGAAATAAAGACAAAAACCTACAGTATGTAATTTCATTTCCCGCAGTTGGTTTCTCATGGGGACCCCAGTGGATGAGACCATCTATCGAATTTACTAATATTTAAGTGCCTCGTCTTCCCTGAAACCCACATTATCCTGTGCGTACATGAAACATTTGCATGGAGCCTTTCCCCTAAAATGTATTTGATTTGTACATTACTTAGGCATGCACGCATTAGATGTTTGGAATGTATCTCCACAGTAACCAAATCACTGTTTCTAGTAGACTACACGTTCTTTGTACCCAAAGTGTATAAGCTCATCAGGTTTGATAGAGTCAAAGTGTTTGAAGTATTAAGAGTTTCAAACTAACAAACAACCTCCCCAATCACTTAGAAGATGGATGATGCCCACTGTGCATGTTTGATTAATTTGCATGACATGACAGAGGCTACTGCCAGGGGGTCATTTTCTTGCTCCTGGGATGTGTTTGGCGACAGCAGTGGCAGCCTTAACAGGGATATGGATCCCGGCCTGGGGGGGGTGTCTCAGCCGCGCTGTGGGAACATTATTCCAACGGACAAAGCCTCAGTTATAAATAGGTTCTTGGAATTCTGGACGGCGCACTCTTTTTCATACCCCGTTCCCATTTGTCTTATTGATCTGAATATGTGTGGCCACCGAGCAGCTGTTACAGACGGTGAGATGGTTTGTTGCTGTTATGTCAAAGTAATTCTATATATTTAACTAACAACTACATTTTCTTAAAGCTGCACAAATCAATATGTTGTACTATGAATGATGATTGTGTAGCATGACAGATGTTGGTCATCATAACAAATTCACTCACTTTTTTTTTTTTTGAACGGCACAATGTTTTTGTTTCTGCCAGCATTGGCGTGACTACAGGCGATGAAACGTCAATGTGAATGTGAAAGGCAATTTCATTCGTATAGCACCTTTCATTGCACGTAAATCCAAAAGAGCTTTGCATAAAAAACAGCATACACATTTTAGACAAAGCATGAATAGAGAGAATACACACACGACCATAATGTTCTCACACTCACACACACAAACAGACATAATCACACATCATAATCTTATGACCAATAAGACAACATCTACAGCGTTCTTGGGGGGTGGGGGGTATTTTAATGCAGCCCTAGTTTAAATGAGGGCAGTTTTACCCAAGTGCAGGTTTTAAAAATCTATAAAAAGAAAGAAAAAGTTGGAGGTATATGGGAAATAATTGACTTCTTATTCCGGCCTTCCACCAGTGTGTACAAGAGTAGGTTAATTTCTGCTGCGCTGCATGGTTTCAGTGAGGGCTGAAATCACAGATGTGCTCTACAGGGCTCCACATTGTTACACCGGCGTCAGCAACTTTCCCTACCACCTAGCATATGTGGAAACTCAGGCTGGCATGCATCCATGAGGAAGAGAGCAAAGGAAGCTTTGCTGACCCCATACAAAATCAACTGGAGGGAGTTGAGGGATGGAGGAAGGAGAGCACTGTAGCACGAGTATGTGTGTGTGTGTGTGTGTGTGTGTGTGTGTGTGTGTGTGTGTGTGTTTATTTTACTTCCTGTCCTCTCAGTATTGCGTGTGACTCTTGTCCAAACTTGTTTCCTTTACACGTTGTGAGCTCACAGTCAGTGTTACCGTTTCGCCTCTCAGGCTGACTTTGTGTGCATCGAGGTTTTGGAGGCTCCCATTTTCAGAGGATTAAAATGCGGCTGTAAAACTTTAATGAGCCTCTGTCTATTGACAAAACGGCCACGTTACTGTCTTTTACCACTTATCCACTTGAGTTGCATAGCGTGCAAGAGCCCAGTTAAAGATAACATTACCTAAACTTGCTTTATGGCAAATATAAAAATCAGTATGCTGTGTTTGCAAAGCCACCATGATTGTAATGTAAATGTGATATAAGTGGATAAATGAGTGGCATTGGAACTTTAATGGAAGCATAGTAATAACCCTGGAGGACATTTTGACCGTTTGGCATTTATTTGTCAAGGCTGCTTTATATGTGTGCAATCATACCCTACGGTAGTAATGCTAACATCCATCCATCTTCATCCTCTTATCCGGTATTGGGTCGCGGGGTGAGCAGCTCCAGCAGAGGACCCCAAACTTCCCTTTAACACATTTGATACATTAACCAACTCCGACTGGGGGATCCCAAGGTTCCCAGGCTAGGTTGGTGATGCAATACCTCCACCTAGTCCTGGGTCTTCCCCGAGGCCTTCACCCAGCTGGACGTCCCTCCACCTAGTCCTGGGTCTTCCCTGAGGCCTCCTCCCAGCTGGACGTCCCTCCACCTAGTCCTGGGTCTTCCCTGAGGCCTCCTCCCAGCTGGACGTCCCTCCACCTAGTCCTGGGTCTTCCCCGAGGCCTCCCCCCAGCTGCTAACATGATTTAAACAATTAACCAAGTGGTCCATGCTAAAGCTGAGAATTACTCTGCCACAGTAAAGCACTGAGCAGGAATGATGAGCCTTGCAACAATTCTGAATCCTCTCAGACGTGTATGCTTATGGGAAATAAGGTTGCAAAATATCCACAGAAACTCCACAGTATTAGTATTCAACCCATAGCCTTGTCCATGGCTTACAAGCTGTCTCCTTAGCAACTAAATGTACTCGGAGGAGCATCCCCACCAAAGAGAAGAGTTCCTCAACCCACTCGCTGACATATTAACATAATTAACATAACTGTCACATTTTGGGAGTTCAAAAAGCGGGACTCTTAGTTGGCAGGTGGACTAAACAAAAAGTGAGCTTTATTAAGAAAAAGCTAAACCTAAAAAAAGACTGGCAACCAAAAAAAAAAATCCAGAAATACTAGAAAGACAAATTTCAGGACAAACTACACACTAGGACAATACATTGAGAGTCAGACACCAACAGATACGATCTGACAAGAAAAGGAGGGTGGAAATGAGGGACAGGTGACGTGAGGGCTGATGAGGAACAGGTGAAACACATCTTGGTGGAAAACAGATTTTTCAGATAATTGTATGACAATAATGCAGGTGCATGAGGCATGCCAGACCTGCAGTACAATAGACCTTTTGAACGGAGGACATTTTGACCTGTCATAACAGGAAAAGTACAAGTGTAACTGATGACATTTACGATGAGTGTTTTACATCTAGGTGTCCCAGTTCGCCATGACAGGGCTAGCATGAGCAAAACCAGGGTACAGCACAAGCGGAAACATCTGGACTGAAAAGTGAAGCCACTGCGGAAGAGCATTAAATCGGCATTCCATCTCATTTCCAGCAGGGGGTGACTTCACTGGCTCCAAAAAGAAGTCGGTGTCTATAGGAATCTTACTTGATTTATTACCTCTGTATCCAAAGGTTCTACAAGGTTCATGGCTTCAATCGCTAGTTTCAAGTCTTCTTCAATATAGCATGATGTTCATTCTGTTAATTATGGTCCCATTTATCTTGAAATTGGTGATAAAGCTGATTGGGGGTGCTTTAAGGACGTTGCTACATGTCGACCTGTCAATCATGATAGAGGTCAGCAATGCCTATCCATGGCATTTTATACCCTCTTACTGTGTGTTTTCACATCATCAAAATTAGTTAGCGCTCGTTGGAATTAGCTTTGGTTGCCTAAACATGTCTTGTTCTGTTCTTCATTCTCCTCAGCTCTGCCCTTTTTCTCCAAATATGGTCACTTCTGGCTTCACAACTACCAAGATGGCGACAGCCAAAATACAAGCTGGCTTCAACTTGACAGTCTACGAACCAATGGGTGATGTCACTGCTGCTATGGGCATTATTTTTTCTTACAGTCTATGGTCCAGCATTTGCATATCTAAATGGAATGTAGCCTTTACAAATGTTAATTCAATTTTCAAAATGGCCATTTAGAGAAAGGCTAGCACCCTGTTTTTTCATTTTTTTTCAAAAATACAATCAATGCACTGATGCTTTTATGTAAGTTGTAGACTTTGTATTGCAGACACTTCACTTAAGAATAAAGGTACTGTACCAATAAGATCAAACAGCTCCACCAATTAGGGAAAGTGCAACGGTTAAAAAATAAAATGCTTACTACCAGATAATTTGAGTCTATATTAGCATTACTTTACACTTGCTCTCCTAACCACTGAAACCTTCCTACTGTGACAAATGTGGCTTTTTTACATTACCACCTCCTGCAATAAAGGAGAAATGTGTCTTAGCAGTCTCAACCTCAGACATTGCCCTTAAGCTTAAATCTTTTACAGAAGCCAATCAGACTCATTTTTATTTCATGTCCATGGCTGGACTCTGACCAGGAAATTGTCTCGTGCTCTGACGACGCAGCAAAATGAACCAGTGCACATCGAAATTTAACACTGACTGTAGTACAAATGAAAATGAGGAAACTAATAACACCGTACATGGATACAAAAGCACGAGTTGGTGTGTTCCCTTAGTGGCTCAGAAAGAATTTGCCTTTGTGCTGCGTCTACATGTAGTGAATTTAGTGCAAGTGTTTCTGTACCAGTGTGTGTTTTGTGAATATGAGGGAGCTGTGGGGAGACTGCCTGACCTTTCAGGGGACCTCCTTCACTGAAGCTGTCCTGTAGTGGTATTTACATTACCATTTCAATACACTGCCAGGCTTGGCTGGCAATAAAATATTCAGCTGACCTTTAAGGCAAAGAAAGACTTAGTTAGAGACTGTCATATCATTTAACCTTAAGACAGTACAGTGTAAGTGTGACCTGTGTCTCTGTGTGCCCCTCATTACTGGCCTCCCTCTGACAGACGAGTGTTCAGAGCTGAAAGCAAGCATGTGGCAAAGGGACTAACCTAAGGTTTCCACTGAGAGCCATTTCTTCCATCCCTGCCTCAGAACATCTGACCGCCAAATTGAATACTCGAGCTCAAGTCTTATTGTCATTCATCGGAACCCCTTTCTTTTAAGTACACATGAGATTTTTTATACATGGAGAGCATATGCAGCCCTTGTGTACTGCATCAACCTTTTCATAATGAAGTGCTATTTGTTCTTCTAGCCTTACAGGTTGCATATTTTTCATTGCAATATGTATATGTCCTTAATCATATGTGATCTCACTTCATATAAAAGTGAGTTGGCAAACAAAAAAAAAGAAAAATCTCCCAACTTAAACACACACAGAGTGCTTCCCACAGAAATAAGACATTCCAATCAGCTGTTTGATTGACAAGTGATCTTTGGCAAGTGCAGTGCAAAAAAGCCACAGCAAGGATGGCTGGATTAGCATGGAAAACCGAGAAAAACACAAGCCAAAGCTGGTAATGATGAAGAGAAGTAATAATTTGTTGATATGATTACTTTCTGTCTCTGTTTAGGCTGCACTGACAGTGAGTACAAAGCAATAAAAAAGTAAAGTCAATAAATCACTTTATTACAGCCGTCAAACTCTGAGAATAGTTCTCTGGAGATCTCATGTGACAGATGCAAACCAATAACATGCAAAAGTAAGCATAAAATCGTAAAGTACATTAAGTCATAAGCTCAGGAGTTGTTTTCATTCAGTCGATTCAGTTACGAGCTCGGTGCTCAAATTGCACAACTCCAGGGGCTGGAAAAGCACACAAAATATGCAAACACACTATTTTTTATCTGATTTAGAAAGCTATACAAAGCATGATTCTGTTTTAAAAATCTCAATCACTGTGAAACTGGAATCTATCGAGTGGACTTTAATACTATAAAACTGAAGTTTGAATTACACTCCCACAGCCATAAATGGATAACCTGATCATCTGTTTGCATATCGATACTCCTGCCTACTCCAGCAGTCTTTAGACCTGTTGAACAACTGTTGGAGAAAGGCAATTCAATCAACTCTCTGTGTTCCATCAGCAGAGCTTCCGTGGTCAGTGTGGCAGCTTCCGTTGATTGTAACGGCTGTGCTCCGCTGCCGCAGTCATGCTCCTGGCTCCTCGCTAGTGCCCCGCGTATTCAGGCTGTCAGAGCTGAGTGCAGTCTCACTCTTTCTGCGCTGTTTAAACTGATCCATGCATACACACATATGCAGATTTAGAGGCTGTTTGTTTAAGCTTGAATTATTTGGTACAGAGACACATGCTGATGGTGTGCACGCCACAAACACACAACGTGTGGATGAATGAAGGCCCATTTCAATATGGAGCTTTCACTGTTGTGCACCACACACACACACACACACACACACACAGAGAAAGAGAGAGAACCCATTTTCAAAACAAAATGGATGCATGCCCTTTGGGAGTCTTGGCAAATGAATACTGTTGACAGAACAATTAGCATCTAGAGACAGGATAACCTTTACTCAATACATCATCTTTATTATTCTCGACCTTCATTTTCACTCCATGTTTAGTAACCACGTGTTTGTGTGTGTGTTTACGAGTGCATGCTTTTGGGCTGTATGCTATATGAAAATGATTTCAAGGCTGTGTGCACGTGTGTAAAGAACAGTATGGAGCTGGGACCCCGAGGAACATAAGAAGTGTTTAATGTGGTGAAACAGGTGCAGCGAGACAGAAAGGGCAGCCCAGCCAGAGCTGGTAGGTTAGTCACACTCTGACCCATACGTCGCAGAGCTGGCAGCGCTGTGGGCGGAGATGTACAAATTGCTTTGCTTTCCTCCTCCTTTTCTCCTCCCATGTTCTCTCTATCGCTCTGCCACTCTATCAATCACTCACACACTGCTTAACACCTTTCGTAGAATAGTCTTCACTGATGATGATGCTGATGATGTCCAAAATAGAGGTTATTCGATCATAGTGAGCAGGTTTGTTTTTATTGTTACTGTGTGGAAGGATTTTATTTAACAGCTAGTTTGGCCTCAGAGCGTAACTTCCAATTCAAAAGATGTTGGCTCATTGATCCCCTCATACCCAGAATGTAGTCAAAGGATTGGCCTGTACATACATACATATTTATATATATATATATATATATATATATATATATATATATATATATATATATATATATATATATATCTCTTTTCAACCACGTATGTTTCTTGCCCCGTCTCACCTATATTCAGACTGACATTTAAAAAACGTTCTTCCAAAATATAGTCCCAAATTTGGTCCATGAATTGTGATGTGGAGATGCGGACTCACACATCTACCTATAAATCGAGGACTTCCTGTGTTTGTGTGTCTTTCAAAGACCCCGCATGTGTAAAAGTCTTCACATGCAGCAGCGGGGATGAGGTAGTTGCTACATCACTACACAAATTATTAATTGCAGTTCACCTGTTGTGGGTCTGCTGCTTTTTTGCCCATCCTTTGTGTTCCGTGTCTCCCGTTCCCCTGTGTGTCTGTCGGTGTTGTCTGTCTCCACATTGAAGGGGCCTGCCTAGAGGAACCGGGTCAAGAGGTGTGGCCACTCATCCCTGCTCCATCACCTGCACAGCTGATTCCCATTCCACGAGTCACCTCACAGTATTAGGCTCGTTCGAGATGAACTTCGCCTCGGCTGTAAAGTGGACAATAGCAGGCGGCAGCAGCCGGGGGGGGGGACAAAAAGCTGCGGTAAAGTCGGACAGTTTCCAGCCGTTTTCAGCCGCCTTCAGGCTGAACAGGAAGTGACAAAAACACTGTGGTACAAATCCGATTTGATAAATTATAATCAGACCCACATATCAGCTTGTACAGTTTTGTCTTAATTACTTACATTACTTAATTGACAGAGTTGCTCTCGATATGTTCTACATGCAATCTGTTGCTGATTTGAATTAACAGACTGTAGATGATCAGTGATCTGAACGGATTTAGTCTCTCTGACTTCTTAACATCACTGTACAGAATAAGTCTTTAAATCAGACAGATAGCAGTTAAAATCCCTCCGATTCAAAAACAATAAAAAGTTTATATAAAACGTCATCATGTTCAGTCGATTGTGAACCAATCAGGTGTTAAATCAGCTGAGAAGCCGGCGTCTCCCAGCATGCTCTGGGTCCACCTGGGTCGGCCTGGCTCTTTTAGTTGGCAAAATCGTTTCCCACTTGTGCATGACGTCAGAGAGAGTCGGGATCAAGTCAGGATCAAGTCGGGATCAAGTCGGACACAAATCTAACCGGCATGCAACGGGCGCCGATCGCCGGTGATCGATTCTGCGCTGACCTGGCTCATCTCGAACAAGCCCGTTTATACCCTGGCTGACCACCTCTTCAGCGCCAGATTGTTACATACAGTACATCTCCATGGTAACTTGGAGCGGTGTGTTTGTCTGCCGCTTGGTTGACTTAATTATACCTCGTCTTAGTTCTTCCTGTTTTGTTTGCTGTGCTGCTTGGGATTCCCTTCTCGGACCAACAACCTGCCATGCCCGGACACTACGGTGGAAAAAAGACTTGCTTATGTTTCTTTCTCTCGAGAGTAACATCACATCAATTAAAATCACTTGAACTTTCTATCGGTGTCTTGTGTTGTATCTCTGTGTTCTGGGTCAAGTTACAACCTTAACATCACCGGTTCACTTAGCACTTTTGTTTAAATATTGTATGTGGTAAATGTTGTATACGCTATTGTAAACTGTTTGCCTGTAAATGCTGTAACCCTTTGGAAATACCTGTATAAATACAGGTTCAATTAAAAAAAGAAAAACCTGAAACCATCAGAGCCTACGAGCTTCTGGACAGCGGCTGAGGTTAGGTTTAAAAAGGAGTAGCGACCAATCTAGCGACTTTCTTTCTGTGAAGAGAAACAGCCGCCACTATCACCTCTTTCTGTCACTTCTGACTGAGCAGCGGTGAGTACAGGCGCAGTAGATAGTGGGCTACACAAATGCTGTAACCCTAACCCTGTCCCATTTTCCGTCAGATCAGTTCTCGAACGTTTCGGATGGGCACGCCACCCGACAACGCTGCAAGCAGCTACACTGGGAACCAAGTGTTTTACCATGGCATTTTCTGTCACGTTGTTTGGGAGAATTTACTAAAAAGTTATTGGGGAAAAATACTGAGAACAAAGCAATCAGCCTGTTCCAAACAAGCACACACACCAAAACTGGCACTGCAGTACTTACTTTAAACTCTCCAACTGGCGTTCAGAGAGGTTGGGATCTTTTAACTGTGAAACCCACAGTCAAGTTGTATACCCAACCCATTCATTCTCTGTCTATTGGCATTTGTGGAGTATCCTCGCAGGGTTTTTAACTTTTATGTGTTACCCATCTCCATATAGTAGTAGGTTATTACATTCTGATACACTCAGGTGTCTGTATTAACACATGGTATATTTAGTCAAAGCTAACTTTGTGGCTGCCCAGTAGTCATGTTTGTTCAGATGCTGAGGTATTGCCATCCGTTGCACCTCTGATGGAACCTTTTAAAATTAAGTGATTTTGAATTGATTTTCAAAGTCAAACAGCTATTGCATGCAGTACTAGGAGGATTGTAGCTGAATATATTTATTACATTGGATCCTCTGCTCAGCGCCCCACATGAAGTATATGCTATAAAGGCGAGCATGTTAGGAGTAACATAAATGATTCAATTGACGGCTCCATCAGGGTGTGATTCAACATTATTCACAGTTTGATTAGTTTTTCCCCTTTATTCAGACGGATCAATCAAGTGAATTGTATATTCACAGCACTACGTGGAGTTCCCAGAGGAAATTGGGCCTATAATCACTGTTTATTGCACTGCATTAATCTAGGAAGTACAGATGTATGATTTCAATTTTTGAAATGTAGTTTTGTTGGGGAAGAGATACGGGGCTGCCAATGAAATATTCATTGAGCTGTATCCTTGTTAGCTGTATAGCACCGTGTCTCCTTCACTGTCATTCAGGTTTTTTTTTTTTTATTTGTCCTTTGAAGTTTTCTCCTAATAGGAATATCTTTAGCAAATTGAAACGTACGTGTCTTGAAAGCACTCTGTCAACCTTTGGACACCATTTCATTGGCAAAAAAACGTCAGAGCAACTCATAATGTGCAAGATTCGTCAGAGGATATTGATTTTATCCACCACTCCAGGCAACTGTTTGATTTACTTGTGAAGGCTTGCCTAGCACCATGTGCCATTCATGCAGCATTTAACTACTTGTGTTTATTGCGTCAGTGATTTACATTTCCTCATGGATTACTTTAGCGTGTGAGTGTTGGAGATTGGGTGCCAGGTACACTCAAGATGTTGAATTTGCTGTAAAACCGGAAAGGCATCATAAAAATAGTTGGACAGGTTAAAGTTAAAGGCAGTTTGATTGTAACTGGCAACGTGTCAGGGCACAAAAAGAGGATCCAGACTTGGAAATGTGACTAACTCTCAAAAGGGATTGGAATCCAGGAGAAGTTGGCATGTAAGGGGCTCGACGTGTGATGCATGCAAGATTCTCTGAAAACTCCAAGTCCGACCCCTGATGAGATTTAAACGCTGCGCACCCAACCTGTTTATCATCTACAACTCATCATCAATGTAATAATGTATTTTAAGGGGATTGGTGGCTTGTCTCCATCACAACCCCTCATCAGCCTGTTGATAGAGTGGTATATCACTGCCAAAAGAGAACCACTTACCCCATATCGCCTTCCAAACTGCCTCCACACAGAAATGCGGAACCACCCAGACGTGAAATGTCACAAACTCATTTGTGATATTTCTCTCTTAAACTGAACATGAAATAAAATACTAAGTAAATATGGTCAGAATAAATCCAGTGCCTGTAAAGCTGTCTTTTTTAGTGTATTTAATTTCACACATATTTGCACAGGGAAATTACATTTTACTTATCTTACATAGCCGAGGACCACAGGTAAATAGCCAACTGTATTCTTGGATTTTCCCTTGGATATTGAAACATGAAAATGACCCAAGACTATCCTCCTTGCAGGTGGACTGCTCACACACACAGACACTACGTTTTAGCAGAAGAAAAAATAAATCCTATTTCACTTATATATTTCCTTTGGTGAACTAGCACAGTATGTCATGGGAGAATTGTAAAGATTGAGTATATCAATGTTTAACAAAAACAACAAGTGAGTTTTTGGATGTGTTTTAGATGTGAACATTTTCAGTTCCTTCCAAAACCAAAATACTGGTACAAAAGGGATTCATTGGATTTCTGATTTGGTTGAAGTTTGGTTAGTTGGAGACACAAAAAAACATGGGTAAGATGAGAGAACAATTGTGGTTGTGGTGTCAGAAATAGTATGCAACCAATCTTTGTAAAGCTAAGCTAACTCCCAGCTTGAGCTCCATAGTTAATGCTGGCTCACGAGAGTGGCATCAACCTTCTCGAGTAACTTTAGGCAACAAAAAATGAATATGAGTATTGTTACATTTTTTTAAAGTATTTATTTCGCATAAGTATCTCATCCAGTCATTTAAAAACAGTAGTTATACCGTTCCTGTCACACTTTGTCTCTCTGTCCATCCTTTCCTGACACATTTCTAGTTAGCCAAACTGTATCATTTTTTTCACCCCTTTATTAGATGCATTCGGACTTCCCCTCCTTTTCCCAGCATCTGACTGCCACACCCATATGCACACCTGTTCCCACTTCCCTAATCAGATCTGCTGCCACACCCATATACACACCTGTTCCCACTTCCCTTATCAGCTCTGGCCTTACCTGCACACCTCCTCAACTGTATCCCCCACCTGCTTCCCTATTCCCTCGGATAAGATCCAGCTCTACATATACCCGCTCAATTACTCCTCCTCTGTAAGTTTGTCATCATTGTACTGCAGTTTCTTGTTACCTGCCTGCTACCTGCCTGGCATTTACACTCTGCATGTACGCTATTCACAACATGTCCCTGAATTCACCCTGCTGCCTACAGCTGTCTGAATTTGGGTCCAATCACTGTTGTTCTGCTTAACAAACCTTGACAATCACCACCAAAGACTTTGAGACCAAGGATGATCCTTTAATGGAAAAAAAAAATAATTTAAATACTGAAAAAAGGCAATGGTCTAGAATTAAAAGGTGAGACATGGTGACTTATAAAAAATACTAAAACCCTCACTTGTCACTAATCGTAACCAAGTGGCTTAGTAGTCACGGCCATACAAGTTTTGCAGGATGCAAATCCTGATCTCTAGTGACAGTCTTTGGCTTTTTTAAGACAAATCATGCATCTGTACCTGCCCCCTATGTGTCATACACAAAATAGGAAACATCTTGCATTCAAGGTTTAAGGAAATAATTGTGTCATATTTTGTTGGTGAAGATTGTCCTCCTACTTAAAAATGACTCCATAGGTTGTGGTTGGGAGCAAAGTAGGAAGTTGTGTAAGATAGCTTTGGAACATTGAGTTTTCTGAGGCATCGGGGGGGGGGGGGGTGAGTACCAGGCAGATCCAGGGTGTTGATGGGGTCCCATCGGTCTGCCCAGCTGCCATCCCCCTCCCTGACAACTTGACAAGCCAGAAAGGCTTGCCGTAAGCTCGCAGGCGGGCACAGGGCTGGCACGAGGCATCGGGGTTGAGTGCCAGGCCGGCGTGAGCGGCACCGAGGCAGGACTTGCAGCGGGGGTGGGGACCCGACGGCAGAATGAAGCCGGTCCGGCAGCTGGTATAGAGGTGAACACCGCTGGAGGTAGAGGTCTTCATACTGCTAGCTTGAAGAAAAATAAGGAGAAACGAACAACAGGTTTGCGTATATGCGGTAGACATGGTTGAGACCCCTGCTGGATGCAAGGGCGGGAAAGAAAATTCATGACTGCGCATGCGCAAAGGGATGATGCCCAATAGTGTCAGCTCTTCGAGGGCTACGCCTATACTCTTAGAATCTGGAGTTACAATTTGTAACTATTGTATTGTTTCCTGAACAGAACGCCACTGAACAAAACAAAGTGTCAACATATTCGTTGTTTGGTGTTTTGGTTCATTATAACGTTGATAGGAGTAAATGGGAGATATCCATTTTCCATTTCCATGTTCTAAAATAGATTCAACAGTTGCCTTCATAAGTGACAAGATTTTCTTCAACTGGTCTTCACACGTCTGTACTGTGATGTCTTGTAAATGTCCCTCCTGCCATCTACTGGGAACTTGGTAAGGCCTGACCCTTCTAACACCAGACCAGTTATTCAGGGTCTGAGATGTTAAATTGCTTCTAGATGAAAAGGCATTTATAGGTGAGAAAACCAATGCCAACACTGTTGTCATGGCATAGCAGTCCACCTTAAACAAGACAGACACGCACAGTGAACATCCTCCACCATGTTTAGGCACTGGATCTAACAACAGATGCAAGAACATATGCAACTACTGCATTAATGATGCATAATAATTGCTGAAAACGGTGGTGATCATTACTGTGAATCCCAGCAACATGAATAAAAATCCATTATAGGTGCATAAAGGCTTTACCTGATGCTTTTCCCCTCAAAGCCACAGAGAGTAATTTTGAAGGACAGAGGAGGTGTAATCCATCTTTCTCTGTCTACCCCACCAGCCAATAGCAGTTAATGTGCAGACGGACTGACAGTTTGTGGTTAAACCGCTCGCTCTCCAGAGTTTTATACTCGAGCCACAAACTTTACCTTGGGAGGAAATGGTGGAGCAATTTTGCAGTCAATATTTCTGAGACTCTGACATGTTATGACTCATTCATCTGTTCATCCAGTGTAGGGATTACCTTTGAATTTAGAATTCAAAACAAAACGTCAACATGTGAAACCTATCCACAGAGGCTTAAACACTCTTTCCTGACGTAATTTAGCATCAGTTTAAAGCGTATTAAGTGCTGTTTGTACTGTATAGTTATGTTGTGCAGATTTATGTCAGCCTGTAATGAGGGATTTCAACTCAATTTCACAAATAAAGTAGTATGTGTGATTTGAATATCTCCAATACTGCATCCATGATTTAGTTGTTAAATATAATAACAATAAAAGCTCTTTTTTTGTCCCCATTTAGTATATGTAGAAAACAAGGATGAAACAAGTGGAAACCTCCCGTGCTAAAAAATTAACCCGTTGCATTATTGCCAAAACTGCAGTTCATCGCATGGCCACTTGAGGCAGGCTCCGGAAAGGACTTTAATCACTATAGACCCCCCCCCCCCATGTTAAAATACCCAACCTTACAGCATAAATAAACATGTTTACAGCCTAGTGTAAAAAAATTGATTTTGTTTTCAATACTTAAAGTTTGTTTCTCCTGCATACCAACTGTGGGGAATGGTCAATCTTTTTATAAGTCACCTGTTTAAATTATATTCTGGTTTTTAGTTCTGCATAATTAACAGTTCCCCTTTAAGTGACAGGTGACAGCTTTCACAGGAGGCGAGTATAGACTGTCGGCCTCACCTCCAACATGCAAACCTCTTGGCCTGTTTTTGGATCAGCTGACATCAGTCACTGCCTTTCAGCTTCATTTTGGCTCTTTTGAAACATTTGGGTGATGTCACGAAATCTACGTCTATATTTAATCAGTCTACGTATACCATAGACATTCAACACCGTCTTTGGAGTGAGTAATTTTGTTATTGTACTGTGATTTGCAGTGCAGAAGCACGAGCGTGCTGACATACAGTAGGCTCTGCAAAATCAGTAATTAAATGGCCAACCCATACATATCCTGATCTCTCATGGTTATATTATATGATGTTATTGTAAGGATTATCAGCTACCTATAAATTGAGGACCGTGTGTGTGTGTGTGTGTCTTTCAAATTCTAAAAATGTTTCATCCGATTTACTTCACACCTAGCTTCCTAGGTACTCAATGAACTTGGCGTTTGGAATTTGGAGCAATTTATACAGCGTAAAAATGTAAACACATCTGAACAACAGCAAAAGTAAGTTGAGGGGGAAAAAAAACAACTGCCGTAACGCTGATCCCTCCGTTTCTACCCTTCACAATAAAAGCCCAGTTTAAATTATCTCAGAGCATTTTGCTAGGTATCATACAAAAGCCAGACACTATACCATATTAAGTTGCTGTGAGCTGTTAATTCACCATCTCTAAGCAGACGGCAGAATGTCTTATCTATATACAGAATATAATATCTATCATCCTCTCCGAGCTGACCGGGCAAAGACGGCTGTCTTCCTGATTTGACTGACTAGGTTGTGTAAGTGTGCTAACTTATAACACTTAAAACATTACCGCTTGCAAAATGCCTCAGCTAATTAAATCCATAATTTAACGTTACTTTATAACCGACGAGCCACTAAGCCTGTTCAGAAAGAATACCTCTGCTGAAGTGTTTACCTTGTCGATAATAATGCCGAGACGGGAACACACCGCACATATTAAATGCTGATTGTGCGATATCAATATGCAAAATTGTCCTCCCCCTCCCCGCTCCCTCTCCGACAAACACACACACACACACACAGACAGAATGTTTGATGCATGGCACACCACCGTGAGTCTATGAGATTACTCCAGATTGTAGTAGTGAAATTTTGTGATAAAAATCTAAATCTGCAACATAAACCAGCAACAACCAGTCTTTCAGGTAAATGGTAGTGCAATGCTTTCCTCTGATGTACACAGTGAGTAGTCTACAGTGGAGTACCATGGTTATGGAGAAAGCTAAGAGCAGCAAAACAGGCAAGCAATTGGTCATTTTGAACAGGCACTATTTCTATAAAAGAGCCAAAACCTACCATAGGTCTTTTTCACCGAGGACACGTTGCCATGTCACCGTGAGTGGGTGTCATAAAAAAAAGGAGTTGGTTTCATGTTCCTGGTAATACATGGCTTACTGGGACACTTAGCTAGAATAGAGCCATCGCAAATGTTATTAGGGTTTTACATTGACATATGGAGATTTCACAATGTCTGATGAATTTTGACTGCTTTAAGGTAAAAACTGAAGATATTAAATTGAAATACAAGGGACATTTGGTATCATACATTGCTGTGATGGTTTGGGTGGGTGCCTTAGTTTCCTTCTGTGGTTTTTGGTCCTGTCTCGTCTCCTTTGTGTTTGTCTCAATGTTTTCCCTGTAAGTGTCTGTTTGTTCTACTTCCTGTTTTGTTTTGATAGTATGGTTTCCTGTCTTGTCTAGCTTTGCTTTGGGCCTGTCTGATTGTCCTGCCCCGCCCTAATGGGATTCACCTGACGTCTCAACTGTTCCCCGTTATCTCTTGTATTTAACAACTGTGTTCCCTTTGTCCCTAGTCAGATCCTTTTGTCCTGTCCTCAAGCTCATTGCATCATGTGCTTCTGCGTTCCTGGAGTTGTTTCCATTTCTCTTGGACCTTTTTCCCACTAAGTTGTCCCCTGTGTTGTTACCCTGCCTTTTTGACTTCCCGGGACCTGTTTTTGTGCCTTTTGGATTGTGTACCTTTTGGATTTCTCTTGCTCTGGGACTCTGCCTACTACCTGTGTTTTTTCTTGGACTGTTCAATAAAGACTGTCTATAAATACTCCCCTCCCCTACCTGCCTGCTATACTCTGCTTTTGGGTCCTCCTTCATTTACTGTCACACATTGCACCCATAATGTATAGAGATAACATGTACAGAAAAAATAATATAAATATAAATATGTATAATTATTAGGGCACTATCTTGCACCCGGCGCAGTCTGGCACAAAGCCAGACACAAGTGTCTTTGCTAGTTTAAGTCCAACACAGTTGTCACTTTCCCATCCGGCGCCCATGTCGTTTAAAAAGCAAATGCACGTGCGCCCATCTGTGCGCCCATGGGCGTGCTGGTCTTACAGCACGCCCATGGGTGTTCAGGTGCATTCTGGGCATGATGCTCTCTTGAGGCAGCGGGAGGTGATTGCGCCATTGCCAACAAAAACCTCTAAAGTCAGGAATGCAGCATTTCATTTAACAGCACATTAGAAAAATGGGCCCACACGCACAAACATAGTTGTTACACATACATACAGGGAAGAGCAGCAGCACAACGTCGTAAAAGATTGTGAATAAAATTATTAAGGCAAAAATCCGCCATCATAATTACAATGCGCCAAGGTCCTAACGTGCTTGGCTTTAAAAGGAAATTGGAGAGGACCTCTGATTGGTTGATTGCATGTCACGCCCAGAACACACTGATTGGTTGATTGCATGTCACGCCCAGAAGACACCTATGAATTAATGAACACATAAAGTACAAACCTGTTGAACCATGCGCCCGGCACACCTTTTTTCCACTGTCAAACTAGCAAAAGTGGATTTGGACACGCCCTAAACGCACCTGCGCCAGACGCTTTACGTCATGCTCTTAGATTGTTAAAGAGCCCTAAGAGTAAAGTTTGTGGCTTGACGAAACGTTATGTGGGTGGAGTTCTGCTGGGGGAAAGCCCTGATTGAAAGACCTGCCTCTGCTCAAGGAATGTCTTCGACGCTGGATGTTAATGGAATCCTTGTTCTTAATCTGGTTGTCCTGGTGGAGGACCTATGACCCCTCACCACATCATATTACATCCGGTTTTGGTCTGGTGTTTTGTGATAATGACACTTGAAGTTCCAATCACTGAGCAAGGATATGAACAATGGCCTGTAGGGGAAAACAAGTAAATGAACATTGAGTTGCACAGATTTAAATAAAGCACATAGACACGCTATAGAAAATAACCGGGACCCATTAAAAAAACAGAAAAATATGAACCCCTTTTACATTGTAAAAAAACAGTACTTGTAACGTAAAACTCATTGTCAACATAGAGTAAACCTCACACTGCAACACAACTAACAAATCCCCAAACCTCAGTGGGTTTGAGAGACAAGGGAAGCAACAGCAGTCTGATTTGTGACAAAGTGATCACCATTTTTAACAAGCTGCAGATGCTGGTGTTCCGGTTGCTCGTTGTCCAAATGAAAAATGCAACAAATGCCTCGCCGAGGTGCACATGTTGCATGTTGTAAGCAGTCTTTTTTGCAACTGATCTCAGCAAGCAGGAGGGAAAAAGCTCAGAAGAGGATTGGAAAAAAGACACAGGAGGTCCCGCCCTTCCCTGCCGAGAATGTTATGAACTTGTCTGGGAAACGGAGATGTGGGTCCCACGGCTAATACAATATTTATTATTCTCGTTGTGCCAGCTGTAGACACAAACAATGTATAATGGATCAAATATCTTTGCTAAACAGCGCTCTCATAACCTCCACCTTGAGGGTGCACACGATCTGCTCGCTTTCAAGCACTTCCTTAATTGGATGTGCATGTCACCAGGCAGCAGGTTGGGGGATCAAATTGGTCAAAAGTCTTGGTTATTACTTTGCTGTGAGTATTCAAATGTATGCACGTAAGAGTGTGTGGTGTTTGTGTGTGCATGTCCGACCGCATGCACGTCACCTCTTCCAAACCCACTTTTGCCTGAAGTATAAGTGTGCATCTTCAAAGGCATGGAGAACTTGTTTTGAACTACAAGCAGGTTTGCTTTCTCCCATCCTTTGTTCTGCTAATCATCCCATGGGCACGCACCGTCCATAACAAAGAATGGAACAATAAGCCGTTATCTTGTGAGAAAACAGGAAAGTAGATATCCCCATTGTGCATAATTTAGCGCTGCTCCCATTCTATTCACCAGTCATCAGAAGGAATCAGGCTGTACATTGTGAAACAGGGAGAAGACAGGGGTTGGAGGGGGGTGGGGATGCAGAACATTGCATTTTCTTGTACATCTTTATTGTATAGCATCATAGATAAGCCCATTTTTGGTGGCATAATGGCTGTGCCAAAGCCTCAAGCTCCATGTCACCATCACTTACCAGAAACTGAAGCTGCCGGGCCGAAGCCCAGACGTTTACGGGGCAAAAATACAAAACACATCAAGCGATTTCATACTGTAGAAACAGATTTTGCCCTGCTAAAAAATCCTTGCAGATTCATTAGGCATGTCGTGGTGTTTTTAGCGGGCTGGTGCGCTTCAGATAAGGTTGTTCTAACATGTTCACGTGTGTGGTGTGTGTGTGTGTGTGTGTGTGTGTGTCAGTGAGAGGGAGAGAAAGAGATTAAGAAGGAGAAAAGGAGTCGGTACCGGTGCAAGTGAAAAATATTGAGTTAGCATTGGCTTACCTATGGAAGATCGCTGCACGGTGACTTACTGGGAGGGCAAATCAGCCACTAAGCCAGACGCCACATGCCTCTCACACACACCACCACCACCACCACCATCGCCCGCTTCCCAAACCCCCCCACACAGACAGCTTTGGGCGTTGCGTGGGATCCTGAGATGGGGTAAGACAGCTGAGATCTAAGAGAAGAAAAAAAAAGTTTGAAACAAGAGTTCTTGCATGCATATGGTGTCACATTGTACACAGCATATATATGCCTCCGTACATTGCACACGGGTAGGCATGCACATGCACACATACGACTGAATCATGCTCACAAAGTTTGTTGTATGTTGTTTTTATAGATTATTTTGACCTGTTATCAGCGATGGACTACCCACCATTAAATTCGACCACATTGGCTGCATGAGTAGTATCTAACGCCAAGTTAGCCAGCCAGGCCACCCTGGTGCCTCACTCTGCACTGCAAAGAGAATTAGGAGAAGAGCCCCTGGGACATAGGTAACGTCAGCCCCCAGCATTAAAGGTGTTGTAGGTAGGATTGTGAAGATCCCGGATTTAGCCAAAGAATTTGAACATCAACTTCTCAGCCCCTCCCCCCCCTTTTCTGCTAAAGCCCAAACTGTCTCCTAAGCCACTCCCACTAACCAGGGAGAATGAATATGTGTGCATGAGCAGTGATTGACGCGCAGTTAGACCCACCCCTGGCCCTGATTGGTGCATCTGAACAGGCAGCGGTGGATATTTACAAATCACACAACAGGCTGTAGGTGGTACCAGAGGAGCCGGATTATTTTTAAATGAGGTGCTGCATGTAGGAATGGAATGTAGGGTCAGTTTCAGCAAATATGACAGAAGGTTTTATAAGCCTTACCTACTGCATCAATGACAGAGGGTTTGTTGGTCTATCGGGGGAGGTCCTGGAAAAGACCATATCAGACCCAAGGCGCTGGCACCAGCCTCTGCCCAAAATTGAGCCGCTACGGTAGTCAACCGACGGGCTCCAGTCTGCCATGGAGATGTTAAACTAAATATATAAGAGGGAGAAAAGTGTGTGTGTGTGTGGTGTGTGTGTGTGTGTTGTTTAATCATGCAAAAATGTGGTACTGGAGACAGCTGTTGTTGCAGGAATTACCACAGAGGTGGTTTTAAGTACTTTACCAGGTGCCTGTCTGTCTACAGACATATGTTGTCCTTGTGTTGCTTCAAGATGCGGTCAGAAAACTTTACAGATATGTAGTTGAGATCAAAATGGAAGCTGACTTTGACGATTTGACCTTGCTCTGTTCCCCCCCCCACACACACACTTCGCGCCCTTGGCATGATAGCCGTGAAAAATACAGTTTTGAAACTTTACAGGTGTGTAGTTGACATCGAAATATAAGCCGAGATTGCAGATGGGTCAGAGCAAGGGCGCTACAATTATGCTGCCAAGCAAAGAACGAAGTAATTATTTTAAAAACAAAAAGTCATTTCTGCAAAATAAAGATAGAACTTAATTTTTTTTTAATGTTGTAGCTGCATTTCCTAGTTGTGTTATTACAGCAGATTTTAGCATCATCTTAATTGAAATGTCATTGATGTTTGGGATTGCAGTTGATTGATCTCTGTTCCACCTCCTTGATTTAAAATGAAATAAGGATGGCTAAAATGCAAATATTTACAATACAAAACCATTTCCCGCAAATCTGTGACAAAGCAGTTTTTGTTTTGGTAAATAATAGCAATTTGATGTTGAAAGTGGACACGCAGTATTTATTGTGCAGTTTGAGTCAGTCGAGTCAAAAGCAGCAGGGAAACAGTCCGCGGCTGGAATATCAATTTGATACCTCACTTTCAATTGAACTCTCAATGTCAAGGCACTGGCGTTTTGGGTTGTAAATAGTGACAGGATTCTAATAAACAATCTGCCACGCTTCACCCTGTGTTAATAACCAACTTTCATCTGGTGTCAATCTTAATACAAAACACCAATTATCCAAGGCTTTACTGGAGTGGAAAGGCCTCTCCATCCTGGGTAAGTACAACACTACCAATCCACGTTCACACTCAGCTCAAATCATTTAACTGCTCTCTACTTGCTCCACTGCTCTGTCTTCTTTGCTTAAAAAGGCGGCCCCATGTAAGGCTACACTAGTCTTTGTGTTGTACGTTATTGTCATACTGATAAAGTTATTATTCTGACTTGCTTCATGCAGATTCCTGCTTCAGTTGCAATGTGACTTGGTGCTAAAACAGTTTGGAAGATGGCATCGCCATGCCTCAGGAACGAGCAATTTGCACTTGGCAAATTTGATTTGGCAGTGAGACAGACTGTGGAAAGAGTTGTGTTTGTCTTAGTCCTATCATTACTAAAATATAGCCAGAGTTGGCATTTAAACTCCCTAAATTTTACTGAAATCACAACAGAAATTGCTGGTTGCACTGTTGATTATGCCAATGTATTTATTTAATATGTATATACTTTTCTAGAGAGCATATAGGATGAACCAACACCACATATTGTACTACCACAAAATAGCCTCAGCTGGTTTGTAATGACTGGCCTCCAACACAACAAAACTCATGAACAGCAAAACACACAAAATACAAACAAAACTGCATAAAGTACATACCCATATGAAACAGTATTGATAGGAAGAATATTTAAGCATGCAGGTTTTCAGATGTATCTATTCTAAGGGTCTTCCTCAGAAGGGTTAGTTTGAGGAAACCCCATCCCACAGTTTAGAACTAGATTGGAATGTGTAAATGTATTAGTGTATTACATAAAAGGAGTAGTAACTGTCCCACTGAAATGGACAGACTGAAGTGTGTGAGGACAAGAAGAATATAAAAAAGTAGTTATTCTGATGTTCAGCAATCACCCTTGGACAGATACTTATGGGTGTGTGTTCAAGAGGCGGCTTATTTGTCATAAAAGTGTGTTCACTGATATGAATAAACTCAAGATATGACTCAACATCTATTGAAGTAGGGCTGGGTGATATAGAGAAAATCAAATATTACGATATTCTTGACCAAATACCTCAATGTCGATATTGCGACGATATTGTATGGTTGTGTGAATTTAAGAAAATGTTATTTACACTATGATTTTTTTTTTATATTCTCCAGAAATGATGTAATAACTTGGGTAAAGGTAAATAATAGAACAGCTAGAACAGTCTGGTAAGTTCAGAAAATGACATCACTTTACTGTAATGCAGCCTTTAAAATCAGGGAAAGACTAACCATATTACTACATTACCATCTTACAGTATATCCAAAATATTAAGCAATATCTAGTCTCATATTGCAATATCGATACATCGATATATTGCCCAGCCCTATGTTGAAGTCATTTCCCAATATCACTCAGAGGGATCAAGTATCAATTTCACCAAACATAATAGAAAAAGAGCATACATTTCACCAAAAATACATAGAAAAGATCACATAACACAACACAAATAACTACAAACAGCATCAAAACACATCACATCAAACTTTAAGCACATGGGTTGTGTTGGTCTAACCTGTTCATTTCTTTTTGTGTTACCAGCTGGGGTATTTCTTTAACTTTGACCTACCAACATTCTATTCTAATGGTCTATTTTTGAGTGTAAAGTGTATCTGCTAAAGCAGCTACTCCTCTGTAACTGTTGTGTATTTAGTAAATAGAAGACTTGAACGTGAATGATGCACTCCATGCAGGTGTCTGAAGAGAGAATTGAACGTCCCCTTAGGTGAAAGTAGCCGCCGAGCTGCGAAAGCAGCCTCTCCTTGGATGATACGGCAAGCCAATCAGATTAGAATCTCAAGGCTTCCTCTTTTCTCCACCTCAGTTTTATGGCAGGTAACAAAGATTACAATGAGCATGCAAGGCTCAGTGAGCATCAATGCCGCAAGAGGCTTGCCAGCCATTGGTATCATGATGGGCCAAAAGGTTTTCTCCATAAAAGGACATTATGTGAATAGCTCTGTGAATAAAATGGCCTCTGAGATATGTCTGTGAGACAGATGGTTGGTTTGTCGTGATTTTCTAAAACATTCTGAAAATGTGTTTTGATTTGCCGACACAAACATCCTATTTTCAGATAATAACTAAATGTAATAAATGGGTGAAAAAAAATGGAACGCAGCAGAGTGAAAGTAGGTCCAAACAAACCTTTTTTACGTTTTGTTGCTTTGCAGATGTGTGACCTTGCAGATTGTTCTGAAGAATAAAAAGGAGAGAGAGAGAGAGAGAGAGAGAGAGAGAGAGAGAGAGAGAGAGAGTCAGGAAAATAAAGAAACATCTTCCTTTGTCCCAAGTGTAGGAGTGTGAGGCTTTGGGCTGTTTTCTGGCATCCTGCCGTTGCCATTGCAATGGCACAGCTGCCACCTGAGATATTCCACACATGACATTTATCCAGGGGAGGGCATTGACAGATGCTTCAAAGCAGCTTTGTGGCACGGCCAAGAAAGACCCCTCGTCACATTAGATAAGGCGGGGGACTATCATATTAACCTGCATGTGGCGCTGCCATGTTGAAAAGCACATAGGACCAGCCAGTGCACGCCTGCCTTGCCTGCAGCAAAACGCGACACGCGGCGCCCCGACGTGAAAGAAAAAGAGTAAACTGCTTGACAAAATGCTCATTGCCACATGCATTCAGGTGTTGTGTTTACGTGCAGGTTGGATGTTGCTGTCCAACTAGCGGGTGTTACAGGGTGCACTCTCTGAGGTGTGGATGATGTGTGTAAGTGATGAGGTGTACTTACCCAGTGTACGGCTGCAGGAGTATCCGTTCTACCAAACTCAGACCTGATGAGTCCAAAAAAAATTCTCTTTTCCACACGTGTTCCCCTCTAATAGGGATTACAGGTGCTAAAAAGCTAAATTTCTTTGTCTATGGCTGTGGGATGTTTTGTTTGTGGTTATACAGCAACCATTTCCAGTTGCTTCTAATTCAGCAGAGTAGATATGAGTAAAATTGGAAAGTGTGACACAGCAAATATGATCATTAGCTACAGGAAGTCTTGCATTCTGGATGGACATGCTGCAGGTGCAACACACTTTCACTTTCAACCAGAAGGACCAGTGAAATACAGATGTTTAGCCTAAAGTTACTCTTTAATGAAAATATACATTCTAGGGTACAGCGTAAATATTTTTACAATCCTCGTTTGTGCATTGAAACATTGAATGAGCCATAATCATAAGTCAGGCTTGAAACATTTTCTTTGCATGGTAACGCAGTAAGATTTGAAAAGCCTACTCTGTATTACCAGAGATAATGTAACTTTATAAAACGTACGAGCCCTCAGATTTATTTTAGAAGTTCAGACCCCTCTTTAAAACCCCTGATAAGTGGCTGGGGTAGCTCAGTCAGTAAAGCAGGCGCACGTAAATAAAGGTATGCTCCTCAATGCAGCGGCCGTGGGTTTGACTCCGACCTGCGGCCCTTTGCTGCATGTCACTCCCCCATCTCTCCCCTTTCATGTCTTCATCTGTCCAGTGGGATTAAAGGCCTGAATAAACACTGTAAAACTACTGTCCTTTTGTATTCTCTTAATCTACCTCTTTCTCTCAAAGAAGCACTCCTGTTTTCTTAATACATGTACCAAATATGTTATGAATCCGTGTGTGTGTGTGTGTGTGTGTCCACCCTAGCTGGCTGCTTTTCTGGCAGAGGAGGTTTGGGTGGTGTGGGAGGTTGTTGGAGGTGTGTCCAAGTAACACTAATCAATCTTGTCTCTATTTCCTGGCGTTGCCTCCGTCTGCCCTGCAGTCATGCTCCAACCAAGCGGCACAGAAGAGCCAACAACCGTCCAGCGATGCTCCAAACCGCTCCCCAGGCACAGTGCACTGGGCGAGTGCTAGGTGCTGATCAAGAGGCAAAGTCAAGCCTCATCACAATTTTCACTTCGGTGTTAACCAACAGCCCCGGCTGACCTTTACAGCAACTGTCTGTATTGATCACATCCGTACGTCCTGTCGCACCGTTGAAACTCCCGTTTGTTTGTGGGGTGTTGGGCATGCCAGCTCGCATTCTCCTCCCAGACGGAGCTCTGCCTGCATGTGTGGGAGAATGGCGAGGCGATGGCAAAGCCAAAGGTCAGAATGTCATTACCGGTGTTTCAAAAATGTTCAACAGCCACGATTATTGAGCAGAATCCAAAACCTGCTGCTCCATATTCTCCCCAAATGTTTCTTTCAAAATAAAGTCGTGTTGTTTTATTTCTGTATCATGTATAAAAAAACTGCCTTATTTGTGTGGGATGAAAAAAATGTATTGTAATGAATTATGAGGTGTATTTTAATAAATGGACAATAACTGTAGTAAGATACTTTTTCTCCTTGGGGAAATACACCACGGTCACCTCTTTATTGGCAGAAAACGTTGACAATAAAACTTTATTAAGTATTATGTGTATAACCCACCTATACAGACAGGGTTGAACATATGAATGAATTAAATGAGAATAGTTTCTTTATTGTTTTTGTGGATAATGGTGGATAGACATAAAAGGGGGAGGGAAATGGGGGATGTGTGTTTCTTTTTTCTTCGAGCTCAGGTTAGCATAGCAGTGTAAAGATGGGGGAGTGGATGCTCATGACTTTTGCTAATAATTGCTAAATAATCTGAATGGCAGTTTTTCCTTCTGTTCTGTGTGTGGTTAATACACTCAGTAACCTAGTTCCTTCCAAACCTACAGCGATGAATACTTACCATCAGTGGGACTCACCAGAGAGCCCCCCACAATAGGATTTGATTTGGATTTTAAACATCTTGTGCTACTCTGCAATGTACTGCAATTTATTACCTTAACAGGAAACTATCCACACCTGTTTTGTTTGAAGAAAAAAAAAAGTATTTCTCTGTTCATCTCACTTCAATTTTATTGCTGGAAAATTGGATTGTTGAGACGACACTATTCTATTATCAAATAGTCAAATTCTCATGTGCAATTTCAATTGAAAAAAACATTGATATTGGCCTCTATGTATTGGTACTGTATTGCCATGGAAAATATCAATGAATATCTATAATATATATGATACTATGCTGTATCGTACTGTATGATGTAGTCTGGTTTATGGATGTGCATTGCTGGGATATAGTCGGACTCGTCCTTTCTCATCTGCTTTTTCTGCTATCTATTTTGCAAGGACACCGTTGCTGCATCTGGTGCTTAGCGCCACCCAATATGATTGTGATTGGTTAAAAGAAATACAAACAACCCACAGCGTATTTTTTTCCTCTTTACTATCCCAGAATGATAAGCCGGTGTAGCCGGTCCATTCTCCAGCGCTGACACAGCACTATGGAGATAAGCCTGGCTATGCAAGACTACACGGGGCGTATCTATTAAATACGATTTTAGGGCTACTAGGTCATCACATGGAATGAAATATAATTTTCAGTTTGTACTCTGAGCTTTGAATATGGATCTGACCTGAAACAACACACACACACACACACACACACACACACACACACACACACACACACACACACACACACACACTATCAACCTACAAATGGCTCCAGACAGTGCAAACAAGGCCTTGATTTGTCTTTTAGTTTGAAACAGAGTGCTGTGCAATGTAAATCAATCAGGTTTGACAAAAAGACGATGCAGGACACCTTATACATATTCACTAGTGAAACACCCCAGTACAGCACCCTTCTCTCCTGTCTCAAAGTGTTTTTCTTTTCAGCCACACAGCCGCAGATTGTTATGCATAGAGAGACACGACCTGCAGGCGTTGCTCAGATTCTTATCGTCGTGCTCTCATCTGATGGGAATGCATGCTCTGACAAAAGGCTGGTCCTCCTAGATTCTGCTCATATCTGCTTTTTAACAATTCCATCAGTGGCGGATAAGCCTTTTGGCAGTAAAGACGAAATGGCAATACATAGAGGGATCTGGGCAGCATCTGCTCACAAGAATGACCGATAGCGCGGTGCTGTTTGAATCATCAAAACGTGGTTGAAGAAATGATGAGGGAGAGATAATGCAGGCCATCCTAACATAGGCTCAAGTAGAGAAATGTCAACGCAATGGCTCAGTCACAGCAGACAGACATCAGGTGTCATTTCCTCATGATGGATTTTTTTTTCATTCTTTCATATTATTCATAGGTTACAATGGCAACCTACAACTTAGCGATTAATGCCCCTTAGGTTACTATTGTGTCATGTATATGTATAATTTTTATACGTCCAAGCCTTCTTCAATCTGACCGCAGATTGAAGTTGCACTTCCACTGTCATTCCTGAGAGGCGCACCTGCTTTAGTTACAGACATAATTGTATTGATTGAAAATAAAAATAAAAAAATGTTAAAGGTACTTTATTGTCACATACATGTAGCAAAATTCCTTCTCTGCATCCCCATCCCTGCCAGTGGGCTGCCAGTTACAGTGTCCAGGGACCAACTCCAGATCTGAGCCAGAGTCCTTGATCAAAGGCACTGACTGGAGAACCTAGTACATGTTTTTTGATCGGGGGGGGAAACCAGCAGAAACCCATGCAAACATGGGGAGAACATACAAACTCCACACAGAAAGGCCCGGTTTGGCCTGGATTCAAACCCAGAACCTTCTTGCGGTGAGGCCACAGTGCTAACTATTGGGCCACTATGTTGCACACGTTATTATATAGATATATGACAGCTTCAGTGGCTTTATGAAACTAGACTGAAGCCCAGTGAAGAAGGCAAAAGAGTAGAAAGGGTAATATATTGAAGCCAGATAGCCTTATGTGCTAAAACTGATGAATGTAGATTTACTGTACATAGGATACATAGGTCACACTCATTAGCCTATGGTTGACATTCCCAGCTCTGGCCTTTACCATGGCAGATAAGATAGTTAAATGACTACTGGGTTTACAAGGCTATATGATCATTAGTCTATATCCACGATGTCCCACTTTTGGGACTGAAATTCGGCCAGATGTCAATTTCCTTCTGTTTTCTTTGTGTTGGAATTCTAACCTCTGGTGGATTTCTGAGGACTGTGGTTAACTGTTCCTCAGATCTCTGCAGGGTAAATCGCCGAGGCTATTTCAGCGCACCCTTTTCCCGGGCTACACCGTCCGTCGGCGCTTAGAGTCTCCCGAGACGATTGTGATTGGTTTAAAGAAATGCCAATAACTAGAGCATGTTTTGCTCCCATCCTGGAATGCTATGTGGACTAGTCAGACCCTTCTGCGCAACGCTGTGGAGGAAGGTCTGGCAAAGTGAGACTATATGATCGTTAATAATAGGAAAAAATAAATGTGCATTTACTTACATTTTGGCCACTTTGGTGAAGCAGAAACAAGCTATAAACAAACATATTGTTGACACTTATAAAAGGTGATTGGAGCAAGATTAGCATTAGCTTGGAGTTTCTGGAACATGCAGGGCAGTAGGTTTGTTAGAAGCTTTTTGCTGAATCCAGTCCCCTGCCACGGCTGGAAACGACGCTGATGAGAGCCGTGAGAATGGAGCAAAACATTAACGTTGCAGGCCAAAATAACAAAACTAATAGCTGAAACAAGCTGAAAAAAAGCTCCATAGAGCTGAGAGGGACTGCACAGTTGGTTGATAATTCACAACGTTTGTTACTATGAGCAAGCCCTTTCAAATTGCATGACAAGTGCTATATTGTAGATTTTGATTCCTCCAGTGGTGAACTCATAGCGCCTGGCCACTCGATGCCCGACACAGACGAGCCGCATCCTGACTGACAACTCCCTGCAGAGCTGGGGAGGGTAATTGGCATCCAGGATCATCTGGATGTTAGGGAGGGTGGCAAATTTTGTGAGACGCCGCTTCCCTGCCTTTTATCCCGTGCCACAAAGTTCACCAACCCGTACCCCATTTGCACAGAGGAAGAGGCTGAGAGAGAGAGAGAGAGACTACTTTGCATGCAGTGTGTTGGCAGAAGCATCCCTGAGGGAGACATTGTCGGTGAGGGGGAAACAGCTTTCTATGCATGAAGAGAAACCTCCTTCAGGTTTGTGTTGCAGCTACCGATCAACCCCCCCCCACCCCAACCTCCCCTCCGTGCCTCAACCATCCTCATCACCCTCCCTTCCCAACTTCCTCCACCCACCCTCCAAAACCCCCCACATCCATGTCTGAAGGGATTTATGACCTGTCACCTTAGCAGCTCATGGCGATGGGAGGGTGGAGAGGAGGATGGAGGGTAAGGTAGTGACAGTGTGGGTGGGGGGGGGGGGTCTCTTCACATCGCTCCGGCGAGCACGATGTGTGTTTATGTTGTCCATTCAACCGTACCACAGCGAGAAGAATTAACGAGAGTTTTGGGGGACGCGGTGCAAGGTTATTGGGATGGCTGCCACACCTAAGCTGTCTCCTCAAACAGATTTCTCGTTTCCCACTAAGAAACCAACAAGGAACTGACGGGAACACGCGGCCCCCATTAACATGTAATTTGCTAGGCTGTCAAGTGGCATGCGGTATTTAAGGAAAAGAAAAAAAGATAAAAGAAGTGGCAATCAAACAAAAGGCCGGGATTCCGTTTTAATTCGAGAGCAGCGCAAAGTGGCATGTGCATACAGTGCGCTGCATTGTATATTTCTCTGTGGACGTTTGATGGAGGGCATTAAGATGTAGATTTCTGCCAGCTACCATAAATTACTCGGCTGTACCTGTGCCCCTGAGGTAGATCATTAGTGTGCTTGATAGGTATAATAGCGTAGCCCGGTGCCTTGCCGTTCCGAGGCTTGTGTACTCATGACTAAAGAGCTCTCTGTGTACAGAGAATTGAATTATGCCTTCTGTCAAACAGTTACCGTGGAATTTAATGCATACCGAGTCGAGAATCAATAATTTGTCAAAAGCTGCTGATGCATTATTGTCAACTCTGCCAAAACGAAATTATATGGAGTTATTGACTATAGAAGGCACAACGGATTTGCCTGAAGATTGCGAGCACAGTTCAGAAACTATGATTAAATCCCACCAAATATATCAGGATCTAATCCTTATAAATACCTCTGGATTTGCTCCTGAGAAACTCTTTTAATCTGCAACCTGACTGTGCAGAAGACTCTAATAACATAGCTGGCTTGTGGAGCCCTGATAAAATCAGAAATTATAATAATAACAATGCTAATAATAAATGTTTGGCAAATGTTGATAAATAACATTACATATTAAGAGAAGAAAAAGTAAGTAGTTTACTGCAAAAGTCAATAATCATTATTAGCAAATAGAAAAAAATGACAATAAAAATATAAGGCACATCGTGGATTTTCACAAGGGATTTGATAGTGGAGTCGTACAGTGATATGTGAAGCGAGATAATTAAAATGATTGGGCTGTGTAGGCTTCCCCCTCTACCAGCTATATCAGCAACTAATAACAGTTTATTATAACTTTATCCATGAAATTTCAGTTTAGTACAGAGATCCATCAGCCTCCAGACAGATAAATATTCACCTGAACCTCTCAGGAGATAAAGTCCTCATCTAAACGAGGCCCTCTGGCTGTTCTATAAAACCATGCCAGATATTTTAAAAGAATGCTCAGAATCGAGAAATTCTGACTTTTAGTCCATGACATTGGTCAAGTAACACAAAAAATACATCAAACGCTTCCCATGATGCATAATGCTAACTAAACAGCATATTTCAGTAGACTCTCCCTCTGCCTGGGGCCTGTTCAATCTCTTAATCTCTTAATCTCAATGTCTTCAATCTCTTTGTTTGCTACAGTTTCTGTGTTGAACTCGGACGGCGTTGAGATGTTGTCTCTCGTTTGGTGGGCGTGTCTCTATTGGCTGTGTCACAGGTGATACCCAATCAGAAGAGACGTGTCTGTAAACTCGTGGTAACAAAGGGCAAACGGCCACATCCTTTAAACACCCCCCCCAAATGTCATGCAGACTTTGTGGTATGCATTTTGAATTCTCCGAGGCCGGGCCTGAGGACATCATCAGGGTTATTCATTTAGAGCCAAAAAAAGTGTTAGATGTTAATAATAATTATTATAATATAATATCATTAGTAACAATTACTATTATTATTAGGATATTATTAATATAATAATAATAAGAAGAAGAATATTTATTTTTACATTTGTTAACCTTTATTTTACAGGAATAATCCCATTGAGATTCATAATCTATTTTCCAAGGGAGACAGCAGCACAATAGTTCCATATTTAAAATATTCAGTAAGAAACAGACAACAACATCAAACAGAAAAGGACCGACTCCAAAAGCATTCAAATACATGCTTTACTTTACTTGCTTTACATATTCACACCATATCATAAGTCCTCTGTAAATGCAATAACAATCATTTTCTGTTTCTGCATTTGGTCTCAGAAACCCAGAATCAATCTGAATTCTGAGATCCTCTTCAGAGTAAAACAGTATCGACAGGGTGTTTTAACTATTCATTCAACCCTTGGATGTAAGATAGTGATATGCCAGGAAAAGGCTACACATTTAGACAAGAGCAATAAAAGATGAGGAGGGATGAGGAGAGGAATTTTAACGACGAGTAGGGGAGGTAGATATAGATTCAGGTGGGGGTTGTGGAGTGAGGATTTCTCAAAGAGATTCATTTTCAGCTCCGTTCTAGATGAGAAGAGGTACCTCCGGTGTCCTGACTGGAGTGGGAAGGTCGTTCCAGCGCTGGAGAGACAGAAAGTGAAAGTGGAGCAACGACGTGGCTGCAGAGAAGGTGGGGCTAAGCGAACGGTCACAGCAGAGCACAGAGGTGGTGTGGAGGGGCCGTGGTCCTGGTGGTGCGGTGCTGGGGAGTAGTTCCTTTGGCGGCCCCATGCACCAGCTGCAGGGCTCCACGTTCTCTATGAGCAGCCAGAGTTAGTGAGCGAAGAGGGTGCAGAAGGTGGCTGACACGAGACGATTTCATGACGGTGAAGAGTGTTGTGATGAGTGAGAAGACCTTGGCCAAAACCAATCTCTCATTCAGAGCAGCTTACAACGTTTTCTCGCAGCTCAGGCTCACGTAATTTATCCAAACAGAGCTTCACAAGACGGGGTTCGCTTTGTAGTTGTGGAACTCTAAAATGTCGTGCTTAGGACAACAATGAAAAGATTGTGTTCCCACGCCATGAATTATATCACGAGGCAATTATGTTACGCTTGAGATTAGGCAACCCAAACAACTTGTCCTCACCAAAAACAATAGCATCAGCTGTTTGTTGAAGGGATGTGTTTTTCTTTCTTAGTATGAGTAATCAGCAAGAGTACAGCGGTGTTGTGAAAAGTGACATCATTAGCTAATAAGGCTCCCTTTATATAAATGTATTGTTTATTAATGTAATTAATGTATAACTGCTTTATTGAATCATTAAACAATAATGTGTATTGCCTGTACTATATAATGTATGCTCTCACATACCAATGCATACTGTTATACTGTACATATCTCAACTGTATCACTGTATTGTTATTATGTTAATATATATATATATATATATATATATATATATATATATATTATATATATATACTGTACTCTAAGCGGTTATGTACTAACATTTGCACTGTATATTTGTTCTGTTCATACTGTATCTTTGTAACTATGTGAATACAAACATAGTATGAACAGTATTTATACTATTATTTCTGTTCATACTGTGTCTACTGTATCTATATTCAGCATTTTAATGCTTATTGCACCTCTGGTTAATGCTTAACTGCACTTTTACTTAAAATCTAAATTGAATCTAATCTAATAACATGATTTATTAATAATAAATGGGCCTTTTAGCTAGCTCTTTAGCTCATCGTGTTATCAAGTGACTGTTTTTCTGCCTTTTTATCACTAATATAAGTTCCAAGAAGCTCTCCAACCTCTTCTGTTCTTCCTTATAAGAATGCACCAAAGTCATGTAAACATGATATTAGCAACTGCAAATTAGGTTAGGGTGTAAGGTTATCAGGCTTTATTAATGCCTTATTAATATTATAATACCATTTTACTTCTGGCTTAATACCTGTGGAGTCACAAAGTAAATCCAAGGGGTTGTAAGAGGAAAAACAAAAAAAGAAATGGAAGACAATCTCATATCAAAGTGTTTTCGTGTTCTGACTTCATATTTTCAGCTTCACTGTGAAATACTGGACCTCTTGAGGCTTTTAAGAACTATTACAATAAAACAAGCAGGGAAGGGGACATTGTTTAGTGTCGAACTGCTCACAACTCGTAGACATTATGCAAATTCCTGACGAGGGATTGGTTGTGAGCAGACAGTGCTTCGCTTTAAAAGGTCACAAGACAAACATGGCAGCAACGTCTGGCTTAATAAATTACGCCAGAATCTGAATTATGGGTCACAGGTTTCTTACTTTCTAAAAGACCTGTGACCCATTATTAATGAAGTTGTTAAGATATTTAATTGCAGATGACTTCGTATCGTTGCTGATGTCTTCATACAATGGTTTCGGGGGTTGCGAACCAGGTTTTTCTGACTTTATTCTAATTATTTTGCAGTATTAGATAGTTTTACTTTTTGAGGCCTTAACAAACTATTTAAAATAGAATTCAGTGAAAAAACTTTTTGTTCAACTGCTCACTACTCATAGACATGCTTATCATAAAGTGATAAACTCATTGGTTATTAATGCTGCCTCATTAGTTAGACGTAGCAAAGTCTTCATAGGGATGAGGCTGAGGTTTGTTTGGCATACAAAGTGGGGACCATGGCCTGCACCCCCCCCCCAAAGTAATAGTCAGTCTCTTGTTAGCATGAAGCTAAAATATTCCTAACCATAACTGTGCAGCATATTAACTAAATCTTTCAGATTTACATAATAATGATGCCAAATGGTGTACCCAGGCCTTGATAAATAAGATGCAACAGCCTTAGATGGCAATTTCTGAAGACACACACACACACACACACACACACACATGTGGTTGACAGAGAGCCATACGGACTTGTTATATTTCACTTACAGATTGTATGAGTTACTAAATTATAATAGCTACTGTAGTGGCAATCTGTCCACAAATAATGCCAACTGGGTGAAATCTGAAGCCCTTTCCAACTCTTGCTGGTGCAATAATGAAGTCCGCCGCCGTCGCACATTTAATCCTTTATTGTAGACATTTAAGATAAAAGCACGTACAAAAAGACCGACTTGAATGATTAAAAGCCAGAACGACAAGATCTAAAAACATTACTCTCACACAGCTGAGGTGAAAAACTGTTGGCTTCCCGGATCCAGATTTCCCTCCACCCACCTGTGATTCCCTTTATTAACTCCAATTAACCACCCGCAAACAGGTGCGCAGGTGACGTAACAGACAACATTCACGCAGACCTACCGCACACACGCCCACTACACACATACCAAACATATATAGCCAAATTGGCCATTACACACCGGCCCCTAATTGTTACTGTATAATAACATAACATAACAATTTCCCACATTAGTAATGAGCCAATGACAAAATTAATCAATGATGTCTATAGGGCAAGTGTGCATTTCAGTTAATGTTCTTGTCCAGTAAGTGTTCATGAAGTAGGTCAAACCAGGTAGAGGGTTCTGCTTCACAAAAGCCTTAATCAGCCTCCTCCAGCTGTTGCCGTAGAAATGCCACAATCTCCCGGTGCCTTTGATTTTTCATAGCTTTATCTGATTTAAAAGATTGTCACAGGCTGGGCAGTACAGACCATCATAATAATCATCAATTGTCAATTCATGTCCATTGAGCTGCTCTGCATCTCCTCCCTCATCTCTGTTCTTCTCCTGTAGGTCAATCTCCAGCTCTTCTTTCTCACTCTCGGATGCATCTCCAAACTCGTCTCGTACTGAGCCTCCATCTGCTGCAGCTCTTCTTAAGCTTAGACATGGCTTCCAGCTTTGCTCCTTGAACTCTCCGCCAGTTTGAGCCTCTGCTCCCGCCTTAGCTCCTCCACCTTCTGCTCCTCCAGAAGCTTCCTGTGTGCCTTTTCTCGGTCTTCTTGTTCTCCCTTTTCCTTCTTTTCTTCTTCTTTTCTTTCTTCTGTTAAGTTCAGCTGAACTGTTCATGATTGTTATAAAGTTGAGATCTTCTCTGAATGTTTCGGCTTGTCATCCGCTGACTTTCATTGAAGGTCGGGCTATGTTGCTGTTCAGTAATTCCTCTTTGTGAGCAATGGTTACTCTGTTGGCTGGAATAATGGGACAGCTGCTCTCAGTCTCATTGCCTCCTTTCACAGGTCCATTGACAACCCAGCCGAGTAAGGTTCTGACGGCATAAGGTCCTTCACCATTGCTGTGTATCACTTGCCATGGTTCCATCACTTTTGGAACATTGGTCCCAATTAAAAGCTCCACCTCAGCATCAATTACAGGAATTTCCACTGAGCTTAAGTGTGGCCAAGAACTTAAGTTTTCCTGTAGTGGAATGTTGTCACGCGACACAGGCATCTTAGACTGGGTGTACACTTCAGGCAGCTCAAAGTAGGTGGTACCAGTAAGGGCAGCTATCTCCAGTCCTGAGATAACATGACTGTCAACAAGCTTTTCTTGATTCATAGTCCTCAACAGAATTTTAGCACTCCTTCCTCTGACCTTTAGCTCCCTCATGAGTCGCTCAGAGCAGAAAGTAGCTGTGCTGCCAGGATCCAAGAATGCATATGTGGTTAGCAATTTGCTGCCGTTCTTTGCCTTAATCTGTACAGGCACAATTGCCAAGACACTGTCCTGTGCTCCGGCCCCTATATGGCCACATGTCTTGGGAGAAACTGCATGTCTGTTTCCTGATGCTTCCTGCTGTGTGTCCTCGGAGGTTATTTTCTTCTCCTTTGATGGATGTGAAGGATGGTAGGATGTTTCAGATTACACAAATTGCAGGAATGACGCCTATGACAATCCTGCTAATGTGTCCACAGATAAACACCCAAAACAAACACCTTTCTCCTTCAGGAAGTTAATCTTTTCACTGTGCAGTAACTTCTCCATTTTGGGACACAACTCCAATTTGTGATCCTCTTCACACAGCGACACAACACTCTTATTGGTTCATCAGGTAAGTGTTTCTCATTTTGCATTTGAGTTTGAGGTTGAGAATTGACAGCTGTGATGAAAGTAGCAAAACTGCTTCCTTTTCCTGTATAGCTACTTGTGAGACTTTATTTCCTTCTTTATGCTTAAGTGATGAGGTAAATGTGTCCTGAATGTTTCCATAGGTGGATTGGAAGCAATAGCCACTTGCCTTTCATTAAGTTGACAATATCACTGAAACCTACTTGGCGACGGTGCTTCTCCTGAAGCTCATAAGCCGTGTTTCCTCCATTTTTCCCTCCATTTATATGGTAGCTTCGAGACAAGAGCACGTATGTTGGATGGCATGTTCATCTCTGACATGTAGCTGATGTCCTCCATAGCATTGCAGCAAACACGTAAAAACAAGCAAAGCTTGCAAGCTTCAATGTCTTCTGATTTTACTGATGGCCATCCAAGAGCTTTCTCCATGTATGCAGTGGCTATTTTTTGGTTATTCCAAAGTGTTCTTGTAAGAGGGTCCTTGCTCTTTGGTACCTCTGTCTGGTGGCATATGTTGACAGCTCTTAACCACCTCCCTAGTTGTCCTTTGGTATATTGCTCCAAAAAGTATAAACAGTCTATGTTGCTTGCAGCCTTTCTTTCCACACCATGTTCAAATGCTCTAATAAATGCGCTGTACTCAGAGGATCTCCATCAAATGTTGGTATGTCTCGTGGAGGTAGTGATGATGAAGAATGTTGTTGCACTAGTAGAGCTGTTATTTCATTCTGTCGTTGCATGATGGAAGAAGATTGCCTTGGTCCACATTAGTTTGCATCAGGTCACATTTTGAATGGATTCCTTTGCGTGAGGTATTGCATGAAAGTTTCCTGAAACCGTTGAGGATGCTTGGTTGAGAATTCAGAACATGAGCTCTTGATCCATATTTTGTGAAAGTGTTTCCTTATGCTGCGCTCCCATTGATATGGCAGTTTCGTCACCTCCTATTGGTGAATGAGTGAACTGATGATTTAAGTCTGTGGCTGTGCTCCATTAGCACTGCCGCATTGCCGCCTCTACTGGTGAATGATGAACTGATGATTTGAACATTGTGGAACAAATTCCACAGCAGAGGGTCTGAGAGGAGCATTTACGTTTAAAACTTTGCAGATACGAATTCATTCCATCTGAGTGAGCTCTGGAGCTCTGCACATCAGAACCTCTGTAGACATTAACCTTTGCAGTTTGAACTGCATTTGACATTGCAATTCAGCAATTCCCTTTTCTGTCGGATGTGCTCCTCCTGAGCATCCAGTTCATGTTTTTCTTTAAGGCAGCTGCCTTAGCCATGAGAGCAGCCCTTTCCACCTCTGCTTTTAGGCAGGCAGAGGAAGTTAAAGACCTTGAAGACCTATGACTGTACTGGCCAGTTGATGAGCTTTTTTGAAACCACATTAGAAACACTGCCCCGGACCAATATCATCAGTGATCACAGTTGTGGCTGGTGCAAGTTTGAGAACAGTTGTGTTTAGTAACAGCATTGTCATCATCATCATTACTCCCTTTGTCAAGCAACCACGTTTCATTTTGTATTATTGCTTTATTTCTGTGCATTTGGGTTTCAAACCATTCATTTTGTTTTGACATTTCATCTTCAGGTAGCCATTGTTTCAATAAGTCATGCAACTGTTTAGTTTCCACACAAAGTTTCAAACACATTTCATACTTTGTTTGCACCTCAGACACATTCCCTTTGAAAGCATCAATTGCTTAACTTCCTTGTTAGTTGTATAGTTCTTTATTCCAGAATTCCTTTCCTTTTGATGGATATTATTTGTAATTCCAGCGCTTTGGCCGTTAGTTTGACCGATCTTTACCAAGTTCATTTTCCGTTTCACTTTGATGACAGCTGCAGACACGTCACTCATTTTGATATCGATATAGCAGAACTGCTGAAAGCTTTATTAAGAATTGTAGCAGGATGTACCTGTATCCCTTGTATGAGAAGGCCATCTCTTCCACACAGCTTGTAACAATCTTGTTTTGTCCTACCGTGATTCTCCTGCGGTGCTTCGCGCAGCGCTGTCTCTCAGTCCCGAGTGAGTGGAATCAGCTGACGCTGAATGAATGGAGCGCGGCGCTGTCCTTCCCCTTCAATCCGATAGTTCAGTCTTTTGAAGCTAGTTTTTCAACATATGTAGTGGCAATCTGTCCACAAATAATGCCACTGGGTGAAATCTGAAGCCCTTCCACTCTTGCTGGTGCAAATAATGAAGTCCGCCGCCGTCGCACATTTAATCCTTATGTAGACATTTAAGATAAAAGCACGTACAAAAAGAACCGACTTGAATGATTAAAAGCCAAGAACGACAAGATCTAAAAACATTACTCTCACACAGCTGAGGTTGAAAAACTGTGTGGCTTCCCGGATCCAGATTTCCCCTCCACCTCACCTGTGATTCCCTTATTAACTCCAATTAAACACCCGCAACAGGTGCGCAGGTGACGTAACAGACAACCATTCACGCAGACCTACCGACACACGACGCCCCTACACACATACCAAACATATATAGCCAAATTGGCCTTACAGCTACAGTATAATAATGGCATCGTTGCAATATTACAATGAGATAAATGTCAGTTGCAGAGATAGAAAGATTTTTTCAATACATGTTCTCTCCATCGGCCTTATCTCACTGTTGCCATACCACATCTAATGTTGACACAGAAGCAATCTCAAGCCAGAGATGCCCAGTAAACTATTGATAGTGGACTTTGCTACACTGTTTTAATGTCTCTCACAGGGTGACCTCTTCTGCCCTGCAAAGCAATCGCTGTGTTTGTCTGAGGAGAGGCCATGAATACTGGATCTCCCACCTGCTGCTTAAAGCAGAACGCCATCGCCACAGGACTGATTGAGGAGACATCTTCCGCTCCAACGGCCAGTGTAGACAGAATGATGGAAGCCGCTAAGGGAAGCGATCCTCTTTTCTCTGGCCTTAGTGTCTGGCTGGCAGCCGGTCAATCGTCTGTGACTTTGTAATATACAATTGGATTCCTCTTGACTGCCATAACATCCTTTTGCAGATTAGACACTGGGTGACCCGCCAAGGTAGGTTCGAACATATTGACTCCCATGCATATGCAGCAGCTCCCTGTCAGCGGGGACTGGCCAAGCAGAGAAAGAGTGCGGTCGCGGGGTGCTGCTGCGGGGACCGTTGACGAAGAAGGACATGCAGCACGCTTTCCTTTTCGACAGAGACTCACTTGAGAAAACCTCATCCATTCCCTTCAGAGATAATGTATGCACCTTTGTAGGCCGCGCCGGTGCTCGCGGCGCGGCTGACAGAGGATGTCCAGCAGCGCGACAGAGATGGATTTTTCCCGTTTTACAAAACAATGCTCTATGCACATGAAAGTAAGAGGAGAGATCCTTCAAGTTGCAACGGCTTTGCCGCAACAAGGCCTCCCACTGACTGAAAAGGCTTCCAGGTTTTATCTGTGAAAATATTCCAAACACTGATGGGTCTTTTTGCATCTCTTTATTCCAGGCGGAGACACATTCCCACAATACAAAGCTGTGCGGTGTCTCTTTTTTTTCTTAGTACATCATCTCTCTTGACTCTATTCAATGTTGTCGTCGAGAAAGACACACAACACCTCCGAGTCCTCATTTATTCATAAAAGTAGTGAAGACTTTTGCAAAAATGTTTGTTTTAAGCTCTAAATTATTGTGTGGAAGCATTTCATCTAGAATACAGTTTTTCCTATTAAGAAAGAGCACATTTTGAAGGCTGGATGTCCCCGCCTCCTTCCCCACGTCTCTGACTTATTGTTGCAACCGCTTCCGACTCTGTTTAGCTATTTTTATTCCCACATTTTTTTTTTTTTTTTTTGTCTCCAATTCTTTCATCCAATTTCCTTTTAGACACAAAAGGTATCTTTGTAAAAGAATAGGAAGAAGAATGACAAGTCCTGAATAGCTTGAGAAGTGTGTCAGCGGGTGTCATTTGGAAACATCATCTGAATATTGTTTGATGAGCAACCCGAAAAAGATTTCACATCCTCCATTTTATTAAATAAAGCGGCTGTTTTTTCAAAGTATTTCAATGATCCCACTACCTTAACTATTTATCATACATACAGATCATCCGAGCTGGATAGTATTTGCCACAGTGATGAAAAAAAAAAAAAGACCCAATTGTTATGGAGTGAGAGCCGAAAGTGCCTTATCAGGGTGACCGTTTGAGGCAAATACAGGTCTGGTGTTGACACAGAGCCCTTGTGGGACTGACCTCAGCTGAGGAAGTGACACAGAGCCACAGCAGAGAAAGATTGGCCCAGGTGTGACCCCTGACCTCCGGGGAAGTTATAACTAGAACACTGAGCTCAGTTGTGATACTTTATCTTAATTTAAACCCAGGTTGTCTCGGCCCCTATGGCCCGGACGTTGACTCTCTGTAAAGGTGGCAGAGCTTTTTGTTACTTTACAGAAACTCCTCAAGGTAACAGCTAAAACAAGGTTATCGGGCTCAGATGCTTCATTTAATGTGCTTTTCAAACAAAAAGGTGAGCTTAAGTCGCAGAGTTCAATATGCTATTATGGATACAATGCTTTGCATTGATTGACAGTATTAAATACTCATCACTGCTGTTGTCATGGGAGGACCTTTTAAGTCCATTTTCTTTTCCTTAAGTGTTTCTTTTATGTTTTTACATAAAGAGAAGTATTACATATCGTGGTTTTGATTGAACAAACATACATAACCTGATGTTCCATGGCGTAATATGATGCCTTGACTAAAGAATCTTTTCAAGTTGAATCAACATGCTGTACTTCCATTTCCTCAAACTGGAACTGGATTGTCCTTTTTTTTAATTATCTCTATATTACTGTCCCATCGTCCTGTGGGGTTCTGGGACCCGCCTGATAACACGTCCACATGCCAACAGGGACAGCCAGGGATTTTACTTTTTTACTTCACAATCAAGCTCTGGATCATTCACTGACTCACACCAGTTAACAACCAGCACTCCCATTAGGGAGCATGTCACCAAGCACGCACCCAACATGACTTCACTAACTAATCCACTCCAAACAACCAACAATGGAAATGTGGAAGCATTACGGAACACAGTATAAAACAACAACACCACTAACAAAGCCATGTCCATAAAGTCGGTTGCCCTGGTGCATGCTGGGATGCTGCCTTTCAAGCCTCGATGCCAGGATGCTAAAATATAAACTCATACAAACTACAGATTTTAGTTTGATCCTCATTAGAATTTTAAAAATGCATGTCTTCAGCCACCAATTAACTGTAATTCAAATAAGAAATAACACTTTGGTCGAAATTATTTAATAATAAAGGCTGTTGCAATTGCAAAATGTACAAGAAATGAACAACAGAATTGCTGTAGAATTTTCTGAATATCATCCATACACGCCTGTGGCTTCGGTGGACTGGTGCTTCGAACCACTGCACATCAAAGTGTCTTTGAGCAAGACCAAATTGCTGGATGTGAGTGTATGAGAAGCATTGTGATGCATATATATATATATGCAATACATAGGTTTAGGCTGCTTACCAACCCTAAGTATAATGAACATCACACAATATTACAGTATGCAATTCAGCACCAATGCCACTGAAGCTTTACAGTACAACTGTATTATTGCAAAGCATCTGTATTGGATAACATTGTTATACTCTGTCATGGAAGAAAGATGTATTTCCCTCTTCTTTTTTTGTTGTTTATTAAGAATAGGCTTACAGGGTGCCACAAGCTGTACAAATTGTAAAGCCAAATTTTTGGTTTTGGGCTATATAAATATTGTCCTGTCATCTACGTACAGTGTGTCATTATTTTTGGGTATTTCAGGTGTTTCACTCTCCTTGCAGACTTAATCATCATCCATCAACACCCATGAATGGGCCCCCGTGCTTTGATGAGTGGCTCACTGTGCTATTAAAAGAGTGTTGGAAATAACACAAGATAGGAAAAACAGACAAAAACAAAATATTCCATCAAATTACTGAGACATTACACACTCTAAACAGAATGGATGAATGGAATGGACTGGTGTTATTAGCTCGTGGGGCTGCGTTTAACACGGTCGACCACAACATGTTACCAGACAGACTGGAACACTGGGTCAGACTTTCCGGCACAATGCTAAATTGGTTAGTAATTAGCAATGTATTTGCTAAGCAGAATTATACATTAATGACCTCTGAAATTATCATACCTTATTATCCCTGACTAAATATAGCCTGTGCTTTTCTTCACATCATTATTTTATTTTTTTCTCACAGATTGGGAACTTGTTAACAATAAATGTAAAAGTAAGAAACTCTCAACATTTTTCTGACAATATGCAGCTATTTAGCGCTTTGACTTTAAGAAAAGCAGTGAATTAATTCCTCCCTCCGTGTCAAGAGGATTTCTCTGGTGTTTGTCATCAGACAATTGCTTAAGCTACATCCTAGGAGAAATAACTTCATTCAATTCAATTTCCTTTAATTAGTCACAAACAATAATTCTTCTATTTTCTAACTTCTTGGACGACGAGGGAAAACAAATTCCTTTTATGTTTGCAAAGGATCGAAAGTGGAACATCTTTGCAGTTTTACAGCCAAACTCACCAGAGTAAAGGCCTCAGATTTTGTTGCTTTCATTTCATATCACAGTTGATGCGTGTACTGTACATTATACAGAGATTTATGTGCATACAAGATACAAGTTGATGACATATTAATCAGTGGATGCTTCCAGGTATAGCCTACTTTTGATTTGAATAAATATGAGATAACCAGCTTGCAACACAACGAGGAACAGAACATTTAACACTGTTGTTCCCGGCCAACTCTCAACTCCCAGGCTGATTAAAATCAAATGAAAACAGGGAAGACATTGCCCAAAGCTTACTAGATGTTAAATCACAACATTCTCTCCCTGTATTTGATTCGTACCGAGAGTCTACTCAGCTGAAAAATACAAATAAAATGTTAAATTGTGGCCTATCACGCATGCAAATGAGATGCGTTAAAGCCTTACAGCGATGTAGTGCTGTTTTGTTGTCACTGTAGTGTTTTTTTAACAGTTAATGACATTCATACACTTCTGCCGAAACAAACAAGCATCACAATATGTATTGAACATAGGGTTGGGTACTGGGCACCGAAGTAAACACTAGTTACGAGAACGAATAAGAACTAAGATTTCGGTGCCTGACTTGTTTTTTTTCCTGAAGCATTGCTGCTTAAATGTTCTTCCTTAAAATACAGGGGGCATGAGTATGCACCCCCCTATGTTAAATTCCCATAGAGGCAGACACAACCGTTTTCTATTAGGATTATACTGAGCTAACTAGCTACAGTCAGCGGTTAGCGTTACTTTAGCCGCATATAAAGCTTTCTGTCCATCAGAAACTTCATAAATTTCCAAGAGTCACGGCAGAGCAGCCTGAGGACATCAGAGGGAAGACCAGAAAACATTTCCTTCTTAAAGTATGATCCAGTTACGCCAAAATCACTGTTAGTAATGTAAAGTGTTACCCAACTGATCGCCAAAAGTTACATAATGCGAGGAATCTGGAAGTGGGAATTACAGAGGCACCATTTCCCCTACTGGAAATAAATGTACGATTAAAATTATTTTGAAGCAGATAGATAGATAGATAGATAGATAGATAGATAGATAGATAGATAGATAGATAGATAGATATTGATCCCAAAAAATGGGTAATTATGGTGTTACATCAGTCATACAGCAGAGAATATAAATATAAAAAATGTAAAAATATAAACAAAAAGCATGAGACGACTAACTTAGCTTAGCATAAAGACTGGAAACAAGAAGCATGGCTCCGTCAAAAGGTAACACAATAGTCGAGTCAAGTGTTTTTTATTGTCATTTCAACCATACACACTGCATATAGTGAGACAATGGGTCAGGTGGCGTTACCCGCTGAACACACTGTTACATTTAAAATATATAAAAACGCATTTGAGACATGCTACATTTAGTGAACACACAGTATAGCTTGTACATAAAGTGCAGTGTACTAATTAAAGTTGAGCACTTAAGACAGACAAGGGACAGGACAGACAACAGACAACAAAAGACAGAACATAAGTACATTTGTAACAGAGCATTGATTGTTAGAAGTTGGGTTCAATCTGCATATTACTTCACCAGTAACTCAGTCACTTTCTGGAGTCTGCACTGGTTGCAATATAAATGGTAAGCCAACTGTTCTTTTTCTGTGCTGACACCATAAATCCCCAGTTATGTTAACTAAATTGTATAAATGAGTGATAATCAAAATTCAGACTTGTTTCAAGCTTCTGGCATTTTTTGTCCATGTGATGGTTTGTGTGTCTCTGACAGATACAAACACATCCAGTAAAAAGGAGAAGAAAATCCACTGGATACTGCTCTGATGCTGTACTTAAAATGAAATACACTGCCGTTGTTCATGGGTGCATAAATTTTATTGTCCAACTGATCTTCGGGACACAGTGGGAGCTCTGCTTGACTTGTTGCATCTTGTCCGGGCCAGTGGGTAATGACTGATATCGGCCCACTTTCCTCCCGCCCGATTTGACCGGAGCCAAGGCGCTGCCTGGGCCCCTCGCTATGGAAACAGCTCCTGTAAGCCTATGCCAAATGGATCTAATTCTAGGTGACACATTTAGCGCATGATTTAGCTTGCAGACCTACAGCTGTGTCACTGACACTCAAGACAAGACCATTGGGGCATCCCATGAGCATAATTAACCCCTTCATTATGGAAATAAGCAAAAACATTAGGAATAATTATGGCATGCTGGATTGTCGGGCTGGATTAAAGCAGATGTGGCGGCGTGCTTGGATGACTTTGAGCTGTCGGTTTCACTGGAGCCAGAGATGACATCATTCAATGGTCAGGGACCTTGAAATGGGCAAAAAATTAGATGTAAAGGAAGGATTCATGCACTCAAGAAACTGCTCCCAACAAAGGTCCCTCTGTTTGGCTCATCTCATCAATCTCTATTCACCATTGGATTTTTTTCAAAGGTAAAAAAATAAAATATCAAATTATCTCTGATCTTCCATGCGTTAAGCAGAACAGGTGAAGACATTTCTAGGGTATGTTAGGCATAGAGAAATAGAAAATGTGGTCTCAATTGATAGAATAATTTGATAGAAAAGAGATCATTATTATATACTGTGAACCTGAAAAGCCAACTACTAGGATTACCTTGGATTTTATGAAACAGATAGACACAAAAAACAGGTGATGAAGCCAACCACCAGTGCATCAAAGTGTAAATGTTCGAAAGGCCCTTGTATAGATGTCTGATATTGGATGTCAGATCCAGTCTAAAGGCTAAAGATTGGCCTTTTCACTCAGCTGTAAAGCAACTGGATCACACCTTATGGATCTGTTTAGCTGAGTCAGCATAGAGGTTTTTTTCATGTAATGATAAAGTGAAGTGATTATCAAAGTGTTTTGTGCATATTAGCCACCCAGGGTTCCCATTAATATAACTAGTAAACATCAGGAGAGAGTCAGTGGATTAAAATAGAGCATCACACATCTCACATTTGAAGATACTAGTTTGATGCTCACATAAAATTGTCCAACATTTATACATTTAGAATTTAAGAATGTATGAATTTGCAAAAAACATCAGCTTTCAAAAGTCCTTTATCAGTGTACTGCATGTGCACTGAAGGCTTACACCCAGGGGCGGGGCTAGAAGGTGGGGCACGAGGTTGCACAGCACAGGGTAGCACAGCCCCCCCCCCCCCCCCCCCCTTGTATACGATCGGCAATTGTGATTTTCCATAGAGTGGCGAAGTCCCTCCCAATCCGGTGGACCGCCATGAGACATTAATTTGGAAAAAACATGAACGGTAGTGAATAGGGAAAGACAAGCCATGAATTACAAATATGATGCTCGTAAGTTTACATGATCATTTTGCAAGTCAGGAAAGTCTCAGTTAAGGGAAAAATACATATCTAGAAAGACTACCCACTTCAAAGACACATGGATGATGTCTCGCTGTATCGTACCGGGATGTAACACTGCTCACACTCCTTCTTTCGCTTCTCACTTCTCTAATGATAAAATCTTCGCTGGATAAAACACATCAGTGAAGAGATAAAATGACATGTGTTGTGGAACAGAGCTAAGCTAGCCAGCTAGTGAGCGAGCCGAGCATCAAGCAAGGTGACGTTTGCTGCGGGAGACGAGCGATGTGTTTCTCTGGGCGGTTTCACTCAACACTAAGTGATACGACCACAAACATCACGAGTGTAGTAATCCATGGCTCAATTCAAAGGGGATCAAAAACTAATTTGTCTCTCCCCATTCACCACCATAGTTTTCCCAATTAAGATCCCAAGGGAAGGGACTTATGTCTTGGATCAGAGTTCTGTCACTTGGCTGCCTCTTCGGCCAATCTTCCCTGCCCTTGTCACATGACCAATGTTCCCATGATGACTATTCAAAATTCTGATGCACTGGAATTGGTTTTCTTCTTTTTTTTTTTAAAAGTGGCAGACTGAGCCTCTTGAAAATGTGTAGTATATTTGCATATACAATTTGTTTAAAAGGAAAACAAAATTTTTCATTTAGCAGAATTGCATTGTCTTGTTCTATGCGATCCAATATTTCCTATATTTGTAAGCAGATTTTCTATGCTATATTCTGATAAAATGTCCCTCAGCCCCCCCTCTCTGACTGATTATCGGTGCCCCTGCTTACACTTCACACTTGTGTAAGTTAGATATTGAACCATATTTGGCTTCCAAAAACCTGATGTCACAACAATGTTATGAATCCCATTTTTGCATACTGTAAATGAGTTAGTCTGAGATTCAAGGTGAGCACAGAGAAACTTTCCTCGTTCGGCAGATGCATGTGCAAACAGCCTTCTAGCATCAAATTCAGTTTTATCCACAAAACAAAAAGAAAAGGTCAATGTTCTTACAAACCAAAAATATCCAGCCACTCTGCATTCAAACCAATTTTCACATAAATCTTCAAATCAAATTCAAATTAGCCGTTCCTCCCTCAACCCGAGCACTAAGCAGTCACACTTTGAAATAAAAGTGTGGAGCGGATTGTGCAGTTTTCAGCAAAAAAAAACTGCTCTTACCGCCTGGCAGTGAACATAGTCTATTTTGACAATTTTTTCATGTAAATGTGCACATATACATTGCTTACTCTTACATAATTAATAAGGTATACTTTATTAATCCCGCAAGGGAAATTACAATGCATACAATTACAACCATACCAAGATTACAGAGTTCCATTCAATTAATGGATAAAAAAAGAGATATATACTGTGTATATTTTGTTTCAGTGCAGTAAATGTGGAGACCTTAAGGGACCTTTAGCTCTTGCAGTGATGTGGGTTTCCACATAAGACACACTCCTGCCTAAAATGTAAATGTGTATCTGAGCATGTTTTCTGAGGGGGAGGATTTTCCCTTAATGGTATAGTGACAGTGGACAGACAGGAAAGGTGGGAGAGAGATGGGGGATGACACGCAGCAAAGGGCCACAGGCTGGAATCGAACACGGAACGCTAGGCCTACATGGGGGGCGCGATCTAGGCCATGATCATGTTTTTTTCTGACTGCAAGTTAGTCGTGTCCGTCCCTGTGTATTTGACCCTCACCATCACATAAACGGGAAAAGCTTGTGCTTTGACATGTGTGTTGTGTTGTGTTCACATTCTATGTACTATTGTGTAATATGGATTGTCTATATTGTAATTGTATAATCTCTGTTCTATGTCTATTCATGTTGACCAAACCAAAACGGGTCAGAAGTGTCATCAGAGTCCGGTTTAAGGGCTCGGAAATCGGAGCAGAGGGAACGAGAGGGGGAAACGTGGCAAAAGATACTCGTTTTCAGACCAAAACGTAGCAATGTAAATGGAGCCTTAGTTCAAGCAGAGGTTCTAGATCAGTGGCGTGGTTGTGGTTTGATTCCCTGCGTGCTGTTTGCTCCTGTTTCCCTCTTATTTCTTCTGTTTTCTGTTGTCTTCATTGTCTCCCGTTTCTGTCTCTTCTCTCCCTTCCTCTGCATTCTCGTTCCATGTCCATGGTTGTGTCTACAGTATCGGTGTATTCCTACTGTTTCTAGTGTTTCTGGATTTTTCTTTTATTGCCTGTCTGTTTTTGGATCCTGCTTTTGTTATTAAAGCTTTTTTTTTGGTTCTATCAACCTGCCTACTGGTCTACTGTATTTGGGTCCTCCTTTCAAATTTGTTAATGGGATTAACCCAAAGACATTGGTGCGATCACATGTCTACGAGTTACCAATTAACCTGATACTAGACTCAGTTACAGCCTGCATTTCACAGTTAACTCTCAGGTGAACAAAACTGTGTTCATGCTCGACCGGCTGATGACAATACCCCACTTACAGTGTATCAAAGTAACAATTTAGCCTCAGTCGCTGTATCTTACTCTTCTCTGCTCCGAGGAAATTCAAGTCACTTGTATTAACCTCTGATCCTGCATGTTGATCATCTATTATGCAAATCATGGACAAATTTGAGATTTATCATACTGAGCACAGTGTCAATGACATTTATGAATGGGAAGGCACAGCTGGGAAGTAGCCCTTCAGCATATGTGTGTGTGTGTGTGTGTGTGACATGAGTGTATTTAATAGGGAGCATTGATGTGGGTGTATGTGTATTGGGGCTGTTAGAATTCAATAAGGCAGATGGGCCTTTTTAGAGTATTATCTTTATTGCCAAAGAAAGGGCCAATCTGTTCCTCTCTTTTGCCAATAATACACATCAGTATGTAGAGCACATCATCCATTTTGCTTATGTTTTCCGATGCACTCACATTGTGTTTATTCTCTCTTTGCCTTTAGTTTCCATTGGTTACAACCGTTGATGAAAAGAGAATGAACCTGAACTCCCTTTCACAGCCCGAAATTGAACTTGAGAAACACAACAGCGGTGTATTGTCAGTGTTCAAGAGAGAGGAGAAAAAGCATGACCCTTTTAGTGTGAGGCTTTTACTGCAGGGATTACTATGTTTCGGCTTGACAGCGAAAGCCAGTCATGGCGCAGACAGCCTCGGTGGAGTAAGGAGAGAACGGAGATGATCCACCTGTACCGTGGCTCTCTGAGGGCTGGCTAAGTCAGAGCTGTGTGCTTTCTAAATGACACAAGCACCTTAGCTTTAAATACCACTAAGCATATTCCTCCTGTTCAGCCTGGCAGAGAGGATTCACACCTGCAAAGCTGAGTGCATATTATATTACAATGAGAGCAGGGATGACATTTAAGGAGAATTTCTACTCCTTTGGAAGGGATAATGCCAGGCTGAAGACACGTTTTAGTACCAGATGTAGTTGTCATGTGATAAAGGCGCCTGCAAAATCAACAGATGGGTGTGATTTAGAGAGGAGTAAGTAGTAAAGAAAAATAAACACAAAAAGGGAATGGAAAAGGAAAACATGCCAGTAAAGCAACGTTTGCTGACATCTAGACAAGTTTTGGCGATATTTCTCCTGGCACATCCAGAATAATAGTCTCTGAAGAGAAGATTGCTGTGGATAGATGACTGAAAAAATATTGGATGAAAACCTATCCATGCATTTTCTATAACTGCTTGTCTTGTGCAGGCTCGCAGGGGCATATTTTATCTCCAATGGTAAATATCACATTTGATTAGTGTGGCTATCAGCAGACCAAGACAAGCTCAATAGATCTAAGACTGAGCGCTGGTCTGGGGGGTCTGCTCTGTGTTTTCTCTGCACAAGAGGCGTGGCCATTGGGCATAGTTCAAATGACTCAGAACGCAATTGGATAGTCCTTCAACCAATCAGAGCAACGATCCGGGGGACGTAGAAGCGACTGCGGCATCAACGGGTTGCTGCGCTTCACAAGAAGCTGCTTGGTCGCTTCTCTATCGTCATTGTGTTAAACCAGCCAATAGCACGCCAGCTAGATAAGCCGGTTTGTGATTGGTTCCCGCAAAATTGTGACCTGAAGCAGGAGAATTAAAGGTGCAGGTTTCCAGGACGAGCTGCAGGGCACAATCAAATCGCCGGCAGAGTGGGCGGGGCTTACCCAGTCTAACAGTAGCGTGTTAAGTCCTTTTCGATTTACAAAATAGTTTCATTATTATTTCACCATTTTGGACTCTGCCATTGTCCAATTTATGTTACCAAGTGCAAGGCATGTTGGGTATGAACTGGGCAGCTCACACGTCCATCTCCATCTTTTAGCCATGCTAGCGCCATGGCTCCGGGGATGGCAAAATCGGTTGGTCCTAGACCCCACTCCGCAGAGATATATCTCAACAACCGTTGGATGGATTACCTTAAAATTTTGTCACAGACATCCATGATGCATGGTAATGCTTGGCTGTATGACCAAAAATTAGTATCAAAGTATTTTTTAAAGATTCTGGCGTTTCCACCGTATATCACAGTATTTTCCTTCTTTTGCTTGACTGGCCCTTTAAATAGGTTAATGGCTGATTCTTCAGTCAGGAGTAGCGTACATAGAACACAATTTTTTTTTAAATATCAGCATGTTTACTAACATTGATTATTAAAGGGTTTGCTTTGCTCCACAACATTATACAATAACGTTATATGAAAACATGAATATTTCATGTTTTCATGTAACATATTCATAAAAACAGTTCCAAAATGTAAACTATTTTTATTTTGCAAACTACGAAGTAGTAAAATTAACTGAAATGAATACACATACAAACCACTTTAACACTGTTTCCCTTTCAAAACAAAATAGTTGTGGGTAAGTTAGGTTAAAATGGCCAAAAAAAAGTGAATAAAAAGTAACAAATCGGTCTGAGATTTTTGCCAATTTGGTTTTAATCCCATCATTGAAACCACCATTACTGTAATCAAAACAAGCAGCGTCATCATCCATGCTCTGGTTGGTAGGGTCAGGCATTTTGGGAACTGTAGGAAATCAGAATGAGAAGAGAAGAAGGAGAAGACTCAGGTGGGGAGAAAGTAGTCACACCGATAAATTCAATTAGGTAATTACAGCAAGTAAAACACCACAATTTGTTGCAAAGCAACTTCTGTGCTGAACACATTAGTGGGAGAAGAGTTGATTAAATTCCTTTAAACAGAGGTCACATGTGTCCTGTTGAAATAGAAGTGATTATACAGCCTGTTATCAAAACTGGAACAGAAAACCCAAGATTGAACCGTGTCATTTGTTGACACCATGTTGCTAAAAACAGCGTGTGTGTGTCAAATGTATTAGCATTCTGGCACATAGTGTTAGCATGTGGTGCACTTGTGCATGCTCGTAAATAAACACAAGCATGCTTGTGCATGTGTGTGTATTTGAGTAAGTGTGTGTGTGTGTGTGTGTGTCTGTGTGTGTGTGTTGCGCAGCTGAAATGTTCCCAAATGAGGGACTTATGAATATGCATCAACACATTTGACTGCATATCATCGTCAGGACTCAGTGCCAGTGACTTAGGCCAAATAAAGACTGTGACTGATCCTGGGACAAGCCGGAGCTAAGGTCAAGTCAGATCCCATTTATTTTTAGGTCGCCATGTTGGTCTCAGAGCGGTTTGCTGAACAATAAAGGTAACAGCAGATACAACTGGTGACATTCTGCAAAACAACAGTGTGAGCCTGAAGTGATGTTTGGGGTAATAATAACACAAGTTCTTGTTGGGTGTGACATCTATAGTATGAGTTGTTGGAGTCCAACCAGGACCGGCGGTTGCTAAGGGCGACCTAGGCGATGGCCTAGGGCGTCAAATGTGTTTGGGGCGCCGTGTCGCCCTTAGGTCCACTTCCCATTAATAATAGAATTAGAACAACCAGCAAAATAAAACATGATTATTAAACATGATCATCCCAGGGTGCCCCTGTCTCATTCAGAGACCAGAGTCTCTAACGGGGCTCTGAGTCTGTCAGGAGGTCTGAGATCTACCGGATCAGCAGAGCAATCACGTACTGCACAGCAGACTGTGGTGCAGGTGGATTATGTTCTGAAATATAGTGCCTTTATTCTTGTAATAGCCAATTATAACTTAATTTTTTCTTAAAATATCACGACTCCTCCAAACCTCAGAGAACACAGATGGGAGGAGTTATATGTTTAATGTGCAGCAGAAATCTTGCTCAAACATCTGAAATATTACAGTCCAGGGGTTTATTAATTCATTAAAATAAATTCATTTATCATTGAGGTGAATAATTGTCATGCACGTTTAAGGAGGTTACAACCCCAACAAAAGATGCAAAAGAGGAGGAAGAATAAATGATGCCTGAGCTACATGTCTGCTGACTCAGATATACAGTAATTACAAACGTTGATCTACAGGAGAATACATAGATGAAAGTAATACAGAATGCATGAGAGCCTTACTGCAAAACATTCCATTATGTTTTGTGTTTGGATTGTAATGTTTCCCTTTACATAAAGATACTTCCAGCATACATTGATTCAGAAAAAGGTAGAAGTAGTTGCATTAAAATTCACCAGAATGCAGGAAATGCATGGACCCCCAGACCCCCACATCATAAGTCACCATGCAGACCTGCAAATCTGGAAACAAAGCACTGGGCCGTGGGTTGCCAGACCAGTTATGATTATGATTATTAGTGGTGCCATGTAACTTAAATGCATGCTAGAAACTAAAATGAACATACTGTACATTGCTACTCTATCACTGACACAGCGCTGTGGAGATCTGGCAGTAAGAGACGGTCTGCCTACTTCCACCTACGTAACATCAATCGCCTCCGCCCTCCCTTACCCCCCACACTGCTGCAATTCTTGTCCACAGTCTCGTCACTTCCCGTCTCGATTTTTGCAACTCTCTCCTCTTCGGTCTCGCTCACAAATCCCTCCACAAACTTCAATTGGTCCAGAATTCAGCTGCCCGCATCATAACTCGAACCCCCTCCATCCACCACATCACTCCTGTCCTCCAACAGCTCCACTGGCTCCCGGTCCAGTTCCGTATCAAATTCAAAATCCTTCTACTAGCATTCAAGGCCATCCACAACCTCGCCCCCCCATATTTGTCTGATCTCCTCCAGCGTCCCACTCCCTTCCGCTCCCTCAGATCCTCTTCCTCCATAAACCTGTCTGTCCCCCCCGCCCGTCTCACCACCATGGGGGGCAGAGCATTTAGCCGCTCTGCTCCCCGTCTCTGGAACTCACTACCCCCCCAAATCAGAAACATTGATTCATTCCCCCATTTCAAATCACAACTAAAAACACATCTGTTTATAACTGCCTATTCCACTTAAATGTCTGTTGCTCCGCCTTTTCTGTTGTATAGTATTTGTTTTGCTGTATAGTATTTGTTTTTCTGTTGTATAGTATTTGTTTTGCTGTTGTATAGTTTTGTTTTTGTTTTGCTGTATAGTATTTGTTTGCTGTTGTATAGTATTTGTTTTGCTGTTGTATAGTATTTGTTTTGCTGTTGTATAGTATTTGTTTTGCTGTTCTTAATTTATGAATTCCCTGTGCGGCGTCCTTGAGTGCCATGAAAGGCGTCTTTAAATAAAATGTATTATTATTATTATTATTATTACTAGGGGGGAGGGGCTGGGCAACCAAAGGGCTAGAGCCAGCCCTGAGTCCAACACACAATGCTCGCATGAATAAATATACAACATCACATATGGATCTCAATAGAGCAGCTACCTCTATTGAGAGTTTTAAATTCCTTTTAAAAACACATCTTTTTGCATTGGCTTTTAACATAAGCTGAGCTGTGACATTTTATTGTAGTTATTGCTTTTGACTAAAGTTTTTATCTGTCGTCTGTTTTTTCTTGTTTTTGGCATGTTCTGTTTTAGAAGGGTTTTTCCATTTATTATGCTTTTTATCTTATGCTGTAATCTGTGTCTAGCACTTTGAGGCAGTAGTGACTCTATGTAAATGTGCTTTAGGAATAAACTTTGACCTTTGACCTTGATGTATATGAAATAGTATATAGCAAATAACGGCAAGTCCATGTGTGGAAAAAAACAAATTCAGATGTGTAAAATGATTTACCTCATACTTCAATCAGAGAAAAAGCAAAGGAATCAGTCGTGGCTTGTTGAATATTGTGGCCATTAAACAACATTTAAATCAGACTTGTGTTCATTTAGAACACAGACACACACAGTCACTTACTGTAGTGCTTGATATTTAGCTCCTACAGCTATAAAATGTCTGTTATGTTAGTAGATAATAATGGATAAAGAGATAATAGCATTTGTGGAGGCGCAGCTATGATTACCCATGCAATGAAATTATATTGAATTCATACTTAAACATACATTTAGTCTTATGCTTCAAATACTTAAGGGATTATTTTTGATTAGAATACAGATGTAGAAACAATAAATAAAAAAAATACATGAAGTTGATTAATTAATGGGAAACCCTCCGACTGTAGATTACTTATAACCTACTGTACTATAATGTAGTATTAAAAAAAGCAATATAAAAGCATGTAATGGCATTATTACAACTTCTCATCCATGTAAAAAGCTGATGTTCAAATTTGACGTTTGACCTCCGAAACATCTAAATCATCTCATCAAAAGGTATGTTTAAGTGCAAATTAAAAACTCTTAATTAAAAACCTAACTAAATTTCTTAGGAATGCAAACTCCATCTACTATAAAAGACTAAATGGTATTGTGTGTATTTCCTTCCTCAAAAAACAGAGTTGCAAAGCCAATTACTATAATATATATATATATATATATAATATATATATATATAATATATATATATATATATATATATATATAGTACATGTGTATATATAGTATATATATATACATTGTGTATATATACATATATATAAATATATACACACACACTACGGTCCAATAGTTTGGGGTCACTTAGAAATGTCCTTATATTTGAAAGAAAATCACTGTTATTTTTCAATGGCGATAACATTAAACTAATCAGAAATACAGTCTAGACATTGTCAATCTGGCAAATGCCTATTCTAGCAGGACACGGCTGATATTTAATGGCATGCCCACATATTTTTCCAGAGGCCCATGTCCAGCAACCATCACTCACTCCTGTGTTCTGATGGTACATTGTGTTAGCTAATCGTGTTAAACGGCTAATTGATGATTAGAAAACCCTTGTGCAATTACATCAGCACAGCTGAAAATTGTTGTGCTGATTAGCAAAGGTAAAAAAAAAAAAGCTGACCTTCCTTTGAGCTAGGTGAGTATCTGGAGCATCAGCATTTGTGGGTTTGATTATACTCTCCAAATGGCCAGAAAAACTCGACGGTCCACTCTTCTTCTGAGAAATGAAGGCAAAGAAATGGCCAAGAAACTGCAGATGTCCCACAACGGTGTGTGCTACTCCCTTCAGAGGACAGCACAAACGGGCTCTAACCAGAATAGAAAGAGAAGTGGGAGGCCCCAGTGCACAACTAAGTGAGAGGACAAGAAGATTAGAGTCTCTAGTTTGAAAAATAGATGCCTCACAGGTCCTCAACTGGCAGCTTCATTAGATGGTACCCACAAAGCGCCAGTCTCGACATCCACTGTGAAAAGGCCACTCCGGGATGCTGGCCTCCCAGGCAGAGTGGCAATGAAAAAAACAGATCTGAGTCAGGCCAATAAAAGGAAAAGATTAAGATGGGTAAAAGAACACAGACTTTGGAGAGTTATGGATAGAAAAAACTAAGTTTGACGTGTTTGGATCACACAGAAGGACATTCGTGAGACGCAGAAACAGTGAAGAGGTGCTGGAGGAGTGCCTGACGCCATCTGTCAAGCATGGTGAAGGTAATGTGATGTTGGGGGGCTGGTAAAGTGGGAGATTTGTACAAGGGAAGGTAAATAAGGAAGGCGATCACTGCATTTTGCAGCAGCATGCCATCTTTGGACAGCGCCTGATTGGAGCCAATTTTCCTCCTAAAACAAGACAATGACCCAAAGAAGCAGTCACCTGATCCCAACCATGAGCTGTTGTGGGAGCAGATGGACCGTACGGTACGTAAGCAGTGCCCATCCAGTCAATCCAACTTGTGGGAGGTGCTTTAAAAAGCGTGGGGGGGGGGGAGAAATTTCTTCAGACTACCTCAACAAATTGACTGCTAGAATGCCGAAGGTCTGCAAGGCTGTAATCACTCCAAATGGAGGATTCTTTGACAAAAGCAAAGTTTGAAGATCAAAATCATTGTGCAACTCATTTGATGAATAAAAGTATGTGTTTTCCTGGAAAACATGAAATTGTCTGGGTGACCCAAAACTTTAGAACGGTGGTTTAGTGTATATACATTTTTATATTATTTATATATTTCTTATTTTTTTTTCTCTTCTTTTGTCTGTTATGTAACCTTGTCTATGTACCTTGTCTGTTTGTTGTGTCTATGTAACCACAACTGTAAAGCGTCTTTGAGTGTCTAGCAATCTCTATAATATATATATATATAAATATATGTACTGTATATATAGTTTTCCTTCCTCAGAAAATAGTTGCAAAGCCAATTTATCAAATGTATATGTACAGTATATTTTTTTAAAGTCCTGTCTATTGCCCCATTCCCATTCATGCTATTCAGTATTAGCTGAAACCAACATAACGCATCATGCTCATAAAAGCAGTGCTCCGTATAGCATCACTAGTGGTTAAAAGACTTCCCAGAGTTCCTTTTAAACTTCTACTAAATGGATCTAGTGATTAAAATAAAAGGCATTGTTCAAGTGCCAAGGTCAAGAATGAATACTGTACCTCACAATAATGCATGTAATGTGTGTGTGTGTGTGATTGAAACAATCATTAGATATTAATTTCCCCCGTCAGAATTACTCTCCGAGCTTCTTTACCTTAATTCCCTCAGAGAAGCTGTCGGGGAATCCACTTCATTCTGCAGTAAGAAGGAAACAGACAAGTAAACAAGTAAAGAAAAGAGAGAATAAAACAAGTGCAGATTCACTCGGATGCTGTTGACAGCGGGGGGGGGCGGGGGGGGGGGGGGGTGCACTGCTACCTGCTAACTTCCTCTAATAAATATCATTGTTTGTCTCCCTTTTACGCAATTAACAGATGTTTTGATCTGGCTGCTTTTTACTTTCATCCACCGTCAGTAATGAGACGTGAACTTCCTGATACACTCTCCATCTCTGAACTCCAGAGACCACACAGAGAGAGAGGGAGAGAGAGAGAGGGAGAGAGAAGGAGGTTAAAATAAATAGATAACATAGAGATGATAGGGCACCTCAACGGGGGGTAAAACCTTGGTTCTATAAAAATACATGACAGCTCTGTCATCTCTCTCGCATCGTGTGCTGCTGTATACAATGTTATTATTAATGCACAAAAAACATGGCATCCTTTCAGTGCCAGTGCTATAATGTGTGTGTGTGACATGTTTTGGAGTGCTCCATGTGAACATAAAAGGTTGCAATGTGCGCGGCTTATCTTCGCCGTCAAGCTGGAGGTTGCAGGGCTGGATATCCTCTAAATGGAAAAAGTGGGACTTTGAATAAAACATTAACATAATAAACATGTCCTGTAAACATGTAAACATTTGTCTTTCCTCATAAAAAGCACATGTGAATGTTCTACATGTGGACTGTGTTCCATGTTTTTTTGAAGTGATTAATTCAAAGGCCCATGTAGTCTTCTGTACATTTTTACATGATACATTTACGTGGCATATGTATGATATGTTTCTGCTCTGTCCATCCAATCTGTTCTCGCTCCCAATTCATAAAATACTGACGCTCGGTCAGTGGCTTTTAGGGTCAGATACCATTGCAAAAATCCCCTCTGACCCTTTAACGTCTGTTCTTCTGATTCTGAGTCTGTAGATCCACCGCGGCCCTGTGAGGTGACGTAGTATTAAGAGGGACCATGGTAGCGCGTAGTATGAAAAACATAAAATCCATATAAGGAGGTTTGTTGGGTGTAGTGAAATGTGAAATGTGACCCTTTCACATGCCATTACCATTTCACATTGACCATTGCACAAGTTATAATTTAAAGGCTTGTGTTTATTCCCTGTAAAATGGTAATGTATTACATATGCGTATATTTATATATAATGTACAGTATATTCATATGTGGATGTGTTTTTGGACATTGCATTTGGGTCTTATTAGGCATCAAATATCAGAAAATCCCATTTTGCATAAACAATTGTGCACGTGTTACATAAATGTAAGACATCTGACAATAGGACGGCTCATTTTGGAAAGAAGTCATGATCACAAATAGTTTGATCAATATTCAAATGACGAGTATTTACCCCCATAACCCACTGATTTCTTCGAAAGATAAGAAAAGGGAACAATAGAATGTCAAAAACAGTGAAACAGTGTAACAAATCAACAGTGACAACACCTTGAACGGTGAAATTTCCCTTTGCTTAGATGAACATCACTATCTGAAAACAACATATCTTGTAATATCTGATGCAAAACTCCACATGAAATGTATTTACATATAGGCATACGTGGTGTTTGGACAGATGGAAATTCCGGACCACACGCGAGACATCAAGCGAAAACAGATATGTCACATCATTTAAGTGTATTTTGTATTACTAATTTCTCAGCTCAAATGCACACAAGTGAGGCAAAGCAGGCTCAGATAGAGATGCTAAATGACATGCTCATATGCCTGTAACCATAACCGTCATTGGAAAGCTTTGAAAAAGAAATAATAAATGAGAACACTGGGCTATTCACTACCACTGTATTCCATTTACAACTAAATGAGTGGGTAAAGAGCAGCAATTTGATAATGCATCAACTCATAAAAGAATCTAATGCAGCATATGTCTTTGAATAAAGCTCTACATGAACACAACAACATTGAAACAACCTTTCTTCTCATGAAACTCCCTAGCAACTATAATTACGATATTATATATGAGCAAAAGAGCTGTGCTTTGTGTGAGATATTTTTCTCACTGATGCCGCCAATGAGGGAAAGCGAGGCGTTTCAAATGTATTGAGCGACTACATGTCATTATTAGACATTTTCCTTTTGAAATGTCATGTTTACACAAATGGAAAAGCTTCATCCATCAAACACTAACTAGCGGAAAATAACACAAAGGACAGAATGATAAATCAGCGCCGTATTAATACAGTATGAGTGCTGCTTATTCATCAGTGGGAGAACCCCAATTATCTAAAGCGTGCATGGAACCTCACTCATGTTTGTGCCCATTAAAGCAGTCAGAGCGTGGCCACGTCTGTTTTCAGAAGAATCTTTTCTTCTTCTTTTTTTTAATTTGTGGTTATTAAGTGAGACTGTGTGTGAATGCTTGGGTGCACTCCCCTCCTTCTATACTGTCAAAGTGCAACGCTGCAGCTAACCTGGCAGTCTGACCACACACACACAACACACACACACACACACACACACACACACACACACACACACACACACACACACACACAACACACACACACACACACCATGGCACTGTGATAGCAGTGCTTCAATTTCATTGGCTCGTGGAGGAATTTAAATGTTATTGTAGTTCCAAACTTCGTCAAATATGTGTTTGATTAATTATTTGCACTGCACCATACTGTGAATTTTATTCTTTTATTCTGGTATTCAACATGTTTTTGATTAAGTGTTTTTAATTGTGGTATTAATTGTTTTTAACTTGTATTTAGTGTTCTTGATTTTGCATTAACATGTACAATTTTTTATAAAACTTTTAATAATACTGTGTTTGATGTTTTATGTAAAGCACTTTGAATTGCACTGCTGCTGAAAAGTGCTATACAAAAAAAAATTGCCTTACCTCGATTTACAGTGTTTGCATTAAAGATGAGGTACACATAATCTCTTGAATTATTTTTAATAAGTCTTTCCAATTACTTACTTACACCACGGAGAAATTAATTTCTGCTGGTCCAGCAGTCCGGCAAGCAAGTTCAACCTGCTTAAGCTTTTGTGCTGGGCCTAATAATGCAGGCTAAATATAGTAAATGTACAAAGTAATGCAATGTAATTTGTATGTATTCAACATATGTATTACTGTATGTCCCACAATGACTGCTGCTTCGTAAGACTGCTGAAATCTGCAGATTGAGGAGGTCGGGGTGTGTGCATGGGTTCCAAAAAACAGCGCTTTTAAGTGGGGGAGCTAACTTTGTGTCCCGGAACAAGTTAGGGGGGTAAACACAAGACTTTCACCCAGGGAAATGGGTGTTTGTGTCGGCTAGCGGCTGGTCTTTTAACCCATGTCACTCCCCAATGTGAGTCGAGTGCACATGTTAGTTAAACGGTTTATGGCATAACGTGTCACACTGAAATTTGTGAAATCCATTAAATAATTAACTTTTCTCATTACAAACAATAACAGAAGATGTGAATCATCACAGAAAGCGATCTATGATTGTTTGGTTGTTAACGTTCCTAAAATTAAATATGGAGTTGAAGGCGTGATGGAGAGATTTGAACAACGTTACTTTATTTACTTTATACCCGTTACAACAATAAAAATCTAACAACCTATAAATGTTTTAAAGAATAACGTGACATACTCAATGATTTTCAACAATTCTGACACCAGAAAATTGTTAAAAAACCATTTAAGAATCGTAAGCCGCTGATATTGAGATTTGGATATTTTGCATAAGAAAAGCATAAACGAGGCGACATACGTAGTGCGCCCCATAAAGGATGAGTCCTTGGCACCGGTCCAGGTTTGAATCTGACCCATGGCCCTTTGCTGCATACCATCCCCCCTCGCTCTCCCCTTTTATGTCTTCAAGCCAAAAAATTAATAAGAAAAGCAAACACATTTGACTATTCCTGGCTATATACTGAATCCAAAATAAAATGCAATAACCTCCTTGGAGATATGATTCGAAAAAATTAAATTAAAATACATCTCTGTACTTTAATATGCCTGGACTTCAGGGCTCATTGAGAAAAAAGAAATTATCTTGCAAACATTAAAATGTTTATAAAATATAGTGACAGCTACAATGAACACAAAGTGATCTGGCGTTTCCGAGCAACAGAAGAGCATTCAGGTGGCATTTTCAAACCGTCCCCTATTGTACCGTAAACTTCGCATTATGTTGTTTACTGATACTGCTCTTCCCACATAATGAAATTCAAGCATAATGGATGATCGATCCCAAGCCGCTGTATTCAAAGGAGAGGAAGAAAACCATTGAGAGACTGATGAGTTCACACATTTCCAATGGAGATCTTAACATCTTAAATTTCGGGCCAGTTTTGCCAGCCGACTGGATCCAGTATCAGTGTGTTCTATTTGGAACCCAGTTAAAAGCTGTTGGAGATCTCTTTTGTAAAAAGAGCCAATTGATTGAAACGGGATGACACTTGGATGTTGGATGCAAATCTGTCTTCACACAAGGTTAAAGTCTCTGCTGATCTAAGGGACAAAGCAAGAAGATGTGCTGCTGCAAAAGCAAAGTATATAAAAACTGCGCAACTGTGTTCCGTACAAATCTCCTTTCATCTACAAAGAAAGTCAAAACCATTTCAAATACTGAAGGTATGATGTTTTTCCCTGAGCTTTAGCCAGCATGGCACCATGATTGATGACGCATCGTGCCTAGACATCCCTCATACCAACAGCTAATAAATCTGCCTAAACCCTTTTGCTACATGTTTCCTGTGCATTTGAATTGGCAGCATCTGAAAGCGTCGCTAACATGTCTTACTTTCTCTCGCCACCTTTTACTGAGTAGATAAAACGAGCCGAGCACAGATTGTGTGTATCCTTCATGTGTTATTTCAGTCGTAGTTTTAATCATAAGTACATGTTCACCTACTGATTTTTTGATATCAATGCGTGCAAGGAAATGTGAGCGGTGGCTGCCGCATGGCAGCAGCAGCCCAGTATGTTAACAGATGAAGCAAAATGAAGGTGACTGGTAATGGTTATTGTTTTGTCCCTCTCTGCCATTTAATCTCCTTTCAGAGAGCTTCATTAGGCGCTGGAAGAGCAAACGGCTTGTAGATAAAACTTGATCTGTTAGCCAGGGACACTCAGGACAAGCCAATATTCATTCACCTGCTGGCCCAAATGGCATGAGCACCAGTCCAATTTTGTGCCATATGAGCACTCTGTCACAGATCAAAGGCTTTTTACTCTAGTTTATTTTAGTGCATGATTTTTTTGTCAAAACTGTAGCATGGTAGGATTAAAAAAATGCACCATAATCTGCACTTCTATGACAAAATGTGACTTTAAAAATGTATTAATACAAAAACAAAACTAGAAGTCTGAACTTATTCACAGGGGTGCTTTGAGGTAAATGCTAACATTAGCGTGCTAATGAGCTCACATTTACAATCATAAGATGATGATGTCGACGCCATAGGGGTGCTTGAGAAAAAGCTAGGGCATCACCAAAATCACTTAAATTCATCCCCTGGGAACATGCATTTGTCAAATTTCATTTTAATACATTCTTTAGTTGACAGGATAAAAATCATAGATGTCAACCTCATGGTGGAGCTCGAGGAATATTCCGGAGATCACAAAAGTAGTAACAATACATCTGTAAACCATGAATGTCACATTTTTGTGCCAATCAATTGACAATTAAATCAGTTTCATTCACTTAAAACTTCCCAAATTCCAGTATTTTTTGAGATATTTCACTCTGAAACACAAATGTCAGAGGTGTGCTAGTGAAAAAGTCAATCACCAAAGTCACAATGGTTCGTCCTCTGGAGACCATCTATGTCTAATTTTGTGCCAGTCCAGTGTATCTAGTGTATGTTGAGATAATTCACAGGCAAATGGAAGGAACCACCAAATGTTTTTGGGTACCATGACTGTCTATACAAAAGTCCAATAGTTGTTGAGATCCTTAAGCCTAAGCCAATGTGGCGGACCAATTGACAGACAACATTGCGACCGATAGAGCCATGCTGTTACCACGGCTAAAAAAATCGATATGCCAACCCGACTCAAACCCAACACTGGATGGTAAGTCAAGCTGCCTACTTTAAATCCAATCTCTCCTTGTATCAAAGCCAGGTACGGGACTCCGAATGTAAATGAAACATGCCAATCTCCCCAAACCTATTTTAAATCTACCATCCACAGCGATAAGAGGAAGGTAGACAGTTCTTTGGCTGTGATTTGTTTGATGTGAGGCACCAGAGAAGTGTGGAAATGTTCAGTTGTTATTAGGAAGGACACGGAGGAGGAGGAAGAGGAAGATGGCTGCAGCTATGGGAATGGCGTGAGCATATCAGGCCGAGCAGATTGTGTGGTCTGAGTGGCTATTAAAAGTGACAGGATGGAGGCCTTGGAGTTGGTGAGCCGCCTGATTACACCTCTCCTTCCCAGTCCCCCTATTGACTGTGGTTAGGACGTGCTTTCCATTTCCTGCTGAAATAAATTAAAAGTCAGAAGTAATTTGCCTGATGGGGGGATGCAGGTGTTTTCTCTTCTTTCTTTTTTTTTTTTTGCTTCAAAGTTTCTGAATAAAAATTCTCCTAGCCTGGAAATCAATTGAACCCTTGGCTCTTTGATAAGGAAAGGGCTTATTTTCAGCCTGTGACAGTTTTGTGGCAGGGAGGCAAAAAAAGGCAGGGATTTGATTAAAGGGGAGATAGTGAGAGATTGAGGTCTTGTTCTTGCCATAGAAAAGATCAAGGCACGTAATCATGTCTGATACAATGCTGGCTCTACCGCCATGCTCTTGCTCTCGTCATTGTCTCTCTCTCTCTCTCTCATACACAAGTACACACACTTTTGATTTCTTTCACACATGTAGAACTACACACATGCACAACCACGCACACACACTGACGTTTCCTCGTGTGCGCTTTGTAGTGACATCTGATAAGTCAGGAATGAAGGGGAAATGCTTTATTTGGTTCTGTCCAGATCCCAGCTGAATGTGCTCAGATCCCTGTTGTTACGCCTTCCCTGAGACTTTGTCTATCTGTCAAGACAAGTGGCGGACATGCAGCACCCACACAAGCTCTCCAGCAATATCCGCTGCTGTTCCCCCAAAACCTGCTTTTACAACGCTCTAAATCATGTAGCGCCGCCTACGCACTGAGAATTTAGGTAGTTTTGGATAGATGCCTCGAGAGCGCCAGAGTAAGGGCACGGGTGTGAGTACTCCCAAAGCTGTTAAACTGGTGATCTGCAAAGCTTTGAACAGCTAGCACCATGACAGTGACGGCTGTCTGTGGGTAGACCACTGCCGTCGGGATAAATATTCCATGACTTAAACAGTGACAGTGTAAGAATATTGCGAGATGACATGAGCAAAAGTGTATCAAAAAGGGGAACTTTTGACTGAAATGAGTGTAATTACTTGAGGAATGACACGATCACAATCCCAAAAGCGTAACATCTCTTTGAGGAAGTCCTTGCGCCACTTTGGACACATCTGCCTGTCCACAAAGCCTCAAAAGGATTGCTTTCCCCTGCTCGCTGCTTGTCCTCGCGTTGCTGTCGAGAGCAAGGTGAACCCCTTGAACATCAAACGGGCTTTCATGTTTCTTTTATTCTAAATGGCAGTGTTTGTTCAACACCAGGAATCTGAGGCCTTGCCCTGCTTGTGCCTCAGTGGGAGCTTCCTCGTAACCCAGCCTCCCGCCACCCCATCCTGAGAGGACGCAAGGGGGCGTCTGGTCCAGCAGAGGGAGGAGAGGGTGGTTATTTGTGCCGGTCCCTTTTTGACTGGCCCAAACAATCAGATCACACAAAACCTTTGCACTCCCATATCCCCCTGCCCCCTAAGAAACACACACACACACACACACACACAACACACACACACACAGAGAAAGACACACACGACTTCACTGGTGGGGCCATCTGGGAGTGAAAAGAGGCCTCGCTTGAAGTGCTTCCCAGTCAAGGTGACTACATAAATAGATGAAGGAAGAAGGAGGGGGGTGGGGGGGGGGACTTCAGAAGATGGAAGAGAAAATGCATTTGGGCACTTTCACCTTCGTTAATTTTAGATGTTGTTTATTCCCCTCCTTTAAGCTTCCCCAGAAGAGAGTTTATTGCCTCGGTACATATTTCCATTTCTCACCAATGGCTGCTGCAGGATCATTTCATCAGGATCCGCTGAGCTGAGGCTGTTCACTTGGAAAACAGCAGAAAGGCTGTCTGTGTTTAGACACGGACATCCAAAGGGGGCTCGTGTTCAACACCGCAAAGACATGGAGGAAAAAAAAAAAGATGACCATGCAATTTATCCTAGAGGAGGAGGAACTCTGAATACGTGTTTCAGACACTAGTGACCCTGAATGCATCATGGGACATAAAGGACATTTGGTATGCCTATGCTGTTTGACAAACCATGACAACACTATAAATAATAGTAATACTAATAATAAATATGATTGTAGAACATTTTTATGGTAGTCCTTTGTTTCTCAAACTTTATTCAGTATTCTACCCCCTTTGAATTGCCAAGTACCCCTGACAGGGCAAAACATATTTGGTAGAACAAGAAATCTATGTAAAGCGTGCAATACAGCTCCTGCAGTGATAAATTCCCTAAACTACAACCTTTTTTTATACAAAAACGTGTAAATGCTACATTTTAAATGTTTAGAATCCATCACTTAATTCATTTATTATTATAGTATTATTATTTTAGGAATTATGCATGACATCTTTAAATTGGCATTTTTGCAAAAATGTCACATACCCCCTTCAGTACTCCAAACTACCCCTAAAGGTATATGTACCTCCATTTGAGAAACATTGCCTTATACTCTGAGAATCAAATCAAAGGACCTTTATTTCAAATAGTTAGCAATTAGGAAAGAAACGCAAAGAACCCTTCTAAAGAAGAAAAGAAAAACCTCAACATGTGAAATGTTAAAAGATACACAGATTAGTCAATAAAGCTGGTAATATTCCATGTTGTTATTTTGTCAACAACTCCCATGAAAATACCAGAAAAACAATGTATTGTCTTTTTATCCAAAGCCTGATCTATCTATTCCTTGTGCCATAGAGCCCAATTGAAATTGTGAATGCTCCTTCATTACCATGAACACACACACACACACCACAACACCCACACACACATACGCACACACAACACACACACACACACAGACACAGTGTTTATGTTGACTCGTATTCACAGACACCTTCCAGCAGTTTACAACAATCCCCAACAAACCATCAACACACTATTTACTCTTGCTTTAGTAGTCCTTGCTAAAAACTACAAGGCCCAGCTGTTGAAATTACTGACACTTAAAAAATCCCTTCTTCAGTTGGACTCAATGCACTTGGGACTGATTAAGCGTGGACTAGTCTATATCAACGACGTACCACTTCAGGTGTACGTTCAGGTGCCGCCGGAAAATGCAGCGGATGTCCGTCCCCGTCCTCTGTCTCTGTGTTGACGTTCTAACCTCTGGTTGCTTTCTGACGACATGGTTACCTGGTCTCAGATCTCTGCAGGGTAAATCCAGAACTAGCTAGACTATCTGTCCATCTGAGGACTATGGTTACCTGGTCCTCAGTCTCTACAGGGTAAATCCAGACAGCTAGCTAGACTACCTGTCCAATCTGAGGACTATGGTTACCTGGTCCTCAGATCTCTGCAGGGTAAATCCAGACAGCTAGCTAGACTATCTATCTAATCTGAGGACTATGGTTACCTGGTCCTCAGATCTCTGCAGGGAAAATCCAGACAGCTAGCTAGACTGTCTGTCCCAATCTGAGGACTATGGTTACCTGGTCCTCAGATCTTTTGCAGGGTAAATCCAGACAAGCTAGCTAGACTATCTGTCCAATTGGAGGACTATGGTTACCTGGTCCTCAATCTTTGCAGGGTAATCCAGACAACTAGCTAGACTATCTGTCCAATCTGAGGACTATGGTTACCTGGTCCTCAGATCTCTGCGGGGTAAATCAGACACTAGCTAGACTATCTGCCCTAATCTGAGGACTATGGTTACCTGGTCCTCAGATCTCTGCAGGGTAAATCCAGACAGCTAGCTAGACTATCTGTCCAATCTGAGTTTTCTGTTGACAACTAAAACTACTATCAAACATACACATGTTCCACCAAAACCAGTTCCTTCCGGGGGTATTTTGCGGAGGCACCGTTATTGTGTCCGGGGCTTAGCGCTTCCCAAGTCGATTGTGATTGGTTAAAAAAAATTCCAATAATCAGAGGGCCTTTTTCCCCCATCCCGGAATGCTGTATGGACTTGCCAGACCTTCCTCTGCAGCGCTGTGTCTGTCCAGCATGGACGGATGTCCTAACTACCTTGTTAGTTTTGTCTTTTTTCATATGCACAGCAGCTGGATTTGTGATAACGCTCGAGAATTGCGGGATGACTTCAATTTTTTTTAAATGCCTCCTCTTTTCGTTTCAACGACGCCTTCTCAGATGATTCTGTGTAACAAATTGTCTGGTGCGTCAGGTTAGATATTTATTGAATGTAAGAAAAAGATAATAATAATGGCACTCTTATCAGGATTATGTAAAAAAAGGCTGCCTGTCAAATGTGAAGTATGCCAATCTCCAATTTTGATCCATAGAAAAAAAAAGCAGCCTCTTAAATCCCCTGTGCAGCAAACACAGTCAGATAACTGCAGCATTTGGGTCTGTGTAATGTTTTGGTCAAAGAAATAACTAAAACTATCTGGAAAGGGAGACTGCCGTCACAGTAGAAAAGATGGTATTTCCATGAATGAAAAGGTTTGAAAAAGACAGAGAGAGAGGTACAGAGTGAGGGAGAGAGGGACAAAGGAGAGGATGGGTAGAGGGAGATAGAGAGACACAGAGACAGAGAGAACTACAGAGTGAGAGACAGAGTTATAGAGTGAGAGAGAGACAGACAGAGAGAGAGTTACAGAGTGAGAGGGAGAGAGAGACAGAGACAGAGAGAGCTACAGAGTGAGAGAGTGAGAGACAGAGTTACAGAGTGAGAGAGAGACAGACAGAGAGAGAGTTACAGAGTGAGAGAGCGAGACGCAGAGAGAGAGTTACAGAGTGAGAGGGAGAGAGACAGAGAGAGCTACAGAGTGCGAGAGTGAGAGACAGAGTTACAGAGTGAAAGAGAGACAGACAGAGAGAGAGTTACAGAGTGAGTGAAAGAAATGGACACAGAGACAGAGAGACAAAGTGAGCAAGGAGAGAGAGAGACAGAGAGAGAGAGTTACAGAGTGAGAGAGAGAGTGAGAGAGTGAGAGAGAGACAGGGGCACAGTGTCAGAGAGAGAGAGAGAAAGAGAGACAAAGTGAGCAAGGAGAGAAAGAGACAGAGTGAGAGAGAGAGAGGGGAAGATGAGACAGACAGGAGAGCAGTGTGCCAGAGGGAGTCAATTCAATTTTCAATTCAAATTGCTTTATTGGCATGAATGTCAGAAATAACAATATTGCCAAAGCATCAAGGATAATAATGTGAGAAGAAATACATGCATAAAATTCACTGAGTAAACTAAAATATATACATTTAAGATAAAAAATAAAAAATAAAAAAAATAAGTCTCTCTCTCCTCTTCAGCAGGACCTGTCAGCGGGTGCCGTCAGAGTGGCTATAAACAAAAAGTGTTTTCTGCCTTAACAAGCTCAACAGGACCTTCAGTGGGGAGACGACACAGAAATGCATACTCTCCGGGGGTGACAGCCACTGTCTGCCATCAATCAGCCGGGCTCTCTGTGCTACCCGCAGACAATGCCTCAACAAGGGCACAGCTCAGATTCATCACAGAGGGAAAGAAAACGAAACAACAGGCGTGATGAAATATACACGTCAGCACTGCAAGTCATTTCATTTTAACACGGGATGCGATGGGGTGGATTATGCAGGAATACACGCAATGGCAGCGTTTAAAATAATTGGCATGTATTGAAACTGCATTTTCCCCTTGTGTGGCATCGGAATTACAAATGTCTGCGAGCGTGTGCCGGGGTCTCGCTCCCTTACTATATGCTCGCACCTACACGCGCTCTCACTTCGGCATCACACCCTTTGAAGCACTGTCAGTGTTTCTGTCACAGAAATCATTTGAAACACTTCTTTCTGACTGTCACAGCCCTGTTTGGGCTTTGATCAGAGCCAACAATGTCAATTTTTGGGAGGAACTGCTGTGTAGTAATGCATGATGAAACTGTCAGAAAGTTGTTTCAGCTAACTCCCCCATGCATCTTAAAATAATCATTAGGTTGCTGCTTCCACATATGTCACCCATTGTGTTTCATTTGGCAAAGATGTTATTGATGGTTTACAGGTATTAGATGACAGGACACACAATGGGTTACACGTGTGTTATAAGGTATCCTATGTTACCGCAGGTAATTTACATGTGTAACTGATGTTTGCTTCCTCTGACGAATGCTCCATCTGATGATTGTCAAGATATATGTGCAAGTATGCATGCTGGTGACAAGGCAGATTGTGATTGGGTGCCATAAGGTGAATGAATTTAACAACCAATAAAGAAGCTGCTACAAGCCTGAGCACAAAAGAGGCCTGATTAAAGTCGTTCTCCGCCTGTTTTAGAGTATTCTAGTTCAAAAAATATAGCAGAGAATGTAAGAATCTGTTGTTGTAATACGTGTGTCTTTAACGTAGGTGAAACAATTTTTTGTCATCATGCTTTCTTCTAAAGGAGCTCATGCGTCATCATGAATTAAACAACTATTCTGAACTATTCCACCCAGACTATATTTGACAACCTAATTCAACAAAAGCACACAGTCATTATTTCTTATCTTATTTCACACCGATTATTTCCAGATAGTCTGAATCAATGAAAGTACATTTCCAGGGTAACTGCCTGACAGTTCCCTCAAATTCTGCTCTCTGTGGCCCTCATTTACAAAATGGCCCGAAAATGTCTGCAACATTGTTTTAGCGTGTTAGGTTCTGCGCCAAGATCGCACAGGAAAACCAGGCGCAATAAATGTTGACCCGGTGCCCAGAGAGCAGTGTCCAGCACAGCCCGCACTGGGGGCTACACCAAGGAGACAGGGTAATACTCTTCGTTCTAAAGGGCCCATGACATGGTGCTTTTTGGATGCCTTTATGTAGACCTTAGTGTTCCCCTAATACTGTATCTGAAGTCTCTTTTATATAGACCTTAGTGGTCCCCTAATACTGAAAGAAGAGAAAGGGGAGGTAACCTTGCCCCTTATGACCTCATAAGGGCAAGATTCCAGATTGGCCCATCTTAGCTTTCAATTTCTCAAAGGCAGAGCAGGACACCCAGGGCTCGGTTTACACCTATCACCATTTCTAGCCACTGGGGGACCACAGACAGGCTGGGGGAACTCATATTAATGTTTAAAAAACTCATAAAGTGACATTTTCATGCCAGGGGACTTTTAAAAGATATAGTGTTATGTTTGGCAATAACTTTCAATACACAACGATTTCTTTCTGCCATTGACCATATATCAGCTTGTTTTTCCAGCCCCTCTGCTGTCAGGAGACAGGGTCGGGGAGGTGGTCCAGCACGGGGGGGCGGGGGACACACGCTCTCCCTCACAGCTCACGGTTGCCTGGCTCTGACTCATGAAAAACACGAGTAAAATGAAAAAATACTGCATAAACTTTGCTAAACTTTGCTTTGTGTGAATATTTAAATATTGGTATACATACATTCAGGCTTAAGAGATTGCAATATAAGTCTGTATATTACTATTAGGACTATAGCATACATATGTCAAGGATGTTTACAACGGCAACACTGTTGACTGCATCAGTGATCTCTTTTCATTCCAAATTCATACTACAGTCTTTAATACCCGTTTTTAGTCAAATTTTGCCAAATAGTACATGTTAGTGCAAATGTGCCTGAGATGTCAGGGTTTCGATCTCCACCTCTGAAAAGTGCCACTTCTTATTGAAATATGTCTCGACATGTTGTAAATTCCAGGGGCGAGGCCTCAAAACCGAGAATATATTGGGGCGTGATAATTAAATCCAGACTGTATCTGTGGTGCAGCCGGACCTGACTGCACAGCGCTGTGGAGGTCTGGCAATGCAAGACAAATTTCCAGATAGCATACGCTTATTCAGTCATCTAAAGTTCATCAAAGATCAATCTGGTACGTACTGTTAACCATTACACTCATGAAAGAATGAAGGGAAAAAGGAATCCTCCGCTTACTTTTAAAGAACTCTGGATGTAAAAAACAAAGATTATTTGAGCTGACTTGTAAATTACCCTTGAATAGCCAACCAATTACAAAGAACAGGGCCTAGAGGGATAAAAGTCAAGGCAATCCATAAAAATGGAGGTAAAGCTTTCTTTTTTCTTCATGTTAACCCAGCTTAACATCAACCTCTTGACCTTTGTTGTTTCCCACCAGTCACTTTGAATCAAAGCAGCAGTTTTGCTCTCAGTATTGCTCGTGTTGTCCTCCCTTGCGATGTGCAGGTGATGCTATGTCACCAAAGACGGAGCTCGGGAAGGAACTAATGTTCTAGAAGCTTTTTCTAATAAAAAAGAAGAGCAAAAGAGACATCTAAGAAAGGGCTAAATCACACCGTAAATCCACTCACTCTGATTCATCAGTAGACGGCCTTGGTACCTTGCAGAAAAATAATGCCTAAGGACTGCACCTTAGATTTGGCATCACACCAGTCAAATCCTATCCCAATCAAAATACCGTTTTGTTCAAGAAAACACACACACACACACACACACACACACACATGCACGGCTCAATGCAGAGAGCGAACAGGGATTACTGGGAATGAACAGGGCTTCTAATTTGCATTGGCAGACTGATAGTTTGGGCTTAATAGGTGTCTAAGGGAGCCTGTAGTGTATGAATGTGTGTGAATGGTGAATGTATCCTGTATGATGTAAAAGCGCTTTGAGTAGTCGTTAAGACTAGAAAAGCGCTATATAAATACAACACATTTACATTTGTAGTTTTGTAACTTCAAAATAAGGCAACCCAAAATCCTACTCACTTACTAAATCAAGATTGGTCCATGTAGTTATAAAGAGCAGCAATGTCTGGTGGATATCTTGATCACAGAATGTGAAGATGTACGAACAAGATGGATCCAGGAGGACGCCAAGCAGCTAGAGACTGAGACACAGAGGGGTCTGTTCTTCAAGCGTCGATAAAAATAAAAATAAACATGTAGCCTACAATAAACTCGAGATCTCGAGTTTGATAATCCAACAAACAATAAGGATTACCTTTGCAGCTAGTTAGGTTAGCCTGCAGTAATTGCAACCGAGAGGTCAACAGTCAACGACAATGTTCACCATAACACTTTTAATAACACGTTGGCATGTATTAATTAGTAATGCTTATCAAAATAAACAATGCATGTAATAGCAATAATCAACTCATAGGCTCTGAAAAAGGAGCTAGAAACATCCGTCATCTGTAGTTACTGAAAACCTGTAAAACAGCCCACCAAACATTGCCTTGCAGTCCGCTTTAAAAGAACCAAGAAAATGCCTCCTTGCCCCCCTGCGCGTTCTCTACCCCCCCTTCCGTGAACGAGCCTGAGCTCAATTAGCGTCTTTGCCAACAGGGTTACTGCAAGTCTACTGGAGAATGGAGCTGAGACCACAACAAAAGTTGCCAGTAGTCGGGGTAAGTTTTGATGAGTGAAATGTTGATCCCAACCCCCCCCCTCGCTCTAAAGCAGTGGCACAGCGGTGCGCGTGCACGTCTGTGTGTGGGTCAAATCCAGAGGGCAGGGGGAGGGGTTAAAGTAAACCCCGAGGCGATGCTACTTTCAAATCTTGCTAGCTTTTAAACATTACCAACCTTGTCTTTAAGGCAAAAAGTTTTTTTGTTTGGACTGAAAGGCCTCAACAGAAACATACTGACGTCCACAGGAAGATTATTCCAGAGAAAGGGGGGCCCTTTGGCCTGCTGACTTCTTCTTAACCCTGGGGACAGACAGGGCCCCTGTTTTCTGAGAGAGAGGATATGGTGACATTATTTAATCTATTGATTTGTGTACATGGACACGATTTTTTTTTTGTAGAGGTGTGTACAAAATTTAAACTAATGTATTTCAATGGGAAGCATCTTTCGTGATAACAGCCCGGGTACGGTAGCAAGTGGTATTGAAAAGCCGAAAAACTGCACGAGGAGGGTGGTCGGGGGGGGGGGGGGGGGGGGGGGTGGATGACTGAAACAACACAGGACTTTCACCTGGAGAAAAAAAAGAAAAAATCAAAATAACATGACCATTTCATGAACCGCCATGAGACCGGGTTGAATTGTCACTTGTAGTCATATAGTCATAAATACTTATGCAGTGTTACTCAATGTAGTTTCTACACTACATGATGCTGCCTATTTCTACTACTAGCAGACCTTTTTTTCCCTGCACAAAAAAAATTAAATAAAGCAGAGACTTTAAGATGTGTCTGTCTCATTATCCAGCCATAATTCCCCTCACATCTTGCTTGGCAGAGGATTGCCCATTTGAGTCTATAGATTCGGTTGCTGAATGTGCCCTGCTATAGATTCCTATGAGCTTCTGTACATGGAAAATAATCCTTGGAGCAGCTGACGAGGCAGTATATCTAAACAGAGGACAGCACCATGAGCCAACATAATTTAACAACACATTAATCTCTTCACTAATGCAGTCAATAGCATATTAAGCGAGCTACAAAAGCAAAATTAATGAGAAGTAATGCGACGCCAGTCTGCAAAGCGCTCTAGTGAAATCCTGAGCAGTCAGCAGGACTGATCTTGCCAACTCATTTCTCAGCTGTGTCTCTTGCTCTCGCAGAGGGATATGCCCTTGGGTGAAGAGGTGCTCAGATTCCACAGATGTCATCCACAAATGCCATATTTCAAAAGGCCGGGGAAGTGATCTTCAGCCTCACTTAAAATACAATTCCCATTGTGATACTAACAGGGCGTTGATAACACTGACCTGAGTGCCAAGTCTCCAAAGAGTGACTAGTTGTGTAGGAAGTGTACATTGCATCTCCATCAAATTATCTCTAGATTTATGAAATAAAACAACCTACGGATATTGGCTCTTGAAAGTTATCACCCTTAACAATTCAGTTCTGGTTTAAATTGACATGTTTATCGATTACCAGGCGCTGAAAACACACGTTGTGCAGCTACTCAGTCAGAAAACAATGATAAACGTGTGTATCTTAAAATGGGATGTCTTCTGTATGAATCACTGTATCTGTACTAAAAATATGTTTTATCTGCAAAATGCCCACGACCGGCTGTTCCACTTCTTAAGATTATATATTGACTGGCATGCACACCAAAATATGTACAATGTGATGTGTCCAGATAGCTCACTTAGTAGAGCGGCACCCATTTATAGAGGGTTCCTCCTCAACGCAGTGGGGCCCAGTCTGACTCTGACACGCGGCCCTTTGCGGCATGTCATTCCCCCTTTTCTCCCATTTCATGTCTTCAGCTGTCCTATCAAAATAAAGGCTGGAAATTCCCCCAAAAAAATTCTTCAAAAAAGTACAATATGCACAGTAGCTGGATCTTGTTCACCAAATTCAGTCTAGTGAGTGCATGCATCCAACGTGGAAATGGCAGACTCTGCCACTGTCAATGCAAGTTATTTTATAGAGAGGTAACTCATAAATGTCAGCCATGAATAGTATCAAAATAGTTGGTTCGATATAATTGAATTACTTTAATTAGAGAAGGGTAACTGACAAACTTGTGTAGTGCCATTACTTTTAATGAACACTGTAAAAACTATTATTCTTACCATACTTGTTAGATGGAAGATGTGTATGTATTAAAAATAGTATTCTGCTAAATTAAAAGGAGACAATGGTTTTCAAATGTCATGTAAGTGCACTTTACAGTAATCTGCCCCTGAACTGCCATTTTTAATTACAAGATTTGAAATTAGTTGAGGATATGAACTAGTGTCTGCACTCAAGTTCACTGTAATAAAACAGTGCAGGATCTCACTTTTGTCTTCAGTAGCCAATTTGTGATTAGCACTTGCAAACGGGAGATTTTTATGGTAATGGTGTCACTATGCAACGTCTGTAACATTTTTACTATATGTAATGCTTGCTATAGGCGTATCAAGCTGTTTACCACTGAGGATTGAATGAAAGCATCACTGGGTGACATGACTACAGCAAAAATGAAAGCTATTGATTGTTATATGCTGTAAAAGCACTGAACCTTCAATTTTATTCACATCAAATATGTGTTTGACACAGCAACAGAGATCATTCTAAATATGGAGGAATGTCAAAGCGGACCATATTTCAGTAAATCTGCCTCCTTCAAGAAGGGCTTATCATTGCATCCTTGAGCATGGCACTTAACTCTTACATTCTTACATGGCCTTACTCCGTGTTCAGCTTGTTTTCCAAGAGTGTTTTTTATCTTGTCCGTGAAGTGTTGTAATCAGTCTTCTGTCAAGAAAAGGTGAGAGCTGCACCTTTTTAAAACACGCTGTCTGATGGCTGTATGCTATTTTTTTTGCCACTTGCGGGCAGTGGAGACAAGCTGTAAACACTCACATATTATCACCTTTTTACCTAACTTTGGAGAAGGGGTTTAGAAGGAAGTCACCTATGTACTGGAAGTCAAATATTCACTCTCCTTTTAGCTCCAATTTTGGTCTCCACCAGCTTCTGAGAGAAGTATGTGTCTCTTAAACTGAGTAATGGTCCAGTATTGCTAACGGGGGCTTTATCAGGGACAACAGCTGCAAAGATGTAGGCTGGATAAGGAAAAAATAAGCTAAGAGGAGCTCCCCGAGTTTGCTGATAATTCTATAGCGACCCCTATCACATTACAAATAGTCATGTGATACATTGTTACCCTTTTAGAAAAATATAGATTAAAGTCCCTTTCAAGATTTTCTGTTTTTGTGGTTACTTTTAAAACATGGATACTTATCAAGCATTTTTTTCATCTAAGAAATTGGTGACTTTTATGCACTGATTCTACAGTTATGTGAATGGAATCATAAAGGCGTGTGTGTGTGTCTGTGTGTGTGGCTGGAGGGGTTTTTCTTCTTCTCTTCTTCAGATTAAATATACGGTATACCATAACCCAACAGCAAATGTGTCAGAACAAGCCTGAATGTATTTACATTGAGGATAGAATGAGCCACTGGAATAATGCAGGCTAACTGTGATATATAACCCAATTAAGCATTCTAGAAATTTACATAAAAAAAAACAACAACTTCAATTAGCACATGAGCAATGACTGCTGGCATTTGATTGCAAGGGGGAAATACACGGGACAATAAACATAATTTACAAGATGTTTAATTTTGTGTTTGGAAAATTGAATCCACCGGCAGTGAGAAATCTGCTGCATGTTTGTGGGCAGAAGGGATGGTTGTGATTGATTGGAGGAAACTAATCTATGTTTGTTTGCGCTGCACAAGCAACACAACCCAACCTTTAACTCTTGGAAAGCAAAAAACCAACAGAAGCAAATGGCTGCTGCACAGGAAGAGTTCTTGTGTGTAATTTTGTTGCGGTTCAACCTAATCAAGTCTACCTCTGTCGTACGCAGATCCCAATGGAAATATAGAGATTCATCATCTTTTATACGCCACGGTTCACCGTCCCTGAGTACGAGGAAATAATTTCAATTTCTCCTCTTGATGAGCTTCTACTCATGGCCAATTATCTCAACACAATAAATGGTACCTTGGTGAACTATTCCGCCTCTGCTGTTCACAATATGAGTGAGACTGATAGGGGGAGAAAGAAAGAAGGGAAGAAAGAAAGAGAGGAACCTCCCACTGTCATCAGGGTCAGAGAACTGCAGGGTGAGAAAGCTCCAACATTGCCTAATTTGTAAATTGCAAAGCACAACAGCATGTGGATTGTAATGGCAACACATAAACCTACATTGATTGAGTCATGTCCTTCATGATGACCAGATCGTAATATTAATATTAAGTATCAGACAGAGGCAAAGGCAATGGAATGAATAAAACAAAAGCCACACCAGCCAAAACAACCTTGTATTTGTGTTTGAGAACCATGATCCAGGAGTCACCAGGACCACAAAGAAAAGTATGCAGTATTATTCATGGAGGGGAAACAAAAATGGGTAGGTTAGTCACGATCTCACTTGCTAGGATCTTTAAACTAAGCTGTACATTTCCCGATATAAAGGCTTTACATTAATGCGTTAATGCTCAACATCCATCCAAGAAGTTCCATCAGCAACTGAATGGTTTCAATTCCTCAAGGTTTGGATAAAAGCATATCATAATTATAGAGACATGTATGGTTATGGGAGTCATTAGAGTCTTGGGATCAAGGTGTGAATTGGTGTCAAACAACAGGGGTACTGATGTTCTGACAGCGCTGTGGGGGGGGGGGGGGGGGGGGGGCGGGTGGACAGGGATTCCTGTTCCAGCCTCACATTGATAGAGGGTCCTTCAATCTTTGGTTTTCTCTACATGTATATAAAACCAGTCTGTCCTCAAAGGTGTGTCCTTGGGATGGCCTAGGGGTTTAAAATGGCTGACTTTGTAAGTAAATACGTCCCTGGTTTGAGTCTGGAGTGATGGGTGCATGTCCTACCTCCTCTCTCTTCTCACCTGGTTGACCATGATGTATAAATAAAAAAATAAAAAAATCTAACTTAATAATTACTCTCCCATTACTTGATATTTTGCCACTTTGGCGCATTACAAAGTTTGCATGTTTTTTTGAATCTTGTCATATATTTTCTGCCATACATACTGCACAAATATAAATTGTTGATATATGCATTCTTGCTATGATTGTAGGTGTACAGCCCTGGAATAAGAATACATTAGCAACCTGCCCACGTTTTTTCTGAATTTGCAGCTTTGTGATGACAGTTATTCCATCTCGTGTTCCCATCCTCAACGTTGTGGATTTGGCGAAAGCCCGGTCCAGCTATAGCCCCACAGCTTGCCTCAGGTGTTTGTACTCCTTTATTCACTTCTACAAAAGTCATACGTGCTACAGCTGGGTTGGTACATTCTGTTCCCACCAGTTCAACACGTAGGAAAAACATCACACCAAAAGTGTTAATGTGTACCTTTCAAAATAACAGCCTGCTCTAAATCTGCAATTAACATCCACCAACAGTCCGGGTCACTGAAGAAGAGTCCGAGTCACGTGTCCAGAGAATAGCGACTTGATTCGGACTCCAGTACGAGTCGAAGACTCGAGTACTCCATCACCGCCTATTAAAATAAAAAAGTCAGAACTTCATCCAACATGTGACTCCTATTTCATAAATGCTCAAGTACAATTGTATTAAGGCTCTAGTCCAAGTCCAACTCATGAGTGCACGAGTCCAAGTCGAGTCACCTGACCGAGAATAGCGACTCGAGTACTCCATCACTGCTACACATACTGTAGATCAAAGGATGTTCAAGTATATTTGAAAATGGCACATTGTACATTCCTCTTTAAATCACTGTGTACAACTGGAAAATGTTCAACTTTGACCCAACCCCCCAATGGTTGGAGGTCTCAACCTGAGATAAATGAGCAGAAAGCAACACATAGACTGTACCGACATTTACCAGGATGGCTACATTTTCCAACAAGAGCTGAGAGACAGATGCTACAATCACAACCAAATTCACAGGGGCTTTAAAGTCGACATGGTGGATGAATTCATATCTTTTGCATTGTAGTAGTATTGGTCAGATACAGGGCAAAGGTGTTTGAGCTGAATGCAATTGTGCACTGGGCAGAAATAAAATACAAATGCTTGCACATTCTGACACAGGGCTATAAATTCCCAGCGGCCGGTAGATCTCCCACCGCACCGGTCAGGCAGAAGTGATGGGAGTTTTCAAAGGATGTAATTCTCAGTAGCTGGCTAAAGAACATTTCAGTCATTTGGTAGTAATCAAGATCGCTGTCAAACCCCAACAGATGAATTATGGTAATTTCATCCTATGGGGCATTGAAAATCACACTAATTGCCAATTGAGTATGTGCACTGTATAGTAAATTAAAGACTTTACAGCAGTTGTGTAACGTTTCACATTATCAAGTGTATTTTTGAGTGTCTACTATACTATACTACAGTTGTCACAGATCTCATAGATCAAGCACCAGCGTACGAGCTCCAGAGCCTCACAGCATCATTTTGTACTTCACAACTTTCTGAATGTCTCGCATGTCCAGACTCCAGGTGTGATTGTAGAAAAGTTACATTTTTTGATTTACAGGGCCATTACCGGCCGATCCGGAGACACTGGTTTGGTGTCAAAAGAGCATATCATTATTCTGTTGTATGACAAAGCAGTTTGCCAAAGGGGACAGTAATTACATCGTTGTCTTATTTTCAGTTGACTCCCGGCAAGGGAATTATTGGTAATCATCCATGTAATGCGGTGCCACTCAGTTTTTGACAGCTGAGTGATACCGCCGCGCTGTGGTTTTGTCCTTTTAGATTTAAAATCTGAGCTAACAACCCCATCTGTTCCCTAGGCTCAGCATACTGTTTCTTATGTGTTTCTCCTCACTCATCTATAGTTCCCGGGAGGCAAAAAAGGTTTCACTGTGAGCAATTTCAAAATACTAAAAGATGTTGCCAAAAATACAAAAAAAAAAAATGATATGAGTCACAATATTTCCTTGGAAGTGTGTCATTATGCCTGATCAAACACACGTATTTTGACACAAAACAACAATAACCTCCATCTCTGAAAGGACATCATTATTATTTAAAGCGTCCATCTCTGCTTTTAAACCCCCTCACTGTCTCCATGCTGGAAATGCCCTGTCCACATGAGTGGCCTGCTGTCTTTGTGCTGCCATTTAATATGCATTCTTTAACCTCAAGGGACAAAGTCCTCCTACTGACTCTTGCAGTGCTAGACAGGAACGCTGTGACACCAAAAAAACCAGACCTCTTATCTGCTGTCTTCTCTGCCTGCCATTGTCAGCAAAAATAAATTGAAAAAAAGAAAAATAAGACAAACAAACTCCACTGAAGCTTCCGTCTCCAAACCGGTGGTGCTGTCAGCTCCTATTTAGAATCTGTGTATATTCCATGCCCGGGTTTTTTTATTTATTTAACAAAAAACTATGCGTTAGGGGTGTTGACTCGCAGTGAGACATGTCAAGACACCCAGTGAAACCAGCAGTGTCAGGGCAGTTAACACTTCAGTAGACAGCGCTAAGAGTGCTCACACCCTGATTGTGTTGTGTGTCAAAGTCAACAACAGATGCCCAGGCAACGGTACTCTTCTTTAAACGCCGTGAAGTGCACACCTTGCACGTCAGTGAAAACCTATATTGAGAGATGCAGCCGTGAGCCATTTAAGCAGTTTCATGGTCAACAGCTCCAATAATCCCTCATCTTCTATCTCAGTACTAGAGACCTTCAAATAGGCAAAAAACGGCATTTTGACCAAGTATTGTTTGACTTTCAGCAGATCAAGCCTTCAGCAGAGAAGAGAGTGAGTCAGATTAATAAATAAGAATGCATAAAGGGTGAGCAGTGCTTGCGGGTCTCCCTTGGATATTGCTGAGGAGTCTGCGCACCTGCCCAGACTGTCAAGCACTAGTAGGCTTTAGTGATTTGGTTTAAGATAAATTTAGCACAGGCCAGTGGGGATTTTACATCAATTTTTTTTTCATAATACAATAGACTTTGGAGTGGAGGGACAAGCCAAATAAATCATCTACAGGTGGCCAGTGGGGCTCTCAGTCACTGCCTTTGCCAAATTAAATAATTAGAATTCAAAAAGTGCCCACCTTCACACAGCATAACTAAAATAAGTCATTCTGATGCATTAAAGGAGACTTCTATGAAGTGACACAGGTGGCCAATATCAATAATATGGGTGGATAGAGGGGCTTCCGGAGATGAATGTAAAATATATGGTGGATAAAATGTTGCATTGTACATACTTCTGCTGGAGTCAATATTGGAGGATTAATTGAATTAAATTACAATTACTTAAAAAGCAACCATGTTTGTGACAAATACAGAATAGGTAGGTAAGGAACATTTGTGGTTAAAGCTGGTAAAAAGGCGCAGATACATCGCAGGTTTGTGAAACAAACTGGTCGCCTCTATGAAAGTCCCACGTGCCACGAGTCCATCGCAGCCTATTCTCATTCCAAACTCTGGTCAGTGGTTCTCGGCGTTGGATACCAACTAAAAAATCACCCTGTAGCGTCGGTGTGGAACGCAGCGGGCGTAGCAGGAGCTGGACCACGGCGCTGTGGGATGACGTAGTATTAAGAGTGACATCGGTAGCGAGTAGTATGAAAGACCTAAAATCCGGGTAAAGGATGCAGGTTGGGGCGGTGGATGGTTTCACACAACACAGTACTTTACCCAGGAGGCTGCGGCTCTTGTCCCATCTAGATAGATAGATAGATAGATAGATAGATAGATAGAAAATGAGCAGAATATGGGTGCTTTAACTATTTAGATAAAAGAAGTTGTCATGAAAACCTTATTTCCCTTTGTCCATGGCACACTTGTTAGAGTCTACTTAGCTTGCTGATGTGATAACGCCGGTTTATATCCCACTCTGTGTGCTCTGAGTGTTTATATATTATAAGTTAACTTTTATAATATAGTGTAGGAGGTTATTGTGAAGGGAAGCACAGTTTCTGTGCTCTGTAGGCTATGTGCATTTAATCACCTCGTGGTTTATTCAACGCTCCATGTCTGGACTTGTAACATTGGCTACAGCTAATATCAACCTGCACTGTAAGTTTATAGCTGCTGCTTTTAGTTCACTAAGTAACTATATTAACCACCGTTAATTCCTATGACATTCATAATTATTAGTAGAGCTCCTTTATCATTGGCATCATTGTACTGCAGCTTAAATTGATATTCTTTTTCTAGTTATCTTTGTTTCTTGTAGACCTCAAACACCCACACAAACAACAACTGCAACTCAAAATAAAGCTCTGTTAACCAGACCCACTTCCTCTGGAGCCTGATTCTTTGACCGGGTCAAGTCCATATCTGCCGCCTCGACCAGATAAAGTGTCAGTTCCTCTGTCGATCTTCCCTCAGACACATCTAAATGTGTGAAACAAGTAGGCCGATGCAATTTAGGAACAAAAGCTTCCCAAAAAGCAGCGAGAGGCTATTTCTAAATAAATAAAGTGGATAGGCAGGTTTTGGTATTTCATCATGTAAAAATCGGGGGAGTTGATACTCCAGGGGAAAAACAGAGAAACGGGGTTGTCAAGCAGGGAATGCACTGTATATTTCATAATTTATCAGAATCACATCATTTATGTCATCTATATTGTTCATGATACATTACCAGTGGTTTTGTTGCAACATTGGCCCTGTATGAACAGTGAACAGCACACTGGCTTAACATGGCCGCCGATGGCAGTGCACGGTAAAAGACAAACAAATCAAATAAATTATGAAGAAAGGAAAAATCTTGTTTGAAATAGAAATATCTGAGAACAACGCAAGAACACAATGCCAGTGGAACTTAAGTTTCAGTTTCCGTTGGAGAAAATAACATTGGTGCACCGAAAAGAGCAGAGTGGAAGTAAACGGTGAGATTGTAGACTTTGTGAGATGGTAGCTGATGTCCAGCGTAGGTTTCAGTGTGTCCGTGATGAAATGCTGCAGCGCCTCTAAACAACATGTGAGGCTGTGGTTCATATTTGTCATTGGGTGAAACCCAGGTCTGGTCTGTAACATTAATTGCACTATAACACTAGATGATAATACTACAATAAATAAACAACACTTCTCATTTATTTGTCTTAAATGTTACCGTATCAAGTGATACGCTCCTTCAGTAAGCAAACAAATATTACTGGGACCACTACAGATGAACATTTAAAGGTCACATGGCATGAAGATTTCACTTTTTTGTATTTTTTTTTACATTAAAAATGTAACCACCCCCCCCCCCCCCCCCCCCCCAGTGGCTAGAAATGGTGATAGGTGTAAACCGAGCCCTGGGTATCCTGCTCTGCCTTTGAGAAAATGAAAGCTCAGATGAGCTGATCTGGAATCTTGCTCCTTATGAGGTCATAAGAGGCAAGGTTACCTCCCCTTTTTCCGCTTTGCCCGCCCAGAGAATTTAGCCCCCCCATGAGAGAGAGAGACCATTGTTTTCAAACAAGCAAAGTGGCAGTTGGTCAAGACCACTAAGGTCTATATAAAAGAGACTTCAGATACAGTATTAGGGGACCACTAAGGTCTATATAAAAGAGACTTCAGATACAGTATTAGGGACCACTAAGGTCTATATAAAGAGACTTCAGATACAGTATTAGGGGACCACTAAGGTCTATATAAAAGAGACTTCAGATACAGTAGTAGGGACCACTAAGGTCTATTTAAAAGAGACTTCAGATACAGTATTAGGGGACCACTTAGGTCTATATTAAAGAGACTTCAGATACAGTATTAGGGGACCACTAAGGCCATAAAAGCATCCAAAATTGTGACCTTTATTATCTATTTTTTGAATTATAAACACCCCCTCTGACTATCCCTGTAACAATTGGCTCACAATTAAGTATATGGAAAATACACGGTCTAGCCATATAATAATAATAATAAGTTTTGACCTAGTTTTGTTCCCTAACCGGTGGCCCATTGCTTTACATATGATTGCTCCCTCACTGTGTATAGCTCTGCCCAAACTAGTTTTTTCACACAAGACAATACCTCACATCACATTAGGTAGGTAATGATACAATTTCATGGGATCTTACTTGTGCCGAAAGCAGAAAATTCTCCATAGCTATGATCAGTTTCAATGGGAACACTCATACCCACACTTACCAGCGGTAGCTCATTTCATGTAATTAGCACATCTGTTTTGTGTAAATTTTTCATCTTAACTGTTTAAGAGTTGGGTTTATTCACTGCACATGTCAGTCTTTCGGTCTGCTATTTATTTTACCAATGGTAAGGCTAATGTGGCTCGGTGTACTAGAGAGAAAGAGAGAGGGAGAGAGAGAGAGAGAGAGAGAGAGAGAGAGGCTGGCAGTGGGCAGCTGGAGGCACGTACACTCGTTAGCCCTGCTTGCGCTCCCTTTCAAATGAGGCCTTAATGATTTATAGATGTTTGCTTTAAAAAGTCATTGGCATTAATCCCATGGCTCATTAACCATTTAATTAAAATTAAATTCTGTGTTAGAACTACAGCAGATTGAGAGTATTTCCTCCTGGTGGGAGGCTGTTGAATCACCTCATTTTCGGAAACACTTCATGTGAGGGGGACGTGTCCCGACACACAGCTGACATGTCGCAACAACCACTGGCAAAGTCAAAAACAGGAATGACCACACAGATTGATCTCAGCTCAGATTCCCGTTGACACTCAGAGTACAGTACATGATTTTCTATGGCTTATCGACGTGGGATAACAGTAACTCAAATGCATTAAGCACAAGCACACGGAATAGGTTTCTAAAGGAGTTAAAAACAGTGTTGTCTGGTAATGCTCATCAGCAGCATCGTAAGTGCAATTAAGCTTTCATAAAAGGACAGCAGGTGAGACATGACCTGGATGTAGAGTGGTGTCTTTTTCACCTGCTGGGAATTAGATGTATAAACATGAATTTGAACTGCGACACCACACGCGTCATCCTATTGGCTTATAGTTTCATTCTCCAGGCCACCGGCTGAACTCCTGATTCCAAAAACATCTCCCTATGCAGCATTCCAGTGTTTCTGATGGCAACTACAGACGTGAGAGAAGGGGGGGTATCAATCTTTGCATCTCTAACTCTCAGTGAGAAAGCAAATGAGGGATGCAACTGCAACATCTGTGGTTTGATTCCAGCCGTGGGACCTTTGCTGCATGTCATTTTCCCTCTCTTTCCACGTTTCTAGTCTGCTGCTACACTTTCATCTGTCCAATAAAGCCAAAAAATGGGAAAATACTGAAAATAGTCTGAAAAAAATCAGGTAATGTACTTGTCATTCTGTAATGTGATTACCATAAACAAGCTGTCACATCTTAAAATCTACACTGTATCCCTGTTTTCAGTATTGGGGGGGCGGGGTTAAAATAGGGCCTCTAAGAGAGATTATTATATTGTTTTTTTAAGATTGGCTACTATACTTATTTGAATAAGAACAACAGCCTACCCATCTATTCATCTCTGGAGTTATCTTTTATTATTTTCTCCTAGCAAAACAGCAACAAGTCATGTCGGAGAGCTTTACTGCAATGGTGATACAGTATAATAAGAGGCAACACTCCATCACTGGCCTTAGAATCTGTGTAGTACCTGAAATTGCTTTCTAAATGGGTCTATGTTACCCAATATGTGGTTTTTTCTGCGTGTTTCAACAAAGTGAAATGAACTCTGTGGGAGGATGGAAGTAAAAAAGCTTGATTGATCTGTGTGCTCATTGGAGTAATTCAACCCCAGTCATTTTCCTCTGCAGGTTGGTATAGCATTTAAAATAGCAACGCTCTAATGGCACACACACACACACACACACACACACGTGCACGCAGAAGAACACATTTGCAAGCACTTTGCAGGACAAGATGTGGTCTAAAAGTGCTGGGAAATGAAACGGGGTCGAAGGGATTAATTCATGTCTCCAGAAATACTCCTTTGAAAGTACATTGGTTTGCCACCTATGTAAGCTGAGATGTGTTGGTCCATTTTGGTTATCCGATCATCTCCCGCACGTACAGTATCTACTCATTGAGATTTCAGACATTTTACCAGGATTTTTCGTTGGGTGCCGTATGTTGCATGTACGGTGTGGGCTGAGCTTCTCACTGCCTGGCCGTAAAGCCTTGAACTCTTACCACTGCTAACCACTCATATGGTCCAGAGCACGGGCCGATTTGCAAGCTTACTCATTCAAACTATAAAGGAAGTCAAGCATGATGTAGCATTGAGTACCCACAGCACATTGCATAGCAAATGTAGATGACTTGTTGGCCACTTTGCACTCTCATGTTGTTTAGATTTGCACTAAATCATTTCTCAGTGTTACATCCCAGTCACGAGTGTCATTTAAAAGTGTGAAACAGCCTTTTCAATGACATGTGAAACTAATTATTGAAAAGCAACATCACATTGTGGGACAGTTCCAAACTGTGAAGTCAGTACTTTAACCCTCGTGTTGTCCGCGGGTCATATTGACCCATTTCAAAGTTTTTTATGTCAGAAATATGGATTTCTTTCAACCAAATTGCCCAAAAATAACATGGATGATTCCACACAACATTACTTTCATTGCTTCTTTTGGGTGTTTTATTTAGTCTTTTAGCATTTGAATTATTTTGTTTAATGGTTTCAAAACAGTATCCGGACTCAACTTCCACTCAACATCCACTAATCTTAACTATTAGTCAAAATATTTCATAATGTCCGCCTTTTTAACTAAAAACGTATGCGTAATTTGAAATAAATGAGGTGTGTTAACCATGAATTCCAAGAATGAGAATAATAAAACCTAAAGTGTCTTGAGATAACTCTTGTTGTGATTTGATACTATAAATAAAATTGAATTGAATTGAATTGAATTATTATTAAACCAGTTCAGGTTTTTAAGAAAGCGCCAAGAGCTGGAAAAAATGACAAATAAATCAGAAAAAGCGACAAAAATATCAGAAAAGCCCAAAAATATATACATTTTCAATTCTGACCTGGAAGGACAAATTCATGGTTAACGGGAAGACAACACGAGGGTTAAACCAGTAAAGTGTTTTTTTTTAAATAATAATTTACTTTCCTTCATTTTTAATACACAATTTAAAAGCGGACTCCAGCCATTAAGTACTGCATTTCCATGAAGAAACAAGACAACAGTACATCAGTCAGAATGTCTCAGCATAACCTGGCTTTTAATCTCAAGTATGAATCAAGCCCCCAAAAACAATGTATGCTACACGTACCATAGGGCGACCCAATGGTGTCTGTCATCGCGCCCACGTTGCCTGGTTGATTCTAATGTCTTTATATGCACCAAGTTTGTAACATAGGCTTTATGCTAAAATGTGTAGTGTACAACCCCAAGCCAAACACATCATTATTACACTGACATGGTTGTTTTTCAGATCTGAACGCCCCCCCTGCAGAGCCACAGCACTAAACAACTGTTTTCACATGTGTCTTTTCTGCTGCGTACATATGTGCTCGGTAAATTTCATGGCCTGTGTTCTGTGAAGTCTCCTCCCATAACATTGCATTCAATTTGTCTAAGTAGAAGAAGCACTGGTCTAATCAAATCACTTCAGACTGGATATGCATGAATCTATACCATTGCTGTTCTGCTGCGTTCCTAATGACTTACACCGTACAGCGGCCTGCTACAGAGCACATGTTCCACGTTCTTTATGCAAAACCTCCAATAGCATTAGTGTTATTAAATTTTTCGCATCTACAGTAGAGGGACCTAAACATGCAAACACATCTTGTTCTGCATATTGGTTTGCAAACAAGCAAAAATACATCCATATGGACAGGTGTAATTCTATCATTGGTAAGCAAGCTAGCAATTTTGCTACTCAGGGCATTAAACAGCTCAGACACTTTGGAAAATTTGGTTAGTTTAGATGCTGGTGTGGTCCTTACCGTTTAACGCCACTGCTTATAAAAACACTGTACACACATGTCATTAGCTTTTAAAACATGTTACTTTACCAATGTTCCTCTGTCTGGGCTCAGCCCGCCAGCTGCTTTAGATCTTACACAGACACGCCTATTCCCCAAAGTTTTTTTTCATGTTTTTTTATGTAAATGAAAACTTATTTTCTTACAATGAAATTGGGAGGATTCCTTTAAAATTCAATTAAAAAAAGGAACATATACATATACATACATATATATTGAACTTTACCTTGACAAAGAAAAACCTAAACTATCTGCATGAGTGATTTAGGTAAAACAACCATTTTAAAAGGAGTTTTAGTCTAAATTACAGAAGACAGAAATTCTGGTTTTGTCACTCTTTACCACGCAATATTAATGGGTATAAGTAACACTGACAGCCATGAGCACCTGTTTCCATTGCTAAACCAATCATGTGCTATTTTGCAGTTGTAAATATTTGCCTTTGACATGTGTGTTAAGCTTATAAATAATGTAGATGAGAGACACATTAGCATAAGGAAATGACGACCATGGCTGCTGGTTACTGCTATGGATGCAGTTGTGTGTGTGTGTGTGTGTGTGTGTGTGTGTGTGTGTGTGTGTGTGTGTGTGTGTAAGATGTCACCTATTGCCTTGATGGATGCTGATGTGTGCAAACACGGCTCAGAGAGTAAACCTTGAAATGGCCGCCTCGCATCGTTGTTAGGGCAGACAATAACAGAGATGCCGGTGGGTTATGACTTCTCCCACTAATGTCTTTGCTAAAGTCTGGCTAGCGGCCAGTGGGAAGAGGCAAACTGGCAGACGGCACCACATCAATATCCCAACTAGCCACCAGAGCCTGACTCAAACGATCAGGGACTTTAAAGGTAGCAGCTGGCGAGTTGATATGGGGCTTCCCGCGTTTTGCCGAGGGGCTTTAGATTCATTTAAATGATAGAGATTACTTTTAAGCGCAACACACATTAATTGATGTTAAGAGCTGGGAGATATGGAAGCAAGAGGATCGGCTACCAGAGATGAACATGAATGGGTTTATCTGGTCTCTTTGTTTTCCGTGACTAAACAGACAGATATGTCCACTCACACACAAAAAGAAACGTCTCAAGGACGTTTTACTCCACCTTTCTTTTAAAAGCCAGTCCCGGTGTAAATGTAGTGCCCAGGTAGTTTGTTATCCTTTCAAAGACAAGATATTCTTTTCGGAACTCTTGTGTCTAGAGGATCTCTTTTGACAGAGTGTGCTTTTGATAAAAGTATCAACACAGTGAGTGACGCCCTCCAACCCCACCCCCACCCCACCCACGCCCCATTTGTATTGTGCGTTTGGTAAAACTCCCACCTCTCTCCTTTCACTATCTGCTTCTCGCGGGCCTCATTGTAATTCTTCCCCCGCTTGGTTTCCATCTTCCCTCACTTAGTGGCCCAAGAGGTGCTGCAGGCTCCCTGAGGAGCCTTCTGGCGCGCGGTCAGAGGCCCTTTGAGCTGCCAAGTCAACTGAGGCCGTTGGTCCCCCTACTGTGTGTTCCTGCGCTGAGGCTGCTGGGATGCTGGCGCGGGCCCATTGATTTACTGCCTTTGGCTAGGACACTCTCCAAGGAGCTCCTATTCTGGCTGGGATATCATTTATTTGGGACACATTTGGCGATGCAGGCATCTTGGCCCTCTTTGAAATGCATCGTCCGGAGACAAAATAAATGAACGGTATCAAAGACATGTCAACCATGATGCTTTTTTCATGAAGGATGGGAGGAAGGAACGGCACACCAAAGCAATTGTGTCCCAACGCAGCACAGCACCCTGCTCAGAACAGACACAGCACCAAGTCACAACAAAGCCTGACATAAGTAAGACTGTGAATGCATGTGTAATGCACATGTCAAAGTCATCCGATAGAGTTATGTCTGACATTTCATAATTTCCCGTCCGCCACTATAGGAACAAGTATTTTTATTTTGCCTATGATCAGACAGATTTCAAAAGCATCACATTCTGTCAAATGGAAGTGTTAGGACGTGGTTGTGCGACAGCGTAATGTTTGTTACTTCACACTCTGTCTACTGGGCACTGAACGACAGCCCAGGCATTCTGAGATGTCTTTCTGCTCCACTGTTTTCGAGGTGAAATTTCTGCGTTGATACACAGAGACCGGGGAAAAGTGAAAGCTGTAGTTGAGTGGCAGCATTTTGTTTTGCATTTGTCTCCAAACAGATGCATAGCTGTCATTCAAGGTCCCATTGAAGATTGCTATCAAATGTAATCGCTTCAAAGCTTATTCCCATGGATGCCTGCTTACAGATACAGCTTTTTCAGGTGTCTGTCAAAAAGATGTTGCAGAAGGGCATGCAGCAAAAGCTTCAAATATATGAATTTAAATATAGAAGGGGCAGAGACATTATGATTCACATCAGGCACTCCTAAAGCAACACAATACATTTGGTTTTATTGTGTTTTCAGCTGTATTGCTCACTCGCTAAAGACTACTTATTTGCTTTAGAAAAGACAGAGATGAATGGAACTGTTTTCTGTTAACTAAATCAGTGCAATGTTTACATGTTAATATTTTGAAAATCTTCTTTGCACAATGCATCAAATAATCCTTTCATGATTTGCAGGAAATCAAGCAAGAGGTAACTTTTGCAGAGGCAGTTGTTTGTATACCTACCTTGATCAAGCAATTGTTCCCATTGGTTTTCAAACTCTCATCAGAGCTGCTTGGCCAGGCGGTTTAAATTTTGCTCAGCAAATTGTCTCTGAAAAATCAATTAAATCTGACCGCGGTGTTCGCCTTTGTAATATTTGGAATCAATCAGCTCATGGCTTAGTATGGATTTGCAATAGTACACCCTTCAGTCCTCTTAAGAGCAATCACAGCTTTTCAATCACACTCTGTAGTCACCTCAGGCCGCAAACACGTCGGCTCGGAGATGTTGCCATTTAAAAACCATCACGCTATTCTATCAGTGAAGTGCTGCAGGAAAAGAACATTGTTTTAAGAGCATGAATAGCATATTAAAACATTGCTGACACAGGTATGAGATGTGAAGTGCCTGATAACTGAGGAAAATGACATGGTTAATTCTTTTTTTTTTCAATAACAGAAATATTGGAAGAAAGCACTCACGGGTTTTCAAAACTGAATAGGTCTCAGTCTGGTGTCTGTCAAACACTGCTGATTGTAATTCTAGCTGAAAGCCTAAGCAGGTGTCTTGTATTAGACTACTCACCAAATTACACCAAATAAGAATAAAACAAATATCCGTTTGAGAGAAACAAGTAAAAGAGCAAAGATACCGACATGTCCAGGTAAGACGGCTGAGGTTACATACATCCATACAAATCTTTACTATAGTAAAATTGCGTTCTTACTGTTTTTCAGAAAGTAATACAGGTGAAAGCATTGGAAACACCACATTCACTTGTATTTAGAGATGATGAAGACAACTGATTCTGGAGAAAGGCAGGATCAGTCACACTATTTCATTCATTATCATTATTTTTTTAACTGTAATACAACTTTATTTTTTTTCCCAGTAATTCCATAAATTACTAGAGACAAAAAACTATATTGAAGCAACATGCTGATTTTCTTGATTTTCTGATTACTTCTTGTTTACCTTAGGTGAAAATTGGCATATTATAAAATCTATATCTTGTCTTTAAAGAAACTATTGAATAGTGTGAAGTCACTCAAATTGTTCTAACTATAAAGATGAGAAAGGTAGTATTTTCTGTCTTGGTGTTTGATGCTATAGTGTTTTTACTCTCAGTGTGTACTGACTGACAGTGTGTGTGTCTCAGTGTGTGTGTCTCAGAGTGTGTCATCTCAGTGAGGATTGGTCGTAGTGTTTGGTGCACTGAGCCTGTTTTGAGACGTGTGTTGTGTTGAGTTGTGTTGCTGTGAATGCGTTTTGCAGCTGATGTGATCTGTTTAGCTCAGGTGACTGTTGGTAGTCAGACTGGAGTTAGAGTTTGGCACATCTAGCTCCAGTTGTGTCCACTGGTGTTTAGCATTTTTGACAACTTATATCTGAATACTCATATCGAAATATTCTGCACTCTGGGATTCCTCTTCACCATATATGATCTTTGTTTCATCTGCAATGACGGACTAGCCTTCCATTTGGACCCAGGGACTGGGAACCATCAAATGTCTCTACCTTGTGTTATGTCAATCCATAGATGATGAGATATTTCACTGGATAAGGCAAAAGTTTGACCTGCTGGAGGCACTAGAGAAAAAGTCATTGGATTACCAAAATCAATAGGATTTATCCTCCAGCCGTTGTGGATCTCCAGCCCAGTCTCATGGCAGTTTTTGAAATGGTCACCTTATTTAATCTGTTGATTTGTGTACAGGTCACGTTAATGCCGTTTTTTTTGTGTGTTGATTACGAATTTTGTAGTAATGTATTTTTATGAGAAGCCTATTTCATGATCACAGAACGATTACAGTAGCGAGTAGTAATGAAAAGCTAAAAATGGATGGGTCAAACAACACAGGACTTTCACCCAGGAGACCCTGGATCACGTCCCGTGTGTTGCAGTTCCTTTTTGTGTTCTTATTTTCCTAACCACAACCGTCCCGTTGTTGTCGGCGTATCCCATGTATGACGATTCCTTACCCCGTTCTTTTTTTTCCTAACCACAAGCGTCCTGTTGGCCAGCGTTTTATTTCCCCGTCGTTGAGCCCCCCAGAGACCACGGATCGTGTCCCGGTGCGAGTTGCTGTCCCTGCCCCATGTGCGGTGTTTCATTTCCCCATTGGTGCGTCCCCCAGAGCCGCACAGTGTCATGGCAGTTCGTGAAATGGTCCCAATAGAAAAGCCTGACCTGTACATGAAATAAACCAGAAAATCTTGACCTGTACACGAATCAGTAAATCAAAATGACGTGACCATTTCACAAACTGCCGTTAGACCGGGTTGGGATATCTGTCCCAGATTCCATGTCATGCCATCCGGCTTGTAAAGATAACCTGTAGGTGATTCAGTCAGAACTAAAGTGGTGGACGCTCTAAGAGAAAGGTTTTGAGATATTTTATTGATCTCCAAGGGGAATATTTTATTTGAAACATGTTTTAAATCATATTCAATACTGGACTGTAATCCAAAGTATTCAAGGAAACTTACCATATTATTTTGGTTATTTAAATTCCAGGGTTACTTGTTACGAGTTTAAGCACATCCACGGCAGAGCAAGGACATTTTAGTTTTGAAAAGAGGCCTTCTTTTAGGTTTGAGGCTTAATTTGGTGGTCACGCCTATTGTTGGCTTACAATAGCATGTTCTTTTGGTAGGAGTGTGTGTGGTGGCGCTGGGGACATGCATATGTATAAGTAGATAGGGGAAATCCTAGGGGTTTACTATTGTAAACAAGTCATTTCGGGCCCACGGTGACTCGTCCCCTGCAGAGGACACAGGCAGCTGTGGCACAAACTGAGGCATCCATGCCAAGACGCCTCAGCTCTAGTCAAAGATGACATGTCAATGCTTCACACCACATATCATTGTCACATAATGTGTCCCTGCTGGTGACAAGCTGATGACCACAGTTACCCTGCAACCCTTGAGTTAGCCGCTCCGGAGGCCGCAGTGGAAATAACACTTGAAAGCGAGGTGTGTGTGTGTGTGTGTGTGTGTGTGTGTGTGTGTGTGTGTGTCTTTAAAGTTGAGTTACTGCTACTCTCTTCTGACATGCTGTGTTTGATTTAGGCTGAGAACTTCTAAAACAAGCTCAGCTGCAGGGGTTACATTAGCTTTTGATATTAAAGGTGCTGTAGCGGTAGCATTGTCAAGATCCAAGATTTAGCCTAATAATTTGAACATCGACAACTTCTCAGTCCCTCCCCCCTTTCCGTTAAAGCCCAAGCGGTTTCCTGAGCGCCTCTCCCCACGAGGAAAAATGAATGCGTGTGTTAGTGTTGGTCTTACCTACTGCATCTTTAAGTGAGATGGTGGACACATGTTTGTGGTTGGTTGAGTGGTGAGAGCGTTAAGTGTACTGCATATTACTTGTTTATTTATCTAAGTAGCATTTCAGCAGTAAATATGAGGATACAGCCAGTATCCAGTCATCTTAGCTTAGCACAAAGGCAAGAAAAAAAAAACACAAGGTGTCATTTTCACTCTTCATGTTTTTGTACATATTAGACAAATGAGATAAACGTATTGGATTATTGTGTCGAATTTTGATGCCTTTGGACATAACCAGGCTATCGCTAGCTATTCCCTCCCTGCTTCAGCTCTTTGTGCTAAGCTAAGCAAACCAGCTGCTGGCTGCAGCTTCACATTTACCACACAGACATGAGAGTGGTATTGATCTTCTTATCTAACTCTCAGCGAGGAAGCAATAACATTAGTTCCCGAAATGTCAAACTATTCTTTTGAAAATAAATCTATCTACTCGATATGCTAGTACAACACAGGGCTCTTCTAGACCGTAGAAAAGAGCAACTGCAAAAAGAGATGATGCACCGAGGGGGGGGGGCATTAATTAGATTGTGAGACACATTCAAAATTGTTCAGATAAACAAACAGTGATCTTAGAAAGCAAAACTATCTCTGCCCACAAAAGTTCTTGGCAACTTTAGCACTGAATTTCGGCTTGATCCCAGGTGTTCAGTGCTGAGTGGATTATTGCCTGGTTTGAGGTCAGATATGATGCCTTATTAGCTCATGAAAGAGCAAGACAGAGTGCCAGACCATTGTTCTCCATACTGAGATGAAAGGCTAGCTGGCTAATGAACATCTGCCAGCCAGCATAAGGACCCCAGCAGACACACAAAACCTTGAATTGACCATTGCTGTGAGCAGCTGCTCTGATCAGAAAGATTTTGATGTAAATGTAGACTGAGGGTCCACCGTGGAGCAGCTGTAATAGCCAGAGAGCAAGATTAGGAGGAAGGCATACTGCGCTCCTCTTGTGTGTCTGAAATGCCAAAGTTCATCAGCCAAACCTCTATCAGGCTGCAGAGCAGAGTTCACCTGTCCTCTCCACCAAAATCTGGATAACAAAATAAGGATGATGTTCACTATCCTTTTTCAGGATATGGAAAATTCTATCTGATTTTATTCTTGACTCATTTGAATTTGTATAATTTCCAATGGAACATCCGTGACTTGTTTTGGTCGTGGAAACATTTCCAATTTTTCATACAAAAGGAACAGAGCCGCATTGGGTCGAAGTGTTTTTGTGTGTTTATGATCAAATATGAGTTATGGTTATTTTCACAAAAGAACAGCACATCCAGTGCTTCTATGTAGATGCATATTCACATTATAAAAGATCAAAGTTCATTAAAAAACAACAGCCTTGAGTATTATTATTATTTTTTTTTAAGTTTAAGCTTAAAAAACGGCTCCATCTAGACTGCATGGGTGAGGTTGGATCAGATGTTACTAAACAATGCCTTAACAATCATCAGATTTGAATTCAAATATTGACCAATCCTGATTATGTGACATCACCCGACATAGACACATCCATTGAAATACCAGGGAGAGAAGCACAGACTACAACTCAAAAGACAGAAATGTCTCGTGTAATGACTAAAACTCTTCCGATGTGGTGTTCATGTATGACCCCTTTGGTTAGATTAACAAGCTGATTAAGAAAAATTGCTTTTAAAGAGGCCTTTCCTTTCTGTGCTTATGACAAAAAGAATATAGCTTAGCGACACAACCTGAAAACTATCTTCTGTCATGTTAAGTACAACTGGTTAGGGACATCATTAAGTTATCCCCCCCACATGACTCTGAAGTCATTTACATAATGCAATAACTCTGAACCCTAAAGTGCAATTGCATTGCTCATACCACCATGCACTAGGAAATGATTCCCCTAACTACCGTGTCAGAACGCATCAGGAAACATATCAGAGCAGGATCTGAATGCGGCAAAGGCTACAGTGCAGTGTTAATTAGGTTACTGATACTTTCCACTGGCCAATTACTCTGTCAGAGTGGCTCATCCTTCATTTCCTCTGGTCACCTCCTTCCCTCTTTGAGGCTTATCCTGGGAAATTTGGTCTGGGGAGCACACTGCTGAAGGCAGTAAGGTAACAAGCAGGGTGAAGGCTTTCAAACTTATTCTGATCCACACCTTTGACCCAGTGTCATTTTGGGAAAAAAAATGACATTGTTTACCACAGTATTATCGCTAGGGGATAGGAAGAAAATCTAATGTCACGATATTATTGACCAAATACCTCAATTTTGATGTTGCGGCAATATTCTAGGGTTGGCAATTGGTGCTTTAACAAAATATCTTCACACTCAGATTTTAGATAAGTAATCATCAGTAATGTGGACATAATGTCCAAGTGGGGAAATAATAACAGCTGGAAGAGTCTGGTAAGTTCAGAAAAGTACATCACCAAGAAAATCAGGAAAAGACACAAAACATTTATGTCATATCACGATATTATGGTATATCCAAAATCTAAGACGATATCTAGTCTCATATCAAGATATCAATATAATAACGGTATATTGTCCAGCCCTACACAGTAAACCCAGGCCCCCAAGAAGTGTGTCCTTCATGTGATCCCATGGGGCAAAAAAATCTTTTCCCAGTGACCTACATGACATATGTCTGTAAATCAGTGAATGTATTTCCAAAAGTATAATGAATAAGTTAACCCATACTCAAGTTAAACTTCTAATTTTAAATGTACAACAGGAGGGAAATGACAGAGAAATTTATTTTTATAAGTCTTTTATTTCATATTTCTCTGTAGTAGTGTCTTAAAATATTATAACTTTCATGCTTATTTTATATATATATTCATATCTTGCTTGTCATATATTCTTACATGCTTATTATATATATCTTTAATGCTTATTATATGCACATTTAACAATACTGTGTTTCTCTTTGCTCTCCCTCTTTTTCTGTGTTGCTGCTGTTTCTTACAAGAGGTTATAAATGTCTCACTGTTGTATATCACAAGCAGTAAATATCTTAGCTTTGGAGGTCACTCAGAGTACACTTCGCCCTAGCGACCTGCACTTTCAACGTAGGCATAGCCCAAATAACAGATGTCCTTGTTTCAACAATTGTGAATAAAGAGACAGAGCTGCAGAGAAATCGCTGAAGTTCCACCAGAGCCTTGCTGCAGATAGGAGGCTCTTCGCGTGACCTTCCCTCTTGCAATTGTCTATCAAACTGCTCATTTGCCGTCTGAGTCTCTTTTCTTGCTTGACCGTGTTTATTTAGTAAGTTAAAGTGTTATGAACCTGACAATCTCATTCCTCAGTCTTTTCTCTTTACAGAACCACTTAATCTCACTGGTATTTTACAGTAAAGTTTGGTTTTAATCTGAATCATTATCATTATTCCCTGTTACTTATTATGTTGGAATTGTACGCTCTGTGTGTGATTTTTTTTATTTTTTATGTTTTGCTGATATCTGTTTTGAAGTTTTGGGTTGTTTGGTTTATTTTTTTCTGTTTGGTTTTGTTTATATTGTTTGCATATGTGCAATGTTTTTTGTGTGTCTTGTTCAGGATCCTCAAATTTGAAAGGAAACAGGAAGTAGCCGGCTTGGCCGGTGGAGTTCTGCATTGCGCCTGCTCTATGGGCCTCATAGTGCTGCAGCAGCGACGATCATTCAAGGAATTTTATACTTTTTGTAACTCTCATTGGAATGAACGGGGCTGCGCCTCGAACGCCGTATCCACGTTTTTTTCTTTTTCAATCCACGGTTTACATTCGGACATCCAAGAAAACATTGCGATACAGTTTTTGCAGCGGTAGGGGAACTGGCAGATGGAGGCTTCAGGGGAAGCTCTCACAAGCTGGTATAAACAGTGCTTCTTGGACATATGTAAATAGAGGCTTACCCCCGGAAGACAGAGGAGGACTGTGAGGTAATTGTGTAGAGATCCTCTGCTCACCATTGAAGGGGGCTGATGCGTTTTGGGAAAAAAAAAAAACCTCAGGGATTAAAGAGACCCCAGGCAGAATCGCCGGGTCTCACATCCTGAACCATCCAGGCCTGAAGCGAAGACAAATCAAGGTGGTGCAGCAGTTTGGTGTGTGGACATGTGTGTGCGTGCATAGATGTAAGTGTATCGCTGTGAGCAAGTGCATGAAACAGGGGGTAATTGGTATTAGCGGTGAGGGAGCTTTCCTCAGACAGTGAGGTTATCACCTGCACTCTGAGCTAAGCTCCCTGTGTTTTCAGGAGGAGTTCTCTCTGGCGTTGCCAAACCACCACGGACCAGAGCCGGCTACTAGTCCATTAGCTAAGGCCAGCTCTGCCAAGCCAGAACTGCCTCTGGGAGAGAGCCAGCCTATTACATGAAAGAAGAGAGTCATTTGGCTCACCACAAAAATATATGGTGTACGTCAGTAGTCTATCAAGTGGAGGGTGTAGGTTTCACTTGTGAGAGTTTGATGCCGAGTGTCAGCAGTACCTTTTATGGTATGGTAACATCTTTATGATCGAGTCAACTTAGCATTGTGATGGATGGATCCACAGGGTGGGAAAGACTGAAATACTTTGTAATGTTTGATAATGTGCGGCTGTTTTTTTTTTAAATAATAATGTCTGCCTATCCACAAATCCTGCAAAATCACCAAAATCAAAAACGCATTAGCCTGTTTCTCAACACTTTACCTTAGCCTGCTTGTGGAAATCAGCCTCAAGCTCATCTATTTTTACTAGAGAGGTAAATCAAAACACAAATATATACAGTTCACAAATACATATATATATATATATATTTTAATACAGCAGGACACTTTGAGTCAATGATATTCAAATGGGAGTAAATAATCCAATTTGCTGGGGGCTGTTTGCAGCTGCTGATTACTCCACATTTGATGCTCTGCTGTGTGTTTACAGCAGCAGGATGGTGTGTGTGGACTTAAAAGAAACTAGTGTCCATGTCCATAGTGGTGACGGAACATGTCCCCCAGTGCAACAGTGTCCCAACAGTGTCTCATTGATGTATGTTTGGACAGCAATGGAACTCTACGGCACAGAAGAAAAAATATCAGGCTACCCAGATAATTTATAATAACTTATTCATAATTTATGCAGTTTATTGATCCCCAGTGGGGAAATTACTATTTACACTCTGTTCCGTAAGAAATCACTACACATAGGCCCGGAATACACACACACACACACACACACACCACAACACACCACACACACACACACAAACACCAAATGTCAGGACCTATTCATGCACAAATGGAGAGATGTCAGAGTGAGTGGGCTGCCAGCTGGACCAGCACCCTGAGGGGATGGGGGAGTACGGCGCCTTGCTCAAGAGCCCCTGGCAGCGCCCAGGTGGTTTGGTTTTGGTCTTTTCCTTTCATGAAATTTGATGACAAGAAGAGAACATGTCAAATGTTGCTTCCAATGTACTCTAATTGTACGCATGACAAATATATTCGAGACAAAAGACAGGACATTTTGTGAAATGCCGGTGTTGTGTTATCCAGGGTAAGCTGTTTACATGACTCTTTGATACCCCGTGATTAATGCTCCCGGTTGACATGACTTAACCAGCTGACAAAACATTCTTATCCACAGATAGAACCATCCGCCTGTAAGTATGAAATGTTACACCCACCAGCTTCCCACTCTCTCTGAGTGAGCAGGAGAAGGTCATAGCTAATGGAAAAGAAATGATGATCCCTGTAATAATGTGCAGTGTTATTTTTCTTTCTTAGCATGAAAATGCACCCAAGACACCACGTAAGTTTGAATTTGTTCATACAGTGAAAATCAGACGTTAAAGCTTTATGATGTGTCCATGCCAAAGTAGCTGGTAGCCAAGGCAGTGAGTCCTAATAAAATCAAACATGAAAAGACACAATGATGATGTATGTAATGTATTGAGAGGGGGTGATTATATATCTCTCTAAGACAATTTGGCATGGATCCAGATACAAAAACGATTGGCACACATTGGAAGAAAATGTAATACAATATTTAACTCTTGATCCAATGGCTTTTCACAGAACTTAATCAAATAGAATCTTTGAAATGTACTTATTATAACTTCATGCCCTTATTCAGAAATGTATGTCTACTGTCATACTGACAAAAGAAATCATGAGCAGAACACCCTGGGAAGCTTTTTGGCCAGTCCTCAACGAGGAAGATTTATCTCTGAAATGCTGCAACTGGGTATCCTTCACCACTCTTCCTGGCTCACTGACATTCATCTAAATCTGGGCACATGCTCCTATAAATAAAATAGCTTTTGGCCTCAGTTTTTGCCTTCAAAGGGGCGCAGAGTTCATGGGCACTGTGCTTTGGAATGGAAGTATTGCCATAATGCTAAAGTTCCGTAGCATTAGACCTAGACTGGTTCAGAACTATAGTTGAGTATTGACATAGGCAACTAAAAGTGATACAAACTTCATCAAAGCCATAGGCTAAAAGCATGTTCTGGCTATCACCAGACCAAGCCAAGCTCAATAGCATCGGTCTGAGGAGTCTGCTCTGTATTTTCTCTGCACAAGAGGCGTAGTTCAAATGTCTCTGTACTCAATTGGAAAGTCCGCTGCTTCTCTTTTTGATGTAGAGGAATTGTTTGGAAAATGAATAGGAAGTAGAAGTTGGAAAAAAAGTGATAGTAGGTTGCTTAATAAAAACTAGTTTTATTTACAACCCAGACATTGTATTTGAAAAGCTGAGGGACAAAAGTATAGCTCAGTGACGGCCGGATCGATACATTGCCGAGAACTTTCATAACTTCTTTGTGTGTGGTTTTGTGTGCGTGTGTACATATTGTGCAGGTGTGTGGGAATGTAGGTGTCTACGCAGGGTGTAATAAAGACAACTTGGCTGCGTTGCAGGGATCCTGAATGTGTCACAGCCACTCTCAGACCACAGGAGAGGACAGGACGGCTGTTCAGAGCTTGAACTATTGAGCTCTAGTACGGGCATGTGAGCATGCTCGCCTCCTGCACCTACAGTCATGACCCCTCTCTGAGCCCAAGGCAATTACAATAGATGAGAGCCTGGAGCTCAGAAGCACAAAAAGCCTCCTGCAGAAGAGACACAATAAAGAGTAATTTCCAATTCCACATCTCCCTGCATGTATTGAAAACATATGAATGTATTCTCTTTGCACAATCGACTTATTAAACACAGTGGAGAGGAGGCATCGGTGATAATAAGAGTGCGCTGGTTTTTGTTGTTGTGCTTCAGTGAGCAACGCTGGCGCGCCACGGATACATAACAACAGAGGGAGATGACATGGCTGGGCTGTACCTGGAGCCGCTGAGCCGGAGCCAGTGGGCTACAGCATCAGCGTTGTGTCGCAGTGGAACAGTGGAAGGAAGGAACCACCTCCCTGCTCCCCAGCTCCACTCACCTGCTTTGATCACCAACCGGAGTGTCATTCATCACCTACAACCTGGTGTAGGCTGAAGGGTGTGTGTGTTTGTGTGGTGGTGTGTGTGTGTGTGTGTGTGTGTGTGTGTCATGTAAGACAAAGAGATTGAGAAAAGAGAGAAAGAGAAAGAGAGAGAGAGAGAGAGAGGAGAGAGAGAGAGAGTGTCATTTCTGAATACCAGTATTGTCTCTCAATTCTGTTTCAACTCTATTTCTCTGAAGTCCACGCAGAATGTGAGAGGAATGAAAAAAAAAGATTTAGTCTTCTGGATAATTTACAGGATGTACCGCCAAATGTCCCTGCACTTTTTGCCCCTTTTTGTGAATTTTTGTAAGGATTTAAAAAGAACATTTACTATGTAACTAGCCCGTTTTAGGACCTAGGGATTAGGGATTAGTTGTGGACACAATACACAGGGCGACACTCTGGTTAGAGATAATGAGGTGTAACCGTGCATCAGTTCAGTCAAATAGCTCACGTTACTGTGTTGTGTCAAGAGCATACTTTGTTTAATACATGTGGCTTTTTTTTTTAGCAGGGAGCAAGTGGTCCACTAAAACAAGTTCCTTGCCGAAAATATTTTGCAGAGCCACCGTCGCTGCGTCCCGTGCTTGGCAACGCCCAAGACGTTTGTGATTGGTTTAAAAAAAGTCAAACAAAAAGAACGTTTTTTTTTTTGTGTGGAGGAGCCAGATCTTACTGCACAGCGCTGTGGAAACAGGTCTGGCAATGCGAGACTAGGAACAGACACACAGAATCACAAATAGACAGATAGAGAGACAGACAGACATGCAGACAGTCACACACACACACACACACACACATACAATTTCATTTTATTGTAATTTGAAGCAGGTTTTCATTTAAGGAAAATTGAAAATCTATTTTTGCCAACAACTAAATATTTTGATTCCTCGGCCAATTATCATAGGACATTAGGACAAACATGCTTCCCTCCTCCTGTATTTGATTAGTGAGAACATATTAGGATAGAAATATATCCAGTAATTATGAAATCCTTTTAGTAGACCCGAGAGCTGTGAATCACACAACACAGGATTGAGGATGTGTACGCCTGTCCATTCACATGCTGCTAATAACAGATTACTTACCTCTGCAGAAACACTGCCACTGACCTGATAATGATGGGAACTTCATGTACCGCTTCTAACTTTTGTCAGATCAGGTTGTTTTTGGGTTCAGCCTTTGATATTGGAACTGAAATAAAAGTTATTAAAGATAATTTAGATAGGGACAGATCCAAAAACATGGATACGCTTGGACAGTCATCTGATGTATCATCGTGTTTTTAGCTGAAGCTAACACCCAACACTTGTCCATAGAAGGGCTTTCGGTGAAAAATTAAAAAAAAGTACAGATTAATCTGATTAAAAATAAGTTGAAGAATTAAATAAAAAAAGGAAAGAAAGTATACAGAGAGAGCAAAGTGTAAAAACTAAATATGAGAGTAATTTTGTTCCTGTTCAATTCAATTCAATTTTATTTATAGTATCAATTCATAACAAGAGTTATCTCAAGACACTTTACAGATAGAGTAGGTCTAGACCACACTCCAAAATTTACAAGGACCCAACAGTTCTTGTAGTTTCCTCCAGAGCAAGCAATAGTGTGACAGTGGCGAGGATAATTAGCCACAATTTGGTATTTTATACCCAAGCTGTTGTTGTTAACTTTATGAAATGCCTGTTCAAGCTCAAATCCCGGCAGTAATCAGAAACCTGAAGACAACAGAGTGAAGTTATTTTGGTCGGGAACATGACAATGTGACTTAATTGGAGATTTTAAAAATAGCTTCTTAGCATGGCTGCATGAAGGTACAGCCGTTTGGCCATGTCACGTGCCGTGTTGTGCTTTGTGTATTTTCTGCAGGTGTGTGTGATTCTCTGCAGGTGTGTGTTGCTGATGACAGGCCAGCAGCTGAGGCTGATCAGCTGATCAGTGCCCCACAGCTTAAGAGAGGACAGCATGGCTGTGTGCAGAAGATAGGCTTCTGGGGAAGCCGGTGTAGAGAGGTGCTGTGACCTGCTGTGGACTAAACATGTGATACCTGTGCCTATGTTCGTCTTCCTTTTAAAGATTGTTATTAGTTGCCTCTTGTTGTGCGGGCACAATAAATTTGCCTTATTTAAACATTTACTTTCTGTCCCGAGTTTATAATTTTAACCTGTTTGCATCCTCCACCACTAGACTACTTTGGGTCCCAACAGGCCAGTTAAATAAATACAACACTAACCATTTCAAAGATGCTAAATATGTAGTCTAGCATTGGGTCTGGCTAGTCCACACAACATTCTGTGATGGGAGAAAAACGTGCTCTGGTTTATTGGCATTTCTTTTAACTAATCACAAACGTCTGTTCAAAAGTAGTTTTAGTCGTCAACAGAATACTCAGATTGGACAGATAGTCTAGCTAGCTGTCTGGATTTACCCTGCAGAGATCTGAGGACCAGGTAACCATAGTCCTCAGATTGGACAGATAGTCTAGCTAGCTGTCTGGATTTACCCTGCAGAGATCTGAGGACCAGGTAACCATAGTCCTCAGATTGGACTGATAGTCTAGCTAGCTGTCTGGAATTTACCCTGCAGAGATCTGAGGGACCAGGTAACCATAGTCCCAGGGCTGCCAACTTTTCCAAAACCTTGGAGTGAGATTTTGGGGGGCCAACCCATATTTTGCCGCGTACAAAGCAATTTCTTTTGGTCTTTATCCTTTAGGGTTTTAAATTGGGATTTGGTATATGTGGGTGATGGGGACTCCCTAGGGGGGTCTGGGGGTATGCCCCCCAGGAAAAAAATTTGAAAAATAAACCATTAAATGGCGCTTTCTGGAGAGTTTTTTTTGCAAAAAAATGGAGAAATCAAGTCTTACATGATGTGCAAACTGTAGGGTTAGGAGCCTTTGTGTTGTTGTATCAACAGGTTTTAGGCATTCAGCATTTACATTATTAACTTCTATAATATAAGAACTGACCCACACAATGTGCCAACATAATGAACCACATGAAGAGACAGTAGCATATGTCAGCAACAGCTGAGAAGATTTGGGTCTGTGGTGAACAGGTCCAGGGGTCCCTGGTGTAGGGACCAGGACCCAAAGTTAAATTAATGTTGAGGGATCAACTTAGACCACTGAAATTCTAAAGAATGAGAACCACTGATTTACATAATTCTATTCCTTTAACCTTTGTGCCAATGTTCAGTAATGTTTGGCTGTCATCCTCTGGCCCCACTTACTGTTTTTACTTTTTTGTGAAAATAAGACTATTTGTTCATTTTAAAAAACATCAAATTAATTATTTACAGTTACATTTAGAGATGTCAGATGTTAGAGATGCACAATAGTGGCCCAACGTTGCAGTATCTTATATATTATATATATATATATATATATATATATATATATATATTATATATAAGGCTAGTATACTCAGGTGTGTTTCACCAATTTCGCTCATATTACAACTTTGTGCACATAACTCCTCCATCTCTGTTGTCCGAGACTTGGAGAGTTGTAATATAGTCTGCTGTGCATGTCATTGCTCCGCTGATATGGTGGATCTCATTCAGACCGTCTGACAGACGCAGAGGCCCATTCGGGTCTCTGGCTCTGACAGAGTTTAGAGGTGGCCGTACGCTCTTTATCGGAGGTCTACGCATGGATGCAACGCGTCACTGCCCCCAGCAGAGCGAGTCCACTACAATGAACTGAAGTTGCTACACTACCAGCCGCGCTGCTCACCTCTATTGTTACAGAGAGAGTGGACACGAAGCGACAGACGGTCTGTGATGCTCAGAGCTCATACCTGAAGCCGGGGAAATGCACCTGGGATGGCTCGTGAAAAAAATGTTCTCATTTTGCGACAATTTAAAAATTCCACAGACAGGGAGCGTTCATGAACCCCCTCACAGTCTCTGAAAGCATGTCTATCAAAGTGGCTCAACAGGTAGATCTATAGATAAACTCATCTTTCAGAAATTTGACCGACCGGGCTGACACTTCAGCGTGAGAAATCGGGGGTGTGGCGTGTGCGCGTGTGAAACCAGTCAAATGCGTGTGTCTCACGGCCAATGCGTGAGAGTTGGCAGCCCTGTAGTCCTCAGATTGGACAGATAGTCTAGCTAGCTGTCAGGATTTACCCTGCAGAGATCTGAGGACCAGGTAACCATAGTCCTCAGATTGGACAGATAGTCTAGCTAGCTGTCTGGATTTACCCTGCTGAGATCTGAGGACCAGGTAACCATAGTCCTCAGATTGGACAGATAGTCTAGCTAGCTGTCTGGATTTACCCTGCAGAGATCTGAGGACCAGGTAACCATAGTCCTCAGATTGGACAGATAGTCTAGCTAGCTGTCAGGATTTACCCTGCAGAGATCTGAGGACCAGGTAACCATAGTCCTCATCCGTGGTGCAATGTAACTGAGTACATTTACTCAAGTACGACACTTCAGTACAAATATTCAATACTTGTACTTTACTTGAGTCTTTTCTTTTCATGCCACTTTCTACTTCTACTCCGCTATATTTCAGATAGAAATATTCTTTTTATTCCACTACATTCATCTGACAGATTAAATTACTAGTTACTTTAAAAATTAAGATTTTTGCACACAAAACATACATAGATTATAACATACAATGTTTTATTATGAATTAAACTACCCAGCAACATAAAGGTGTACAAGTCCAGCTGAAATGATTAGCCGATTGAGAACTTTGTGGATTGACAGAAGTGTTAAGAATGTTTGTAGTTTCTAAAATGTGAGAAATTTTTCAGCATTCAGTACTTTTATTTTTAATACTTTAAGTTTATATTCCTGATGATACTTACATACTTTTACTTTAGTAACATTTTCAGTGCAGTACTTTTACTTGCAACAGAGTATTTCTACATTGTGGAATTAGTACTTCTACTTTAGTAAATGATCTGAATACTTCTTCCATCGTTGGTCCTCATAAATCGACATGAGTTTAATATGCCAACACAAAGACAGCTGAAGGTGAGGGACATCTGGCGGAACATGAGGGACATCCGGCCAAACGTCCAGCGGCACCTGAACAATCTGCGTAAATAAAACGTTGATCAATCAATCAATCAACATTTATTTATATAGCACTTTACAGCAACCAACAAGTGTCCAAAGTGCTTTGTATCAACCTAGAATAAACAAACACAACATTCAATAAAAGGCAAGAAAAAACACATGAAGCATAGAAAACAGTAAAAAAGAATCATCAGAAGAAGAAGAGGGAAGTTGTTGCACCACTACTGCATATTAAAAGCCATTCTAAATAAATAAGTTTTAAGTTTTGATTTAAAATGAACACCATCCGTCATAGTGCAAATGTCAGGGGGGAGCTTGTTCCAGAGTTTGGGGCCAGCAACAGCAAAGGTCCTTTCGCCCCACTGTTTGTACCTCGACCTTGGGACTTCTAAAGTCCTTAGATCTGAAGATTTTGCCCCCCCCCCCAAAGTTAAAGGCTCGGACAAATATTGCGGGGCACGGCCATTCAAGGCTTTGAAAACAAACAATACAATTTTCAAATGAACTCTAAAACCCACCGGAAGCCAGAGTAGTGTAAAAAGAATGGGAGTGATGTGTGCACTTCTAGAAGTATTTTTCAAAAAGCGAGCAGCAGCGTTTAGCACAAGCTGAAGACGTGAGATGGATGTTGGATTTAGACCAACATAAAGAGCGTTGCAATAATCTAGCCGTGAACTAATAAAGGCATGAATAGCCCTTTCCAAATCGTGCCTGTTAAGAAAAGGCTTTACTTTAGCCAAGAGACGAAGTTTGAAAAAGCTCGTTTTAACAACATTGCTTATCCGTTTGTCAAATTTCATACTTCAATCAAATGTCACACCCAGATTGCTTGGCGCATGAAGTCAAAGCTCCCAGACTTAAAGTTGGATTGTTTGACATGAATTTTGTACTGAAGATAATATGCTCAGTTTTGTCCTAATTCAGAGTAAGGAAGTTCCAAGATAGCCACAACTTATTATCATTAATGCCATTAAGCAGGCAGTTTAGTGCAAAACTGCCATTTGGTTTCATAGGCAGATACATTTGCAGGTCATCTGCATAACAATTAAATGACAGGCTGTGCTTGTTGATTATAGCCCCTAATGGCAACATATATAAAGAGAACTGGATAGGGCCAAGAATTGAACCCTGGGGCACCCCGCAATAGAGAGGAGCAGATGATGAGGAGAAATCCCCCATTGTGACAGAGAAACTTCTATTTGTCAAATAAGAGCTAAACCATTTAAGTGCAGAGCCTTGCCTACAAAATGCTCAAGGCGTGCAAGAAGGACTGCATGGTCCACTGTATCAAAAGCTGCTGTCAGGTCCAACAGCAATAATACAGAGATATAATCAATATAAACTACCAAATATGAAAACCCTGTCCATGAAGATATGATACAAGAACCACTCTGTGGCAGTTAGCGTGCAAACTGCAGTATAGTTCAGCAGGGGGAGCATCCAGCCCACCCTCCTTTAAGCAGCCACAGGGGAGCTCAAGAGGCAGAAGCAAGGTGGGTGGTTTCAGCTCAGTGGGGACGGCCTGTTGGGAGGCTGGCAGGATCCTTCACGTCCGAGTCTCTATAATTATAGACGCCTCCTTGCCAGGCAGCCCCCAAAAAACTGTTCTTTGATTTGATTTCCCCCTGTGATAAGCGGTTGGGTTTTCACTTTGAATCTGAGTGAGAAATACTTGATTACTCTCTTCAGGCTGGTTGGTACTGTGAACTTTCTGACATCCATACCCAATCTGTACTGTAGCTCAAGCCAAATGTGTTCATGGCTGACCAACTGACAAAATGGGTATATGTAAAATGCATGGCAACCCACAAATACACAAATAAAGTGATAACAAACGGTTATTTCAACTCACAGCACAACAGTACAATGAGGGCTGACTAATGTATCTCAGTGTAAATCCTTTCAGGAAGACCTAACTCTTAATCAATGCTCTACCTAACTCCAATCAGCTGTTGGAGGCGTTCACCTTCCTGCTAAACCAATCAGAATCACATAGAAATTGCGAGGACCAATCACAAAGTCACATCCCTTCTTTAAATCTGTTTCTCCCTTTGCTATCAGCTGTCGTTGGAAGCAAAGAGTGCAACCCTCCACCCCCCCTTCCTTCTCCAGTCATCTACTCCAGCTGACCGGTCCGGAGCCTCCTTCGGTCTGGTCTTCGGGCTCCTTCGTCGCCACCCCCGGTGTCTAGATTCCTTCGGGGGGGTCTGATGGTTCTCCACCCCTATATGCGACCTATTTGTCCAGCAATGGAGTCTAATCGCCAAAGACTTTCCACATTTTATTGAGCTGTACAATAAACCTTATTTGCATATCTGCAAACATGTCTCTCCTGATTGAAATGAATATCTGCTACATCTGCTGTCACACCAGTTCTTTTTAACCTAGTAAACCACAACGTACATTATACATATTCTGCTGACTTAGCATTTATTCCTTCCCACAGTGGGGAAAAATAATCATGAGGGAAGTTGATTTATTCAGAAACTGCACTTAAGAAAGCAATCTGAGGTACTTCACATGAGTGAACAGGACTTTCATCCTGGAGACCGGGGATCATCTCCCGTGTGTGCCGTGTCATTTCTACTGTGTTTTTTTTTTTTTTTCCTAAACACAACTGTTCCGTTGTTGTCGCGCGTCCCCCACAGGCCGTCTCCAGCGTTTGGCGTGCCATTTCCAAGAAAAACCCCAAAATATACAGTACAGGCCAAAGGTTTGGATACACCTTTTCATTCAAAGCATTTTTTTTTTATTTTCATGACTATTTACATTGTAGATTCTCACCGAAGGTATCAAAACTATGAATGAACACATGTTGACTTATGTACTGTAAAAAGTGTGAAATAACTGAAAACATGTCTTATATTCTAGTTTCTTCAAAGTAGCCACCCTTTGCTTTTTTGATAGTGCTGCAAACCCTTGGTGTTCTCTCAATGAGCTTCATGAGGTAGTCACCTGAAATGGTTTCCCTTCACAGGTGGGCCTTGTCAGGGTTAGTTAGTGGAATTCCTTGCCTTATTAATGGAGGTGGGACCATCAGTTGTGTTGTGCAGAAGTCAGGTTGATACACAGCCAACAGCCTATTGGGCGACTGGTAGAATTCATATTATGGCGAGAACCAATCAGCTAAGTAAAGAGAAACAAGTGGCCATCATAACTTTTTTGTGAAAATTGTGAAAACTTTGAATGTGTCCCCAAGTGCAGTCGCAAAAACCCTCAAACGCTACAACAAAACTGGCTCACATGAGGACCCCCCAGGAAAGGAAGACCAAGAGTCCCCTCTGCTGCTGAGGACAAGTTCATCTGAGTCACCAGCCTCAGAAATGGCATGTTAACAGCAGCTCAGATTAGAGACCAGATGAATACCACACAGAGTTGTAGCAGCAGACACATCTCTAGAACAACTGTTAAGAGGAGACTGCGTGAATCAGGCCTTCATGGTCAAATAGCTGCTAGGAAACCACGGCTAAGGAAAGGCAACAAGCAGAAGAGATTTGTTTGGGCCAAAAAACACAAGGAATGGACATTAGAACAGTGAAAATCTGGGCTTTGGTCTGATGAGTCCAAATTTGAGGGAGTGAAAACTGAATAGAAACAGCATACGGTGTAAAAGGTTAGACTGCAAATTATTATTATTATACAATTATATTGTTATTGCAATTATAATTATAATAACAGAGTTCCACATTTGCTTTGAATCCATTGTGCATTGGTCTGACACTACCTCTGTGACTGTAGCATGCAAACAAAAAAACGTCCTCGGTAATCAAGTTAACAAGGGAGCTTTTTGTTTGATTTTTTGCCCAATATCCTGACTGTACAGAGTGGTTTTCAAATATATGCAGGCGTGGTGCCAATAGATTTTGAAATAATCACACTGACAAAATATGCAAAGACATATAATGTCACATTACAGGAGCGAGAGGGGAGAATAAGCAACTCTCAGACAGCAGTATTAGAGCGCCAGTTGAGACAAAGGGAATAGAGAAAAACGCCATACCCTCAGGTACACTGTTGCTTTGTTGCTCATTAAACTTGCATTATTTGAAGTGTTTAGCTACTGAGCTTGTTGACACAGAGGTGGTGCACGATGCATATGAGGCAAACAAGTTCTACTGCCAAGCAGGAGCGGAGAGCCTATACGAGCACAGTAATGAGCCTGGAGAAAATGTAAAGCAGGGGGAAGATGAAACAGACTCTGTGATCCATCAGCTGTTCAACCTCGCGGATTTCTAACAGCTCTTCTGAGCTGCAATGGAAAAACTGATTGACGAGTGAAGAGGGTTGTGAGGGAAGAGATGGGGTCTCAGGTGGGGGGAGAGCTCCGGGATATTCACAAAGCCCACGTCTGAAATATTCAATTTAGCACTGATCAACAGTTGCCTTTTTTCTAGCTCAGATTGAATTATGCTATATGGCAACGCTATTATGTCGGGGATTATTACATGCTCTCCAGGAGATTTGGTTTATTCATCTTGCCTATTGTTGACAATGACTGGAGCACTCCCCAGAGAGCAGCCCAGAGAATTGATTTCTGACAATTCATGATTCACCTCCTCAAGTCCCCCCCACTCTTCTCTGACACTCCTGCAAATCAACTTAAAGGCAGAGGCTGACAGCTGCTCACATCACACTCCATATAAACAGCCATTATTTCTTCAGAAAGATCTTTTTGTCTTGTACGGGGGCTTCAAAGCCAGCACATCGCTGTTAAGACGAGTCGCGGTTTGGAAGGCACACAGTGGGACTTTGATGCCGGGGAGATGCACACAACATGGAAGAAGGGATGACGCGGAAGAGGCAGGTAACTTTCTCTAAAGCCAGATTAGTACGAGCTTTCGCTGTTCAGCGTCCCCTGTGACAGTGTAATGTGTTCAAGCATGAGGACGATCTCAAACACGGAACTGTCGAGGCCATGCAGTCAGTTTGGGTTAAGTAAGTATCCGTCACAGAAATATAGAAAGTCATGTACAGTTGCTTTCATCTTGCCATTCTTTTTATTGCTTGGCAGACCCCAAAAACCTGGTTCAACAAGCAGGTTAAAGATCTAGTTTGACATTTTGGGTCATGGAGAAGATCGATGCCACTGTCAGATCTGTACACTTCAAATAAAGGTGGTGCCAGGGGATATTAGCTTAGCTTAGTGTGAAGACTAGAAGCAGATGGGAAACAGCTAGCCTGGCGCTGTATAAAGGTAAAACAAGACTAAGGGCCTTTCACACCTGAAAGTCCAAATTCATGTTTTTGTGACATTGTACACATCTGGTTAGTTAAGGCTTAGTGCACTAAGGGACTATACATGCCTACTATATACTGACGTACTGTCGTTATTAGTTGTTTGCTACGTTTCCTGATACTTTTTGGTGATTGGTTGCATTCTGGCCTCCCCGTCCTCCCATGTTGTACTCTATGGACGTATTTTCCAACTGACTTCATCTCTGCCCATGCTGTCGTACAGCATATTGTTTAATTGAGTTGTTGATGAGCAAGACACGGGTAACTTTGGGTCTTGAAGAGTTGAAGCATGTCTTTGGGACAAACTGATGCCTACACTGTAGGCCTACATTTACTACCACCGAACTTTCTTCTCTGCTCTGAGCGCATCCACCATCACTCTCTCTCTCTCTCTCTCTCTCTCTCTCTCTTCTCTCTCTCCTCTCTCTCCTCATCCTCCTCTCCTCTCTCCTCTCTCTCTCTCTCTCTGTCGCTCTCTCCCTCTCTTTACCCCACACTACGGAGCCTACATGCAAGCTAATCCTTAAAGGAGCTTCCCTGCTCGCATAACATGATGGCAACCTGGCAGGAGCTTCTGTTATTGGTCCAAAAGTCTGAAACATCCAAAAAATGCTTGCCCACTAGAAACAAACTGGACCATGGTTCAGTTTGATCCTGACTGAGACCACGCAGTTTGGTCCACATGCTAAACTAACTAGCTATGCAATACTGACGTGTTTCTTAAGCACGTCCAATGTCTACCACATTCAAATCTCAGTTTAGAGTTTTAGCATGTTAACATTTGCTTATTAGTATTAAATGCAAAGTACAGTTGACTGATGGCACTAAAAGGAATAGTCAGAAGATCACAAAGTTAGTAAACTCCATCATGGGGACTATGCATGTAAGTAAGATATGTCATGGCATTACATCCAAGAGTTGGTGATAATTTTCCATTTTGACCACATTGGTGAACTGACAGACATTGCCTTGTCTAGTAATCTGCTTTACACCTCTGAAGTCCACTAATTTATACATTATATTTTCTTGGTTGAATTACTACTAACGCCATAGTGTAGAGGTTTGAAACCGTAAACAATAAAAACAGAGCAAGATATGATGTATCAACATCACGGAGTAAAAGAAGAATTTGAACATCCATGTGTTGGTTGTGTTTTTCCACTGTAAATATATGTGATAAAACAGGCTTTGGCTCCAAGCAGATGCATTGAATCAATCACAAATTGAATTTGCGATGGTACAGATTCTTATTTAACGGTGTGGGGGCGATTCGACTGTGTCACAAGACATTCTGATGGATAAATGGCATAAGAATGGGCCCCCCTCCAGTCAAAGCCTCTATGTTTTTGACATGGCCATTCCACGTCACACTGCTTGAAAAATGAGCTCCGTAGAGGCATGCAGTCCTGCTATGAGATTGCACTTCATAAAGGGGAACAGCTCACAGGGGTGAAATTCCACTGTAGGGTTATAGATTTGCCAGTACATCACTGATAGATTGCACTAATATAACCTCAATAAAGAGTTTGAGAACAACTTTATGGATGTTTTCCTTCTTTTGTCATCTCATTTTTCTCCCCTTTGATGTGTGCTCCACTTGATTTGTCTGTTTTTTCCCTTACTCTGTCTGGCTGTCACTCACGGCCTGCAGAGTAACACACTCTGAACACATTAGTCATGGGGTGTGAACCATGGAGTGTTTCATCCAAAGTTTCCAAACTTGAAGCTCAAGCAGCGCATTTTGTTTGTTTTTGCTTCAAGCTGCAGCAGCAAGATGTTTTGGAGGCTATGATGTGTACATTGCACATTAATTCCTAAACAGCACCGCTTGGCACAAAGGAACATAAGGGTTATTCTTTCTCGGTGAATCCTCACTCCAAGTCATGTCTACAACCCAAGATCAGCCACAGTGCATTTTAATTACTACAACTAATAAATAGATGACATTTATCCCACAGCCATGTACATTTTTTTAAATTTAAGATTATTTTTGGGGCAATTCAAGGCCTTTAATGACAGGACAGCTGAATAAATGTGTATATGCATGTGTGTGTATGTGTGTTGAAAACTGAATCCTGTCTCAAAATAAGCCAACAGCTGTGTTCTGCACATCTGAGGTCCTGCTTGCTAAGCCACCAAGTTTGCCACCTACCACCTGCTGAGCCCATCTCTACATTCTCTGAATCTGCTCGCTCCTACCACTCGCTTCCACACCGAGGCTCCGCTGTGCCCTTTCTCCGCTCGGTCAGCAGGACCTTGACCCCCAACAGCTGCCTGTTCCTGCACCACACAACCCTTCATCAGCCTCCCTGTTTTCTCTCCATCACTGTCCTTCCCTGCCACCTGAGGAAACGATTCAATCACCTATGACCCAATCCATCTTTTAATGATGTTCAGACACTCCAAGGCCCACCTGCGTCCTGTAAAAGGTTCTTCTCACAGTTTGGATTCTCTCCTTGGTGCGTCTACACTAAAACTGATCCTGCAGGGGTTGTGTGTGTGTGTGTTTCCCCTGCAGCTTTTCCCCATATTCCTTCCCTTCTGAGACCTTGACCAGTTTTTGGTTTGTTTATGAGTGCATGTTGGGAGAGGAGGCGAGCCATGTGCCAGGAAAACCATATGGCACTGCTGGGATGCGGACACCTGCCGTTGGACCGGTGAGAGCGCTATCAGAATCATTAGGAATTAAAGGAATTTAATGACTTCACAAACAATGCAAATTAATTTCTTGGGCTGTTCCTTTCACACCCACATGGATAACTTTTTTGCAATGGAACCTGGTGTGTGTGCGCTTGCTGCGTGCATCTGAGGTAGGCTACATAGGGGCTGGAAGAAATTACAACAAGAAACAGGAAGAGAAAAAACATAGATGTAATGATTACTGTAACCGGCCATTTCAACCAATAAATGGACCATTTGCTTAAACCCTCCCACGAACTGTAAATGTCCAATCAAACCTTAGCAACTGTAACTAGCCATGTCAGGCCTGTCGAACGTTGGATTTTTCCACATGTCAAGCATTGAGTTTTGGGGCTATTATGGGATATTCTGCATTTGAAAAGTTTGGGGGGTGGTGTCTGTTTTCTCCTTCTACAAAACAAAAACACAAGTGTAGGGAAGTTGATTAAACAGGGGGCTTTTCTAACATAATCTGCAGTGGTTAGGACAAATGGCTAACAGAGTATTTATTCTAAGACCAATGAGCATTTCATTTTGCTAACCAGTCCACACTACAGTTGTAAGGACAGATTTTGTTGGGGTTACTTTCTGAGTGATATGATTAAACAATAGAAACACTGACAGCCAATTAAATTCCATTTGGATTTACATCATAGCATGGCATATTATGTTGTCACGTAACAGCTTTTGTCAAATAAAAAAATTCACATAAAGAGGCAAATCCACTGTGTAGAATTTCAACAGCTGCTCCTGAATTTAAATATCTTGGGGTGCTAATTGACTCAAACCTCTCCTTTTAAGTCACGTGTGAAAAACAAATCTGTAAAACAATCAAGTTAAATATGGCAAATTTCCATTCCATCAGAAATCACAAGGGGGCTGCCAAAATGATTTTACATTCTATGATTTCCACTCATCTGAGTTGTTGTTTGACAAGCTGGTCCCAGGCCAACCACAGCACACTGAAACCACTCGAATCAGGGTACAAAAAAGCCATAACAACTTTAGATTAAAAACTAAGCTCTTCCATCACTGCTTAATTTTAAAAAAAAGTACAAGGTTTTAAGCTGGGAAGACCTAATAAAATAATTTATGTTATGTACATAAAGTCACTCACAACCTAGCTCCACCGCCACTTGTTGCCTAAATCAACAGATCGGACACTGTTCGAGTCACATGGGGAGCCTTCAGAGGAGACTATGGTATTCCGCTGCGGAAAAATTATTTTATCAGTCAACCTGGTGTGTCAGAGGGTCAGGAGGAGGGTCAGGAGAGTGGAATTCAATCCCAAACCACCTCAGACAGTTAAAAACACATATCCATATTTTACTAAGCAGCTAAAACACTGGATGGCCAATACATATAGGCTACAGTGCATTTAAGCATTACAATTATTTATAATGCATGTTTTCTGTCAGTTTGCATTGTCGACATGTATGATTTTTCGTTTAGTTTTCTCCCAGTTTCCTACTGCTTTTATTCTTCTTAACAGCTGTCTGTTCTAATCTTTTCACCCTATCCTCTGTTGTTTGTTTTATCTTTCTCCTTCTGCGTTGTGGATGTCTGTGGGGGTGAAGCAGGGCCAACACATATAGAAATCAGATATAAATACACAAATGCCTATTTGCATTATAGCAATTGTGCTTTGTGCACTGCTTGCATGTTTGACATCAATACTCTTTGTTAGTTGAAGAAAGATTTTCATCATTCTTGTCTGAACTGCATGCATGAATATACTTATTGTACTGCATTAAAGTAGCAGCAAAAAGTCGGCCTTCTTGTATTTTGTCTTTTAGAGTCAATGGCTGTTGTAAATACGTTACATTTCACATTCCATTCTGTGAGAACTAATGAAAATTCTTCTAATCTGATTTGTTTGTGTCCCAAATTGCAACACTGTTTTCTATGTGTGTGAAAAGACCTTGGCACAATCCTTCTGCCTATCCTGACCGTTTCTCATCTTACCACACGTCATCTAAATGAATACAATTCCTAGAGAGTATTCACATTTGTGTGCGTCTCGTTTGTCTTTAGAACATTGTGAATTGAACCCTGCTTTGTGTCACGATCTAGGTTTCAAAACTGGTGTGTGTGCGCTTGCTGTGTGCATCTGAGGTAGGCTACATAGGGGCTGGAAGAAATTACAACAAGAAACAAGAAGAGAAAAAACAGAGATGTGATGATTATTGTAACCGGCCATTTCAACCAATAAATGGACCATTCGCTTAAACCCTCCCACAAACAGTGAATGTCCAATCATACCTCAGCAACTGTAACTAGCCATGTCAGCCCTGTCGAACTTTGGATTTTTCCACATGTCAAGCATCGAGTTTCGGGGATATTAAGCGATATTCTGCATTGTGCATGGTTCGGGGGGTGGTGTCTGTTTTCTCCTTCTACAAAACAAAAACACAAGTGTAGGGAAGTTGATTAAACAGGGGGCTTATCTTATATTTGTTGTTTATTTTATCTTTCTCCTTCTGCGTTGTGTCTCTTCTTGTGCTAAGTTCCGCGTTGCGCTTTGTTTTGTTGCAGCCCAGTCTCATGGCAGGTCGGGAAATGGTGGCGTTATCTAATCTATAGATTTGTGTACAGGGATACGATTTTCTCTTTTTTTTGGGTGGTGGTGAGCACAAATTTTAAACTAATGTATTTTAATGGGAAGCACATTGCGCGATAACAGCACGATTATGCACAAGGAGATTTGTTGGGGGGGGTGGATGGGTCAAACAACACAGGACTTTCACCCCGGAGATTTGGGATCACGTCCCACGTGTGACAGGTCCTTTCCCCGTTAATTTCCTAACCACAACCGTCCCGTTGTTGTAGCATGTGGCGGTCAGTCCGCCAGCGTGTGGCGTGAATTTCCCCATTGTAGCGTCCACCAGAGACCGTGGACCATGTCCCGCCGGCCGTTGTTGTCACCGTCCCACATGTGGCGTTTCATTTCCCTGTTATTGCGTCCCCCAGAGCCGCCCAGCGTCATGGTAGTTGTCGCCGGCGTGTGGCGTTTCATTTCCCCGTTGTTGCGTCCTCCAGAGACCGCGGATTGTGTCCCGGCGGCCGTTGTTCATTTCGTGGTGACCACCACAAAATAAACAAGAAAATCATGTTACTGTTGACGAATCAATAAATTCTGTGGTGTTTGGTGCTAGGATTTGTTTGTCTTGTGTTGTCTTCCTTTTTGTTTCCTTGCATTTTTAAAACCTTTTTTAACATCAAGGGCAGGGGACTACAGATGAAAAATAGTCTTCTGGCTGATTCTGGCATTTTTAACCCTTGTGTTTTACTAAATTGCACTGTCCCCTTTCATTAATAAATTGAATCAGCATAGTATAGCATAGTAACTTTGGAAGTTACACCGCATTCCCAGCCAATCTTACTCAGCACAGAGTGAATGTCTGCAAAACACATTTGTCCTAAAAGTCTTCTTAAAATGCTGAAGTGAAAGCACACAGTTTGAAATACAAATGTAAGCTACCAAAGCGCCAACCAAACAGGGTTATGTTCAAACAAGACTGGCTGAGCTTACATTTTTTACACACCATATATCATCATAATACTATGAGTATGAAAACGAAGACTTACCCTAACAAACACACAAGATCAATATCATGTTTTTTCTCTATTCCCACATTATGGATCAACTGAAAGTACTGACCTCTTCCTGGGACATGCAGCTTTAGCCTTCAGTCTTTTAGTGCAATGTACTGTATAGTGTCATGATGTACAAGAGGTAATGACGTAAAAATGAGTCAGCTCGAGAAATTATAATGTCAGCCAGAGGCTGCTAAAATCTACCTCGAACAGATGTCATTTCAGGTAACCAAATCAGCGGTCACCATCTAGAACATAGGCTTTTATCTTTCTTTGTCTCAGCACAATATACTATAACTTTACTTATGAAATACAATTTAATGTGCTTTGTGAATCTGCCTTTATTATTGTTAAGTGCATATGTGCCACACGAGAATGGAAAGTTTGACAGGCAGAGCATGATTGATATATGACTGGTTTTTGCCATGGTTGTGAAACAAACCGATCACGATTGTTTTGCGGTTTGAATCCTATATCGTGACACAAAGCAGGGTTTTATTCACAATGTTCTAAAGACAAACGAGACGCACACAAATGTGAATACTCTCTGACAATTGCATTCATTTAGATGACGTGTGGTAAGATGAGAAACAGTAAGGATAGGCAGAAGGATTGTGCCAAGGTTTTTTCACACACATAGAAAACAGTGTTGCAATTTAGGACACAAACAAATCAGATTAGAAGAATTTTCATTAGTTCTCACAGAATGGAATGTGAAATGTAACATATTTACAACAGCCATTGACTCTAAAAGACAAAATACAAGAAGGCCAACTATTTGCTACCAATTTAATGCAGCACAATAAGTATATTCGTGCATGCAGTTCAGACAAGAATGATGAAAATCTTCTCAAAACATAAGAACAGAACACCGTAGTAGTGATTGACTGCCTTTCTTCAACTAACAAAGAGTATTGATGTCAAACATGCAAGCAGTGCACAAAACCCAACTGCTATAATGCAAACAGGCATTTGTGTATTTATATGTAATATGTGATTTCCAGTGTGTTGGCCCTGCATCACCCCCCAGACATCCACAAGAAGATGCAGCCAGGCCAGTCAGGATTGCTGGAAAAGACTTGACTCCTGTGCCTTAGCATCTGGTGTAAGTGCTGTAGCCGCTCCCCAATCCATCTTCAAGAACATATATTAGCAGGTCTTTTGATATATTACCAAGCAACCTGCTATGGCTTGTATGGTGTTAATAGGAAGAAGATGTCTAGGTCATTATTTGCAGGTAGAGGTCCATGTTTGCATCTTTGTCAATTAACCACAAATGCACCTCGGTCTGGAAAGCTGCACGCTTAATTCTTCTGCTTCAGTTCACAATTTTGCAAAAAAACAATCACAAACTGGCTTATCAACATGGCGCGCTATTGGGGGGTGTAATACAATGACGATAGACAAGCGACCAAGCAGCTTCGTGTTTACATTCAACATAGCAGCCACCGAAGCGCAGCAACCCGCTGCTTCGTCACCCGGATCGTTGCTCTGATTGGTTGAGGGACTATACAATTGCGTGCAGAGTCATTTGAACTATGCCCGTTGGCCACGCCTCTTGTACAGAGAGATTACAGAGCAGACTCCCCAGACCAGTGTTTTCTTGGCTTGGTCTGCTGATAGCCAGACTACAAATGCAGATGAGACATTGTAATGCTACAGCACCTGGGTTAGCGCTGTTTTACAGCAGCTCTGATTGTCTACATAAAGTACTTTTGGCATGGACGTGTTGCTATAGAAATAACCTTGGACATGATGACTTAGAGTGCCTTTGCTTCCTGTTTACAAAACTGGAAGCTGGAGGAATAACCCATTCACAATAGTGAATAATTTAAAGCAACTCATAATCCAATTTGCCATCGTACAGATTGTATTTGTGCGGGTAGCTTTGTCATCGACTCCAAACACGTCATGGTGCAGGGAAAAAATTCTTGTCCATAGGGCTGGGTAGTGAATTCAATACTTTTTAGGCACCGACCAAATTGCCTCTAAAGCATCAAGTATAAAACAATTCCTCATCATTAAATACCCAAGAAGGGGTATTTAATCACAGTATTGATATTGGTACCGACATTTTTTGAACGATGCTCAGCCATACTTGTCCACCAGTGTTAACGCACACGTTCTGTTCCCCATGGCCTTGTCTCCAGCTCCCATCAAACACGAGTGTCAACATTGTGTGGGAAGCCAGTGAAGGATCAATGTAGTGGCTCATGCTGATTTGTTTGGGCCCTACAATTGAAGGTTGTTGCTGGATGTTCAAAACCATCACGTGCATCAGAAGCTGTTTACCACATCCAGGCCAAAAAGGGGAGATAGCAGTTAAATCACAGTACAGGGGATTAGACATTCTGAACTGGAGGGATGGGTGAAAAAAAGAAAAGTGTCATCAATAACTGTTCTCTTAGCTTATCTTTGCTGCTCCATGGAAAATGAAGCTTTTGTCTTTCAAATTGATATGTCACAAATGGGGAAAGTTTCCAAATACAAGCTTTCTACTCTTCCCTTATTGGCATTTCCTTTACTGTGTACTGTACACCAGCTAGCAAGGTCGTCACTTAGCTAGACGTGAGAGACTGTTGACTAGCCAACAGACCTGTCTTCATTTATTCATTAATTAAAACCTATTTTTAACCTGGATAAAAAAACTGCTTGAGATTAAAAATCTCTTTTACAAGAGTGTCCTTGCACTACTTACTGCTTGGTAAGTGGTGCCACATGAGAAACGTATTCTTATACTGGATGCCAGATGAAATGCATGTAAATAATTAGCAAGTGGAATTTGTAATCAAACACATTCTAAGCTTATGATACACGCTAAAGAGTCTTCATAAGCAAATCCAATGCAGGGTGTACCATCATGAGCATTTTGTTAAACTCAAGCCTCAGTTTTTCCAAGTCAATTACAGCAATTACATGTTTACCATTAAATTAGGAAACTACTGCAGATAATTAACTGTTACAAATGGAGCTTTGGATGGATGTGTAACATTATACCATTGGCTGGCACTACAACCACAACCATGCATTTGTTTTTATCCCATCCCAGCAACATGGACGTAAGGATGGTAATTTTGGCTTGTTGGATAGTCAGTCAGTCCACCACGATGAGCCTGGAATATCATAAAAACTATGAGATGGACTTGCGTGACATCTCTGAAATTCTTTGCCTCCAGAGGATCAATTCTGCTTCTGTGGTCCCCCAACTGAAATATGGTGCAACAATGTCTGGTCCCAACAGGATGAGTTACAAGCACTTCGGTAAAGTCCTAATTCTCCATGTAACGCCATCATCAGCTCAAATGTTTCATATGTCCAGTAGTTTGGTTTATGACAGATCTGCAAAACACCATTCCCTTAAGCCAAAGCTGTACGTTGTGTTTGGCAAATTCTAACTTGCTAACAGTAAACTAAGCAGGTGAACACAGATGTGCAACTTTGTTTGAGGTGGGTGGCATTTCAGACCTTTATTACACTACATGTCGTTTAGCTGACGCTTTTTATCCAAAGTGACTTACAATTGCTACATATACGTACGTCAGAGGTTGCACTAACTAGGTTAAGTGTCTTGCTCAGCGACACATTGGTTGATGTATCGCAGTGGGAATCGAACCCAGGTCTCCCAAACCATGTGTCACGTGTCACATCCACTGCGCCAACACCCCAGATAGGACAGCTGAAGACGGGAAAAGGGGGAGATGAAGGGGGAATGAAACCCACTATGCCCTCATCAATTACTTTTTCAATTGTACTGGCGGGGGATAACTTGGTTTCCGGTGACATTTAGCTAAAGCAAGTAAATTTTTTTTGTCTGCTTTTATTTTTCGTTGCCCAGTTTATGCCAATGAAAATTTTTTAAAGATTAGGGAAAATCATGCCCCAAACCTCTTTAGTTTCTGTGTTTCCCCCCGTGCGTTTTGTTTTCCCCACGTCGTGTCAGTTTATGCTGTTTTAATACAGGTACCCACAAGAGTTTTTGTGATGCACAGCGGGGGAGGTACGCAAATGTAAGTAATTAACCCGCAAGGTTTTCCCAGTGCGGATCACCAATTTTTACCGGGGCTCCAGTTGTCCAGACCTCCTTGCCAATGCAAAGCACAGGACAGTAAGTGTACATGTATTAGGAGATGTGTTGCAGAGATTTACACTGTATCGCACACTATGAGTGTGTAGAGGCGGAAAGAGAGACAGGAGTCAGGTAACAGAAGGAGAGTCAGTATTTTGATTACACATTCATGAAGGCTCAGGAGGAGCCACATGCTGTCAGGTGCTAATTAAATAAAGGTCAGCCACTCAAGTTTGGTCTATTGAAACAAGTTGTTTCCTAAACCGCTGTACAGGCGTCTGCCCTTGTGTTAATAATGTGCAAAAACAGCTAAAGAATGTATGCTGAAAAGGAGCAATTTGCCCCCAGTGAGGTTAGATGGGATACTTACATTGCATTATTTTTAATATACACTTATTTGCTATATACACTTATTTGCAGAGTTAGAAGAGACGCTCATTACCACGCTCATAACTCCCATATGGCTATTAAATTATAAATAACACTGAGTGAATCATAGTAAGTTAATAATGTTAAAAGAGTCAGAAAGTACTGCATTATTATTTAATGGATCAGTTGCTTTATTGCAACAATACAATGCACGTTACCTCACAGTAGGACCATAAGTGGTAAATATCTCATTGGTTGGCTATAAATATGTAAGATAAACATACTTATAGTAATCAGCTATTCCCCATGTTGTGGATGAAGTCTAGGAGCTGATGCAGCATTGGCTCTCCGATAAAGTGCTCTTTTTTTTTTTGTTGAGTGTATCAAACGGATTCTTGATTACAATTGTAATCAGTCCAGGGCCTTTACCCCCTCAAGCCCACCCCCAGTAGGAGCCAATCTAGAAGGCTGTGAATATTTTTGAGCGCATTCACCACATGCTGCCCGCTATCACGAAACCCAAGGCACTTAGCAACAATCACTTGAAGGGTTATGAATGCCACATAGTGACATCAGCAATCTGATCCAGACTGAACTGAGTGAAGGAGTGGGCAGAACATGCTCTGAATCTTTCCCCTCACATGCTCTCATGAATTTCCTTCAACGTTTGAACAATCTTTATTCCCACCTTTGTGACAGTATCACATTGTGTACAGCTGATGGCATAAACAAACCATCCTCTCCTTTCTACCAGCAGGACCTCCACATGGCTAATTATTACGCAATGATGACATCAGACTTTGAGGTCCGATGTCTGCGTTCTTTCTTCTTTCTAAACTCAGTATTTTGATCTCAGGAATATGATTTCTATTATTGACAAAAGCTCAGGGAAATATCCAGCCCCCATGAAATACATGTTACTCATAGATTTCTGTAGCTGAATTGTGAAGAACAAAAAAAGTCATGGTACTTTGTCAAAATCATCTAAAAATACCCTCAGACCCCAAAGGGTTAACACCAAGTGCGATATTAAAACCCAAGATGCAATGTGCAAGGTGCATCACTTTTAGCACATATACTTGTAAAACACATTTGGCATGATGTGAAATGTTGAGACCTTTGGGAAGGTTTGTGTGTTTGAAAAATGCTCAGCCTCACAACATGACTTTGTCAAAATAAACCCTCTGGGAGTCGGGCAAAATTTAAGGGGACGTAGCACCAACAACTGACTTGATATCGCTTGAAATCATAGGCAAGGATTTTCAACTTTAAAGCATTTCATCCAACTGAACTGATGTGACAGGTGGTACTTTTGGGCTCGCAATAAATCAAAAGGCAAACAGCACAGTAAGCTAATTATTCCTGGGTTTGAGGGATTGTATACTCAGAGCTGCAGACCTACGTACAGTCTTTCTGTGTGCTCAAATATTTGCTTAGCGATCATGTTTGTTTGGATGTGTGGCCATTGATTTGCTGTGCAAACATATTTCATGAGCAAGACCAAAATAGCATGTTCCACTTCACTGGCTGATTCACATTAAAGGCGGGGCTAATGAAGAAGCAGTGTTGACAGGAAATAACATCATATCTCAAAAGCCCAACAACGGGACTAGGGCTGAGGTAATGTTATGCGCTGTGGGTTTCCCTGGTCATCCAGAGAGGAGGGGCTACATGTGATGGCACTACTGATTGATATGGTAATGTGAAGAGTTCAGTGGACGTAGACAAGGCAAGGCAGCTTTATTTGTATAGCACATTTCAGCAACAGGGGAATGCAAAGTGCTTTACATATAACAATAAAGAGCAATTAAAATAATAGAAAATATAAAAAACAGATACAAGGTTTTATGACGCTAGTTTGGGACAATGTATAAACTGTTGCTACGTACACGCAATCCACCCCGTTCCAAGAAGGACCAGTTTCACTGGACTTACTTTTACTTTTTACTGTTATTTTACGCTTACATAGGTTATCATAAAGATCCAATTTTCAACAATGAAACCTTAGTAACAGTAGATGTTCGCCTATATTAACCCTTTAGAAGGACCCTGGGAGTACTGATCCCACTTTCTGGACACCCACATAAGTGTCAATCAAATCCCGGACACATTGCAGATGTCATTATAGCTGTACATTTCATCTAACATGTTTGTGGGTGGGTGTGTGTGTGTGTGGGGGGGGGACAACTTCTGAATCAATTCAGAAGTCTCCCACCAGCCTTGTGTGTGACATAAAGCAGGCATGGACCAAACCACTGTAAGGCAAGAGAAAGGGGACTGAAACCGTTTCCAAACTTAAAACATATTTTTTTAGGTCCATTTGCGTTTGTATTGTTTTACCACTAAACATTTAATGTACTGTACATATCGTATTATTTACAATACACAGCATGTTTTTTTAAATATTTTTTTGGGGAAAAAACCCTTAGATGGGATAAGTCCTGACTAAGAAATTTCCACCTTGCATGGTGGCTTAGAAGTGCTGCGCTCGCAGTACTGAACAGTGTCTGGCATTGCCTCCACATGGCTCTCACCAACTGTTCCCCAACTCGTCAAATCACGCTTTGTCTCGGGCCTCGGTATCAGGCACCGAGGGCCAGGACAAAGCGTTACCCCCCTTTCAGTTAAAAAACCCCCAAAGCAAGCCGTTTCCCTTATACTTGGAATTTTAGCCGGCCTGAGGTTTGCTGTGTGTCAATTAGTGCCTGGTAATCTAATTAAACACTAATTTATTTAGGAATGTGCGTCGAGCAATAACTTCATTTAGTTGATATTTAAGCAACGTAGATGGGGCCTCAAGGTGAGGTATTAATGTAGGACCTGCCTCAAAGCCCTGTTCAATTAATTCAGCTGAACTGGTGTATATTCCCAAACAAAACATTGCATTTAATTAAATCAAGAACCACAGGAGCCACAGTGGGTGATCTAGGGTCAGCTGCACTGACCGGTCAGTAATCTTAGCTGTGTTCATTTACACTATAGAATAGTCAGATAAAGTATTCTGTCGCTCCCACTATTTAATTGTTTCTTTCTTTCTCAGCCCTCGTAATATGTGATCTTTATTTATCGGTCCACAACACACTCAACTCTAAACAACTGTCCCTCCACCATCGTGATTGTTTAATTTGGATGCAAATGCATCCTATTTGACCATAAATGTGGACAAATGTTGGAAAATTTGTAGCTGAGGCCTGCCGACTGCCGCATCAGCCGCTATGCATACAAATGATGTTCTAGAAGAAGTCTCTGTCCCACAATCCCTCTCTCCCTCTCTCTCAATCTGTGTCTCTGTCTCTCACTCCCTCCTTCCTGTCTTTTGCAGTAGCTGTCGCATCGCTCTTAACATTGCACTCACATTTTTCCGAGGCATCACCAAGAGGGAAAGGTTGAAAATCACGTTAATAGTCGCTGCCTGGCTGGGACAAAAGGCAAGGGAGGGGGGGTATTTATTCATTTATTTTATAGCTTATTAAGAATGGGCCTCAAGGACTTGCCAACATTGTCTTCACAGGCATGCTCGTACAGGCAGTGTGTGCCCTTGGCAGAGAGCAGAGGTTTGTTTCTGTTCAGTCTGGTACAGACCATTGTATAATGACAAGCTGTTTTGTGAGGGTGTCCATTTTAATCTATGACACTATACCTTGTGTAACATCAGTGTTTATTACTACCAACATGCATACGTTAAAGGTGCCATGGCATGGCTTTTTTACCATTAATAGGAGTTCCCCCAACCGGCCTATGGCCCCCCAGTGAGTAGAAATGGTGATAGGTGTAAACCGAGCCCTGGGTATCCTGCTCTGCCTTTGAGAAAATTAAAGCTCAGATGGGCCGATCTGGAATATTCCCCTTATGAGGTCATAAGGGGAAAGGTTACCTCCCATTAAATGTACCCAAAATATTGTTGCAATGAGATGCATCAATAATCGGTTTAGATTTGAATCGTTGGCCTCTGAATCAGAATTGAATTGTGAAAACTCGTGCCAAAAGATTCCCACCCCTAGTAGCTGGTCACTGACAGCGAGCCATTGAAATCATCAATCCATGACTATGAACAATAACCTTTGTCTGAAATCAAGGACCCATTTTGGCAAAAATGACAAAAAGAAATAGTAAATCTGCCCGGTATCATTGCAAACTGCGTGTCGGTGGACAATAGAAAACCTGACAGGCAAAGTTACAGTGACTAATACAAAAAGCTGTGCTATTTGGAAGAAGTCTTTACCTGGGCATCGTTATAAATATATCCAAGACGCACATCAGTTGGAGCAAATACAGACAATAATCCCCCAATGTTCGACATTCATTGAAATCTGCCTTTACAGCTCACCTTTATGTAGTCCTTAGAGCTAAAAAGATGAGAAGGTATTTGACTTTCTCCTTCTTCAATCAACAAACACTTGTTTGATGGGAGGGATCAAGTGCGCCCTGTGGATAGAAACATCTTTTCTGCATTCCTGTGAGATCTGAATATGTGGCTTATGGCACTAGGAATGCACAGTAGCACTGTTCAAAAGAGTTCTTGACTTTGACTGTTTAGCTTTTATACATAGGCTCCTTCTTGGCATGTGTATCTGGATGTGTTCCCAGAGTGAATTATCGCACATGACTTGTCTTGAGATATGTTGTGTGAAAATAAGTCAATGCCAGCTAATTGATTTGCTTCCTATTTCTTTTAATCCAATTATTAGAATGCACTTAATGACTTTAATTTAGTATCTGATATAGAAAGTAAATGTTTTTATGCCACACTCATCATTAACATGTGATGATGAGTGTGAGAGTGGTATTTTGTGGCAAAATATCATCGGACAGACATGTGATTATGCCATTACAGGTGATTCATGAAAGCGATGCTGCAGCAACAAAACTTACCAAATCCCTTTCCACATTTGTCCAGTAATTTTGAGGAGTCCCCCCCTCCCCCCCCCTTCCTCAGAAGCAGAGAATCAGGGCTCAGGTGCTACAGAGAGGTGAATTCAACAAGACAATTACCGCAAAATCCTGACCCATGCTCTGGGGGCCTGTAAATTAATTTCTGCTATTATTTCACTCCTGGCAAGAATTGTTAATAACTGCCACCTTGGCTTTTTTTTTCTCAAGGAATAGATTAGTTAAATGTCATGCAAAATGTAAATTAATTATTAAACAGAAGCTCTGGATATTATGGATTAGTATTATTCAGCTTTGCTGTGTTTAATGTTGTGTTCCATGCAAATACCAGGCTCTTGGTTTCTTGTTTGGCACTCTAAACAGGGGAGGCATGTGATTGGCACAGTTTAATTTCTACTAGGAAGCAAGGTTGTCAGAGAATGAGTGACAAAGTTCTAATGGATTATGTTCACAAATATTGAATGTCTGAGGCAAATATCTGAAAATCTCATTCAGTTTACACTAGGCCTGGACAATTTTGTAATGATGTATAGGATTAAAGATGCCACATGGAATAACTGTACACAGTAAAATTATTAACTGTATATCTTAAGTAACCAAGTTTCATAAATATTGTATGCCTGTATGCTCTCTCCGGGTAGGGATGGAGTCCTTACCTCAAGTGAAGGAGTTTAAGTACCTTGGGGTCTTGTTCGCGAGTGAGGGGACTATGGAGCGTGAGATTGGTTGGAGAATCGGAGCAGCTGGTGCGGTATTACATTCTGTTTATCGCACCGTTGTGACGAAAAGAGAGCTGAGCCAGAAGGCAAAGCTCTCGATCTACCGGGCAATTTTCGTTCCTACCCTCACCTATGGTCATGAAGGCTGGGTCATGACCGAAAGAACGAGATCAAGGGTACAAGCGGCCGAAATGGGTTTCCTCAGGAGGGTGGCTGGCGTCTCCCTTAGAGATAGGGTGAGAAGCACAGTCATCCGAGAGGAGCTCGGAGTAGAGCTGCTGCTCCTTCGCGTTGAAAGGAGCCAGTTGAGGTGGTTCGGGCATCTGGTAAGGATGCCTCCTGGGCGCCTGCCTAGGGAGGTATTCCAGGCACGTCCAACTGGGAGGAGACCTCGGGGAAGACCCAGGACTAGGTGGAGAGATTATATCTCCAACCTGGCCTGGGAACGCCTCGGGATCCCCCAGTCGGAGCTAGTTGATGTGGCTCGGGAAAGGGAAGTTTGGGGTCCCCTACTGGAGCTGCTGCCCCCGCGACCCGATACCGGATAAGCGGATGAAGATGGATGGATGGATGGATGTACATACTGTGCCTGTTTGGACTGGTAGCAGGTGAAGAATGAAAGAAGGAGGGCAGGGGGAGCAAGGCCAGATTAACCTGCCAGAGGGCCGCATGGCTAAAATGGGCCACTAGTAAGTCCCACTTCCTCCCACTACCTGTGCTGTGTGCACAGTTCTGCAATGTTGGAAACCCACTTGCACTTCAGTTTGCAGTGTTATGACTGGATTAAATAAAAATCAATATGGGAATGTCAAAGAAAGGGAGAGGAGAGGTACAGAAAATAACTGGTTGGTTGGAAAAACTTTGGGTAAGGAACCATTGGTATTATCCCTTCTTTTTGTGTATGTTTTAAACATTCTCATCGCCGGGTTTGTATAATATCGAATGAAAGCCTATTACGGCTAACAATCCTAAGGTTACATGACATACATGTTTAGCCTCCAAGGTGGACTGTGATGCGACGACAGTGTGAAACGGCCTCGTCACAGTTGAGCACCTAAACTACTAGTTAAGATTAGAAAAAACTTTGGGTTTGGGTTAAAAAAACATTCTCCCTCCCATCTCGTAAAAAACGGGGCAGTTGGGTTTAAGGAAATGTTGTGCGTGGGCTTATGATTCCCTCACACGCGGGACACAACCCCCTCTCTCCTGGGTGAAAGTCCTGTGTTTGACCCATGCACCTCCCTACACGGAATGCCCCCCTTACATACTAATCGCTACACCCTGTCGGCTGCTCTCCCCGGTACGTACTACACACACGGCGAAGGGCGTCTTTTTCGTCGCATCAGACGCTGACAGCCATTGTCCAAACGTCGTACTTTACGCCTTCTGAGTGAGAACGGGTCGCTAAATTAATTTGGTTGGCTATACCCACAAGCTTAGAGTTGGCTTGTGCAACTTGTAAATACATGCATGGGTTCAAGACTTGGTACAGCATACGTCAGACAGGTAGAGGACTACAACACATGTTTGGTTTTATGTGTAAGAGTGTACGTGCATGCCCACATAGAACTTAGCTGATTTTATGCAATGCTTCATGCAAGCACATTTTTCTATGAACTTCTTAGCAATTGCCTATTTACACATCAAACAGATATGGAGCAGCATTAGCTGTTTACTCTTGTCTTCTTTTAGCTACATAGTTGTCCCAGAAATTAATAACAGAGGGACAGGTAATTCTGATATACTTCTAATAGGTCATACTCGTTATTTGTCTAAATTTAATTAGATTCTTATAGAAACTGCGGAAGCTGACTGGTACCCTGAGTACCAAAATTAGAAGCCCAGAGAAGCACCGCAGTAAAGTTCAGTATCAAACTTTCTACACAATCAATAGACCTAAAAGTTCAGAGTGCATCGAGTTCCAAAAGAAGCCAAAACCAAGAGCTTTACTCAAATCTATACAACAAATACTCTCACAAGAGGGACTCAGAAAAACACTGACACAGACAAATCTGTCCCTCTGCAGTACATTCAGAGACATGGAAATGTAAGATGCCACAGGGGAGGTTGTCCTGCTCTTCCCCGACACAGACTGTGGAATATGAAACTATGCAACTCTTATGTACTGTTATTGTTTAGGGCTCTTTTAAATGCAACAGTGACTGTACTGTAATTACAGCGTAAAGCTTGTGGGGCTGCACAATGTGAACAATGTTTTCATGAGTTCTTCCGGTGCCCTTCATCTCCCTTAACTTTACTCAATCTATCAGAGCTTGAGAATGAGGCAGTGTATTTAAAATGGCCTTCAAGCCCTGTGGCATTTCTCACGGCTATGCAACCAAATAGGATGCAAAGCTGTGATCCTCAAAGAATTTCCATCACAGGAATAATGCCATCCCAGGGCACCGCTGCAAACGCTTGCCCCGAGCATTAGGCACAGATAATTTAAACACATAAGCAGGTTCTTAGCGCACCTTAATCAATGCCAACGGTGTCTTTTAGTTGGGAGGGAGGGGAAGGCAATAAAGAGATAACACTGGTATAACCTGGGGACTTGCTGCAGAAGAAATATGGAGCGTTGAAGCCCTGTGGGTAATGAGAAACAAAACTCCTGACAAAGACTTCTCCTCCTGTAGTTTCTGCACCGCAGCAAAGTCACATAATGAGCAAGATCACACCGCATACATTTGATGAATTCTTATGAGTGCAGGAGAGGCTTACCGGTGGACTCGAAGAATAAACAGTGCAATAAGAGTTAACGTGAGCATTCACCAAATCAGTGTGTGGCACATGATGTTTCAAAATATCAATTTCGGAGCAGACATGTCAGAGCTGATATTGACAATCCTCTCAAAATCCCATTGCGCTAAAATGTTTTATGACATTGTCACAAATAAAAGACATAACAGAACAAACAACGCAGACAAGTGAAATGGCACATTGCTGTGTGTAATAAAATAGGCCAACAAGCATAATTCAAAAACCTTATCGAAAAAGTGAAATTCTTCAACGTATCACTTCTTGTTATAACCAGGCATCCACATCAACAGCCCGCTCCCCCATCTCCCATGAAACTGATATATGAAACCATTTCCCCAAAACCAAACATGCCCGAAAACATTATTAGTGCCATTTCCTCTTCCGTATTAGGGGTAGAGGTGCTGAAGGCAGATTTCCCGGTGATGAAGTGCCTTCCTCTTTAGGTCCCTCCACATCACTGTGGAAATGTGTGAGATTTATCAGTGTTGGCCCTCTCAGGAGCTTTCTCTGTGGCAGAGTAGCTCTCAGAGGATGCTGTTGTGCTGTTTTTTTTTTTTCAGGGAGCAGGTGTACTTTCCTCACATAGGGGCTTTGAATTATATCTTTGATAGGATTGTCAAAAACACAAAATGAGAGATAGATAACCACACAACACCAGACATCTGTGTATAAATAGCATGTAAAAAGCTGCTTCTATTGCTAAAAATGATGAAACAATATTACACCCAAGACTCTATCCATGTAAAGCTGGTTTTGAAAATGACCTAATAGGCTTTTTGGTATGGTTAATACATTATTTATGCTTATGTTTCTCCCTTGACCTTTGCAGGCTTTTTATTAGTAATGCTGCTGTGGCATGTACTACACCAGACTGTGCATCACTTTCTGCACCTTAATAATAAGAGTGAGGTTACAGCCTTTATCCATTGCAAGTTATTAGGCTAGCAAGATAATATATAGGGACCTTTGTAAATGACTATCTAGACATATTTTTTTCAATCTGTTTCAGAGACTGCCAGACCACAAAGCTGCTTGCGCTAAAGTAGTATGATCTTTTGCTTACTATGGACTCACCGATTCGACATCGGAGCTTATCTTAATGGATCTCCATGCAGTTTCTGACGCTCTTGATCATTGTATAATGTAGATCCACTTGCAAATCAATGTGGCATCTCTGGCCAAGCTCTTGCATAGTTTACATCTTATTTAAACTTACTTTGATGATACTACATCAATCCTTCCTGCTGTGAAATATGGAGTACCCTAGGGCTCTGTATTTGGTCCTCTGCTTTTCTATCTTAACATTTCATCTGTTGGCCAAATTTCCACTGTAGTCTATATTGACGACTTTCATTTACGGGAATGGGTCGGTGGCGTCCCTCACCTTCTGCTTTCTTTGTGTTGGCATTCTAAACTCCCTTCGATTCGGGAAACGTTCTTAGAGCTACGATACAATCAAATGGTGTTTTATATATTTTTTGAGTAAACTTCTCATCACACACTCGTCAGCAATTTCAATTCCAGAGCTCTCCTCCCAAATGCACGTTTCACCAAAGAACTTCCTGTGAGGCTATTTTGCAGAGTCACCGTTGCTCTGTGGTCTCTGTGATTGGTTTAAAGAAATGGCAATAAACAAGCACTTTTTTCTCCTATCCCGGAATGCTGTGTGGACTAGCAAGACCCTCCTCCACCGAGCTGTGAAGGAAGGTCTGGCAATGTTATAGTATTATAGTACTATTTTCACTGCTATGCTGGTCATGCTCAGCTGTATGTGCCTATAAATGTCACGGGGAAGTTGATTTTATTTAAGCAAGCTTGGATTTGCTGTTTTTTTTAGTCTTTTCTGTGTTTTTATCTTATATTATTGCATGCTTTTATTTTGAAATTTTGTTTTTAAAACGTTAATTTACTTTCACCTTGGGTCATTGCAGCTTAATCATGTTAAAGGTTTACAACTGGGGACCAAAAAAAGGGGATTGACTGTTTTTAGATAAAATGAGCACTGCAGAGGATATAAAGATGAACGGAGGGGACAGAGAGAACCACGAGAACAACGTGAACAGAACGGAGGGGACAGAGAGAACAACGAGAACAGAACGGTGGGGACAGAGAGACAGACGTCCCTGCTCTGGAGGAGGTCTGAGAACACACGGAGGAAAACGCAAACACCGACCGCTAGCGGCTACAGTTGGGAGAAGGGGAAACTTCTCTTTTTTTGTACTAACAAGTAGCGTGTAGTATACAAAGCTGTGGTGGTGTAAAGGACGTCTGACTGGCCCTGAGTTGTCCTCTGCAGGCTTGGCCCAAGGAGACGAGCCAGATGAGACGAAGCTGGTCGCTGACGTTTTAACCTCCCACTCCTATTCTGCCGTCCTGTGTTAGCTTGATTTTATTTAGTTGTGCTTTTGCTTTTCATTGCTGTTAATAAGGACCGTTTAGTGATTTATTCCCGTTAAAATATACACCGTTATCCCTCCAACCATTTGTAGCCTATTCACTGTTTTAAGCACCACTGGTTTTACTGCTCTCCCCTTTTACCATTTTACCTTTATCTTTTTACATTTTATTCTTTTAATCTTAATTGTACATTTGAATCTGTGTAGTTTTAAGAGGTCCTAGGCCTCAGATTTAACCTAGGTGGTGTTCCCATTTTAATTCATCTCCGCCTAGCTCAGCTCACTCAAAGGTGCATGATCAATCCCAAAATAAGTCAGAAGCCTGCTTGTCTGCTGTGAAAAAGTGGATGTCACATAGAAATCCTGGTCAATGGCCATGCACGAAATGGACTAGTTCAATCAAGTGACTGTAACGCTCAACAATTGTATGACTAGTCAAAGTCTGTTTGTTTTGTTTGATTTGACCATCTTTTTTCATCAGCATGTTAAAGAAATTACAAAGTTTACCTTCTATCCCATACTCAACAGAGATAACATCAGGTCTTTTGTATTCATGGCTGATGCGGAGTTATGCCTTTGTATCATTCAGACTGGATTATAGTTAGGTTTTATGGTCCGAACTGCCACATGCTAAAAGCCTTCAAATTGTTCCGAACACTCTGGCTAGAAAATTGACTAAAACCTTTTTTTTTTAGCTACCTTTTTATTGACTTCCTGACTTTAATCTGGTTCTGTTGACTAACAAAATTGTGTTCCTACCTGTCTTATTTCTTCATATCAATGCCCTCTACTCTCAGCATACAGATCTTTTCCCAGACTTTAAATAAGTCAGTAGGCTAAAGGCCATGTCCTATTGTCCCCCCCCCCCCCCCCCCCCCCCCCCCCCCCCCCCCCCCCTCTGGATTAATCTTCCTCTAGACATCAGACAGTCTGACTCTGTTGAGACATCCAAACATAAAAAATGAATATATCACTGCCTAAACTTTAAACCAGATTATTATTTGATTACTTCAGGCCTTGTTAGTGTTTCCCATCATCCTTCCAGTGGGTCTCATTATGGGTCTCGTTATCAATAATTTTAATTTTAAATCTATCACCTGTAGTCCTTGTTTGTCCTGCAGGCGAGGAATATGGTTAGCTCATGAAAACCACTGCATCTCTCTGACCCTCTGTTTGTTTGGTGTCCCACATGCACATGAGCGTCAAAGATGTGTGCCTATCTCACACTCTTTTCTCTCTCTCTCTACTTTCTTCCTGTCCTCTGGTTTCACTCAGGCATCTTTGTGCTGGACCTATCCTGGGACGTCTTTCTCTCCACTGCCTGTCGGTGCCTCATTCCAGATGTTTTGGATCTGGATCTTCCTCCTTCTGTCCTCCAGGAGATCCGGCCTCTCCTCTTGTCTGTCTCCCTCCCCTGTGTGCATGTTGTCCCTCTCCCTCTCTCTTTCCCTCTGTGTGTTTGTTTCATTAATCCTGTCTGCATGCATGTTTGCTTGAGCTTTGCATATTGTGTGCTTGTGTAGTCTTTTCTCTTTCCAGATCTCCACGGTGAAAAGGACGTCATCAGCTTTATGTCTGTTTGTCGCCACCTGGAAGTTACTTGCCATCATACTGGATTCATATTATTTGCATATATGTACAATTTCTCCATACTTTTGTCATCCTGCTTGTCCGTTCTATAATTTCACATCCATCCTGTGCACACAACATGCATTGCATGTCTGTCCTTCCGGCAATAGTTGCTCTTGCTGAGATGTCTTTTCATTTTTTTTCTAATGAAAGGGATTTTCGGGGAGTTTTTCCTTATCTGAACAGAGGGTGTCTATGCTGTAAGGATCTTAAAGCCCCTTGAGGCAAATTTGTGATATTGGACTTTAATATATAAATAAAATGGACTTGCTTTGACTCAACTGAAATATCTCCAGTCTATCACACGGCCAACACACCTACAGACAGAAAAACAGATTCACACCTAAAGGCAATTTTGATTTTCTCTTCACCTACCTGGCGCGTTTCAGACAGTGGTAAAAGACTGGTACATCCAGAGGAAACCCCCACGGTCATGAGAAGAACATGCAAACTTCACACAGAACGGACCAAGCATGCATACTCTCTCTTTCAAAGGCTAATCTATTGTCGTACACACAACATAATCCAGCTATCCTTATCAAAACATATGTTTAACACCAGACGAGCCTCATTAAGTTTTAGTTGAAAACAGCACAGCATTCAGTTATACAAAAGTATAGATACAGAGATGGTTATTCACAACTCTTTTTAGGGCAAAGCGCCTCCCACACGGCACTACTGAGGCCTCCGCACATTCTCAGCTCACGTTCTTGAAAGCACATCAAACGCGCGCCAGCTATATGTTCCCCTTTCCGATACATGTAAAGTGTTAACATTCATTAAAAATGACTGAACTGAACCCAATCCTCTGGCAGATATACCTTGTGGTGCTTATTAATAATGCCTGTATCTGATGTGAATTTTCTTTAAAACGACTGGTGGAAAAGTATCAGTCAAGCAAATAATGCCGGAACCCAGCAGCTCAGCGACGACGCGTGTCTCAGGAGTGACTTAACAAAGCTCCATAATGCAGGCAAGTGAAGCCAGATGAAGCCATCCCTCATTGAGAGCGTGTCCCAGGATTACATCCCCTCTTGCTGGGAAGCATTTCATTTCTTCTTTCAGCACAGTGACACTTCAATCTTTTCCCCAGAATTACACATTATTAATGTTATGTAATTTGGCAAGACAGAACCTTGGATCCTATAACGCAGTTATTGACATTAGCTGGCAATGCTTCTCTCCTATGGCTCCAATGAAATGGCCGTTCCTAATTATGGTCCGATTAGTTGTTTTTTTATCTTTAAAGGCTGAGTGGTACCGCTGACACATGGACACAACTGCACACTCTGTTTCTAGAGCCAAGACTGTAAGACTATATTAGAGCTTGTAATCTTTGCAATGTAAAATTCCTATGTTCAGTGGCTGTTTGGCAGCACACATCATTTATGAATGTCCTCTGTGAGTTTATAATCTGACAATTGAAGAATAGTCACCGTATGATTGATGTCTGCACATTGAGAGTGGATTGCCGGTTTATGGTTCATGAACTTAGGTCGTCATTCATCCAAAGAAACAAAAGATGGATAATTTTAGAAAGAAAGCAGAAACTACAAAATGCTCACCCTCTTCAGACTGCAGGATAAATAGCTGACTGAAAGATGACATTCTGAGATGTCGTTTCTACCAGTAATGGCTTGGTTGCAATGACGTCTTAGCTCTCTATTGTCAGGTAATTGAGGCATTATTGCAGTGTGAAATTGGGTCAGTTTTATCCTGGGAGGAAATAGGCAACAAGACATCAGACCTTTCTTTCACAGAGATTGCCATCAAAAGCACATCTAGAGGTTTCACGACATGATCGATACTCAGATTTAGAAGTAGAGACTGTGGGTTGGGACCCTTAAGATTATTTCAAAAAGACACTGTTTTTTCTGTGACCTTTTGTAATGTATCATTTTGTCATGCTGTCAAGAGTCTACTTGCTTTTTATTTTCATGCGTTGACACTGGCAGTTTTTTTTTTTCCAGTCCGGGGGAATGCTCCATTTACAGCAGCTATTTGCACTTTTTATCAAGCCATTTGATCATAGAGAACAAAAACTCTGTAAATCATTTGGGAAATAAAACACGATAGTTGCCAAGGAAAAGATCATGCTGTAGACAACATCTTCCATCCTTCATGTCTAACTGTTATCCAGCTGTCTTCATCAGTCTGAAACCAGATTACAATACAATACAATACAGTAGCGTAGACATTTAGCATAAACAGCATTGCTTATCTTGAAACCTATATTTATTAGAGTAAGAATGAATAAGAGCCCCGCCCACTGTAGCTTGGTCTGGAAACTTGCACGTTCAATTCTTCTGCTTCAGGTCACAATTTTGCGGGAACCAATCACAAACTGGTTTATCTACCTGGCGGGTTTATAACGCCATGACGATAGAGAAGCGACCAAGCAGTTTCTTGTTTACATTCAACATGGCGGCCACCGATGCGCAGCAACCCGATGATGCCGCAGTCGCTTCTACGTCACCCAGATCATTTCTCTGATTGGTTGAAGGACCATCCAATTGCGTACAGAGTCATATGAACTATGCCCTCAAAGACAGAGCAGACTTCCAAGACCAGCGCTCAGTCTCAGATCTATTAAGCTTGGCTTGGTCTGGTAATAGCCAGACTAAGAATCAATGGTAATATTTCCCCACGTAATAAACCTTTTGCTCCATTGATTTGCTGGTCCAGTTGGAGAAACTGAGGGGAAGTTACACAAAGTTGAAAATATTCAGGGCTTGCTTTGGTGACACAAGTTATTGACGATTATTTTTTAAAAAACCATTCAATTTTACGCTGCAATTTTAGGCCACACTGTTATGAAGCTAAGGTTATAAATGTTTTAAAAACGTAAGCACTTACAAGTTACTAATGTGACCACATTGTATTTAATCATTCTGATCATATAATGTAAATGTTATGTAATAGGAAGTCTTACAGTTATTTTAATGTTTCTGACTGGCTGTGGGCTACAGTATTAAAAATTCTAGTGCAACAATGCAAGCTCTCTTGTTTACTAAAGGCTCCCGTTGCAAGATTGAAAAGCAAACGCTGCTTCTGCGAAAGTGAACATCCAAGGATAACTCTGATCTTGAGGTTGCACCTCCACAAAAATAAAATGCTTGTTGCTGCCAAAACATGTACTTGAGCAGCTATAGCAAGAAGATAGCTTGTCAAAATAAGACATTAAGAGTAACACAATGGAATGGGCACACAAAAAAAACAAAACACCGGGATATGTCAAAGGTTATCCATGTATCTTTTTAAAGCACCAATGCACTGTCATTTTCAAGCCCTTGTGAGCCAGGAAACAACACATCATCTAACTCTTGAGAGTATCTAAACATGCCTGTGCACTGTAGGGCCAGGGCGGCATGAAATCAGCCACTCTATGTGTAAATGGACTGTCGGATTCACAGGTGACTGGACACTGCTGTCATTTTGAGACAGAAAAACCTTCCCAGCCAATTTTAAGGCTCACAACAGAAGTACTTATGTGGCTTTGTTTCTGCATGGATTTCATGAACAATCCCAGCAGCATGTCCCTGAAGTTCACATAATTCACTGTGCCGCTTCTGTGGCGTGAAATGCATGGATGCGCGTGTTAGTATCTTTACTACAACACATTTTTCTTTTCAGTTACTGAAAGTCAGCAAGAGTATTTTGACAACATATGTAATTGTATAGAATATGTGTGCTGATTTAAATTTAGCCTCTTGGAATTTTCAATGTGGCTTTAAAAAAATACAGACAAAACAAAGCTACTCTCACCATCACACTTATTTTTATCTGCATTTTACCAGCAATCATTTTCATAAAGGTTAATGGTTGGAAACCTTTGGTTCTGAGCTAATTTAGCCTGGATTGTAGTTGTAACATGATGGTGACATTAAAGGTCCCATAACATGGTGCTCTTTGGATGCTTTTATAGCCTGTATAGTAGCTAGCTGCCATTATACGTCTTAGGTGCTTTTGTGCACAGCTCAAGCCTATGAACATAAAAACAATGTGGAGAGCATCTGGACAACGAGATGACCATTATTAATTTACAACCATGGAGCTATGCACGTGACAGGAACCCGGTTGTTGTCCTCGGAAATACATGCTGCATGGTAGTTCTTGCACACAGGGGCGGAAAAATTGTGTCACAGCAGCAGAATGACATCAGCATAAGCTGCAACCCACATGTTAGCAAGTGCACGATGGAGAGAGAGATTGAATAAGAGAGAGGGAAAAAGGGAGAGTGTTTGTCTTTGATTATGATGTAGCAGTGCAGTCTGTGTAACAGTTTGTCCATTCTTGTAAGTGAACAAGTTCTCCAACAACTTTGGACCCACGCCAAGAACCTGCGTCTTGCTTGCTACCTGCTGGCTAAAGTGAAGAGGATTGGCTAGCATGGAGTTAGAGCACCTTCAATCTTAAAAGGATGTGCACCGTTTGCATCGGTTTCTGCGTTGAATGATGGGTTTCCTTGGAACGGTGTGTAACGGCTTCTCCTCGTTTGATGGGTGTGTCTCTCGTTTATTGGCTGGGTCACAGGTGATACCCATCAGCAGAGACGTGTGTGTAAAATTGTGGTGTTAAAAAGGCAGTGCAGGGTGTTCAACACACCACTGTTTTTCTTTAAAAATACAACATGGCCCTGGTGACAACTTCCGTTTAGGCTCACTAACTTAAAGTGGGCTGGCTTTAATGTGGACCAGCAATTCACATGAAAATTGACTAAACAGCCCTACCAAGTTTTGCTTTAAAAAAAATCATTGCACAATTATGTCATTGACATGCAAATGCACGGAAGATGTCATTCGCAACCCAAGTGCTCTAAAAAACCCTGTATGGTTCGCTCTGACTACAGACGCTGTTGCCACACACGTGCTGGTCTGCGTTGCTACTCTCAGTCAATGTCCCTTGTGTCCTCACAGCCCCTGTGGTGTCATACAAAATGTTTCTCCTCTGCTACATTTAATCCATGCAAGCATCTTGGCTCGTAGGATGTCATTATTAGTCTGTCAGGGCACCACTTTGGTCCAGACTGAAATATCTCAATGACTTTTAAAAGGATAATTGCCATGACATTTTGTACAGACATTGATGCTACCCAGAGGACAAAATCCATACTCATGTCTTTCTATAGCTCAACTTGTATGTGACAGTTTTTTTTTTATTTCAATACCTACGAGATGAATTGACGCAAAATATTATACAGACATTCATATATTCCCTAGTTGGTGACTATCACTCTTGCCGCCATGAGGTTGAGATTTGTTGTTTTGAGCCAAATGGGCCGACATCTATTGGACGGATTGCCATGACTTTCATCCTCCCCTCAGGATGAAGTGTGATAACTCTGGTGATCCCCTGACTTTTCAAATGGAGCCATCATCCGGTCAAAATTTCAATTTATTCAATACTTTGGTGTACGATATTCCCATCATGGCTGTGCCTGTATCCAAGTGATTGTATGCTAATAGTCTGTGAATTTAAACTCAAGTGGTCCTTCCCCTCTCAGTGCTCCCTCCTACAGGCTTCTAAACTTAGTTCCTCTGCGCTGGGGTCTGTCAATCAGTGGCGTAGTGTGGGCACTTCTGCTGTACGTATTGAAAGCTCCCTTTGGTAAGCTTGGAAATCAAGACATCTGTCAGGTAGTTAACATATGCCACATTCTAATATCCAATAGCAACCAAAGCATTGTCCTCAGGAAGTGTAATAATCAAACACTGAATTTATTGCACATTGGCTTTTCAATGTAACCTGAATACTTTAATTCCCACTGAATAAAGAATGTTAAAAAATGTCCATGATTGCACTTTTCCTTTACTTTTTTTTTTTGTTGCAGCAGAAACATAATACTTAAACAAGGGCACGTTTGTGAACAACAGAAACACATTAACTGCCGGAAATTGATACTCGCCTTAGATTGCTATTGAGTTCTCTCTCCTTTTAAATGGTTGGTAAAAAACAGGATAGTCCATCACTGAGGAGCTTCATGTGCAGTCTTTGATATTTGCTCTTTGATATTGACCACACAATCAATAGAACTTTCCTATAGAGCCAGTAATATTACTCAATTTTCACAGTTAGGTAATATTAGTCCCGTAAGAGCCTATCTATTGATCTGACCACACACAGACTTTTTACTATCAGGAGCACTCCTTGGGATACAGTATAGTAATAATTGCACAACCCAGTTAGGATGGCAGCAGATTTACATTTAGAAAATGTGTTCCTTAATATCTTATAACGTCTGCTGTTTGCTGAAAGTGATTACAGTTGACCTGATATCAATTTGTTTATCTGATTGGGACACTGTACATTAATCAACATTTCTGTAAATGTGCCAGTGTTAGCCAATCGGCTATTTTTCAACTGTAGTCCTACCTAGCGCGCAAGTCTTAATGGTGGGAGGAATCCGGAGCACCCGGAGGAAACCAAGAACCCTTAGAATTGCTGTGAGGCAGAAGTGCTAACCACTTAGCCACCGTGCTGCCCCAATCAAAGCCCAGAAATGTTCCCGTACTCATCATTGTACGCTGTATGAACCGGTAGGTTGGCCGTCACTAAGTCTACGTAGACAACTTCACTTGTATATTTTTCTATAAAAGGCCATGTTGGGTAAACTGCCGGCATATTTATGTAATCTCCTCAAGCTGAATTCCAGCCATTTTCATCTCCGGTCCACCGGGTGGCGCTCTTACCAGGTTCCGAGGGTTTTTACTGAGCTGGGGAAGAAAGCCTTCTCTTACTTCGCTCCATGGTCTTGGAATAACTTGCAAAACTTGCTCCATCTAATATATCTAGTCCCATTAAATGAATTTAAGGCCATGTTAAAATGGCATGTAATTCAAAAATGTAACTGCCCCATATGACCTGTTCCTTTCCTCTATGTGTGATTTTGTCTACATTGTAACTGGTGTGCCGTCTCGGCCAGGTCTCCCTCGAAAAAGAGATTTCAATCTCAAGGGACTTCCTGGTTAAATAAAGGTTGAATAAGTAAAATAAATCTATGAAGAGTCAAACAACTGAGATGTAGTGATTCAAAATATGTTTGAATGAAAACCAAATTTGATGTCATATGCCCAATTTGTATACCAAATGTACATAAAATATGTTGGCTGCCTCACGCCTAACTGCCATGGAATATTTATTCATCTGTCACCGTGGTATTGTTAGTTTCTGCGGCATCATGTTTTGGTAAAGGGACCCTGTTTTGATTTTGAACACGCTATAATGCAATTTTTTTGTTAGAGGTTCCCATTTTTATTTGAATCAAGCGTGTGGACAATGCGATTTCCATCCTGTCGTTGGTTTCATGCGGAGTTTGTGCTGATGGACGGTTGATCGCAGTAACATGCAAAGAAATAGCATTAGTTAGCAATAAGCTAAGAAAGGCAGTGAAGAAGAACGCTTGAAAGCAAACATGCAGGTCAGCAATGCAGTATTCAAAAACACACGTTTTTAAATCTGCTTTGAAAATATTTACGAGGAACAAAACGCAGAAAACTACAGAGCTCCTTTTTAATGCACGTCAATGGGAATTTTCTTACAACTGCTGAAATGCATTTTAGAAATAGATAAAGCCACCAAAACAACAAATGAACAAAAAGAAAATAAGAACAAGGAATGTAAATGCAGTCCTTGTTACAACAGTGTATGGTGCTGCAAAAGTATTGTTTTTTTGGGTGAAAGCAGCTGGAATCTGAGATGATTGAAGATAATAAGATGGCCTGACTTTGACGGTTCCATTAACTTTATGGACCGAGAACAACAATACATTTTTGTTTGTTTGTGTCTTTATTACTGCACTTTAGACTATTTTCTGATGTCATTCCTTCTTTTTACTTATAAGGTCACTTTGATGTTTTTTACACTGATCTGGATCATCTTCAGTTTATAATTCCATACCTAGATGCATTGGAGTGATTGGTATTTATTGTCTGCTTAAAACCATCTAAAAAAGTAAACTAACGGCAGTGCTCTTGTCCCAAAGAGAACAACTAAAATACATATTTACTTTGCTTTATTTAAACTCTGCTCCATCTGTTACATGTGTGCTAGCAAAATATTTGAGGAATGTTATGCATGGATATCCATAATTGAATGGGAAGCGTTTCTTTCAAAAAAAGTTAATAACTTTTGAAGAGATTCCAAAAACAGAGTCAAACTAAAAAGGCTGGGCCTCCAGTGTTGGCCATATTCACTAAATTAGGGTTTGGTAAAGCCACATGTGCCTCCACGCCTGTGTGCGGAAGATGGGAGACTAGGATAAATGAAACGTAGAACAGGGCCGTATCCAGGATTTTAGAGATACTATACCATGGTCCAACGTCCGCTAATGCATATATTTCTGAACATGAATGTTTCAATGCAGGCTTCTTTGCACTGCCAGGAATAACATTCTAGTGGAGAAAATTGAATCCTTTACTGCAGTGGTTCTCACATTTTTTTGACATCAACGACCCCCAAATTAGACCACGGACCACCATTTGATTAGATTCTGTCCCAAGGTCCCCCTTCTGATAGGATTTTAACTTTTAGATGTTTTATCATAAAACGTCTATGGCAGCCATGACCAAAATAGTCACTGTCACTGTATTACTTATGGATGTTATTATAGTGAAAATACTGTAAATCATATCAATTTTGGCTGGGGACCCCTTGGACCCCCATCAGGGACCCCACTTTGAGAACCATTGCTTTACTGTATTTGGTTTGCTATCCAACCTCACATTCCCAACCAACAAGTGTCCATAACAATGAGTAATAAAAACGTGTTGTTGGTATTTAATGCCAGGTCCAATTCTTGGTCTAGTTTAATGATTCTTTTATCTGAAGTTCAACTTTTCTAACTTGTTATATATATGTATTTAGCACTTCATTTAAAACTAATGCTTTGAGCAGTTTGATACATTTTGTTAAAACATATAACCTTTAATATGAACATAATTGAATCAGCCTTTAAAATAACGACCAAATGTTAAAGGTCCCATGTTGTAGAAAAGGAAGTTGCCATGCCTTTTTGATTGTAAAGCAGGTTGAGGTACTATTAAAGTATTACAAGCTCAGTCTACAGAGAAATGCACAAAATCCGTGTTTAGAAACTGTGCCTTTAAACGAGTCGTCAGGACTTCTATACGGTTGTCATGTCAGAACTATACTATGTATATATATATATATATATATATATATATATATATAAGTAGAAAGTGTTGCTACATTGCTGTTTCAGTCATTCCCCTGCTGCAAAGATATGCGTGGAGAGCACAGATCCAAAAGACCTGAAAAGGCTGACCAATCAGAGCAGACTGGGCTTATTCTGGAGGCAGCTTTAAAAAAAACAGGTGCTGAAACGAGATATTTCATATAAAGGGGGAACAAAGGTAAATTCAGACAGACAGTACGAGGAAAATAATGTTTCTTCAACATTAAAGCATGTAGACATATTTTACAAGAAACCCAAAAGTATCAACCTCAAAATGAATATGATATGGGACCTTTAAATTACACCCCCCAGGTTGGTGAACCCAAATGCTATCAAATCAATGGTAGCTTTAGCCCTGATGAAGAACTGACAGAGCTTGATTAATACAGTTAAAGGTATCCAGTGATGTTTTTAGCCCCTAGGTAGATTACAGAGCAATGTTGGGATTATTCCTGCCAACTGCAGAGCCCCATGATGTAAATGGGTAGAGCCTGCAAGCCACACAATATAAAGAAAAAGAAAACAAAAGCTTTAAAATGACAGACAAACGGTTGCAAAACAATCATAGTCATAGCGTGACCTGCAGATCGATGTGTACCTTCTCTTTTGGTAAATGAAACTGGCATTTACCTTGGAGATTGGCGTGTCCATCATAAAAAAGGGAGCAAACAACGTCCAATGCTTCAGAATATCCCACTGACTTAGAGTTGGTGACTGTAATGTGCCATGAAACAAACCTATGCATTGTAATTCCTCGTGAATCCCATAAAAATATAGCGTTCTATTGGAACTGTACCTCAGAAAACACTCACGTACCCTCTCCTTGTACCTATGCAGAGAAGGGGTTTGTGGGTAACCATAGGTTGTCAGTTTTCGTAGCGGAGCTGACGCTCACGCCTTGCAAAGCTCAACAAAAGCATAATTAAGTGGTACGTGGTTGCAGAGAATCTCATGCATATATAATAATTTGATCATGAAAATGGTTTTAATCTTGCAGTAAATACACATATATAATCATCTCCCTGTCTCTATCAGTTAAGAGAAGAAGTGTCAATATATGTGAGAGGATGGTTGAGTGCCTTGGTGATAAATTGGACTGAAATGTGAAGCAGCTGGATCCAGACTGACAGCTCCAAGTCAATGAGCAGCCAGGTATAGAAGCGTAATATCTCCTAAGAGTCTATTTTTCTGACTGACAGACAAGTTCACCCAGGTCACTGTTTTCGCGGCGTAAGGTGATTCTTCAAGCATGCAGAACCAGAGCCCTCTCAGGGAAATAAGAAGAAACGATGCTGTCAAGCTGCTCGTTGAGGAACGAACACACAAACATGAAGAGGCAGATTGAGACGTGGATGGTGCTGTTTAAAGTAGAGACACCGGCGCATCGACTGGCAACCATCGGCAAGCTGCACGTCCTCGTCTGAGCAGTCTTACACTGTTCATTGGCTTGACTCATTTTATTTCCAATGAAGTCCATGTGCACTGAATGCTCCAAAACAAACATGCTCAATTTCAGAAGGATTTCTCAGAGGAAATGAGGCCCGTCAAAAAATCAGTGGCCAAAAAATACCTAAAAATGATTACCGGTAATTTAAAAATGCGCTTATTTTCTTATGTTCCCCCTTTACTGTGACTTTCTTCCGAGAATGAAGCTGCAACATATTGGTGCCTAACTGTATAGAGGAGAATAAAATACCTTACAGGTTGAATTTCTTTGAAATATTAGAAAATATGCTGGATATTGTTGTTTGTGCCCGTGCCACATGCGCTAATATTGTCCATGTATTGACCAACCACAGCAAAGGAGAAACTCCAATATTTTGTGAGTTATGTTTAAAAGATTCACTTTGAGATTCATTCCCTGTGCTTGGTAAAAACTGAAACTTGTATCATCCAAAGCCTGAAAAGAAACTTTATCTTACATATATTATGTCTTTGTTTACAATATCTCATTGGTCTTTGATTGTTTTCTGTTACATCATATAAAAATGCCTTGTAACATCATGTCAGATTATTTTTGTGTAACAGAAAAAGTTGTTAAAATAAAAATGGTATGCACTAATGGAGAAGAAAATGTTGTTTTGAAACTCAATGAAAAATGGGTCAATACCAGATATCATCTTCTTCTTCTTCTTCCTCTGGTGGACATGGCGTTGCAAACAGAAGGAATACAAACAAATACCAAATTACCATAATTATAAAAAGCAATATTTCTCAAAGTGTGCAAAATAAAAAGAAACAGCCTCCCAGAAGTCTAAGTTAGAGATTGAAGCACCAACCCATTTTTGCTCCAGAGCCTTCGAGAGATAATGGGGGTAATGATACGTGTGACTAGGATTGTGGAGTTGCTCCCAGGGGATCTCCAAAGTCATTAGGAGTCATCATCCTGGGATCATGAATTCAAGAAGGAGTAGTTTTCTAAATATTTAACTTAAAATCTTAAAGTGCTTAAAAAATTAAAGTGTCAACCTAATGGTGGTATAAGATGTCAATCAGAGGAGTGGCAAAGAGGATTGTTGCAGACCATCTCTACAAAATATAATGGCAATCCATCCAATTCTAGCAGGGAACAAAGCTAAGAGTCCATGCTAGTGGCTCTGGGGGGGTTGCGCCTCACAATTCCATCACATTTGCTTAGATTTCAAGATGGCATTGGAGGAAAAGTCAGGAGAATTCCGGATTAATTGAGAATAATCCTCTGGGGACCTTTTATATCTGTACCTAATTCCATTACTTCCATTTTCCATTTTGGTGTGGTTAAGGTTAGAGTGTTGATCATGTGAAATGAAAATAAATGTAAGGTTATCAATGAAAAAAATCAAGTTATTTTATTCTGTCCCAACAACAGTTTTGTAAAAGTCTGTTACATAAATCACTGTTTAGCTACAATATGTGGACCATTTTATTCCTACTTGGCTAACGTCCCTGGTCTGCTGTAGACCTGCAGGGCTAGTAAGGAAAGAGGGGGAGGGGGGGAGGAGATTTATGTAATGCACAGAGTCAAGAGTCTACTATTTTGAAAAGGCATGAAATTAAGTTTCAGAATTGCAGAAGCAGAGAGAAATCGGTTTTGCCGAGTAAATCTAGAGGCGACATGTCAAGTGATCTCCATCAGACAAAATTATTCTTAATCATTCTATTGCTGAGGAAGGTACTCAGGTGATTACTTGGAGCAGATTGCATCATACTGACACACACAGACACACACAGGCACACACACACGCACACACAGACGGACACAAACACACAGACGCGCACGCACACACAGGCACACACATAGACATGCACACACACACGCACGCACGCACGCACATTCATGCACACAGGCACACACACGCACACACTCAGATATGCACACACACGCACACACTCAGATATGCACACAAACACACAGACGCACACACACACACACACACACCACACGGCACAGAGTCAGTGGTAAAAATACATTCTGATCCAGATGCACAGCATCACAGACAGCATTTATTTTAACAAAGATCACTGCTGCAAAAACATGCTTACAAATCAAATTGGACCCCTTGTGCACACTGGGTCCACTTCAGCTGCATTTTTCAGTTCTGTGTCAAAACAGAAATACTTGCACTTTATCTACACTGCGCTGTTATTACTGTACCACTTTTACACCAAGTCTATTTTCTTACTGTTTGCTGCTGCAAGAATGCGATTGTGTACTTGTCTGTTGAACAGTGCACATCAGTGCTGTGGCTGAACACAGACACTGATGCTGATGTTTAGCTGCACAGCTAGTGTAGACAAGTTGTTAGATTAAATAGTACATAATTAATAAACATTGTATATTTATTGTCTACTTTGACATTCAAATGCAAAGTGTGCTCATGCTTTGGAAACTGCAATTTCAGTGTTTTTATGGTCCAAAGGCCAACGGTTTTGAGGATTTTGGACTTTGCAGTGAGACCTGGCCTACTCTCTGTCCTCACCCCAGTGAGGCTGGCATGGCCAAATACTTTTTTGTATTATTTTTCTGGTTCACTGCCTTTGTTTCCAGCTTTGTGCAAACATCTAGCCTCGCAAAAAGCCTGCACTTGCAAGCTCAGTTAGTGCAAGCCCAGATGTTTGTGTGGAAATGATCCAGTGTGACTCGATTGAGCCAGGCAACCAAAGGTAGACCAATACTTAAACCAGAGAGTCAATGGGATGATGACAATGCAAATGTTGTGAACAAATTTCTAATTTGATCTAAATTTCAGATTGATTCAGCACTTGCATTATGAAGTTCTCAACTAACATTTGCATAGAAACCAACTGGTGAAATTTGCACGTTCTTTTTTTCCAGTTTAATCCTGAAGTGAAAATCCAACACTAGCTCAACGACAGTCGTGAGTTCAACCAATAGCATACAGGAAGGGTTCATACTTCTGTTTCATTGGAATAAGAGCACCTGTCAATCATCTCTTGGCTGGTGAAATATCACAGATAGAATTTGAACGCACATAACTCTGCAGCACTGGTTTAAAAGTGTACTACGGTTTTGAACTGCCTTAACAATCCCGTCCAGAGCATCCTCATGTCCCCGGCTGCTCTATCTGAATGGTTTGATTTAGTGGAAGGGGCCTTTGGTAAGTGTTCAAGCTGTGAAGTTCTCTGCATTCAGTGATTGCCCCCGATCCCCGAGCAGCCGCAGCTGCTGCTGACATCGTCAGAAGTCCAGATAATCTCCTGGTTATTGAGTCGGCTGTTTTTAGGTGTGTGGTAATTCACTGAACCTCAGAGATCAAGGATTACAAGCCACTTTGGGCTGCTGGCCAAGCTAAAGAGGCAGACAGGAGGTCTGGGAAAATGAGGCTAGGTAAAGGCCACAGCATGCAATATCCTACAAGACAGAGGGGGAAATATCAACACATATTTGTCATACACACGTTTAGTAGTCCAGCTTGAGAGGCAGTGCTAACATAGAAAATTGCAGCCAAGAATGTGAGTATATGATTTGAATATTGACCTAAAACTGTTCTACAAAGGTGAATCAAATTACTAGTCTGGAAACTAGAAATGCAACGTGTGGCCATATTAAATTATGTTAAAGCTATATTAACATATTATGAAAATGTATGCAACATTCAGAACATTAAAAAAGCAGCAAACAACTTTTTACTATGTAAAGAAATAGTGAAGTAATGGCATCCTGAGCAAAGAAAAAGACTCCCCAATGTGAGTCAAGGGCAGGTTTGAGTTGTGCATGCGTCACTTTGAGACAAGTAGCAGACAAGATGGTAACGAGAGACCTCTGTAATGTCAATTTAGTAAAAATGGACCTACTTAACAAAGTTGGTTCACTGCTGGCTACAAGTTAGCCTCAAACCCAACAAAGGCTGTCAGTTGAATGGTGTTTTGAGCTAACGTTAGCAATCAAACTATCACAGATAGCTACATTGTTTTTGAAATGATTCCCATCTTTTGTTATTGTTTGTAATGAGAAAAGTTTCTTATTTTACAGATTTCACAAATTTCAGTATGAAACGTTATGTTTCTGTGCACAGCTATGTGCACAGTGCCCTGCTATGCCATGAACTACTACAAAGAACCACTACAAACTACTATTTTTTGTGACTGTTATTGCCACTCTTCATTCTAACCCCAACCGATCGTCAGAGACCGCCTACCAAGGGCCTGGGTCTGGGCCTGGGTCTGGGTCTGAGTCTGTCCCAGGTTTCCTCCTAAAAGGAGTTTTTCCTCGCCACTGTCGCACTATTGCTTGCTCTGTAGGAAACTACTTGAACTGTTGGGTCCTTGTAAATTCCGGAGTGTGGTCTAGACCTACTCTATCTGTAAAGTGTCTTGGGATAACTCTTGTTATGAATTGATACTATAAATAAAATTGAATTGAACTGAGTTGAATTGTAAACCGTTTAATCGGAGCAAGCACAACTCACATGTGAACTCAACTCACATTAGGGAGTGACACACTCCCTCCGTGTGTGCTGTAAAACCTGTACATCTGTTCTTTGTTTTGGTAGTTTGGCCGGCCGTGCTTGCATGTTGGAGCATTTTCACACTTATAGATTGCTTGCTTTGGTCCGAGTCGGTTGATGAATTTGTAAACTCGTTTCACGTCTAGAAAAATCCATGTGTAACAAAATGCGTCACTACAAACCACGCAAGAACGTTTTGAATCCTTGGATGTGTCGGGGGTGGGAGCAAGAAATGAAATACAGGAAGTAGGTCCTGTGTTCTGGACTAGTGCATGTTATTTGCATCTCCGTGACCAAACCAGTAATTTCATTTAAATAATCAGAGATGGTTTCGATGTTTTTATGTTTTTTATGTTTACTGCCTGTGTTTTCCACCTGAAACGCTGTTGGTTTGGCCACGGAGAGGCGAGTGACGGACGACGAGCTTGACTGCAGTCTGTTTTAGTAAGAGAAACACAGCACGCTGCAACGGTTTGCATGTTCTGCCGCATCGCTGAGTGCTAAGCGCACCTGATGTAACCGGAGACATTAGCTCAGACGCATACTGTACACATCCAGTACACATCCAGTAGTTGATGCGGTTTGAGGTCGAACACATTCTCACCACCAACAAAGCACTCCAGAGTTGGAATGACCGAGGCCACCTCATCAATCAGGTCTCTTTTTTTGTATTATTTCCGACATTACGTAGATTAAGTAGTTGATGGATTTATTAGAAAAATAACCAGCAGATTCGTTCATAATGAAAACATTTTCGAGACCTCTATCTTAAATGTAATTTATAATGTCAACACTCACATTAAAATCAGTCAGACTGTGTCGGAGCTCTTCAGGGAATGTAAGTGCTTTCTATTAACTGTATTGGGTTCGGAGTGTGAACAGTATCATACAAAGAAAACAATTCAAATGAGATTAGTTACGTTTACCGTTTCCTCTGATCAATTTCCTATTGCCATTTCAGGGAGGTGGAATTAAAAAGTCAGTATACCTGGGTGAAGAAGCTCTCTGGGGGCAGGACAGGCTGGATGTTGACAGCGGAAGAAGTCCCGACAGATCGGCCTAAGCATGTAGAGACGTCGCAGCACTTGAGAAATCACTGGGTTTTGTCGTCCACACCTAACTGTGTTTAATGAATTTTTGAAACCTACTCCCACCCCTTTGTGTCCCATTTGTAAGTGCCCAGGTTAATTTGCCCTATCCCCTTCACACATTGGTCATTTGCAGATCATTTTTCTGTGGCACAAGATGCAGTGAACCTTTGACTTCAATTTCCTGGCGCTGGCAGACGTAAATTAGAAGAATGTTTCAACGGCGGGAACGGCTCCCTGGTCTCCACTGTGAAGGCTAGGATAAAAGCTGAGGGAGGCTGGGGTAGTCATCAGAAGGATGTCTCTGACCCCTCACTATTTACGTGGTCTGATCGAGTGCTTTTAGCAGGAGCGTCAAACAAACGGCCGGAGGACCAGAACCGGCCCGTTAAATTGTCCAATCAAGCCCACTGGGTGAAGAGAAGGAAGTTAAATACAAATTTGTCAATATTAGTATTTTACATTGGGCTTACATTGTCTTAATGACAATAACAAACCCTATGCTGGATAGGCTATCATAGATCCCACATTTTCACGTTTCACAACGTCTACTGTTCATGCAGGAACGGACAAGAATTTTTATGTTTAGTTTTTATTTTGGCTCCCATGGTAACAGGTTAGAGCTTACACACTGCCTTTGTGACACGCATGTCTCTGGTGCGGCTCGAACCACGCCAAAAACGTGTAAAAATAGGGCCGACGCATATTTTTCATTTGACACACATGCGTTTCCAGGCAAATTAGAATAGGAAAATATGTCTATGTATACAGTATCTATTATATATTTGACACTTTTACATTTACTAAATGACATGTTGATGTTTGAAAGTCTCTAGGTTTTGACATAAATGCAGATAAAACTGTAGTTAAAAAAAAATAATAATAATAATTGATGGTTTTCAAATACTGCACTTGTCAGTACGGAATTTAATATTTTGTACCCTATGTAGCGTCAAGACTGCCGATGTTGTCTTTGCTGTCATCAAATCTGTATATATTTATGTTTAACAAAAAGTACTACTTGAGTGTAGTACATTGTCACAACTCTCTGCCCGTATGTCATTTTATCAATGGAAAACACCACGCAGGCAGTGTGCAGGAGGCCTGAGTCTAACACAGGGAAAAGGAGACAGGGGGATTAATGTGCCAGACTAGTCTAGCTTGAAGCAGCTGTGTGTCTTTGTTATACTAGCCCAGGGTAGTTTAGCCTTGTAAGAATATTGTCAACTTTGTCTGCGGTGTCTCTGAAATGGATAAAATACACTGACATTCAACATTGATATCCACAGATTGCCCATCTGGCGTGAGTGGGAGGGAAATCCCTGAGGGACTGCCTGACAGACATATGGGATCGGTGTGTACGAACGATAATGGAATTCTGATGTTCATTATGCAAACTTCCAAAAAAATAATGCAGTCCCAGATCGCTCGGCGGTTCTCCTGTTGCTGTCCTCCCGTTCTGTGTTTCACACTGGTTATCTTTCTGCTATTTCAGGCTGTTCACACACATCCAGACTGCAGGGGATGAACACCATGGACCTTTGGGGCGCTGACACCAACCATCCTGTCTCTTATATCTCCGTCAGTTTAACTTGTCTACATCAGGACCGCCCTCTGCAGACACTCCTGAATGCATCCGTGCCACCATTTGACCCCTCACCCCTACCCTCAATATATGTTGCAGTGTCAATGGATTGAATTTGCTGTACAACACTTCCAGCTCTTTTTGTTAAAAACAGGTTCTCTCTAAAGGTGTTCCGTAGCCAGATGTTTTTATTCTACGCACAGTATTGTCAGATTAAGCAGTCCTTACAGAAAAACCGTGATCATGCGATTGCATAATTCAATGCATAATTAGCCACAAGTCCACATATTCAAGTGGGGGAAACATTTTTTCAAAACAGCACACTTTCGCACTTTAAGTTGCTGATTTCCGCGCAAAATAATGCAGGCTTTCATAATCCACGCATTTACGTTGCAAAAATGTCACATTCATCTTGTTGACACAAGAGCAGCAATTTTCCTCTGTTGCCATGGGAACGTTATAAATTTATGTCATTATGCGATAAGACAAAAAGTGTTTATTTTTCATCGAACCTCAGTTTTTGCAAGTTCCCAAAATTTCATTGCTTAAAATTGCATAAATATCATATGTCATATCTCATATTCCATCGCATTCTTTTAAGAAAACGTGATTTTTTGCCTCAACAATCACAAAAATCACAAATTTTCTGGAAGGACTGATTAAGGAAGTTCTATAGAATGTTACACTTGAGAAACTTAGATCTTCTCTTAGTGCTCGATAAAAACATCCTAGAAAACCTGGAAAACCTTTTTTGGAATACATTTAAATGAGGATTGAGTGACCCCCCTCCCCCCCCAACTGTCTTTCTTCTTACGTCTCATCCTCTTTCTCTTCCCTATGTGTTTCTAATGACATTTTTACTAACCTTCTTAGTTACAACATGAGAATTAAGATCAACTTCTAAAACAAATCTCTATTTTATATATAACCTAAACTACTTATTTGAAGTGAAATATTTATTTTGGTGTCTATTCAATTTCCAGATGAACAGACTGTTGAGATGGACATCTCCATCGAGCTGACCTTTTCCTTCCTAATAATTAGTTTTTGATAACGAGTTTAAACTGTGGATTTGTTTACACGCTGTCTGCTGGCGGGGCACCTCTTGGGACTTTTCTTCCGGGGGGGGGGGGCATCCTGCGTCTCAGCCTGTACTGTAGGTGTGACAGGAGGTTGCTCCCCTTCCCCCGTGGGTCGGTTATAGTTTCATTATCCATCATCCTGTTGTTCACAACCCCCCCCCCCCCCCCCCCCCTTCTGTTTGTGGTATTAAAGTTAGCAATCAATGAGCCCTGCTGTTGGAAGACAGCTCCAGCTACCTGGGCATCTTGTGGGAGGGGGTAGGGTGACTTGGATGTTGCTGTTTCTTGTGGTCCGCCAACTCAAGTACTGTTACAGGGCGCGTGTCATTTAATTCACTGTTCTCATGTATTTATAGTCTTTTTCTTTTCATTTGGGTCTTTGACCAAAGTTATCTAATTTGTTCACAACCAGCCATGGCACAGAACGACCCCCTCTATGGCCATTACATTAACAATAATGACCCTGTATTGGATATATAATATTACTGAATATGAGTAGGGAGATACCTTATGTTCCTTTCTGGTTACGCATTTCTAAACCCATCCAATTTTAATGGGCAGGCTGCTAATGTCCCAGAGAGCCATGTAAATACCTTAACAAAATCTGATTGAATCTAGATGGTCTGTACTCTTGATTTACCTTGCAGAATCTCAGAGGGACCAGGTAACCATAGCCTCAGATTGGACAGATAGTCATATATTACTTGGATTTACCCTGCATAATCTGAGGACCATTAACCATAGTCTATATGATATATAGTCTTAGCCTCATGATTACCTTGCAGAGACTGGAATTCCGTAACCAATCCTCTGATTGGCGTGTCTATGCGCCGGATACCACTGCAGAGATCGAGGACCAGAAACCAAGTCCTCAGATGTCTAGCAGCTTCTGGATTTACCCTGCAGAGATCTGAGGACCAGGTAACCATAGTCCTCTGATTGGACAGATAGTCTAGCTAGCTGTCTGGATTTACCCTGCAAGGATCTGAGGACCAGGTAACCATAGTCCCATGAATTAGTGCTAGCTGTCGGGATTTCTCCTGCAGAGTCTGAGAACCAGGAACCATAGTCCTCTGATTGACAGAAGTCTAGCTAGCTGTCTGGATTTACCCTGCAGAGATCTGAGGACCAGGTAACCTTTTGGTGGTGCAGCGTCTTTTCAGCTAGGGCCCTTGCTCTGGAGGAAGGGTAGGCTGAAGCATAAGATTGCTTTTGATCATCACTACACATAGGGATATGGTTGGTGTATGTGGCCAGCAGTATACATTTTTTTAACCGTTGTTGTTGTTCAGCCCTTGTAGACGTAGGATGTGACGATTGGTCACGGAACCATAGTGTTTAAATATAGTCATAACTAAGATGACACGGACCAACACAGATTTACCTATTTTTCCCTCTAAAATTCCAATAAAGTCCTGGTCCTTAATATGCATTTGCACATTTTTACAATATAGTGCAAATAATGACAAATATTTTCACTGCCCACTCTCAGCGGCAAGGGAATCTGACACAGGCATTGACACATACAAGAAAAGCAGTAGCACAGTTATTAAGTTATTGTTAAGGGATATGTCTGGAAATAATATGACAAGTGAGAAATGCAGAACATTGCAGCGTAGTTTCATATAAGCATGAAGCCTCCCATGATGCCGCCTGCTCCACGCATATGAGTCATTCAGATATTAACCTGGTGTCTTTCTCAACCAGGGAAAGGGATCTCAGACACCTGGTATTCAAAGGGAAGAGTACTGGGTTTTTATTATTGTACCACTATTGTGGTGGACCAATTTCATTGACGCAACGCTTGCCCTGGGACAACACGGCAGAGCTCTTGCTTGACGGGATTGGGCGGATCTCCCAAAACAATATGTGGGAAAGTCTGCAACAGTTATGGTGGCCAATATGTGAAGCTTGGTGTGTGCAGTATTTTAGTATAAGTATTTATGTGCAATCAATGAGTATTGGCAATCAATGAGACCCTGCTGTTGGTAGACAGCTCATCTGCCCTGGACGTCTGGGGGGAGGGGGGGGGGGGACTTGAGAGGCTGTGTCTTGTGGTCCACGATACATTTTGAAAGACAGAGGCAATGGGTTAGGAAAAAAAATGAAATACTCCATTGTAGCCCTTGTAACTTAAGCCTAAAGTTGAACTTAAAATAAAAATACAATCAAAAGTGAAAGGGCTTTCCATGTGGCTCATCTTCATGTCATATTTCTATGTTTTATATAGAATTGTAACCTAATTTGCGCTTTGTGTCGAGCACCTTTTGGCTACCTTTTTTGGTCTTGGCCTTTTCTGGTAAGGTATTTACCGCTGAGACCACCAGGGGTTGCCTTTCCTTACATTAAACAATAACAAGATTTTTTTCTTCCTTTTATTTCCTATTGTCTAAATATAGCCACCCAGGTTTTGTTTACCATGGTGATCCTGTAACTTCCAGCTCCCTGTTGTAGTGACGTTCCTGCTTCGGCGTAGAGTTTGGAAAAATTGGATGGTCAGTTATTTTCCGCCATTAACCCTCCATTGCATGACTTCCAGTCTCTGTTAATGCATTAAGTTGCACACAAGGTGTTAAAAACCACAGCAGACATCTGATATATTGTCTGTGAAAACCAGACCCACACCAGTAACAGCACTGCCTGACAAACGTAACAAATGTCCCAGTGAGTGAAATGTCTGGGACTGTGATATAGAATGATGTGCCTGGATAAGTGCTTTTAAATGAAGAATGATTTCCCAAAAAAAAAAACACAACTTAAATGAATAAATTGTGTAATTAATGAAAGTCCATTGCAAGATGCCAACAAGCCTGTGTGTGTGTGCTTCAGAAACAAACCGTCAAATGTGAACGTTACACCAGTGCAATAAAAACACACTTAACGTCGTTCGTCAATCCCTCAGGGGTGGTCAGCATAACAGAATGCAGGACCGTCTGTGTGCACCGAGGCTGCACTAATGTATCAAACACAAGGGTAATTCATTGCAATTAGCGGCAACTCATTTAGGTAAGTAATGTCACCACAACCCCTGATGAATGGCAATCTAGTCAAAGACATGAGTCGTGTTTTCTTTGTCTGAGGGGAGTAGACAGTGGATACTCACAGAGAAAAGGACCACGACGCAATTGTAGGATCCCCCTATTATTTGAAAACCTTTGTCCTTTGTGTGTGTGTGCGTGTGTGTGTTATAGTAGTTTAGATGGACTCTACATCTAAGTCTGCTCTTTGATGGCCACATTTGAAAATGCGGGTTATGTCTTTTGATGCGTTGTGCTTGTTGTGATGGAACCAAAACAGGTTTAATGCAATGTTCGATCTAATACTTTAAGAAACCAAACAGTACATAAAGAACATGATAAAAATCCATAAACTGGTGCGAGGAACCTGTGTCACCGACTCTTGCTCGTTTTCCTTACGAGTTATCTGCGTCTTTTTTAAAAACTTGTGGTGTCCTTGAAATTGGGCTGTCTGTCTTTAATCATACGTGGTTTCATTATTTATCTATCTATCGTTGTAATTAATCGAAGAACATTCACCCCTACATAAAGGAACAGATGTCTTACAGTTATACTTGATTTCCATCATGCCACTGATCGGATTGCTGACCACAACTGTTTTCAAGGTAATTTTTGGGCATTTTAGCCTTTAATAGACATGATAGCTGTAGACAGGAAAGGGGGAAGTCATGCAGCAAATGGCCAGAGGTCAGACTCGAACCCTCAGCCACTGCATCAAGGACTGAGCCTCTGCTCTATGAGGAGAGCTATCCAGGCGGCCAGATATGTGTTTTAAAGCATTGACCCTATGGGCATAATGGGATCTTAATTTCTCAGGGTACTATTCCTTCCTAAACCACTGCTGTTAAGTCTTGCATTGCCAGACCTTCCTCCACAGCACTGCAAAGGAGGGTCTGGCTTGTCCACACAGCATTATGTGATGGAGAAAAATGTGATTTGCGTTTTTGGCATTTCTTTGATCCAATCACGTCATGGGCGCCGCTTTTTGCCATAAGGAGCAATGGCGTCTGCTAAATAGTCTCGGGAAAGAAGTTGTTTTGGTGGAACGTGCACGTTCAAAAGTAGTTTTAGTCATCAACAGAAAACTCAGATTGGACAGATAGTCCAGCTAGCTGTCTGGATTTACCCTGCAGAGATTGGTATATATATGTATGATATTGAATATCCAGCAGGACCGGAGCAATCCCAGAAGTGGAACGTTGTGTATATAGACTAGCTGTTGTTTGATATCTTTAACACATTAGAACAAGACGCATGATGTGTCCACACGAATTTCTGTTGCACAATGACATACAAAGTCAAAGCGAAGACTCAAATAGATGCAAATTTGCATGCGCGGTGCTAATGGTGCGAGGCGAATGAGGCAAACATGTAAAGGCCCTGACACACCAACCCAACGACTGTCGACGGAAGCTGATTGGACGAAGGCGTCACATGGGTCTGGTTTCTCCAGAGGAAAAAGTAAAGTCAGGGGAGCACCAAAGTCAATAGGATTCATCTTGTGTGGACCATGCATTTCTGTAATCATCCCACATAAATACCTGATATTTAATTAATCAAATATTTATGACTTGCTCTAGCCTGCACTGTCCCTGTATAACCACAACGCCTTCATTTGTGGTGTCCCCAAACAGTACCTCCATAGAGCCTGTTTGTATTTGTGTTAATGGATAATAAGATTATGTGTAATCAGAATATTACTACATTTTTAACATTGACAGCACAAACTCAAGTCATGAAAGGTCTTGCAAAAATAAAGATGATTGGCATTGCATGGGCTCTAGATATTTACAGGCAGCAATGTATAACTGATGGATTTGATGTTAAAATGAATAAGATGAGTTTTTCCAGGCATCCTTTGGAGGACGGAGACAGGAGACCAACGGTCCAGGCTGCTGGCCCTTGGCACACATTATCTTACTTACTTATCTTATCTTACTTATCTTACTGGGAGGAATAAGCCCTCAGAAAGTCGCCACTTCCCGCTTCTCCGTACTGCACCATGGTGCTTGCTGGGTAAACATGACATCCTACCCACTGCATCTGTTGACCAACACAAGCTGTTTGTAAAGGCTGAAGAAATCGGACTGAGTTGTTCACATGTCCCATTGCGTGGAAGGATTTGGCTGTGCTCTGCTTACTCCAATTATGACCATAACTTGAAGATAATTTTTAGGAAAAGAACCGTCCCAGACGGTTGTGTGTCTTTGTTTTTCCTCCTGTGTCAGTGTGCATATCACCAGAAAAGACATGCATGCATATTTACAGACAACCAGGGAAGAAGCCCTACTGATTTAATCAAACCCTGAAATGCCTCTCTGTCAAAACAAAGGATCGTCCTGAAATGGAAGGTTGGAGCACCCTTCCCTCAGGTAGCCCCCATGAAGAGCTGGCAGATGGAAGCTGCAGCTGTTCCCAGGTAGGAGAGCCGGCTGGAGATTGGACAGCATTCCCTCTGGACCGAGCCCATCTCAGTGGGGAATTCACAGCCAGGCCTTTTTCACATTGGCAGCCTCTGAGGCTGGGCTGCAACCAGAGCTAAAGGTTCCCGCTTCTCCCCCTGTGCCGTTTCCTCCCTGCACCTTTTTTCCGTCTCATTTGAACCCGAGCTGTGTTCCAGGACGCTTCTCTGCTGTAAAAGTAAGAGAGAAAAAAAACAACAACGTTTTAATTCAAATTTAATTACAGTCTTACAGGAATATTAATCCTGTGTTCATAGAAGCTGTTCATTTTAATCTAATGTTGACACTACCTGCAGCACTGCTATTTCATAAATGTAAGATGAATGCAGATGAACTGCAATATTTAGTTACAATAACAGAAAACAATAACAGAAACAATGGAGAGATTTTTTTTCATTATTTTTGTATTGGATTAACCAAATTACTAGTGTTGATTATGCTAAATACAAAAAAGAAAAACAGATACTCTAATAACTTAGCCTGGAAAAAATCTATTAAACTAATTACATGTCGGTGATGTCTTCAGTTATTCTAAATGAATTGCACACATCCATATGTGCCATGAGAAGTTAAGTAAAAAACATTGAAATATATTTTGGGAGATGAGTGAATCAATTGTATTGTTGCTGGACATGAATATAACTGCTCATATGACAGAATCCTTTTACCATGGTGTTGTCTTCCAGTCCAAATCAACCCTTTTGTTGATGCTTATCGATAAAAAAACAACAACCTTTTTTTGACAGTTTTGATGCTTTTTTTGTCGTTTAACACTACGTAACACTAACTTATTATCTTTAGTTTTAGCTATTTAAGGAATTTATGGTCAGTGAACCTCATTTATAGGAAATTACACCTAATGTTTGAGTTAGAAAAGCAGAAATTAGGAATTGTTTAGACTAAAATTAAAGGAATGGATGTTGATGGATAATCACAGAATGGATATGTCAACTTTTACTCAATACTATTTCAAAAACAATTTTTTTTTGAAATGCTATAAAAGTGAATTAGATGCCCCAAAATTAATGAAAGTAGAGATTTGTACTTGGCAAAGAGCGTTGGGTGGAATCAATCATGTTATTTTGGGGAGTTAAAAAGAACACTGATATAAGAAAACTGGTCAATTTGACCCGAGGACAACACAAGGGTTAAGTCAAATGCATTTAATAAAAGTGAAAGACACATGTGGCAGCACAGTGTTTTATTTTTATCTCAGTTTGAGAGTCTTCACTGCATTTCTACATACACACACAGGAGAGACGAAGCTACAGTGACAGACGGTCGGCTGAGGGGGCTTTCACACCTGCTTCCTCTAGTTCGGTTGACTCCCACTAGTGTTTAATTTTCCCCAGTCGCAACCTGGGTGCGCACCAAAAGCGGACCAAACCCGCTTGAGGAGGCTGTGTTGGTTCGTTTTCAATCCAACGCTGAAGCGGATCTTTTATGGCGAGAACGTAATCCGACCTCGAACCACCCCAACTGTGTACACCGCAAGTCTGAGCTAAACGGCTCCTGTAGTCAGGTGTGCTTAGCAATACACAATGATGCAGAATGTGATGGCCACAGCCACAGCGACACAACCAGATTAAGATTAGATTTGATTATACTTTATTCATCCCACAACGGGGAAATTTCCGTATTACAGCAGCAGCGTTTTCTTCAGTAACAGCAAAAAAACAAAAACTCACAAACAAGTAAATACACAAGAAAAACAGGCAACCAATAGACAATGATTGTAAGGTAAACTGAAAGTAAGCAAAGTGGCGTCAAATAAAGGTATTTTAAAGTGCGGTTGCCATGATACAAGAAACAATATTGCAGTGTAAGTGACGTTAAAATTACATTGAATGTGTAATTAGAGTAATAAAGCAAAAGTAGGTAGCGTGATATAAATTATAGTAACCCTGTGACTATAAATATTGAAAAGTAAGTACTTGTAGTAAAACACTATAAATACCGATAAGAAAGATAAACAGAAAGTGTGTGGTGTAGATGGAAAAACAGGAACAGAAACTACAGCATCATCAGGTAATAAACAGACAGGTAGGTTAAGAGCGGTAACCTCAGGCACTTATTTTTTTCCTTAGCATTAGTTTATGCGCTTTTTCTTCATACATTGGTTGCAAACGTTTAGTTTAATACAAATAACTTACAGGACAACTGGTTAATTTCACATAAATCCTACTTTATTTAGTTGATCATGCAGAAGTATCTTTCAGGGAGCGCACACCATTAGTTACTTTTGGATTGTCATTGTATTGTATAACTTTTTGTTTTGAGCTTCCCAGTGTTGGAGTCCACACCTGGGAGGAATCCCAGCAGTCTGCTGCTTAAAGGGCGGGGGGGGCACTTGGAGCAGGAGCAGCTTTATAGGAGAGGTGGCCTAATTGGACAATACCACTGGTTGTTAATTCCGGGGAGGGTAGCTTTGTTCTCTCGTTAGGTATTTTGGGGTTTAGAGTTATATTATATTGAGTATTTTTGTTTAGTTAAGATAACTATAAGTACATTTCTTTTGGAATACGTTTTTAGGTAGGTTTTGCTTCTATTTGTAGTTTCTGTAGTAGTGTTATTGTTAGTCTCCCCCTGTGTGTCAAAGTTGGTCTGATCAGCCATTATATAAGTCCCCTTTGTTTCCTTAGAAGTTGTTTTTTTTTTTTTCGGGGGGGGGGGGGAGTTTCTTAGGTTCAGAGTCTGTTTATTGGACCTCTTGTATAGGCCCAACAACTTTATCTTTATTTTGTTGTAATGATTTTTTGAGAAATAACAACCTTTATATGTGAACTCCCCTTGTGAGTCCTCTCTTAACTGCTTGTTCCCTCACACAGAGCATGCCAACCACAACCGCTTGGAGTGTTCCTCTAGTCCGCCAGCGCTAAAGTTGGACACACCAGCCGAACAGAGCGAAGTCTCAACGCAATGTCTGATTATTTGAATGAAATGAGGTGGTTTCACTATGGAGATGCAAGAACACAGGACCTTCTTCCTGTATTTACTTTCTGGCTCCGCCCCCACCACATCCAACCAATAAAGCGTAATATGTAATGATTATGGTTGGCTAGGATTTTTCCAGGTGTGAAACAAAACCAAACCAAGGGGAAACAACTCCAAGTTTACAAAGTCATCATCTCATGACCAAATCCAACATCCAACAAACTATAAGACGCCCTATCTTGTTGCTCTTACTACCAATGTGAGCTGCTCCGTTTCAACAATGTTAGGCTGAAAAATTGTGCCTGCAGTGTGAAATTTACCCTGAGATTACATTTTGAGCAGAAGTTCCACAAGCTGCTATGCTAATGTATGTATTGCAGTGTAAACCCTGAAACACTGCAGTGCTGTGCCGTCCATCTCCTCCATTGGCTGAGTTGAGATCTAAAGGAGCAATCTGTTGTGTTTAGAGGTCTGGATGGTTAGACCGTAGCAGCCTGGTGTCAGTTTCGGGTGGTGTGATCTCAGTGCTCTGGACGGTGAATCCTTCCTGAGTCATGCTACTTTTTTCACTGTTCACCGTTTCGTCATCTGCTTCCATGTTTACCAAGCTACTGTGGACGGTTGTGTGTTCAGTGAAGTATGGCGATGGTTCCCAAACCCGTTCACGTGAAGGATCCCTAAAATTGACACACATTAAACCACCGACCCCCATTTGATGAGATTTTGACCCAGATTTTGTCTCCCCGTCTGATAGTTTTACTTGTAATGTTTTATTATAGAAAGTGTATTAAAGCCATGACTAGCATGGTCGTACATGATGTCATTGCGTTACTCAAGGATGGAATTATAGTGATAAAATAAATGATTCCCCTTTTTTGCTTGGGACCCCCTGGAACCCCATCAGGATGGTCATAATAATCATAGAGTTTGATTAATCTGCCTTATTTGTTTTGTGTTATTTGACAGCCCTTATCTATACACATCCAGAAGATCCGGCCACCTAGTCCAATATAAATGCTCCTACTCGCTCTGTTTAGTTGCTAATTGCTCCGCTACGTTAGCTAGTTCCTGTCTTTTTTTTGTAGGTGGGTGGGTAGTATACAGCAAGTTTTTGCTGAAAACAGATGTCTGGAAACAATTCTGATGAGAGCATTGTAAAAAAAAAAATAATAATAATATTGAACTGTAAAATAAAAAGACAGAAAATGACTTATTGTGGCAGTAACATTTAAATGCAGTACTGTCTAACTAAATCGTTATTTAAATAGGAATTGAATATTTGTGGGAACACGTGTTTATTAAAAAATAAAATGATTCCAATGCACAAGCAGATTTGGAAAGAGAGTTGCAACTCATCTGTGTCATATGTATAAAAGACCCTTTTTCACCCTGCATATCTGATCGCTCTCCGTCTACATGTCATCCTTTGTGACTGAGATGGATTTAATAAGGGGAATCAGTAGAATGGCTTTTAGTTGGTTGACCTTATATGTGTGCTTCATGGCAATAATAAGGATCCATAATAATCTGTCCACTTTGCGTGTGACCGCTAATGTATCACTCTAACCTCCGTTGGAGTTGCAGAATGCTCAGCATGTGAGGGCCCTTGTGAATAGGGGTCATTGATTTCCTTTTACTTGGTGCGTTCCGATCACCTAGTAATTACCTGCGAAGTGGTCGGCATAGGGTGTTCACCAATAATAAGTAATATTCCAAACTACAAGGAGCTAACAAGCTCAGTTCCCTGTGCAGGGAAGAACTGAACAAAGGTTCATCACTTTGCCCGAAGTTCACAAGCAAGATTACCCATCAGTCATTGGTCCTTGCTGGAACAAAAGTGTAATTGATTCAAATCACATTTATTCACAAGTTACACACATTACAATGGAATAGGTTTTGCAGTGGTATCAGTTTTTGTTTAAAGGGATACTTCACCGATTAGCATGAAGCTTTGTATCAGTGGAAACCCGGTAGTATTTTCTAATAACTATGCTTCCCTCCCTCATCTCCTCCTGAGACGGGCGATCTCTGTATTGTGTGTCTGGAAAAAAAAATCTGATGTCGTCAAAATTGGCATCAGAGGCATTTTTGCCAATTTTTGTTGTGGACTACAAGCCAGCTAGTTCTGCATGTTTTCAACCCCCCCACAGGAGGTCAGACTCTTTACCCTAAGCGAGCCGAGCGGCAGCCATCTTGAAGCTACGCTAACAGGCTTTCTCTTTTCAGCAGCAAACTTTCACAACAATTATGTTCATTCAAACTACCGCACAAATCAATATTAACATGCGGGAAACTTTATTACAGATGGAATACTAAACACACTACGAGAGCTCAGCCCGTGGTGTAGCTCGATGCCTTTAGGGGACACCGATGGTGGTGTGCTCTAAAGCAAAAAAAAACAGAGGAAAGGAGTTCCAGCTAGGTGGAAAGCTAACGCAAGATGGCCATCTGTCCGATCCATCCGGCTGTATCTTCACTTTTACTACACAGGGCAAGAAAGTGAATAGGCTATACATATTCCCCAAAATGTAAAACTATAGGGATAGGTTCACTGGAGCCCTCCTTCAACAGGTAAATCTCTAACTTTACCGATTCTCGAGCAATAAGGTTGGGGTAGGTTTTTGTGGTCATTGCTTTGTATGATGGTAGCAAATTGACATCAGTATGTTCTCTGCACAGACATGTTAGTGTTGTGATGCAGTGTAAGAATCCTAAGTTGCCATATATCATCTTAAGTTGGTCGTATAACATGAAAAAGGACACTTGGTAAACCAGTCTGTGTTGAGTTGGAGCCAGCTGTGGGGGGCATCTTCCAATCCAGAGGCCACTCAACACAACACCACAGCGAGCCAACGGGTATGTGGTGCTTTCTGGCTGAGTTTAGGCTGAATCAAGTTACACAAGAAGAGACAGACGAGATCAGGAAAGGAAACTCAAACCCATTTTACACCACAGGCATCCAATCAAAGAAGAAAGGAAGTCTTCATGGGTTTTAAAAGTAATAAAGAATTTGCCAACACTCTGAAGAGTTGATCAGTGTGATTTTAATAACTTTAATAGGACCTACTAAGAGATAAGTTTTAACTTTGATATAAAAAAAAACTAAAGCTACAGGAATGACCTGAAGGAATAAGCCAGTAAAAGTACAGCTCTAGATAACATCACAGTGAAAAAGCTGAGGTCTTGAGCAGAGACACTGTCTGATATTTTCTGTTTTATATTCAAACTGTGATTACAACTACAGAAACTCCAAAACCTAAATAGATAACCACATCTCTCCTTTCAATGCATTTCACGGTACATTGTGTTTCACTTACTGTGCTTCATTGTAAGTAAACTCCTTTGACATAATAATTACGCTGTCATTATGCAACATGCTTAGAATGATTCTGTTTGAATATTATGCAATTACTCCTGTTATTTTCTCCCCCAGTGTCCACTCAAAACAATATCATAATCATATAGAGGATATTATAAGCTTCCGTTTTAGCTGTTGCTGTCTTTCAGTGTACTGGAGCATAAAATTAGAATATCATTCCATGCTGGTATTGGCATAAAATCATTTGATGGCTGCAACTCAATTGTATATTTTGTAATTACAATAAAAGGTACTGGGGAAGAACCGAGGAGTTTAAGGTAGATGGCTTTTTCATTTCCTAAAGTTGATGGCTTTCTCTTTGCCGTCACTCCTTGTCTGTCAAGGAAGCCAGTCTGGAGGCATTTACTAGCCACAGCCATGCTCCGAGACAGCTTATTTTAATGGAAGTAAATGCACCCAAAGGTGCCAATTCACTACACTCCAACAGAACACTGTGTCGGGTCAGGTAGAGCATGTTCATCTATCGCACTACTCAATATACAAAAGAGGAGTTTGAAAGATATAAGTGTTTTTTTGTAACCAATGTTTCTCATAGAAAGCGGCGTTTGACTCGTTGAAAAGCAAAAGAAGGGTAAAGAGCTCTTTGATACTTATCGAGCCACTCAGTGATCCCTGGTGCCCTTTACAGAAGCAACTTCTCCACTCATGTATTCAGCTTTTTCCTTTGGTTTGGGACTCGTCTCTACATACAGTACACAGCTCTTGATTTTGAGACACAAACTATAGTTCTTAAGTCCACGGTCATGAAAGATAATGCTCCCGAAACTACATCAACTTTTAACCTTTGTATGGTATTTGGGTCAAATTGACCCATTTCAAATTTTTACAAGAAGAAAAAAAAATTTCTACCTGAAAATCAATGGCCTTACCTTAGTTTGTATTCCTGACTCAATTCAGAAAAATATTCTGGACATGACCACTCATGTTTTTTTCCATAGTGGGTTTCTAACATGAATTATAACCTCATGACAAAAAATGAATCACACTTCCATTTTTAATTGTGATCCAGTAGAGACTGATTGCATTGCGATAAAGACAATATTTGTTAATAGATTAAGAAGTAAAATTTTATTTCATTATTTTTTTTAAAACCCCACATAAGTCCCGGGTCAGTTTGACCCGAGGGATACGAGACGGTCCTGGAAAGGAAGATAAAACAAGGGTTAAAGGTGGCATGAAGGCTATGAAATGACAGTTTTGGTTAAAAGCAAAAAAGTCATTTTTTTAATTTAATTTTGTTTTCCTGTGCCCATGCAACACAGGTTTATATGATATTGCACACCGTGTAGGCTGAGGCCTCTGCAGCGTCCCGGGTTTCAATCGTCTGCAGAAACGTCCCGGGTCGGCCTACAGATCATATCAAACACACTAATGAAAAAAATCTTTGTTTGGTACAGATCTTCACAAAAAATCACACTGTGATGTTAATCAATTTCAATTTCAATGAAAATAATGCTACCAAGCCGACTATTTCCTCCCATATCATGAATCATATTGTAATGTCAGTCAAAATGATCACAATTAGATTCCTCACAGCGTGCAGCCCAAAAATCAAATATGACCCAACCACATTCACCCGAGCAGATTAGCAGAGTTTATGGAGAGTGTTAAACTCTTCATAAAAAATTAACAACATAGTCTATTTTAACTTTGATTGTTATTAATTTTGACGTGGGTATTTTGTTGCCATAGAAAACCACATTTTGGAGGGCTTCAGCAAGGTGTTTCCACTCCCCAGACCAATAGGTCATTAACATTAATCAACACTTAAAAGTCTTATGTTGATGTAATTTGGAAGTCGATGTAATGGGGTTTTAATTTTGACCCCGTTCTGAATGCTCAGGGGTTATAAGAGGTCTGCACATCAAGATCAGGACCATTAGACTGCTTTGGAGATTTACCATCAGACATCCAAAAGTGGGCCAATTTGTATTTAAAAATTTGAATATGAATTTGAATGTTTTTGTTGCACACACAGCTGTTGTTTATACATCTGGTCCCAGGAAAAGGATTGGGGAGGCCTCATGGAAAGTGGGCTCAAACTGTCTGAACATGTCCTTTCTCATTACCGTATGGACATCAACTTGCAGACTTGCTAAGGCAATCCATCACAGTCAACATCATTTTTGTCAGAGTTACATTATCATTGCATGGTAATGCAGTTTAAAGTGCGTATTGATTTGAAATGCCTGATGTGCTATTGCATGTGCTGGTGCTCTTGGGAGTCTCCCGCAGTACATTTCAAACTTAAGAGCAGGTTTAAAGAATTCATCAGTGAACTTGCTAAAATTAGTTCCGCAATTTTTTTTTTCTACCAGGAAATGTAGGGTAGGTCCTGGCTCCATTTTTAAGCTAGACCTGAAGTCAGGAAAAAGTGACTTGTGTTCAAAAGTTTACTTTTTTGCCATTTGTGTGTTTTGGATTGCCCACGGGAAACTGTTGTTCCTGCAAAACTATTGTTGAACACCTCGAGCTGCAGATTTAGTGTTTGTTCATGAACTACTGTAGCATCAGAGTAATTAGTGAGGTTTTTTTAGACTGCCAAGCCTGCTGGTTACGAACACTGAATATACTGAAATGACTTACACCCCATTGTTGAAATGCACATAAGGCATACTGTGAACTGGAAGCAATAGCGCATGACAAATCATCCTTATATATGCTGTCCAACATTGTAGTGAGTCCCTCTGGAAATAAGTAATTGGCTTCCTTACAATTCACTGTATACCTACTATGACTCAATATATCATTGTGACCATATGCTATTATTGACTTGGTTTTTTAGAACTTTTCACTATATCCAACTGTGCAGAAAAGGTATTACAATAGTGGAGGGAGAGAAATAAGAGGCACAAGAAATTAAGCTGCAGGCGCCAAAGATTGTTTGCAATCTGATGGCGAGATACAAACATTAAGCTTCTGTCTCATGTTTCCTACTCAGGTGCCGTTAATGCATGAGCACCAGTGTGTGTATAGTTGAGCATGGCTGGGGCACAAATTTTAGGGCACAAAGTGATGCTTTGCGTTCTGGAAATGTAGACCCTGTAGACTCATACTGACTTTCTGTAGGAAAGAGTGAGAGGTCTCCTTCACACTGCCTGCGTGAGCGTGGCGTTTCCGATGTGTGTCGGTTGCGTGGCGGCTGTGTCGCGTTTTCTTTGTCTTTGCACAACAGAAACTTTTAAATATAGACACGCTCGGATCACAAGAGCCGTTGTAAACGGGGACTGTGAGGTTCCTTTTAGAAAAACCTCATTTAGTCATAATGCCCTGTCTATTAAAGGCAGTGCATTATGGAACACACTTCCTCCAACTATAAGAGAGCGTCCCACTCTGGCATTCTTTAGGAGCCGGGTAAAGCGGTGGCTTAGAGCTAACCAAACATGTATTCACTGCTAACTTGTGTTTTAATTTCTTTTCCTAATGAATTGTCCTGTTTTTTCTTTTTCTTTTCTTTTTTTCTTCTTTTCTTTTTGTTTCTTCTTGTATTTACACACTAAGTGTTACTATCCTATGTCGTTTTTACTGTAACTCCAACCTGCCTATTGGACTGCAGATGGAATTTAGCCTTCGGGCTACAATCCGGCACATTTATGTGTACTGTTGTGCATGTTCATCAATGTGCATTTTCCTGAAATGATAAAATAAAATAAAATAAACGTGTCTGATGTGGCGCTGCTGCTGAAAAAGCCACGTCATTTGGATCCCCCTTGTTTGACATCTGGGGAGAAAGTGTACTGCACTCAAGCAGTAGTGTACTTTGTGTTAAACCTAAATATACACTGATTTGATAACAGCAATTACGTTGGCAGTATTTACATTTATATTTGCATTGATGTCAAAACCTAGAGACTTTTAAACATCAAAATGTCATTTATTAAATGTAGTCCACATCTTTTTGTTTTCTCTTTTGCCTGGAAACGCTTCTGTGGAAAATAGGCGTCGGTCCTGTCGCTAGCATGCACCTGTTTTTAGCTCAAGCCGCACCTCTAACCTGTTACCATGGGAGCCGAAATAGAAACGGACACGCCACGCAGCTGACACGCTCGCGCCACACAGGCCGTGTGCAGGAGCCCTGAGTCGGTTCAGTTGAACTGAGCTTGCATATTCTTCTTTAAAGTAAGTCAATATTGTTCTCTCACTGGTAGCCCCGCAGAGCCTTAATGAAGTCGTAGCTTAGCTGACTACATTTAAAAAAAAAAAAGCTTTCTCAACACTACTGAGTCAACATAAAAGGCCTTAACAGTTTCCCTTTTTTTCTTCCAGCATTCCCACTTTCTGACAAAGATAAATGGGCAAAAAAGAGTTTCACCCTGCAGTGTGTTTAATAAATTAGATTAGACATTGATGAATTTGTTAGGTCAAATCACCAAAAGCTTCATTAAATGACAATCTCTTTGGGCTATAAATTATTCATATTCATCACTTGCATTCAGTAGTTAAAGTTGCACTCGGGGGGTGGAAGTTGATGACAGTGTCAACTTCCCCATAAAACTGCATGTTTAGCAAACATTAGTGGACAAACAGCCACATAACCACCAACAGGCTGTAACTCAGTCCACGGTAGGTCTAAGGAGGGCCGGTCATAAAGCCTGTAGTCCAGTGCCGGGAGGACCGTAGTGGGAAACAGAGCCAACAGAATCCTGGATGGCTTTTCGGTTTAGCTGCTGGAGCATCTGTCCCCGGGTGGCACGCTGCAGTTGTGCCTTTTGAATATGTATGTGAGTTATTGGTCCTGGGGGAGCCACTATATATCCGTTGAGCGGTGGACGAGTGACAATGGGGGCCTAGTCGTCTTTTTCCTTTATCTTGGCTTGTCTGCCTCCTGATGTATCTCTCAGCACAACTTGTTCAGATTGCCTCATCTATCACTGGCCTTAGATATGAAAATGTGGATCCCTGCATCGGGGCCCCGGCACATTGTAACAAGTGCAATCTGGAGGCATCATGGGGGAGGCCCTCCTCCAAAGTTAGGGTGGGAGAAGGGGGGGGGGGGGGGGGGATATAAATAACAGGCACAAGAAGAAGAAAGGAGCTACTATGTATATCTTCGTTTTTTATGACACTAGTCTGCAGTTTTTATTTTTTTATTTTTAATGAGATACACTCAACTTTCATGTAGTGAAGTAATGACTAATATTAAAGCCTTATCAGTGGACTATTACTCTTTATGAGCCTATTGCATTGGTGAAGCTACTTGTGAAACACTATACCTTAATATATTTCACTTTATGTATGGAATTTAAAACTAATAAGTACACAATTATTCAGTTACTGTCTATTTTCCAAGGACATATGGCGAGCGGCATGGCGGCAATCAACGCTGCGGTGTTGCAGTTTTATTAAAGACGTGTTTATGACTACGCTCCCATGCAAAATCTCTTATTCCCCGCGTTTGTTTATTGGCTTCCCTTAACAATGTGTGAAGGGGGATCTTAATTAGATTAGGTTTAATAAAGTAGTTACCAATTTGCATCACACAAGGTCATTTATTATCTGTTCACTCACTTGGAAGGCTAGGTTATCTGTTGGTGAAACGTAGTTGGGAGACAACACAATCTCATTTATATAGCATATTGTAGCAGCAAGGCAATTTAAAGTGCCTAAAAAACATTTACTAAAGAGAATTAAAAAAATAGAAGACAAACAACAAAATACACACAAGAATACAAGAAAGTTACTGTGCAGTGTATTAAATGAACACACACTTGATTTAATAAAAGCCGGTGTCAAACAGAGAACTCTTCAGGCGTGATATGAAAAAAAACAGAGTTGCAGCAGACTTTTTCTGGGAGTTTTTTCCAGATATGCGGTGCTTAGTAGTACACACACCTCTAGAAATTGGCTTGTCTTTAATGTGAATGGCAGCGTGCCTTGAAGAGGAAATACTGGGGGTTGAATGGGGCCAATGACATTTTTAAATAAATAAGTAATGACCTACAGGGCTTAATCAGACTTAAAAAGTTAGAGAGCAGCAACCACAGAACTGAGTAAACCAATCCACCGCCCCTGCATCTCATTCCTCACGATTAGGTTGCTGTATTCACTATTCCCTAAAGATGTCTGAAGGATAGATCTGAGGTCCCGAGCTGTCTAGATTGCCATGAAACACGGCTGAGGTGAACGCGATGAACAGTCGAGGAGACCTCTTTGCTAATCCCACAATCAACGGCGTCTCGGCGGAGGGGTTTAGCATAAAAGCAACAGCTGCAGCGCTGCGCCGGTCACCCAGCAGAAACCCCGGGTCATCTGGCAGCGGTTTAATCAACATCCAAATCACAGCAGCGCAATTGAGCAGATTAGAGTCAATGTTTCCTTTCTTTTCCCTTCTCTTTTCACGCTCCCACATTCCAGGCTGACACTGCATAAGTAGCAGTATTGGTTTGTAATAAAGGCAGAAACGGTGGAAATGTTAAATTTGGGTTTGGCATTGGTAATCAAAGAGGCACTGGAGATGTTCTCAGGTGGAATCTGCAGCAGGGAAATCCCTTAATTCTCTGATTGACAATAACTGACTGATGACTTTCTGAAGCCAGCTGTAGTCATGGCTCTATGAAATTATAGAAGAAAAAGGGGAATGTCTATTCAAACAATACATACAGTCTAACATACAATTTCACTTCTACCAAATGGATCCCACTGGATAAACAATGGCCAGGATGCTAATTATGCCATGACTTGTCACTTAGTTCTGCACACTGCCAATGTCTGTGTGACTTAGAGAAAAAGGGTATTAATGTATAATTCATGTACAAATAAACCTTTCAATGCAAAGACAAATATGTACCGGCATCACCGTGGTAAAAGATTGACACAATGGGTACGAGTACCTCCCTCGTGAGTGCGCTTTCCAACAAACTTTCTCCTGCCTTTCCAATTATAATGACTTTGGATTCAGCGCTGCAGTGGATGTCAAATGATATCTCAGTGGCTCATCTCCTCTCCGGAGATTCGTCGCTGGTGTAAATACGGCTTGTTTTGGGACGTTCCTTCACTGTATTTGGTGTTGTGGTTGCAATAATGGCCTGAAAATATGTTTGGGTTTTTCAATAACCACATTTCTTCCCTTAAAATGTGTTTCCTGAATCAATATTTTAGACTGTCAGTGGAAAAAAAAGTTTTGCAGTGTGTGTGTGGTGTGTGTGTGTGTGTGTGTGTGTGTGTGAAGCTGTTACACCATTAGATTAAGATATGTCTCTTTGATTTTCCAGTACCATAAACCCTTTTCTCCTATGCAGTTTCATTCATCCATCTTAGGCCTGGTCCACACACACACGGCTATTTTTACAAACAGGGTTTTTCCTTTGATCTCAAACCAAGTCCTATCCACACATACACTGTTTGGAGAAATCTCCACATGAAAACTCAAAGACACAATTTGTCGAAATGGTGATAGGTGATAGGTGTAAACCGAGCCCTGTGTATCCTGCTGGTATCCAGATAATGAAAGCTCAGATGGGTCGATCTAGAATCTTGCCCCTTATGAGGTCATAACTTTAGTGTAATTCCATCCAAATTTCTTTTTTAATTTCTATTTTAATTTCTTGTTTAAATTCTTTTTTTTAAGTTAGGCAATGCTACAAAATGTTCATACAGAAAGTATCTGCAAAACGATCACTAACAACATATTTCATTTGATTTCCATACAATATTCACACTTGCACAATAGTCACCAACAACTTCATTCCTATAGAATAGAACAGAAGCTTATGACTTTGGTAATCTCCTGACTTTTCTTTATGAAGTTACGGAGTTTTAGACACACATTCGTGTTCCCCTCGTGATGATCCTAATACCTTTAGTGAACCAATAACTTTACATGTGGGTAAGGTAACCATCCGGTCAAAACCGTTGTTCTATAATTTGGTTTATGACCAAACACCTGCAAAACTAGTAAGATCCCCTTCAGCCTTTAGTTGTTCTTTGTGTTTAATTGCTTGGCTCACTTGGTGTCCATCAGAAGCTTTTCTCCAGGTGAGAACTAGTTAGCGCTGATGAAGTGCAGCCCTGACACATGAATGGAAGCTGAAATGTAAGAGCGTTCTGGGTGATTACAGTGCTGCTTGGGACAAAAGGGGATCTGCATCAGACATTGTAATGAGTCTCATCACCAGGAAAGGCACAGCATGGGGGTGGGGGGGGGAAGAGGCGAAGTAGAAATCACAGTTTAGAACCAGAGACGGATCCAATTCCCACACCCTGTGTAATTACTGCGGATCAGGCTTTATCAGTGGCAGACATCAGCTCTGGGATCTCAGTGAAAATGAGCAAAGAAATGTTCAAGGGAAGTGAGAGGGGGGCAGTAAGAGCACTTTTAAAAAACACTGGCTGTTGCTGAATGAGGGATTATCAGGTGTACGTCAAATATTGTGCTTCAAACATTGTGGATAGGTAAGCCCTGGGTTCTCTCAGGAGGACGGCTTTGATTGTAAGCTAAGGGTTGTCCAAATGCTTTTTTATTTATTATTTTTACAGTTGATGAGATACAGTGGATTAGAGGATTGCATGAGGAAGATATTTAAACCTGTTCTGAGAGATTCTGTATGATATACCTTTGGCCACATGAATATAAAATTGGATAACTTTTGATAGTTGAGGTTGTTCGGGCATCTGGTAAGGATGCCTCCTGGGCGCCTTCCTAGGGAGGTGTTCCAGGCACGTCCAGCTGGGGGGAGGCCCAGAACTAGGTGGAGGGATTATATCTCCAACCTGGCCTGGGAACACCTCAGGATCCCCCAGTCGGAGCTGGTTAATGTGGCTCGGGGAAGGGAAGTTTGGGGTTCCTTGCTGGAGCTGCTGCCCCCGCGATAAGCGGATGAAGATGGATGGATAACTTTTAATACTTATCAAAAGGGATACTTACACACAAATTATCAGACGTTATTTTCAACATGATGCATAAAGGAGCACAATATAGTATACAACAAATTAGTCATGCTGTATTTGTGGCTTTCATCAACCACTTCCACTGAAACTAAATGGCTGTCTACAGTATATTCTAAGGCCACTGGCAGCAGTGTAGAGTAGGGAAGTGGCCCTGGTTTTCACCATGAGGCAAGGGTCTTTACAAAGCACTGGAACAGCACATGGCCTCTTAGTAGCATTATTCCCTCCTACAGATGTGTCCCTGTGCAATTGCTTTTCATGTCTAACCGTTCTCAACAAATTATTGTTTCAGTATGTGGTTCAAGACCACAAACAGTTACATAATGCGTTTTAGTTTGTGACAAAGAAATCCCATTCATTTCACAACTTGGTCTCTTCAAAACTGTATTCATAAAATGCATCTATTTCGTAGCAGCAAATTGCGAGAATTAATTATAATACTGTATAAGATTTAACGCTCAAATTGTATGTATCCATCAAACAGAAACACAAATGCCAGTTCTTTGAACGGCCATTTGAGGCTGTCTCCAAAAGGGAGTCAATCTCCATAGACCCTCTGTTGAAAAAATGGTATAAGCCCATACACAGTTTGTAATTTTGTGGGGGGGGGTATGAATAGACTGTATGCTTTATTCAGCACGCCTCACCTCTTGCACATTCCACCTCTTTGCCCATTTTTGGATTAGCGGGGGAGCAGGAGACAGCTACTTGTAACCTGTTGGCTCATCACAAACCTATGGGTGAATTCCCAAAGGCTACATTCACATTTTATATAGTCTATGCTATGAACTTGTCGCAACTTTAGCCATCATCACTTAATCAGCCCCACAGTATATGTACTGGTTCATGCCAACTGTTCTTTATCAGACTGTCTGGTGTGTCAACCGAGCTCTTCAGTGGTTTTTCATTCGGATTCTGAGCCTGCCTGTTGGGACTTTGTTCTCTCCCTTTTGTCTGACTGAATGTGTTTGCCATGTTGATTGACCACCTGTTTTGACCTCCACTTTGACCTGCACCTGAACAGTTTTTTTGTGTTGTGCTATTGGGTTCTCCCCTACCATTTTGTAAGACTTTAAACTGCTACAGTTTAACTGTCAACGCTTTCCATTTGGTTATTTCAAAAGCTGAATAAGGTAAAAAGGTTTGGATTTTACCCTACAAATGTCACTGGAACATATCCACTTGAATCGAAGCCTCTTGAGCTTCAGTTTAAGATTTTAAAACATAATTCACTGAATTAGAACTGTAAATGTCAACCTTCTGGAATTTTGAAAGTGCTTTAATGAACAGGAGGAATGATTGTAGCAAACAAAACCTGCAGCAATTCTGATCTGGGCAACTGACTTTTTCAAAGACATACTTAAATAATTGTGACCCTATCATTTTTCATAGAGATGTGTCCACTCTTTGATTCCTCTGCTACTGCTATATTTGACATCAGCCTGATAGCTGCAGACAAACAGCTAGCTAGTTAGCTAGCATATTTCAGTTGGCCACATGGCAGGCAGAGACAAATTAAACTACTACAAAATTGTTGTAACAATGATTCTTGGCAATACATCTCATACCAGTGGAAAGCCTGATCATTTCCCTTTTTAAATGGTGCTACATTTGTAAGATGAGCAGCAGAGCGGAGTTTGTGGGTTGCACCCTTTAAAATTCTGCCAAATCTTCTCTCACAATGCCAAACAGCTGTTCTTTGTTGAGTCTTGTTTGATGTTATTTGGTGGATTGGGTGATTGAAGTCCCAGGTTACAGACATATTAGCAATATCCCAATGTTTTATTCTAATAAACAGGAGCATAAGTAGCGTGTGGAAGAACCATACACAGCTCCTCATGCTCAGTCAGCGTGGTGGTGGTACAGCACCCCCAAGCTGATCCCACAAGTGTTGAATGGGGTGAAGGTCAGGACAGCTGTCAGGCCATTCCATCCTCTCCACTCTCAAATTCTGGAGGTAGCCTCTTGTCAAATCAATTCAAAATCAACCAATCAACACTCAGTTGACAACGGCGTTCCCGTTCCTAGAAGATCGGGTGGAGCTCGGTGCACGGAGAGGGGTGCGCTCATAAATGTTAACTCATTTATAGAGAAATGACTCCGTTAACATACCCTGATGGGTATTTTTATAAAAGATATAGAGGGAATTACGTATAGGCTATTTGTCGGCTTCTTGAGCCATGTGATGCCAATGTGACACATCGGTTTGAATTATGTTTTTATATTATATAGTTGCTCTCACATTTGATTCCAACTGTCAGGGTGATAGACAACAGCAGCAAACGTTTATGGAAAGCACAAGTGTAATTATGGTCAGATCTTGTGGCTGACTGATGAAGAAATGATATTGAAAAGTGCAGCGACTGTATTGAGTTTTGCTCTAAAACCATGGCTGTGTTCTTCACATTTATGCAGAATTATAGTTCGCTCTTCTAGTGTAAAATATACATCTCTGGTAGATGTTTGTGATTGGTCACGCTGTGTAAAGACCGTCTCTTTAATGTGAACGCGCCTGTCACTGGATTGGAAAACCCTGGGTTGATTGAACCACAGTCGTGACACAGCTATGCGGCACCGCGGGTGTTAAGTTAGGTGAAATCTCAAAGCTCAAAACAAGAATCAGTAGAAACAGCAAAGAAAAGCTGTTTGGCATTGTCAGAGACGATTTGACAAATTTGGCACAACCCACAAACTCGGCTCCGCTGCTCACCCCACAAATGCATGTTCCTTACAAATGCGGCACCCTTTTAAAAGGGAAATATTCAGGCGTTCCAATTGTATAAGATTTACTGGCAAGAATCATTGTTGCAACAAAGAAATCTACCAAACACAAATTACTTCATGTGCGTAGTTTATATTCTGCACACTCCCCATGGCGTCAACTCTTGTAGCCAGAGATGATACCATTTTTTTTTTTTTTTACTGCATTCACCACCCGCTGGCCTAAAACTGGACAGTTCGCTGTGCCAGCAAATATAAATTTTAACACAACTGTAAATGCCTCCTGGAAAGCATGAGAACTCAACCAAACTCTCCTTCTCTCTCTGTGTGCATGTGGGATTTGTGCATGATGCTGCACAGCCGGTACCCCTCTAAACAACCACATCTCTGTGTTACCAGTTGTCTTCTAACCATTCATTTCCACTCCATAATGGAAAGCCATGCTAATGAATATGAATTGAAACATCTGCAAATTCATTCCTGCCTCATATTGTCCTTTTCCTCCTGGCAGTGACAAACATTTCCTCCAGCTTTTGGTTCACGGCCATGGAGCTGGATCTGGTGCGCTGGGGGCTTCATATGCTGAGAAGGTCACGTCTCCTGATGATGGCTTTCATTGTCCTTCAGCGGCTCCTCTGACACTAATCTAGATGCATCAGTTTCAACGGCAATCCCCTATTGCAACATGCATCCGCGGAGATCAATCAATCCATCCTGTAATTTCATCAGGATCTCTCTTCTGCTCCCCCACACCGCCCCTCCTTCTCCTTGTCACCTTCCAAAAGCGTGAGACAGGCCATTTATCAACATTCCCGATGAGCACGGGTATTTTAATTTTTTTTTTTTAAGAAGGCATTGGCTTGGATCCCTCAAGGTGTTTGGGACACAACGGTGGTCATTGGATATAAAATGACTCTGTGTAAAGTAATGTCATAAATATCAATCCACATCCCCCCAACTACATGATAATTATTATTTTAGCCATGTGTATCCAATAAATCAAACAGAATGCCCAACATTGGTGAATATATTATGACTTGGAATAAAAAACATAACGCTCTCTGTTTTAGCAAACTCTAAAGAAAGTGGAATTAAAACCCACATTTTGCTTTGCAGAGGTGTGCCTGTTATTGAACACGTCTCTGGGAATTATGCTTTGTGTCCTCTTGATTCTCCCCACATCCCCCCCCACCCTGCCCACTTTGTCATGTGAAGCACACACACCAGCTCTTCTGCATGTTTACCAATGACAAACGGAGGACTCCAGTCTTCAGGGGCGAAAAGAGGACTCAGGTGCACCACGGCTACAGGCCCACGGGCTCCTGTGGCTTTGAGCCCAGGGGCCACCGGAAAAGGGAAGCTGTGATAAGTCTGGGCTGAAGAATGAACACGTGCACATGGGACGAGCAGTCGGGAGACAATTGGCCGTATTGTTGTCTCCAGCCTGCTGTTGCATCACAATCCACATTCAGAGCGCACACTTCATGAAAATGGATTTAGCTATGGAACAAGACATTTCAAGTTTTCTGTGAAAAGAAGAAATTTTGCATCGTCCATTACACCTAAATAGCTGATTTTAATTGAAACACAAAAGGATACGACGGATACAAGCATAGAAAAATAAAATAAGAAACGTACAATAAAAAATTGACCTCACAGTATCTCATGATATTTTAAGGTAATCCTTTTTTTTTTTTTTATTCAATTTTAATTTCCTTTGTTTTAAAGCGACCAATTATTGGTGTATTTTACATTGATTTAATGAGTGAGTACAATAAGTACAATTATCAATATATTATGACACATTTGACATTTGACATAATTTAAGCCCTACGTGTGGTTTCCAGAATAATTTAATATGCATTCTCACTCCAAAAATCGTCATTCATTCTTTCAGCATTGCTGTTCAGAAGTTTGTTCTGTCAATTTTATACATTTTGTTTTGACAATACAAATAATTTGAATGTTTTCGTACTCATCTCACAGACCGCGATAAGCCCTATTTTCTACAAACGGCGGCATGTTCCTTTAAGTTTGCAACCCCTCTAATGCCGTATTCTTCTAATGTTTTAAGTAAGCTTTGTCGAGCGACTCTTCCTCTTAATTCTGCCAATTTCCCTCAGTGAAGGAGTTCCACTGGTTGTAAAACCTGTGAAGTTATTGGTGCAGACACAGTATTTGGTAAGAGGTAGACGAAACAGCATTAACACCTCAGAAAATAGGACCTCAGAGCCCCTCAGAGAATTACTTGCTACAACACAAGTGCTACAAAAGAAGGTATATGTATGTTAGCTTTAATGCCAACTAGCACCCTTTTCAGCTCTAACTGGTTGAGTAATCATGCTTTTATATTGGTCATTTCAAAACGCCTTTAGGCAAAGCACACAGCTTTAAAGAGGGCAAATGATCTGTGTCTATACTATAGTTACATCAGTTAAGAATATTGTTCCCAGTAGTGATGGATAATGTGACTTTTAAATGTATGTATTTATAATGTTTGCATTTGCATGTCTTCAACTGCCACAAATACAGCAGCATCATGGTAAAATAATTACTGGAAACTATATTTATCTTAAATGAGGTTTACACATATACTCAAAGCAGCAGCAAATAAAAACCACTTACATGTTTTCCTTGCAATGTCCTCTAGACATTTATTGTAAACTCATTATTGGAACTAATCCATTTATTGTTGTTTATTTCCCTTTAGAGCATTGCTGTGAATACCTTCATGCTTGGCTATGGAAGCCATTAGCTTCTACACTTTTTTACAAAATTCCTTGCATAGATTTTTATACAGATTGATCAGTGGTCAAGAGATTGTACATCTCATGAATCATTTGTGTGTTCTAACTTTTCAAACACACCAGGTCATTTGTGTTTTCCCATTCCCTTTACTTCTATCTCCATTCGTCTCGAACATCAGTTTCCACCACAGTTATCTCTCCACCTCACTTCACCTAGGCTTAATTACTTGTCTGCACAGATAGTAACATGGTGATTTAGAGAAGGTAGCTCTTGGCTGATTACACAATGGTTTGAGAAGGGTAGGATAGAACAAAGAGATTTAGAATCTGAGGATCTCCTTTTCTTGCCGACCTGCAGACAATCAGGAAGAGAACCTCACATGTGTTGATGTTATTGGATAAAATGTCACGTGGCAGTGCATTATACTGATAGTAGTGAAACGAAATTAAGCATGACAGGTATTGTCGTGAACTTCAAATAAAAAAAATATCATTTAAACACACTATATGTAGTTTTCTGCCTCATCTCCTCATCAAAGCAACAACAAAAGAAAAAGGGTTTGGCGATGTCGTGTAGTAGTGTGGGATCCCGCCAAGTTTTTTTTTATTGCAGTCTCCTGGTTTCTCTCGGGTGAGATCCCTTCAGGGTTCACTGCTCAGGGGGTTTTAACAGGAAAGCTGAATTTTTATTATTGTTATTATATTTAAATTAATCAGGTTTCCTCCCCTCCAAAACATGGACCTGGCTTCAAATCAGTAAAATCCCTGAATTAAGTACTACAGTGCTGTAGTGTCGGACAAAGGGCATCCCAGAGGGGCCGCGAACCCATCTGTTACACGACCTATTGATTTTAACCAGTACAAACCCTGAGTAAAGCAGTTTCACGTTAAGGAACTTGTTACATATACTGTATATATTGATTTTTATATCTTTATTTGTCTGTTATCTTTATGTGTGCCCAGATCCACCTTGAGGCCACAGTGGAAGGAAAGCAACTAGCGCACGTCCTCAAATCCCTGTGGGGCCGTTCTGCCTGGGTTCTTACTGTCCCCGAAATTATATCCAACATCTGCATGAGCCTGGTTACTAGATACCAATCTCTCCAGGTTCTTCTATCCCCAGAGATAAAGTCTTTTCTGCCGTGTGTGTCAGCTCAGCACGTCAGGCCATTACTCCTCCTGTTAAACCACTGCAGAGGCCGCTCAGAGACTCCAGCTTGCCACTCTTACTCAGTCCTTAAGAGACACCGCTTCTTTGCATCCCGGATGGAGTTGCCACCGTCCTATCCCCCTGGCAGAGTTGATTGTGTGTTTATCAAGATCAAAAAGCACCATATGGTCCAAAGGAGGCTGTGTATCCTGCGATTGCCCATGCGGCACTGGATCTGGTGTTCGCCCCTGCGTCACACGCCTTTGTGAAGTACATTTCCTCTCTGTGGGGGGAACTGTCACTGTCATCATGGTTGAGAAACAGGGCAACTACATCCCTGAAAACAGAGAGTGATCCCCAAGATCACCAATTTGTTGTTGTTTGACTCTCTCAAAGCACAAATCTATGCAAACACACACACACACACACATTGTTGTTTTCATGTCAAGTTAGACTATCTGATTGACTTTTTTGATGGCACTTGTTGGCTTTTGATTTCATTTGTTTAATAAAAAATGTGTTCATGCTAAATTAATCCCTATTGTTTTTCACATGCAGACTAGTTTTGGAGATAAAATGCCACCATCGAAACCCAAGCTATTCAGCTCAGGTCTAATGTTAACAAGCAGTTGGTTGGTTCCACCATTTTGGTCAACACTGCCAAAATGTATCAACCTTTTGGATGGATCGCAATGAAAGTTTGGACAACCATTCGTGGTCCCCAGAGGATGAATCCCACAGCCTTTGATGATGCTCTGACCTTTCATCTAGCACCACCAGCCGGTTGACATTTGGGATTTTCAATTACATTTCTCGACAACCATTGGAAAGAATTGCCATGGAATTCTAAAAAGATATTCATATCCCCCTCAGGATGACCTGTGATAACTTCCTGAACTGTAACTGATCACCTCGCGCCACTAGTTTCCACACCATTACCACAATTTGGTGAATTTTAATTTGTCCAATACCTGACCAAATACCTGCAAAACACATGACATTTCCATCAGCCTCACTGAGTATTACTATACCTGCTAAACATGAGCATGATAGCATACCAACATTAGCATTTAGCCAAAGTAAATCCTCACAGAGCCAGTAGCAAGGTTGTAGACTTAGTCTTGTTTTTATTAATTAGCAATGCTTCAGTGTTAATGAGCTCAAATGAGAATTAATTGGAAAAATACAAAGTGCAAGGTCAATGGAGGCACAAATCCAGAGTCAATGCCATGTTTGAATGCAAGTGAGTGAGTTTTATTGCAGTCCTGTCTCATTGGTGAATTTGTGACTCAAAATTAAGCCATTGTTATGCTGTGCCGTGTAGAGGAACATGTGCTCATTCAAAAGTAGTACAGATAGTCTAGCTAGCTGTCTGGATTTACCCTGCAGAGATCTGAGGACCAGGTAACCATAGTCCTCAGATTGGACAGATAGTCTAGCTAGCTGTCTGGGTTTACCCCGCAGAGATCTGAGGACCAGGTAACCATAGTCCTCAGATTAATAATAATAATAATAATAATACATTTTATTTAACAGCGCCTTTCTAACACTCAAGGACGCTTTACAGAGAATAAGAGACAGATCAGGGAACCTAAAAGTGTAAGTAGTAATAACAAAACAAATAAAACAAAAAACAAAACAAACAAACAAAACAGAACAAAACAGGAACAGTGTATTTACAGATAAGCGAGCTGGAACAGATGGGTTTTAGTCTAGTTTGAACAGAGGGAGAGAGTTGATGTTGCGGAGGTCGGGGGGGGAGTGAGTTCCAGAGCTGGGGAGCAGAGCGGCTGAAGGCTTGCTCCCACGATGAGAGTCGAGCATGGGGGACAGTGAGGTGGATAGAGGAGGAAGATCTGAGGGAGCGGGAGGGGACGGCGATGTGTTAGGATTCTGATAGATATGGAGGGCAAGGTTATGGATGGCTTTGAAAATATGGAGAAGGATTTTAAATTGTATTCTGAATTGAACCGGGAGCCAATGGAGCTGCTGAAGAACCGGGTTATATGATGAAATGAGGGGGTTCTGGTGATGACACGAGCTGCTGAGTTCGAAGAAGTTGAAGTTTTGGAGGGATTTTGAGGAAGGCCAAAAAAGGGGAGAGTTACAGTAGTAAGGCGGGGGGTTGACGAGGCTGTGGATAAGGGGGGGGCAGGTGGGGTAAGGGACGGACGGGGGGGGTTTTGTTGCGAGGTGGAAGAGCAGACGGAGAATTTTGTGTGAAAAAGGAGAGGGGGGAATCGAGGTGCGCCCAGCCTTGCCCTGGGGGAAAAGGGGAGCCCGGAGTTGTCGTGGTAGGAGAATATGTTTTTGGGATAGGGGGGATTGGGGGTACGAGGAGGATTTGGTTTTTATCATGTTTAGTTAAGGAAGTTTGGGGGAACAGGTTTTTTTTCAGAAGATTTTGTGGGGGGGGGGGAAAAGGGGGGGAGCGAGGGGGGGTTTGTGGAAAGTAGAGCGGGTGTTTGCGTAACAATAAAAATAAATTTTAAATTTTGGGGATTCCCAAAGGGGGAATAGGTAGGTGATAAAAAAGGGGGGGCCCCAAAAATGAACTGAGGGACCCGTATAAAAGGGGAAGGGGGGGATTAAGTTTGATTTGAATAAAAGTGGGTGGGGGGGAAATGAGCGGAACCGCAAGGGGGTGTGGGAGGAGGGAAGAAGTTAGAGGAAAGGGAGTGGAAAGGGTATAAAAGGCGCACGAGAGGGGGATGAGGATGGAGATGAGCCCCGGAACGGCTGTGAGGTCTTTGGTTTTTTTATAAGGGCGTTTTACATGGGGGGGCAAAACCGAGGGGGAAGGTTATAAGAAGTTAAGGGTAAGAAAAAGCATGGATTTAAAAGCCACTATTTTTTCAAAAATTTTTGAAAAAAGGGAAAGATTGGAGGACGAGTTATTTATTGGTTTGGGGTTTGAGCCAGGTTTTTTCAAAAACGGGAGCGGATCTTTTTTAAAAAAGTGAGGGGAAAATCCCAGAGGAGGGAGAGAAGAATGAATAATGGTATTTATAAAGGGAGTGGGGGAAAGTGAGACGGGTTTTGACCAGAGTGGGGGAGGGGGTCAAGAGAAAGGGTTTGGAGGATTTGGATTTACGAATGAGATCAGAAATTTCGGAGGGGGGGGGGCCCAGTAGAGAAAGCAACAAAATGACAGCTATTGGGGGGAGCAAAGGGGGGGGGGAAAGGGGGTCAAATTAATTGGGGTGAAGGGAGTTATTTTTCTTTAAAAAAAGAAAACGTAAATTTTACAATTTTTCAATGGAATGTGAAAAGGGCAGAAAATCAGGGGGAATTAAAGGTTTTATGGTTTTTGAAAAGAGGCCCCGGGAGTCCTGTTGGAGAAATAGGCGAAAAGATGTTTTATTTAGGTATTGAGTTGAGAAATGAAAGATGAGTTTTAAAACATTTTTTGGAATGAGGACCTTTTTTTTAAAGAGGCGTTCAAGTTTGGGGACCCTTTGGTTTTGAGGGGGGTCAGGTGAAAACCCAAGGGCAGAGCGGGGGGGAAAAAACAAGATGGGTTTTAGGGGGGGCAAAGGGAAATTGAGAATATTGCAAGCAGAAATTTTAATGGGTGACAAGGGGGGGGGAGGAAAAAAAACAGGAAAAGGGAAAATTGTCCTGTGGGAGGGTAGGATGTCTGTATTTTGTTTTTATATACGAAGGGGAAAGGGGACGGGTGTTACAGAGGGGAGAAAAGTATTGAAAGGGCAAAAAAAAAAGGGTCCCAAAAAGGGAAAATAGCCGAACGTTGGAGGGGATTAAGCAGAGAGAGATTTAAAAACCCGTGAAGGCCTTTTTTGTGTGGGGGAAATAAAAAACTGATGGAAAACCGAAAAACAAGGAAGGAGGTAAAGTCTTTTGGGGAGGGGGGGATTTTTGTCAAAGTGAAAATTTAAAAAAACCAAGGAGAAAAGACTAGGGAGAGGTTTGGAGGGGGGTAAAAAATTAAAAGGGAAATTGTTTAAAAAAATGCTGGGGTTTGGGGGGGGGGTTTGACTGTGGCAAAAACTGTGGGGGTGGGCCGGCAATTTTAAAAAAAAAGCATTCAAGGCGGAAAAAGGGTGGAAACTGGGAAATCTTCACTTCTCGCGAGGGGCAGGCGGACCCCCCGCGGCCGAGCCCCGAGGAAGGGAAAGATAAAAAAAAAAAAACCCGGTGGAGTGGAGGCGTGGTGAGAGAGTGCGGGTTTTTGCGGTCTGTGGGGGACAGAGGAAATCCAGCTTCGGTCGTGAGAAGATCCGGAGGCTGACCCTTGTTTTTGAGGAGGGACATTAGGGACAAAGTTGAAGCAAGGGTTGGAAAACCCGGGGGGGGTGCTCCCTAGCCAGGTTGCAAACGAACGCGGCAGGGCCGGGGAAGAGCAGGCGGGGGAACGGCGGAAGGGGACCAGAAGATGTATTGGATTTGGGGCGTCAAGGGGAAATTCCCGGGAGATCGCGGGGGGTATCTCCCGGGGGGAAAAGGGGCGCGATTCAGGGGTAGCTGAAAATCAGCGGGGGGGCACAGGGCAGAAGCCCCCGGAGCAGGAGGAGATCGCCCCTGAATAGGGTAGGCCCGCCCCCCGGGATGTAGATTGAAAGGCAGCCCGAGAAGGTAAAACCAAAGGGAAATTGAAAGCCCCATAATGAACGGCAGCGGGGAGCGGGAGCGGGCGCAAAAGGCCAGCGCCACTTCCCCATCAGGGGCGAATTTTTTAGATTGGAAGATGTTAGCTAGCTGTTGGGGTTCCCCGCGAGATTGGGACCCGGTAACCATAGTCTCGATGGAAGATGTCTAGCTAGTGTGGGGTTTTCCCTGGAGTCTGAGGAAGGTAAATGTTAGAATCACGGCGTTTTTAAAAAACAACAGAAAAGGGAAAAGGAAAAAGCCGTTTTTTTCTCGCTGTCGAATAGACTGTCTTGGCAAAAAATAAACAAAGATGTCCCTTTCTTCCTCGCCCCCTTGACGAAAAAATCAACCAAAGCAGTTTGAAACTTTTATCAGAGAGCTTTTGTTCGGCTAAGGTTTTCCCTTCCAAATCAACCCCCTGCTTGCAGTATTGTTCCCTCTTTTCAGTTTTTAACCTTTGTGTTGTCTTCTCTTTCCCCCATGCTTTCCTTTGTTTTTTTTCCTTGACACTTTTTAAAAAGTTTTTTTTCACTTTTTCGTTTTTGTTTTAAAGTCATGCCCCTAAACTAATTTAAAAGCATTCCCTAGCCGTTGTTTGACGAAGGATGTTTGGGGATCCCGGGTTTGTCCCGTTTTTTTTTAAAACCATCCCCTGTTTTCAAAATCCCCTTTCCCCCCCCGAATTTTTTTTACCCCAAAGGTGTACTCCCTTTTTCCCTTTTTTTTGGTTCAAAGAGCCCTTTTCTTGTTAAAAATTTGGGGCGTTGCCCCAAAGGGCAACACAAGGGTTTAAACGAAACTGTCCCCCCGCCCAGAAGGCTTCCCCCTTATTTAAAAATTTTTGAAGTCGGCTCCGACTTCCCCAAAAAAAATTGTTTTCTTACTCAAGTCCCCCTTTTTTGCGTTTTGTGTTTCGTTTTATTTTTAAATTGGGGGCTCCCCCCTTTTTGCTCATAAAAAGCTTTGGGGTTTTTGCTTGTTTTGGCAGGGCAAACCCCCGAGCAGTGTGGGGTGAAAAAGAGTTTGGGGTTGGGGGTGTGTGGGGTGTGTTGTGGGTGGGGGTGGGGTTTTGGGGGTTGGGATTTTATAATATTATATTTATATTATATATTATATAGGCTAAGACACAAAGAAAAAAAAATGAGGACAGAGGGTGGGGCAAAGGCTGCCGAGGCCTCCATATACAGTAGAGCAGAATAACTAAGTATGTCCTTTTTCTTTAATAAACTGCTCGGGGCACCTGTACTAACTCTGACATCTCTCCATTAGTGCATGTATAAGGTCCTGTGTGTGCATGTGTGTGTGCATGTTGGGCCTGTGTGTAATGTGTAATAGCAACAGAGTGTAAAAACCTAATTTAATAGTAGCCATTGTTTGCGTCTTGATGGAATATATTAAAGTAAGGAGGTAACAGATAACTTTACTAAGAGTTAGCTAAAGACTGCCACAGGCCTGACAATTAAAGGACCAGTACTGCATTTGCTGGGCTGAAGGAGATCGGAGATGGATCTCCTTTTTATAGCATTTTAGTTCCTATGCCGCTGAGATTCTTCATGTGAGTTATTTCAGTTAGGAGCCCGCCTAATCAAAAAGAGACTTTTTCTGTGCACCCTGGTTCTTTCAGCCACGAGGTTGATTAGCTAATCTCCAACAGCGGTGGTTTCTTCCATGTGTGCAGCATTTTCACAAGGAAACACCAGAAGTAACTCACAGGGGCTGCTATAGTGGTATCATCGGACCATATTACCTGATTATGATTGAAAATGACTAAGTGCTGAATGCAATTTTTTACTTTACTAAAGCAAAATACAAGTAACATGTAGTTACTAGGTTACTACGTCAATATACTTTTATTAGGATACTAAAGGGGAATTTTAAAGCATAACCTGTTCATATTACATTGTTAAATATTATATGTAAAGAAAGCACTGCAAGACAATGATTGACCGGAATTGTGTGTGTGTGTGTGTGTGTGTGTGTGTGTGTGTGTGGCACTGCCTAGCAACAGTCCGGCGTGACCCTAGTGGTCCATGAAGTGACTCAGGTGATAGATGGTTGAGTTAGCAAATAATGAATTGCAATGCATTGATGATACTAATTGCAGGAGAGGATTTTTTTATGTCAGTGATCCAGATGTTCAATGCATACGTTAATGCTTACTTCAATGCCTTATAAGACAATAATTAATTGAAGACATACTAGACGGCCACACGGCTGCACTCAATTCACTTGACTATTTGTCACTGCTGTACCGAAGAATTTAGTATCTCTACCCTGAACAATATACCTTTTGTTATTTCTGCATTTGCAACCTTTCAGTGAATACTGTTGGAGCCAAATCCTGCTCCGGTCTCAGGGTCCAGTCAATTAGTAGTCAGAATCTCAGATGTTGATGTGTGAATCCTTTTTATTACATAGGATATCCTGAGACAAAGTTACCTGGATCAAGCTGTCACAGCTCTCCCCTTCCTTTGTCTGGCTCTTCAGCTCTTGGACCCCTAGTCTTATCCACTAAGGGGGTGGGGGGGGTCTCCAGGTCACAGTGACTGTGTGCTTATTTCGGGAATGTGACTGAAAGTTTATGACCCTCAGTTCAGGACTTGCAGAGTAAAAGATCAGTTGGGCTGTAAAAGAGGGACTGGAACCAGATTCAGGAAGCGTCCCTAACAATCAATTCTGCTTCCGACACATTTAGGAGAGGCTGGATTATTACGCAATGTACATCTTATGTTGTAGAACAGAGTATTGGAAAAGAACTTAATGCATGAACAACAAACTCAATGCATGACCAACACATCTTCAAATCACACTCAATGTTTAAGCACATATAACATTTTTAATTCCAACAATACCCACCCCAGGTCTGGTGCCTGTGTGACCACATGGGTTTGAAATCACGATCTGGTGTTGATGGTCACAGATGGAGGGGCTGTCGTTGTGTGTTGACATCCCTCTCGATCAAAAGAAAACTGATCCAGTGTTTGCAACTCAGTTGACATAGCAAACTAAATCTTCACACTCTCCGTGTGACCTCTCGCAGGCATGAGCGTATTTAGTCTTTTCAAATAATAATTGTCTTCCTAATACTCAGCTTGAACCCATTCAAATGAGACAGCTGTCACTCAGGTTTTTGCTGTTAGTGGAGACTCCAGCCTGCAACAGATAAAACCAACTGAGTAATTAAATAAGTTCACCTCTCACCCTCCGTCCATTCTCTCTCCTTCTCTTTTTCTTTAGCTGTATTCTTTATCTCTTTTCAAGGAATTGTTGATGTTTAAAAGTCAGTATTGTTAAATCACTTCCATTAGAAACACCATTCACTAAAACAGGGCAGCCTCCCCCCCCCCCGCCATTCACGCAGCGTGTGTGTTGGGTCCCGCCCGCACAAGAGATTGACCATTGATTTTGTGTCTACTTCCCTCCCATAAGGAAACTAGTTATTTTACTGTGTAGTAATAATAAATATGAATATCTGTCAGTGATAAGTACCAAAATTACACTCTAGTGCATAATTGCATTCAAGTGCAATGATTAGTTATTTTAGTGCAATAAGGGCAAAGTGACATTGTATTCATTTATTTATTTCACTTATTTTTTGACGTGTTTTTGGCTGTAGTTTATTTTGCTCAGGTTGTTGTATTTAGTTTTGTTTCCCTGTCGTAATGCACTCAGTGGATTCCTGAGGCTGCCGTAGGAGAAAGTGGCGGGCCCCAGGTAAGAAGTGAGAGAGAGGGGATGTGTCTCATTCCCTGCTAATGTGCACCGACCACTTACTAGTATTGTCCCAAAATGAACACTCACATCAAAACACCTACCGAAAATGACGAGCGGGATGAACGTGACGAACGCAACACACGTGAACGCGACATTCCCCCCCGCTTTCCTGCAGCTGAGGAGCAGCCGGCTCAGCTCGCCGACTCTCAAAATCTGTCGAAAATCTTTTAAACTGACCGTCGTTGATGTGAAATGAAGACAGATTCAGCCACTGCACGGCCCATTTCACGCTGGAAACGTGTACAAAAACAGATTTCGGTGAACTATTTTTGTAAAATACAAGATCATATTCCGTTCGAGCCGCCATTACTGTTGCTTTGAACTTTTCCAGGAGCCAGACCCACGTGACGCGTTTGTCCAATCAGCTGCCGATCAAGGGCTCCCTTCCGCTTTGTAGTCAAGATGGCGCCCATTCAGTGTGAGTAGGTTCATCGCTCCACAAGGAACTTTTTGACCGTTTTTAGGGGGTCATCCGGGTACTTGCACTGACTTTTTGCGTTGTCTACACTAAATGCATGTGCAAGAAGGCGGATTGAGACACAGCTAGGGAGTAGAGGAGTGTGAATATGTATAATATAGTATAATAACTTGATGCACCTTGTGCGTTGCTGAATTACTTATGAAATCTAGATAGGCAAACCCAACAGTCGGTTCCTGCACTGGTCTGGAGCAGCGCTCTGAAATCTAAGGACCCGCTGTATATTTTTGGACCACCCGCTCCCACCCGCAGCCTCTGTTAAAACTGCCGGCGCCTGCGGGATTTGTGTTGGTTCCCGCGGGTCCGTGGCATCCCAATTCCAAAGCAGTCCTCTATATCACAACCTCAGTGATCATTAGTAACTTTAAAGCAAGTGACTGTTTTTCAACCTTAAAGCCTTTTTTGATTCATTAGTTTATTTATCCGGGACAATGCAGCGCACATTATTACATACATAATTATCACAGGGAAAGCCATAACTATATGTGTAGATATGTTGCATAAAAGGATTCTAACCAATGGGCTAATATGTCACCCCGGTCACAGGTCAGGCCTTTCTAAAAAATCATCCAGATATACAATAATACAGGCATCTAGCACAGAAAAAACAGTACAACAGGGACAACAGAGCATGTGCATGAAGGTGTGTACATGCACCTGCCCTTGATGAATGATGGACCTTACTTAGTAGCTACACGTTTGGTAATTTTATTGCATTACTTTTCTGATATTCATGAATGTCTGTTGCCAAATGAGTTGCTACAAAGCTAATGATGACTATCGGCTCCACACAACTCTCTCTGGATTTCTCAGTATGACTATGTTCAGGATTGTGGCGTCTGGCGACTTTAATTACCTCTTCTGAAGAGTCCATCATGTTTTTTAAATCCTCCGTGTCCTCCTTGGTTACCAGCAACTGCATGGAGGAGGGGTGGGAAGACTTGTATCATGTGGGTGCACTGACAGTGCTGTGGTCATTGCTTAGAATTCGTCATAGTGAGACAGAAACGCACTATAGCTTTAACAGTGACCAAAACCTCAACTTGCCGAATCTTGATAAAACCTTAGCCATGGACTGATGAGTTGTTTTGTTTTTTGTTTTCCATCTCACAGAACCATGAATGTCTTCACAAAATGTCGTGGTAGTCCAAATCAAATGATCAACCGATATTGGCAAAATAATAAGGACAACCCAAGATTTCACCAATTCTACCAAATGCCAAAGCATAAATCATGCTGCCTTCACTATTGTAAATAATTACTCCGACAACATTGGTCAAAAAAATCCTCAATCAAGAAGCTTCGGTCAGTCTACATTACAGCAGTGAGGAGAAGACCAGTTTTTTTTTTTGTGTCATTCACCTTTGACAAGCGAACCAACTCATTATAGACTCTTTTGGTTCCCTATACTGATCTAAAACTGATTTATCTTTTTTTTTAAGTGAAATAATTCATCAGCAAAATAACTATTAGGTTTTGATGAATGGCACCTTTTTGGGATTTTGGGAATAATTGATGATCAAATCTCCCAAGGGCTCTGCGGCCCACTCTGAGCAGGTAATCACTTCTTTTTTTAGACAGCTCAAGGTACGCCCAGCCCAGGTGGCGACGATGGGTTCCATTTTTTAAACTTCCATATGGGGAAAATGAAGACATTCACGCTGTCAAGCTGCTCCATTACAATCCCTCACTCTGCCGACCTTAACCCTCTCTTAATTAGCGCTCTGGTTCTCATTTGTGGCCTGCACATGGATCTTTAGGCTGTGCTGGAAAACTTTGTTATGGTGAGTGCTCACACAGTCAGCGGCGGACTCATCAATCCATGCTGAAACGAGACTTGGAGTCAACCCAGGTCCTTCACAGTGTAATTGTATATGACACAAGGACACAGTCACTCTGAAAGACTTGCAATATTCAAACCAGCTATTAATGACATACTACCCTTTGTTTATTGGTCCATTTCCCTGGCCAAACGCTGACAACATGTCCTGTCTATACCACAAAATATTAAAGTAATTACAGATGGATGGCAGAGAATATCACCGTCATCTAAATCCTCAAAAGTAAAGGTCAGAAATAGATTATAATAAATAAAAAATACAAATTTTGAGCCGTGAGTCTACTGTCCCAACAAATTCTCATGCATTTAAAAAAATCTACTTTTAGGGTGTTTTAAAGAATGTCAGCTTTTTTTTGTGAGACAGAGTGTACAGAATGTGCTACCAGAGAGGAAATGTATCATTTATATTATACATAACTCATATATTTTAAGATTGATTTATTAGGACAATGCACATTAATTAACATTTCTGTAAATGTGCCACTGCCAGTAGTCCTAGTTACATAGTACGCATGTCTTGTTGGTGGGAGGGAAGTGGAGCACCCAGAGGAAACCCAAACATGGGGAGAACATGCAAACTCCCTGGCAACCCCCCCCCTACCGAGACTGAGCATCGAGCTCTGCCCAGATCTGCAGGGCCTACTTGTTGGGAAGCAGCAGTGCTGGCCACTGTTGTAAATATATGAAACATTTCTGACTGCCTTCATGAAATGTTTAAGTCATTATTAAAAGTACATTTCATGTTTTGGTCCCTAATTATTATAAACACAGAGTTTGAATTGGTTAAAGGTAAGCTATATAACTTGTGTAGATGGGTGTTTGTAGACACAGCGTTTAAAGTTGGCCCCTAGTCGGCTCAATGAGAGAGAGAGAGGAGAGAGAGAGAGAGAGAGAGAGAGAGAGAGAGAGAGAGAGCGAGAGAGAGAGAGGAGAGAGAGAGAGAGAGAGCGAGAGCGAGAGAGAGAGAGAGAGAGAGAGCATGGTGGTGGTCTTGGGCGCTTAAGAGTGACTGAAGAAAGGGAGCGCTGAAAAAAGCAGTGAATCGGAGTAAAACAACATTATTTACTGATTGTTTCACAGCATACAGCACAAATAAACCACATTGCCACATTGCCGGATCATGTGTGAACCCAGGGCTTCATCCTGTTTGTGGTACTGTGTCAGTTAAACTTGTGCATCGGTATTAGATGGCGACTGGGTCATAAGTGATTATTGAGAGGGATTACTTTAGTATTCGTCTATTGTTGCCAGGAAAACTCAAGTGGGTGCTTTCAGTCTGGCATGCTCCCAAGACTCTTGTGGCCGTTAACTGTGTTTGAGATCCTCATCCCCAAGGTTGAAAAGTTGGACCGGCTGATGAGTACACAGCTATTATCTTTACAATGCATTGCATTTAGGAAATCGTGCATATTATACCTTTAGGTAAGCCATTTAAATCGACATATTAAGATGGAGGAGTGGACGTATTTCCCTTTCAGGATGATGACCTTTGTCCTCAAAGTGGGTTCAAACAGGAAGTGGAGCAGAGTTTTGACTTGTGTCATTCACGCAAATTTGACCACTTGCTCCAAACAGCCAATGTACACACATAAGCTAGAAGCTAACTAGCAACAGACTTTTGTGTGACTGAAACAAAGTAAATATGCTTGAGTCTGTCATTTTGCTCTAAACTTTCCATTTTTGCATCATTTATGAAGTAGAAATCTTGGTACACGTCTTTGCCATTGACTTTTTATCACAGCGCTCTGTTCGAACCCACTGATTTCTGTCAGGAGATGCAGGTAAATTGTATGTCTGGAGGCTGAGTTATCTCAGTGGTGAACTGACATTTTACAGCTAAAGTTCTGTACTGTAATAGTTCTGTATCAACAGAAATGGCTGGCAGGGGCACAACCCACCCTAATTATTTTCAGTTAGCCCCACCCTGAAACCGCTACGGGTCATACCACCACCACATGCTGCTGTGAAAGCAGAGGCCATAGGGAGAGATTGCCTGCTCTCATTTGCTTGTGCACATATGCTGCCGTCGCTGAGATCCAAGAGATAACATTTTCAGACATGTATGCATCTGGATCAAAATACACATATGGACAATTGTGGGACATCTGCTAGATCTTTTTGATTCATTCAATAGCCGAAAGAACATAGCAAAACTAACAATAACACCTAGATTTGACACGAAGAGCAAAGAATGTATTTCTTTACTGGCCCACAGCCTAACTTTCCACCAAATTCAATGCAAATCTGTTAAGTAGTGTTTGACTAACTAACAAACAGACAAAAACAAATTGAACCAACAACCTCCCATGCAGAGGTAATTACACAAATAAATAGAGCCATGAGCCATTTCAAATGGACTCATACGATGACGCATTTCAGACATCCCGGTGATTCCTACCCACCCTTCTGCTCACTACTGTAACTAACCACCATGTGTAACAATACAACACAAATCCCTCCTTGTTTCTCTCTTTTTCTCTCTACTTCCCATCTCTCTCCCTCTCTCTCTGCCACTCTTCCTTCTTTTTTTCTCAGTGGAGACAATTAACGTGTGGCAGGTCTTCATTTAACAAGTGCAGTTTCACCTTGTAACAATGAACACACGCCATTGTAATTACCAGCGGACAACACCGGGTCTCTCTCGCTGTTTTACTGGTTCTTTAATGCAGCCCTAATGTACCTGACAGAGAAGGCACACCAGACCTGAAATTACAGGGATTAATGTTTTCAAGACTAAACACTTGAAATGGGTTCTCTGATGTGGGTGCCATGTAGAGGGGAAGGCAGAAAATCCACTTATAACATCATTGCTTTGGCATTATTCACTCTTGAAAGCCCAGCATGTTTGAGCAAGCTCCGTTGATGAATGTGAGCTCCTTGCCAGGCAAACTTTAATTTGGAGTGTTTAGTGTTAGCTACACAATAATTGTCAGGATAAGGGGGAAAGCAGAAAGGAGGCCCAGAGGACGAGGCTTTGTAGTTGAAGCTAAGAAGAAATGTTAAATGGTTTATTTGATCGACTTATACTGCTACTTGTTAAATGAACTCAACGCTAATAGCAATAAAACATTTAAGTAAAAGAACAGAGACCTTTTTTGGAGTGAACTAGCCCTTTAACTAGCCCTTTAAAACACTAATACCAGCTAAGGTGAAGCTTGTTTTATTTACACACTTACATGAAACCTGGGCAAGCATCACTTGGTCCAGGTACATCTCGAAAAGAAAAGGACATTGACCAGGTACCTTTCATACTGAGAGGTGGGGACCACTTAGTGGGGGTCGCCAACCGAGGCTGGACCGACAGCCTGCTCCCATCCAAACAGCCCCAAACTATAACTGGGTTCAAACAACAACACTAACATAACAAGGTAGGTGACGGTGACGGTTGGGGGTGTGATGCACCGTGGCAATAACAGTCACAATAAAGATAATGGAACTATGACCAGAAATAGTGGTAGTAGTTCATGACATATCAGGGCGCTGAAGGGCGTAGCAGGACGTAGCAGGGTGCAGCCGGACATAGCAGGACGTAGCAGTACGCAGCTGGATGCACCAGGGCGTAGCAGGATGAAACAGGACGCACCAGGGCGTAGCAGGACGCAGCAGGACGCAGCAGGACGTAGCAGTACGCAGCAGGATGCAGCAGGGCATAGCAAGGTGTAGCAGAACGCAGCAGGGTGTAGCAGTGCGCAGCAGAACGCAGCAGGGCATAGCAGGGTTTAGCAGGACTCAGCAGGACGTAGTAAGACGCAGCAGGACGCAGCAGGGCAAAGCAGGGTGTAGCAGGACGCAGCAGGGTGTAGCAGGACGCAGTAGGGCGTAGCAGGTCGTAGCAGGACGCAGCAGGGCGTAGCAGGACATTGCAGGACGCAGCAGGGCGTAGCAGGACGCAGCAGGACACAGCAGGATGCAGCAGGATGTAGCAGGGCATATCAGAACATAGCAGGGCGTAGCAGGACGCAGCAGGGCATAGCAGGATGCAGCAATACAGTATACAGTAGAGCAGTATTCCACCATTGTTTACTTAGATAGATTTATCTGTTTGTCAAGCTCTAGTGAATACATGTTTAATGATTGCTGCAAGACTAAAACTTGTTACTATGTATAGTAATATTTATTTTTTATGAGAATTCATCTGGAGTGGTATTGCATCAATTTTTAGAATATTACAAGTTCTTTATTTTGGGCCTTTTAGGCCTTTAGGCAGTTCGACAGGACAGCACGGGTCGGAATCAAACCCGCGGCCACTGCGGTTAGGACTAAGCCTTTGAACATGGGGCGCACGCTCAACTAGGTGATCTTGCAGTGCGCCCCACACATATCTATTTTAATTTAATGGCAAAGGCATGTACTTTGAATGTAAATAAGGTGCCATTTTGCAAGTAAATTACAGTGTAAATTAGTTGCATTGATTGAAGTACCACGACGGTTTAAAAAAAAAAACTATAAAAAACAAAAACATGCTGTTAGTTCCACGTGGGTGAGTATCGTCAGCTCCCTCAGCACACATGTTTACATGTCCATCCCCGAAGGCTCGTTCATGTTGATTTATCAGTACTTTAAAATGCACGTCTGTAGGAGTTAGGGGAGGAAACATGCAGCCATGCAGCAAATTAAGCCGATCCGTTACCTCCTTGTGCACATCATGGGGTATTACCCGCTTTTCTTTCTGACCCTCCTTAGCTCCCTTCTTTCATTTTCTGAATGATTGGTGCTGATGATTGATTGTGTACTGTATGTGTACAATATGGAAACATACAAGGGAAATGAAGATATTGTCTTGGAAAGTAAATCCGAATGCTGCTGCTCCAGACCTGTCCAAAGACCAAGACAGCGGATCACATCACTCCAGGTCTCAGGTCTTTACGATGGCTTCCTGTCTCTCAAATCCTTGATTTCAAAAGACTGCTGTTGGTTTATAGAGCGCTAGTCTGGATCAGAGACAGTTCATTGACTGGATAATTGGCAGAAGATTCTCTACCGGCGGACGTCCCTCGCAAAACTCTGTTCGTATCGAGGAAACAACAGATTTACGCTAGCGAGCTACACGCGGATGATGGTGGCTTTTGAGGAAGGTTTGGATCGTGCATCGAGGCAGGCCTGCTTGGTTCTTACAGGGAATGGTTGAAAAGATATACAAATACTAAGGTTTACGGCATTTCCTGTCTAACTGGGACATGTTGGGACCTGTTGGTGGGATTGCTGTGGACTAAATACACACAACGATAGAGCAAAGTACATATAACTATGTATCCAGCTAATTTAAGTTCTTCATGTTTCAGTATTTTGTGAACAGTTACCTTCATTTAATATCATATGTCCTATTATTATGTCTTTTATGGGGTTGCAAATGTTAAAGCACAACACGTTCTTACAGAAGTCGCTGCATCCAGCGAGTATTTTATACTCTTTATTGATCTCCTATGGGGAACTTACAATTTACACTATGTTGTTATTACACACAGGCCTGGAATACACACACGTGCTCAGGTCCTATACATGCACTAATGGAGAGATGCAAGACACAAAGCACTGAATGGTTTAGGCCCAGAATACATTTCTGATCTTTGCTTCATGATGAACAATCCGGACCTCTCAGGTGGTCTGGGACCGCTCTGCTGTCTGTCCCCTGAGTCCAAACTAAACCTGGAGAAGAAATGTTCAGTTTTTCTGCTCCACATATCTGGAACAAATTCCCAGAGAACTCTCAGTTCTTTTAAATCAAGGCTGAAGACTTTTCTGTTTGACGCTGCCTTTTGTTAGATCAGGTAATTCATTCCTTACACTGCTGTAACCTATATTCTAGTATTTTATACATGACGACTTATTCCAATTGACCGTTTTTTATTTTCTGGTTAACAAATGTTTTTGATTGTTTGTTGATTGAACTGTTCAATGTTTTATGTAAAGCACTTTGCGTTGCCTTGTTGCTGAAATGTACTAAATAGATACTGTGTAGCACAAAGACTGGAAACGGGAAAACGGTTCTGTCCGATGGAGTCTCTACTTGTGCTTTTTATTTTCCATTTTTTAATGGATTAAACATTGTGTTCATTTATGAACTTTAGGCCCAAATTGAACAGAGTTGTAAAGGCCAGTGGTTGAAATATTCCTCTATCAAATGAGTATCAAAACTAAAGGGATACTTATTTAGAACCAGCTCCGTTTAATTGAATTTTTTGTCATTTTTGTTGGGATTCACCACAAAAACACATTGGTAACACTATTATTAATCGTGATCAATGTTACATCATCAATCGTACTAAAACAGACGGATAAAACCCAAATACCGACAACCATACAACAAGTTATTTGATATGCATTTATGCTGTAGCAAATGGCATGACAACTCACGCTTGTCAAGCTCAGCGGTCCCAAAAATGGTGGCCGTCGGAGCAAGCAATGGAAAGATTTAACAAAAGTGTTGATGCATCTCAGCCCTGCACCCAGTCTGACAGGACTGACTCTGAGCCCACCAACAGAAATCAAACTCAACACTAGCTGGTGAATGGCTTAACAGGCGAATTGTGGCTGCTTATGGAAGACAGATAACCGTCCTTGTCCACCTTTACTGTGGTGCTGACCTTTTGCAAAATCACATATGTTTGATGTGGCTCTCTCATCCCGGGTGTACATGAAAAAAAGACAACAAAGCGCCCGTCAGTGATGTCAAACCTGCAGCTCGCTTTATCTCCCACCATTTACAGCAGGCTCACATGTCCCATTAGAATGCTTCTTTTATGTCCGTGTACAATTTAAATACGCTCACCTTCACTTTGAATGAACGGAAGAAAAAAATGGTATAGTGTTTTTAATTGTATTTACTGTTTCTTTTAGGTCATATGTATCTGTTAATTAGCACAGCAGCTGATGGCTGTTATACTGGATGACTGAGAATAGGCCTATATTATAATGTAATACAAAAAACCTACAACAGCAGTACAAGCTAAGCCAATCTCCTCTAAAACACTTCTTATATGTCATGGGAGTCACACTGTGAAGAAACAATCATTATAACTTATACAGTAGACAAAATACATACATTTTTACAAAAAAGTTTATTTTTGCCAAAAATCAACATAATGTCATATTTATTGATATTACACCCCAAACAATGTGTTGTGTTGTCTAAAACAGCTCTATATGCAACAAATAGACATGATGAACATTATAACTCATATAAAGCACAAACTATTTACATTTCTTCAAAAAAGGCCCAAATGCTAAATCTCAAACCAGTGACGCCATTGTCCTCTGTAAATCGGTAGATATCTCTCTTGTCCGCAATCTAATATCTTTGATCACATACTAGACTTGTCTGAATTGGAGGATTACTATCTTTCCCGCTCTATACTCTTTGCTGACGCTGTTATGCCCAGGTGCTGTTTTAGGTCGTGCACGACCCTCTCGGTTCCAGACTATCGTCCAAGCATCTGTGTATACATTTGCATGTTGGATTGGGTGGCCTTTGGGGGCCTCTAGCTCACCCAGTAAGAGCGTTCACCTCATGTTGGCTGAGTCCTGCAGCGGCCCGGGTTACAATCGGACCTGTGGCCCTTTGCTGCTTCCCCCTTCTCTCTCCCCCTTTCATGTCTGTCCTCTGTCATTATCATGAGGGAAAAAGCCTCAAAAAATAATCTTAAAAAAATCAACGCTTGGTCAGGTGGCTTTGGCGTTTGTTACTGACGTAGAAAGTCTTCTTTAAGGCCATCTCCTTTAGCGTGTCAGTCTGACGCTCTGGGTCTGGACTCTTGGCGTCCCTTTTTGATGCTCTCATTAGATTAGATTCAACTTTATAGTCATCACACAGGTACAGGTACAAGGCAACGAAATGCAGTTTAGGTCTAACCAGAAGTGCAATAGCAGTAAGTACAGGATATACAATGGTTTCATAAGTGTAGGACATGGATATGTACTGAATAAATATGGAAATGAATACTATTGTAAGCAGAATTTTACAGATAGATTTGTCCTATGAATATAATATATAGATAACAAGTATTGTGAACAAGATTTACAGCTGGATATATACAACGAACATAATATACTGATGGTTGTTACCATAACAGCGTTAACAGGTGAATATGTACTATAAATATATGTACATATGGCTATTACTATAAACAGAATTTTTACAGATCAATATATAAAATAAGTTAGGCTAAAATGTGACACAAGAACGGGACACAAACCCCGGTCTCCTGAGTTAAAGTCCTTTTACGTGGCACCCATCCACCCCCCCAACCAATCTCCCTTGAAGGTTTTCAATCCTTCATACTACACACTCTTTATACTATCCATCCATTGGATAAACCTACAACCAATCAGAGCAACGGAGTACGTGACGCACAGTATGTTGAACTTTTGCCGAGTTCCGTAGGGAGGACGACAAAAACATCTTTCCGATGGACAAATATCTTGATCGCTGTTCCCTGTTCCTCTTAATGAATGCGCTGTCGATATCTTCTCTAACAGACGCCATGGAGGAATCATCTCAGTTCTCCGGCGGCAGCCATCTTTGGTGTAAACAAATTCAACCTAATCGCTCTTCGGTGACTTGGTTGATTACGTGATTGTTGATCATCTGTCCATCATCGTACAAAGCCCGGCCTGTCAATTTGATTGGTCCAAATAGCTCTTATTCAAGCATAGTTGCTCCACAACGGATCAAGTCCAGAACCAGCTTCCCAATCTCAAGTGTTGTGGGCGGGGCTAAGTTCGGCTGGCATCCAGGCTGCTTGTCTGCTGCTATCCCATCCATGAGTTTATGAAATCTTGGTGCTTTTTCAGCCTTAGCTGCAATCTTTTGATAATAATGCAAAAACCACAGAGACAAAACTCAAGGAATGCCACAAGTTAAAGTGGGAGTGTGTTTATGTATGAATGCGTGTGGGCGAGGTCAGGATTTCTGGCTCTGTGGCAGTGTTTTTGTCTTTCAATGCATGTTTTCAACACATTTTGTTTTTGACAATCATAAGTATAAACCAAGTCGTCACGCCTCAGCTTTCCCCTCCCTCCTTTTCCTCCACATTCTCTTCTCCTCTTCCACACTCTGCACCTCAGCCAAGGTTATCTCTTCCATCGATTCTTATCATCAGCTTTTCAATTGATCTATTACCCCTGCACCCCACCTACTTAATGCTAGCTTGATTAATTATTGTCCCCCACAGGGCTGGGAGTGGGGAGGCTGCCAGGCAGAATTCTCCAGATTAAGATATATTTTCATTGTCTTTGTTCCCAGGCGTGTCAGAGCACACCAAACACGCTGAATTTAGAGAAGCTAAAGTGGGTTGGGTCCCCTTTTACTGATGCCAGATGTACACTCAGGGCTGCGTACCCTACATACAGCACATGTACTACATGCTACTGGCTACAGCAATTGCCTGGTTATTTTTTCCTCTGACTTTAATTCTCAATAGCATTCGGTATCATTTAAAGGCATCAGATAATTTGAAAAAATGGAAATTAAAATTCCTGAATCCAATTTACATGTTCATGACAAGCTTCGTTGACACTCTGATACGTTTTATTCCCTGATAGCATGGCGTAAACAAGGAGCAAGGTGGAGACAGGAGGAGAGAAAGACAGAGGGAGGTTTTAACCGCACTATGCATAATGGTTTCATCCCATTTAGGCTTTTCAGCATTTAAACCCTCATTTATTTTGATTTGAGTGTTTAAAGGCTATATCTAAAACTATAGTCAGAATGTTGTCATTTGAGGGGTTATAGCAGTCTCTGCATTTGATGCCTACTTATTCTGGCAGGAAAATGCCTTGTGCATATGAGCAGATCCACATATTAACAGGCCATTAATGCTGCTGAACGTCTCTCTGGCTGCCAACAGCTTGCAAAGACACTGCGTTGCCTTGAGCAACAGTTACAGTATACTTGCAGTGGCAGGTAATTCAAACATAATGTACATACATATCATTTCTGGAGACATTACACAGCTGGATTATGGTTTCAGAAATTCTCTGGCATTTTATGTTTGATTAGGTCCTGTTGTGACAAACTCATTGAGTTTGTGCCCGCTGGTGCAACACCATTTTAATTCAGCATGATCATTTTTAATCTATGTCTTTATTTAGTTATTTTTGTCTTTTGTTTGCAGTGTTGGAAAGTTCAAATGTACACTACGTAATACTTAATTACTTGAGCATACACTTGAGATTTTTTTTTACACAGGATCACAGTTTTACATACAAAACATGTGGTCATGCAACACAGTTTTTGGTATAAATTAAATAAAAGCGTCGTAGAAGTGTTGCAGAAGCGCCATAGAAGTGTCATAGAAGCGCCAAAGAAGTGTCATAGAAACACCAAAGAAGGGTCATAGAACCGCCATAGAAGGGTCATAGAAGCGCTGCGGAAGCACCGCAGAAACATTGTAGAAGTGGCGTAGAAATGTTGAAAAATCATCGTCAATTTTTTAAATTAGCACCCTGTGAAGAAGACTACTTATCATTCAGTACATCACTACACTATTAACACTAACACAACATTAACACTATTTTAACAGTGACATAACAGCCACAAATGTTTGATCAGTGTAGTTCATAACTGGATTAAATGGAAGAAACCACTCTACTGCCTACCTGTATGGTAGAAGCCCAAATAACATATAAAAATTACAAACAAAGGAGTCTGTGAGTTAGGTGTGCACAACGCTTTGCTTCTGAGACGCTCCTGGTGTGCTATGGCGCATTGGAATAAAACCACGGCATTGGAGTAAAATGCTACTGACACAGACAATTCAACCGTATAATTATTAATAATATAAAACAGAACTGAATATTCCTCATTAGTTAGATTTAAATTGCAGGACTTTTTTCACTGCTGTAATTTATTGTTTACTTGAAGGTCTTCTACGCGATGTTGGGTGACGGCACTTCTTGTTGACGAGGCTAACTCAGCACTCCCTCCTCCTCATCCCCCCCCCCCACCTTTCGGTGCTTCCGCGTACTAACCCTAATTGTTGGGTTTCTGTAAATAACATCACAGAGTACGGTCTGGACCTGCTCTTTTATGAAAAGCGCTGTGAGTTAACTGTTGTTGTGATTTGGCGCTATATAAATAACACGGAATTGAATAAAAAAATTGAATAACCCCCCAATTCCCACCCCAAAATCCTTCTTGTCGGTTAATGGCTGGAACGCTGGAAGACTGTTTGGTGGTGCAGGTTGGCCTCTTTGCTCTTGTAGCCATTTGTAGACCCTGGACTGTCTACAGAGACCACATTTTTTACAGTGTGTTCAGGGGACAGGCAGCTAGCAGATAGTGAGGAGATGTTTTTTACAGTGTGTTCAGGGGACAGGCAGCTAGCAGATAGTGAGGAGATGTTTTTTACAGTGTGTTCTGGGGACAGGCAGCTAGCAGACAGTGAGGAGATGTTTTTTACAGTGTGTTCAAGGGACAGGCAGCTAGCATATAGTGAGGAGATATTTTTTACAGTGTGTTCTGGGACAGGCAGCTAGCAGATAGTGATATGTTTTTTACAGTGTGTTCAGGGGACAGGCAGCTGGCAGATAGTGAGGAGATGTTTTTTACAGTTTGTTCTGGGGACAGGCAGCTAGCAGATAGTGAGGAGATGTTTTTTACAGTGTGTTCTGGGACAGGCAGCTAGCAGATAGTGATATGTTTTTTACAGTGTGTTCTGGGGACAGGCAGCTAGCAGATAGTGAGGAGATGTTTTTTACAGTGTGTTCTGGGGACAGGCAGCTAGCAGACAGTGGGGAGATGTTTGCTGTATGTGACAAAAAAATCTTGTAGCCTAAAAAAACGTGTGACATGGCTTAGAGCACCTATTAAGCACCTATTAAGGATCTGAATAGTTTTTTCCACAACTGGTAGTTTCTTATAAGGTAATGGATCCAAAACTTTAGAGGCAATCTGAAAAGTTCTGTTGATAACCAATCCTATGTGCATCAACTTTTTTTGCACCTGTTCATATTGAATGAAATACAAAAAAAGTTTTTAATCGCTTTAAAAGGCAAAAAAAAAGAAAAGGTAGACATGCACTGGAGGCCAGTGTCCTTGTTAGAAAAGGAGCCTCTGGACAGCTATTAAAGGAGCCTTCTTCTCTGCTTCAGCGCTTTGTGTGTTGTCACTCAGTCAGATAGAGAGCTCTTACTTAAAAAAATCTCCAAGGCTGACATAAAAGGAAGTCCAACATGAAAGAAGGAAGTCATGAAACAGCATCAATCTCCAGTTTACACAGTAGAGGTGGGGCCAGGAGGGGGGAGGGGGGGGGGATCATACCAACTTCTACCTAGAATAATAGGCAGATGCAGCAAATGAACCACACACACACACACACACACACACACACACACACACACACACACTCACACACACACACATGAACGGAGGCTAGCTTTCCTGCTTGGGTTAGTATATGAGCCTGACAAATTATACAAATGATCCCGACAGTGTGTGTAACATTCATTATTTACCCACCCCGTTGTCCTTGTAGGTCAATAAGCCATGTGGGCCATACCCTGCATAAGAACACACTTCAAAGTGATACATGTCTTGCTTAGTTATGACGGACTGTGTGCAATTGAGTGTTTGTGTGAGTTCTTGTTTAACTGAATTTGTGGGGTCCAAAAACAGGGAGCCCAGTATACTTGTGGAGAGCCGACTGCTGGACCCCACAACTATAAAGGGCTGTTTGAGGATTTAGACTTGGTTTTAGGATTAGGGTAAGAATCAGGTTATGGTTAGGGTGGGGGCAAGGGTTAAGTTTAGGCATTTAGTTATGATGGTTAAGGTTGAGGTAAGGGGCTAGGGAATGCAATATGTCAATGACTGGTCCCCACAAAGAGAGTGAGACACACTCTCTCTCTGTGTGTGTGTGTGTGTGTGTGTTAGACCTCCCTTTCTCACTACCCTCATGCGCTTAACACCTACTGAACTTCCCAAATGAAGATAAACTGCAGTAATTACTGTATTGTTTAGTGTCTATAAGGTGTGAAGATTAATTTTATTCAATAATTCCATGCTCCTATTCAACTGTTGCAGCAACGAAAGAAAGCACTTTTTGTGATCCTATTCACCATGTTACTCTGCAACAATCCATTATTGATGTGTGAGATTCTGAGAGTCAGTGAACTCAAACTGCAGATTTCAATCTCGGGCCCTGCCAGTCACCAAGACTTCATATGAGTGCAGCTGAATGGCTGCAATGAACTTCATATGTAATTCATTTCTACTGCAGTCAGAGTCCAGATTTAAAACTCTAAATGTATTGTTTCTAGCCAGTGCCAATCGATTATGTCAGCTGAAAACCAGCAGATCGTATCAGCAGCTAGCTAATTCAGTTAATCTTAGCTCCATACATTGAGTGAAAATGCCTTTGTAAGCTTTTTTTCATGTTGACTCATTTTAAATACAGACCCTTGTTAAGGGTCATCAATATAAAATTGAAGAGTGTCCATGTAGAAGAGAAATACAGAGACAGCATTGTCCGTGTATAGCAATGTAGAGCTAGTTAGTCCAAATATTATGTGTATGTACCGGTGTGTACAGTACAGTTCGACACTCAGAGGGGCTCAGTCCCCAGGTCCTGGTGTGGGGGTGCCGTTTGTTGCAGACGGTGTGTGAAGGTGACTGACAGTGTTCAGTGTCCATATTGCAGTGGGGTAGAAACTGTTAATGAGTCTATTTGTTCGGGATTTGATGGACATGAAGCGTTTGCCAGAGGGCAGCGGTTCCAACAAATGATGTCCGGTGTGGGGTTTACATATTTCATCCTACTATTGTTTGGATGCTACAGTATATCAGAACTTGGACAAGCAGAGGTTTGATTTATGCTGTATGGTTTATTTTTAATGAGTATGTGTCACTTTCAACTTAACAAATTGATGGGGTTCTTTGAAATCCAACAACGAGTAGGACAGAGCCGAGAAGTTAGCCTATGTAAGGGTTAATGCCCGACGTGGTGTCTATTATCAGAAATGAATCCATGAATTAGTCCAATTAATGGACACCTCGTCGGGCATTAACCCTTTGCGGTTTGAACCCTAATTAATGAAAAATGCAAAACTACAATAACCTTGCCCTGGTAACACCTGAGGGTTTACCTGGAACAATCATTCCCAAATAACAAGGGTGTTGTTTGATGAAAACGCTCACTGTTCCAGTAAATAGGACAAACTGTAGATACCACTCAGAATTGAATATTCACCCAGGCCATGGTATCAACAGTGACATCCAGTAGTATCTGGGATTGGCTTTCACACAATGGGGAAGTACTACGTAGTAGATGTAATTGTGAAAAGACCTGTAACCCCACAAAGTATGATATGCTCCTAGTCCTTGGAAGGTACATTAGGTCAGGGTAGCACTGTAGGAAGTAATGCTAAGCTACTTAGCTGGGCATACTACCAATCACAGCTTACATTAGAGCATCCATTCCTGAGAATCACTTTTACTAGAGTGGAATGCACACTTCTTCAAGATTTTGAGAAATTCAAAGCTTGACAGGCCTGCTATGCCTAGATACGGTTGCTATGCTATGACTTGACAATCATGGTTCTTTAGGGCTATAGTGATCAGTCAGTTGTAGCGAGAGATGCTCTAGTTAATTTGACATAAACAACAATGATCTTACTACAATCCACTGGAAGAGGTTCGGGGACGAAGATTGCAGCAAGCAGCCTGAGACAGTCAACATGATGCAACGCTTAGACTGCACCACAGGCCATAATAACCCCTACCAGGTGGTTCTTTATCATTTGTCAGGGATGGATTCCGGTGCTGCTTGTGATGTCAAGTGGTCCGTTGGTTGAAAAGCAACGATATCTTTGCAGCTGAATGTGTGGCCAAGCTTCAAGCTGTTTCCAGTGTCTCCTCCTTTTTTCTGCTCAGTGTTCTCTCATGGCAGCACCACTTACTCTCTAAGAGTTAACTATCCAAGGACTGTGCTTGTGTAGATACCAGCACAAGAGCAAAAGTGACAGAAAGTAAAACATAAAAAAATAAAAACGTCAGCAATGGCGTTTGAGAAATCGAGACTTTTTATTTCGTTCAGTTATTTTTTTGTTCCACTCGCCTTTCCTCGCTAGCATTCTGACAAACAGCCCTAAACCTGGCAAGCCCCCCTCTCTTGCACCCTTCCCCCGGCTTGTCATATGTGCTTTCAGAGCACCAACCAAGCTTTGCGCTTCCAACGGAGCTTCAGGCAAGTGTCACTTTAAGTTACACGCGGCCGTTAAAAAACCAGGCACAGAGCTAGCGGTAATAGATCTGTGCAAAATCAGGTCAAATGTCGGCGTCTCCATCCCACCCTTCTGGTGATTGTTACATTTGGAGAGCAGAAGCTGGCGATTTGAAAGGAAGAAAAGATGGCGTAATCACCCTCATTCTCGCTTTGCAATCTGCCGGAGAGTGAATAATGCAGACATAACATAGGATGGAAACGGAGCCACAGGGGAAGAAAGGAAATCACGCTAGAAGAAGAACACGTCGCCTAAAGTTGAGTTGCATGCAGGACGGATCGTCCTATTGGTTATATTTACAGAGGAATGACTGCTAAACAACTTGTGACATTTGGCATCATTATGGATATGGATCTAAAAGAGCTCAACACCAATTGCCTTTGACTTGTATAAGAGACACATTTGATTACATAAGTAAATTCCAGCCATTAAATCATTTAAAGTAACAGTTTTTTCTAAAGTGGAAAACAGTAAAGCAGAAGATGAAGGGGTGCTGTGAAAAAGAAAAAAAATCAAACAAAAAACAAAGACTACGTCCCTGTGCTTTATCACATCGCAGTGTTACTGTGAAATGAAAAAAATAAGATCTGCAGAGCATCAGGCTGGCTTTAAGGACAGCATGTTTCTGGTACCTGAGTACTTCAGCTACATCTAGTGGCAAAGTTCCTGCCCATGCATTTAGTGAGGTCCTGTGATTTGTAATTTAAAACGCAGTGAGAACACATTAGTGTTGTTGCTGCTGGCTGCTGGAATAAGAGGGGGGTATTGCAGAGAATGGCAATACGTTTTGTCTTTACATGTATAAAGAGAAGAGAAAAAATGTAAATATACATAGATGCAAGTGTCACATTCAACTCACTTACAAATCACAATTGCAACGTCGGAAGTATAAAGAAGACGTCAGTTTTTTTTCAGATGCATTAAAACCAGAGGCCTTAGGGAGTGTGGAAAAATGATCAGGCAACAGGGGATTTGAAAAAAATGGGGTGAGGCTATATATGTCATATTTTTGATGAAAGGTAGGGTAGTCTATTGTTATTCTTGGGACAGGATATATTTTGTCACTTTTGTACTTTAGCTCCCTGCGGCACATATTATTCTATAAAAGACGCTTTATTTAGTTTGCTAATTTCACTTCTATTGTGCATTGTGGCTATGTGATTTTTTTTGTTTTGTTTGAGTCATAACATTTTAGATTCTAACTATAAGTTAATTTCACCAAATTAATATTGTATGTCATATTCATTCATTGTTCATATTTCTTTGAGATATTGTGGGTAGCGTGTTAAAAGGCTTATATTAGTCAAAGGGGAATGGTCCAAATAATATTTTTTTTTTTTGTACTGCATGTTCAGCCCCTTTCCCCAGCTGAATAATTTCCATACAGTCCCTTATAAATAAAAAGCTTTGTACATGATTTAGATAATATTGACTGGCAATACTTTTTAACCTTCTTCTATATTGAATATGTATGTCTAAATTATAAGGTCACATAAAGAGACTGTCGTGCTGGGTCTTGCAATACTTTTTGTATTGTTAAAACGTCAGGAAAGATTCATTGTATCCTAGTATATAATGCTTACAAAACACTATTCATACCATATAGACTGTGTTTGTGGTAGACAGCACAGGGATCTAATGGTCTTATCTAATGGAAATCATGGTAATCTAATGGAATACATTTTGCTCTGCAGTGAAGATGAAAGGAGCACATGAAAAGCCCCTGTGATTCACAACTGTTGGTAAAAGGCACTTTGTTCACATCCCTCAACAAGAGTGTGAATCAGTGGCAACATCAGCCTAGGTGTCAGTATGAGTCCTGACCATCAGAAAGGGGGGGGGGGGGGGCTGAGACCTGGGAGTGACACACTGAGTGCACAAAATAACCGATAAAAGATCCAAACACGTTGGCTTGTAACACCACACCAGTCACATTACATATTACAAAATGCATTCCATTCATTACCTAAAATACATCTTTTGGATTAGAGATAACGAGTAAACGCAAATTCCTTTTGATGCCACCGATTATTCGACATGTGATTATGTATTTGGGCCTCGTTAGTAGCCTAGATATCTAGCGGCCAGGGTCGTCTAGTAACTCTTTTTTGGCTTGCAAGCTGGTGACAACAAATTCTAGTCAGGCCAATCACATCGTGTATAGAGTCGGTAGGCGGGCTTTAACATAAGGATGGCAGAGCTGCGACGATTTGGCCTCTCTCAGAGGTTCAACATGATCCTGAATCACATAAAAAAGGCTCGTTTAAGAGCCACACACTTCATCTAAAGAGAGACTTCCTGTTCTGAGTAACAGGCTTTATTAAATCCATTAAAAAAAAATCTAAGATCATTATAAACTAGCTCAAAACCCAAAAGAAACAAACTTCTTCAAGCAGAAAAGGATGAAGAAAAAGTTCTTTTGAATGGCAAGTTGAGTTTCTGAGCCCTTGCAGATGGTTCTCTACACACAACTTAAGATATTTGCATGTACTGTAATGTGAATAGAGTAATTCTGGAGTATGTACAAGTCTCAAATACCACTTGAGCGTTAAACACTTGGAAAATATGCCTTTTAAAGTACATTTAGAACAGATGTAATCGATTGCGTGACGGCCCCTCCCAATCTGCCTGTCTGTCATGTTCTGCTCCTTAGTGTTCAGGTACTGGGAGTGGGCGGGTAGGTGGAGCAGGGAGGGTCGGCTGTACCTGGCCATCCGGGCGTGGCTTACAGAAGCCCTGAAGGACTGCCCCCCCCCCTGGGAGTTGCACTCTCTCTCAGCTGGTCCTACTGCACCCATCTAACATTTTGTTCTTTCTTTGGTTTTCTGCACCAGACAACACACATCACACCATTCATTCACCCATCTACACATTGCAAACACTTCTATGTGTAAGTACACATCCCACAATTTCACTTATGTTAAATTGTGTTATTAGTCTACTTAGTTATGTAAACTACTTTCAGACTAATCTATCTGTTTGTGACCTCCTTTTTGTTGCTGGCCTTGAGCCGGACGGTAACAATTGACAGCGCTAATTCTGATCACGGAAAAGTGAGCCAAAGCAATTTATATGAAACCATTTCATTTCTCTTCATTACTTTTGGTGTACAGTGTTGATGAGCTAACGGAATATATTTCTGTTGCCCTATAGCAAATCCTGAACATTCAGCCTCTAATATGATGCAGTAAGGTGTTCAATACTTTGTTTAATGGGGACTGGGAGGACAAAGCTGTGTATGATCAAGGTGTAAATTGCCAACATAAATTACCAGGGCAGCACTGGGCTGTAAAGCATGTGTGTGAACGTTAGACCTCAGCACCAGAGGTCAACAGTGGCTCTGGTGCTTACCTTCACATAAAAGGTAATGACAGGTAAGTGGAGATGGGAAAGAAACATCCATCAAATTGTCACAGAGGGCAATGTTGATCTCAGATTTCATTTTCGCACACTAACTCGCTTTTTATTTTAGTTATTTTCTCAATTATTGGCCATTTTGAAATGGAAATCTGTGGGCCACGGGGCGACCTCTATCTCACCCAGTCAGAGCGTGCGCCCCATGCAGGCTGAGTCCTTTGCACCGGCCCGGGTTTTAATCCGACCTGCGACCCCTTGCTGCGTGGCCTCCCCCAATCTCTCTCCCACCTTTCCTGCCTTTCCACTGTCAGTCTGAAATAAAGGGAAAAAAGACCCCAAAAATCAATGAATGTGGGCGATTATGAGAGTAAAAGTGCAATAAGTAAAGACTAAAGCACCAGTATCAAAAGAAATACTAAGAATTCTGACATTGGTATAGCCTTACCAACATGTGGGCTAAAAATATAACGTTTATTTTCAGGGAAGCACCAGAAGATACGTAAATGAGCTTGAGTTCCATGGCAATCTGCCCTTTTTAGATTATGGCACATTGTATCTTGAATATAAAGTCGATATGTGGGCTTAAAGGTGATTATTAAGGGAGCTTATAAATTGCCCAAAATGGAAAGAAACCATTCTCTGGGGACCATGGATATGCTTTTAATTTGCATGACATACCTCTTTGTTTCAGTAAAACCCACTTCCTCCTGCTCCCTTTGTTTCCTAAATTAGAACAAACGTATCCACCCATCTGCATTCTGCAGCGCTTGCTTTCCCTGCTCACCACTACAGTCAAATTGATATTAAAACCCTTCTGAACATGCCCCCAAAGATCCATACACTCCATAGGGAGACAAATATGGATGAATACAAATAAAACATGGTCAAAATGTATGCAAGACAATCCGATGAAACAGAATTGCAGATTGCTACGATGTAAGTCAGAAACATAGCATAGATCCCCCCCCCCCCACACAATCTCTCCAGGCACCTATGCATTATTCTTTCAGTAGGACCGTGTAAAGCCCACCTTGCTGTGACAGGAGGTCTCTTATCTCCAGTGGAGGCCTTTGGATTTCATCAGGCTTCAACAAGAACTTTCCTTTATTAATCTTTGCCAACAATTCTGTGCATCCTTTACTGCAACTGTGTGGTGGGTTGGCACGGGATGAAAGGAACTAGCATGCTAGAGTGGCTTCATTGCACATTTTCACTGGGTCCATGTGACGGCCTGCCTCTGCTTTCTGTTTATAACCCTTTTTGCACCTATGATCTGTGAACGATGCGTATGGTGGCCGACTGGGGCCAAAATCACAGCAACTCAATGAAACACACACAAATAGACACATGCAAATTAAGAAAACATCTTCATAATTTGACAACACGCAACCAAATCCACACGTGTGCTGCAAATACAGAAACGATGCAAAAGAAAGCAATCCCCGAACAAATGCAACAAAAGCAAAGCCGCATCCAGATTACACAACGGATGTTGAGCTCCATGTGGACATGTTGAATGTTGACCCCCCCCCCCCCCCCCAGAGAGAGCCCTCTGCCGTTTGCTTACACAGACACGTCTCTGCTGATTGAGTGTCACCAGGGACCTGAGCCAATGAACTGGAGACACACCCACCAAACGAGAGAAAACAAATATAAAGCAGACTTAATATGTATAAATGATCTCAAAGCAGTTGCCCACCGCTCCTCAACGGTACACACAGCTCTGAGATTGAGCAGGCGCTCTCTCTCTCTCTCTCTCTCTCTCTCTCTCTCTCTCTCTCTCTCTCTCTCTCTCTCCCGAGGGGGTCAATAAAGCTGTTCCACTTAGGGCTCCCCCTAGAGGCCTGGAGAACTTCCGTTGTGTGATCTGGATTTTGTCGCATTGTGTTCTTTCTGCATCGTCTCTGTATCTGCAGCGCGTTTGCTAAATGCTGTGCGTGTATTGTCAAAAATTGAAGGCGTTTTCTTAATTTGCTTGTGTTTTGTCTATTTGCGTGTGTTTCGTTAACCCTCCTGTTGTCCTCACGTCAACTTTGACCTGTTTTCAAAAAGTTTTCCATGTATTATTTTGGGTTTCTTTTTGTTTTTGTCTAAAGAAATAACGTGGAGGTTCCCAGCAATTACCTTGAATTTGGGTGTTTTTATTCAATAGCATATCATTTGATTTTTTTTCTTCATTTTCATAAATGAACGTTGAAAAGAGCTTAAATGTGGGGGAAAAACTCACAGTGACATAACGTGGAAAAAAGTAATTAAAAAACATTTTAAAAAAAGTAACAAACGTTGAAAAGCAAACAAAAGTGTCAATAAAAAAAAGAACAAAACGTTGAAAAAAAAGTTGTAATTTTACATTTTGACCCACGGTCGGGTTAAGTTAAGTTGTAGCGTTGGCCCCTGTCAGCCACCGTAGCTCTGGATCTGTGAGTCATCCAACTGGCTGTTGTCTCATAACAAATGTAAAACCTGTGCAAAGCATGCGGCTCATATATTGTTGTTTTTAAATATTGAGGAATACACATTTTAAATCTGTATTTGTGTAGGTTAGTTAATAGAATTGCAATTAAATGAAATGCCGCTTATTGAGTAACATTGAAGAACTGAAACCGCAACAGCTGGAATTGGATAATTGTAATATTAGCGAGGCCGACAAGCAAATTGAAGCTCCTTTGAAGATGATTTCCTCCTGGGGGCTGTTGTCACACTAAGTGGCGTCATTTAAATGAGCGTTTCCCAGTGTTTTAGGCGGGTGACCCCATAACGCAAAGGTGTGTTGGGTTTCGACTGCATAATACATCATGCAGTCGAAAGTCAATTTGACACGTTCCACCAAAGTTTTCTTTGCCTTGTTTTCTTTGAATAATTTTAAAGAGTTGAAATTGTTCAACGGAATGGAAGAATTTAGAAGAGTCTAAAAAAAATCAACATAATTTTGTGTAGTAAAAATGCTCCTGCTCATTGGTGGAGTTAGTCCTCAAAAAGGCAGAGCGGGAAATAAAAAATGAACCCAGTGAAAGACAAAAAGAGACAAGCAGCAACCTACTGAACATCTGACGCACTGTGGGCTGGAACCACTTTAAATAACTATGTGGCCCCCTATGTCTTTCTGAATATGGATCAGTGTTATTGCTTTAGTTGGAGATCAAAGATTGTGTGTGTGTGTGGGTGTGCGTGTGTGTGTGAGTGTGTGTGTTAGAAAAAAACATGAAGTGGGTCATGGGCTGCTCCCCTTCCCAATGGCAGATTGTGCCGGCTCTGGACCAACTGGCCAGGAAGATCCTGTTAAATTTTTCACCATATTGCGATATTGAACGGTATTAAAATGCATGGAAAGAGGGAGGTCATTAATAAAATATAGCACAGTCACATATACACACACACACAAGAATATATATACACCAAAGAATATACACCAAAATATAACGAAGTTCATAATGTATGTTAATATATTTAAAATCTAACTGATGCATAATTATGGTAATTTAGCTGCAGTTTTCATTCATAATAAAACATGTTTAGGTTAAACATTTGAACTACTTATTGGGCATTAGAATATAAGTACATTTCAACTCATGATTTTTTCCTAATTTGCGCTGCTTTAATTTTGTTGGTTTACATCGATCTGTTCCAGCACAGAGGAAGAGAAGGAATCCCTCCATCCTCCATCCCGGCTCCGTGGTGGACGGAGCTCGCCTCGCTTCGCCTGCTTTGTTTTTCCCGAACTTCTACAGTGTTATTTCGGGAGACTTTAATTTATGCTAAGCCCGTATTTGCCCCTCTGCGTGGTGCGGTGACATAATGCAATAAGTCACACCAGACACTAACAATAGCCACAGGCCACTGGTCAGCTCTGTTTTTAGATGACTGTTGAGTCATTTGAAAAAAAAGATGTCTTGTTTGCTATTAAGTGCTTTGCCTTTACCAGCCCCGGGCCAGTGGCTGGCCAAGATAAATAACCTTCTTGCGATGTTAGCGGAATTATTTCCTGGCTAACAACTAAGCATGACAAGGGCTGCTGCACAGTGTTGTTTTAGCATTGCTCCCGATTTGGCTGTCAGAAGAAATGCTTGATAAAGACATTCGTGTTTTATAACTGCCCATAAACGCCCTGTCAACACAGCCCACTGAACTCTCTATGTCAAAGTATATGGCTCATGCACTGTAGGCGTCAGCAGAGGTATGGCATCTATACGGTGGAGATTCCCCATGAGGAAATGCACCAATCGTTACTCACCTCCGGTGATCCCACTAGCACCAGACTGAAAGGGTTGAAAATTAGATGGTTTAACATTAAGATACAGTACATCTCGAAAGAATGTATCAGGAAATGTTGTTAACAAGCCAGGAGATGACCAAAAATGAATATGGCGCTAGAATACTCAAGGAAAAGAACTGTTGAAATTATTTTTTGGGGCATTTTTAGGCCTTTGTTTTCAAAGGACTGATGAAGACATGAAAGGGGAGAGAGAGGTGGAATGCCAAGCAGCAAAGGGCAGCAGGTCGGAGTCGAACCTGCGGCCGCTGCGTCGAGGGGAAAACCCCCCCCGCTCCACCCACTGAGCTATCCTGGCCATACGTAAAGCCACTGTTAAACTCAACAGATACTTACTCAACAAATGTGAGCTTTCAGCACCACATACACAATAATGAAACAAGTCCTCCATACCGGATGATGATGATGATGATGATGATGATGATGATGAGGATGATTTTTCTGAACAATCACCTTTTTAAACATGCTTTAGATGGTTATGTTTAGGCACCAAAACTACTTACTTAAGTTTAGAAAAAGATGGTGGTTTGGGTTAAAATCATGTGGCATTGAACTCAACATTATAGTTTTAGTGCGTAGTTTCTGTCCCCCCCCCCCCCCCCCCCCCCATTCTAACCCTTGTGTTGTCCTCCCGGGTCAAAAACAGACAAAATCTTTAAATTTTTGTCCTTTTTCAGACTTTTTTAAACACTAGTTTAACACTACTTTTTTGAATTCATGGTCGATAACATTTATATATAGTCACACCTGATATTTGAGTTAAAAAAGGCAGAAATTATGAATTATTTTGACTGATATTTAAGATCAGATGAATGAAAGTGATCAATTGTATTTGCAAAGTGTGTGCGGAGAGTGTTGTACGGAATCCAATCCATTTTTTGTGGTAATTAGGTTAAAAAGAAACTCATATTTCAGATATAGACATTTTTTAAAGGGGTCAAACAGGAGGGGCAAGTAATGACATCAACAACACTGTCGGCGCGTCCACATGATGCGCCCTCACCCCTCCTACACGCAGTTACAGTTTTTTACAATTGCTATGACAGATTTTTCAATACATTTAACAAGTTTCCTAAACTCTTAACACCCCAACACACCCTAAACACACAATTGGCAAAACAGTTAATTTCATGCTCAAAATCACACATTGTAAACTAAACTCCAAAACTAATTTTCAAAATACAATAATACACTAACACAACACACTATGTCTAACAAAACACTGCAAACATGTTTCAAAATCAAATAATTATTCCAAACACTAACACATGTTCTCCTCCAACAGGAACATTTAGTCAATCATAACACAATGACAAAAAAAAACACTATCATCAGCTGACATTACAAAAACTTCATTATTTTAGATGTGTCAGGTATGCCCTTACACAATAGACAGTGTATTGCATTGATCAGAGATTGTGTTGCGCACATGCATTTTATTTCTTTTGTTGAAAAAATTCAATACAAAAAATGAATGACCATCTCAGAGTAGCTTCATAGAATGTACAGTTTATGGAAAAAAAAAAACAGAGACAGAATTGCTGCAGTAAAGACTTTATTTGCACATGGTGATGTTGGCTCCTCTCTGGCCCGGCACGGCCCTTTTTCCAATTATGTTTCTCCCACGGTGACGTCTTTTTTTTACCAAGTTGAAGCCAGCCTCATCAACATAGATAATTTCATGTGGGACTTGATTGGCCTCCAACTCCATGACTCTCTGAAAGTAATTAGACATTGTATGTAACTGTGCTGTACTGTATTTCTACTGTATGTCCTAATGTACTCCAGGTTTATAGAGTAGTTTACAGTAATGACTGTATTGCATACCTGGACGTATTGGTGACGGAATTCTTTGATGCGTTCAGTGTTCCTTTCAAAATGAACTTTGTACAGTTGTTTCATTCGGACTCTGTGTTTAGCTAGAGTCCGAGAAATGGATGTTATGCTGATTGCTGCAATGTTCCCAAAGACAAGGTTGTCCTCTACAACTCTGGACTGTATGTCCAGGCAGAAAGTCGCTCTAATACTGTAAATGGTAATTTTACAGTATGTACACTTTGCTGTAGGAGAAGCAATATCCTACATGTTGGTTTCTCTGAAAATACGGACAGTAGATGCCACTGTGTCCTGGCTGATTTTTGACTTTCCTCGTTCACCAGCCTCTCTCTATGATAGCCTGTGGTTTATGACATGGTCACTGATTGTAGCTCTTTTATGATCAGTTACCCTAGCTCTGTCCTTCTTTGAGCGCCAGCACGCATTCTAACTCCTCTTCCTTGTCCTGGTATTCGTCTTCCTCGCCCCCGTGCAGGCATTTCTTTCCTTTTTTCTTTGTGTTGCTTTAAATTGTTCCTTTTCCAGCCAGGACCAGCCCAAAGAGTCCTCTTTTAGAACATAGGATCATGTGATTGAAAGAACCTCAACACAGTGTGCTTCCTAGATGGGAATCAGCTGTGATTTCAACAATTGCATAGCTTCAATAAGCCGTTTCTCATTAGCAATGGAATAAAAGACAGGGAATATATTTGTTTTTCAATCCACAATATGAATAGTTGTTCACTTTGACTTTAATCTGTAAAGGTAGGTTTAGAACATAGTGTTATCTGTTCAGACATACAGTGTTAAAGCATTGGTTAATATGGCTGTAAAAATCTATTGTTTTGGTCTTGTTTGAGCTTGTGTGCAAAAGGAGTTTAAGCATTTTAAATTTGTGTTAATTGTATGCATTATGTGTTAAAGCAACAAGAAATGTGTTAACAGTATAGCTTACACATGAGGATGTAGTGCTAACTGTGTTAAGAAATTTGGAAAATTGTTAAAAGTATTGAAAAATCTGTCATAGCAATTGTAAAAAACTGTAATAGTAGCCAAGGAGGACACACAGGTTTAATAAACCATGATGGACTCGGGTTTCTGCGTGGGAATGTCGCCTGACGCCACAATCTCCTGAACATAGTCACACTGAGAAATCCAGAGAGAGTTGTGCGGCGCTGAAAGTCTTAATTGGCTTTGTAGCAACTCATTTGGCAACGGCTTGAATGTAATGGACGTTCATTTACGTAAAGTTATGCTCTAAAGCATTAAATGCTTTTCCGTTGGTTTCTTAAAGTCATAACATTTCATAAATAACTGGCCACTTATTTTTATACGTACCGGAACACGGAAATTGTCACCTTACTTTCTGCTTTGCTCCCATTAAAAGTTACTGGATGCCACTAGAGGGCACCACCGCTATGGATGTTAAAATGAGTCGTAATTGCTGCTTGAACGAATGACCTATGGAAGCAGGAGTTTTGCCATGAAAATGCCAATAAGCTGTAGCATAGCTGCTATCTTGGCTGTCAACATGTCATCTTCAGATATGCCACGCTGTGTATAATGCTGCCACAGCAATGGTTTTACTGTAAAGGCTTACTATGTGGATTAATTCCGGACTTTGTATACACTCTACATTCCTACTTGAGAAATTAGAAGCTAGGAGTAAAGCACGCCACCATCCTTTCCTTTCAACAATCAGTTTGTAAAGCTTAGGTATCTATCTGATGAACAGAGAGCAGTGAAGGACAAACTTTCCAAAACTACTAGCCCACTTAAAGAAAAAAGGGCCCTCAAGGCTAGTTTGTCTTTCTGCTTCGAATCATCCAAGGGGTTCAGCATTATGTTATAAAAATGACCTTAGCGGAAATTTGATTTTCAAAAGGCATGGAAGTATGGAATCGACATTGATGCCCGATGTTGATACCATGTTGCAAGGTCTTATGACAGTGAAGCCTTTTCACAACAGTGTATTTATTCATTTTTACAACATATTATTGTTCGCTAGGTTTAAATAAGTTAACCTTCACTTTAAAACTTTAGTTTAAAAAAATCCGCTTATACGATTGCACATGTAGAAATGATGAAAAGTTCCTTCTTCTTTGTCTCAGCTTCTCTCTCCCGTACATCTTCTCTGACTCGCCAATGGTCAGACGCAATATCTTTTAGTGTGTTTTTTTTTTTCTGTGCAGTGCTAACAGAAGGCAAACATAAAAAGAAAAAGATTTAAGATAGGCGCAGAAGTCATAAAAAAATATTAACTTGAAAAATGATATTACACTAGTACAGTAATCTCAGCAAAGTCAAGGGAAGAACATCATTTTGATAGAAATGAAAATGTTTAATGGTGAGAAAGTTTGGCAGTTAGAGCAGCTGAATAAAATAAATAAATAAAAAATTTTCAATGTTTCTTCATAAACTCTTTGGTTGTCTTTGTCATCTTAAGCCAACCAGGTTGCATCCATCACAGCGAAGACGTGCCTTATGGGAACATAAATGTGTCGTAACAATAACAAATCTGTCTTGACTTATTCACTTTACTTTATTCCAACCAACATGGACAGGTAGTGTGCCCTGTGTGTGGTAAAATGCCATTCAATTGCTTTTTGTAACATATTAACCGGGATTGCTGTAAAACTGTTGAGAGTAAAAAATAAATGTAACCGTCCTGCATCCTTTCTTAACACATCTCAACGTTAAATCAACGTCTGGATGATAACTCGGCATTTAGTTCCCCAGATCCAAAGAGGCAGTTTTCTAATGTTGGCTCAAAGGCTTTGCAGTAGAAATCCACTAACCTCTAAATATCTTAGTTTTGACTGTATGTGGTCTAAGTGGTCATTTTCATAATGATTCAGGCTGACATATTACTGTAATTACTGAACGCGAGAAGAATGTTCGTTTGTGGGTCCAAAGTGGCTCACTGAGGTCTGCTTTGATGGTTTATGTTTGATTTCTTGCCCGGGCACAAAGAAGCAAGATTACAGAGGAATTAGGCCACTAGTTGAAGGAATAAGCCTTTGTGATCATGAAAAAACCCAGTCAGTCAATGCCATCGCACATACACATTTTAGTGAGTGAAACGGTCTAAAATAGCAGTGTTACATTATATGAGTCGATGCTTGACAAATCTCTCCCCATCAACCTTAGTTAAAATAACTTTGGTCTGTAGATTCTGCCAGCAGGGAGACCTATACAGTCATTAGGAGGCTGGATTTAAATATAGACAAAATGTATCTTTACTGGCAGCGGCTGAAGAATGATTCAGTTTGCATGAGAAAGAGCGCCTGGACAGATGGTCCTGGGTACACGTGCCCTATTAACTCTCTGCATTATAATGCTTTGTATCGGAGATCTCATTTGGATCCATTGTTGAAAACAAAAAAGAGACATGATGGTTTGAAGGAAAAGGAAAACAGTGGGGATATTTGGTCACAAGTACAAGTTACAAAGGGCATCTGTTTGAACATGCTCCTCAACATCTTGCATAAGCTGCCTTAATTGTGTTGGTGCACAGCGACGCAATCAGTGATAGCAGAGCAGAGGCCACTGGGGTGATGGGGGGGGTCAGTACAGAACAAATTCTCACAACGATTGATGAGTTACACCAGAGACAAAGCATTTATCCTTTACCTCTTTTTCTGCTTGTAGCTATATGTGGCTTTTTTTCTAAAAAGAGTGTAGCCAACTATTTTTTGGTTACCAGATGCACGAGTGTAATCCTGGGACAGCACACCTTGGGAAAAGATATTGCAACAGGATGAACACATTGTTAATGGAGGGCAGACGTTGTCAACAGGTGGCTGTGACGTGGTTATGCGGGGGACAGGAACTCATTTCTGGGGTTAGGGTGTAGCCAGGGGATATCCGACTGATACTTCCTCTTCTGGCGTCTGCAATTGTTTACAGCCAATACTTCATGCAGGTGTTTTAGGTCCAGATGATATTGCAGTTAATCTGTTTGAACATATGTATGAACATGAATGCAGATACATTTAAAAAAAGAATGAAGAAGCCAATAACCAATGGGTTCAGAGATTGCCTTTCGGCCTGTGAGTTCCGCCCTTTGCTGCGCTCCACAGGGACTGTACCTTCATGCAACCAAAGCTCCCCCAAATGGGATTGGTCAATACTACCCAGACTACAAACGGAAACCAGAACACTTCCAATACCAACATCTTGTCCCGTTGCCGACATATTCTGCATTTTTCTGCACCTACTGTAACATACCAGCCAAAAGTTTGGAGTTTCTTAGACACTCCCATTGCACTCCATTGTAGACAGAATACCAGCTGAGACCAGTTGCATTGTTTTTTTAACCAGGGCAGTTTTCAGATTACATTATGTTCTTACATAATTGCAAAAGGGTTCTCCACTGTTTTCTCGGTTATTTTTTAAAATGATATTAAATGAGTAATGCATTAGCTTTTGGAACATTGGATGAACTGTTGCTGATGTACAGTATATATTGCATTAAAGATCAGCCCCCCCCCCCCACACTCAGATCAGCTGGTATTCAGTCTATAATGGAGTGGTATGGAAATGTATAAGTGACCCCAAACTTTTAACAGGTAGTGTATGTATTTATTGAGATTAAGCTGAAGGGAAAGTTATTTACTTTGCGTTTTTGTAGTGTCATAAACCAAAGAGAAAAACGTAAATGTGTGTGCTAAATTTCAAGTCATCTTATTCAAAACACAAATTGCGGTCCCGTTTCAGTTCTATTGCCATCCAATGCTAATGAAATCACCAAAAGTAAACTGAGCTAAACTGAAAAAATGCGTACCTTTCCAGTAATAATTTCGGAGGAAGTTAAACACAAAGTTTGTGAAATAAAACTGTCCCTAAACGTCCCACTCAAACACAATCCCTTACATATATCTCACTATTATTATTAAATTTAATGTTTACCAATAAAAAATAGACATTCTTACAGGTTACAGGAATTTACTTACATTGTCCTGTTGATGATTTAGCATAACCACATGCATAGTGCTCTATGAGTTCCCTGACCCGCTGGGAGAAGGGGCCAGGTCGGGATATTCTAAGAGCAAACTGTCTTTATGAGGGAGGTGCAGCGTGGTTGGATCCCTACCAAAGCATTTTTCCCCGAAATGTAACTACCAATTGAACGAGTTGAACAATTGAACAGTCTTTCCAATTTTTCTGACAATCCAATTAGTGTAATCTTGGATTCATTTGAAGAAACGTCGTTGCAGTGTTTGATTACAGATGAAAGTGTACAAGGTGTTGCGTTATTGTATTGGTAATGTACTGTGAAATGCACAGTGTTTGCGACAGGTCTACTTCGGGATCGCAACTCTGCCACATTTGTTCAGAATCAATGCACCTATTTAAATTACAGCGAAATGCTGAGTCAGACAAATGGGATATGGTATTGGTGGTATGTTGCCCAATAACTATGATCCTCAAACAATGGATGCAAAGGAAAATGTATATAGGACTATTATTCTTCATGAACGTTTTTGGCTGCATTAAAAAGGCAAAATGATAAACACACTAGTGTGCATCCACCTCTATCGACAACTGTTCCTCTCTGTGGCTCCTATGGAAAATCCAATTTTACACACCACGGCCTTTGTAGATTACTTTCTATTTCCTTCAACCAATTTTTATGAAGACATTGTGATTTTATTAACCAGTAAATACAGTTCTGTGTCACATAGTATGCATAGACATACATAAAAATCCATCAAACAGTGGCTGAGAGACGGAGATGCAAACATTAAATTCGAGCAGTTAGTTCAAACTTCTTGTGGTGTACTGTATCCTTTCCATAGTCATAACCCCCCCCCACCCCCAGCACCACTTTCACAAGACTCCCACAACTGCTTGCTGATAAAATTGTGCCTTACCACTGCATGGATATAACATTCAGAATTATAATGTCCCTTATTTACAGTTTTTGTACGATTGCTATGACAATCTTTTCAATACTTTTCACAACTTTCCTAGACTCTTAACACAGTTCGCACAACATCTGTCTGTGTAGGCTATACAGTTAACACATTTCTTGTTGCTTTGACACAAAATGCCTTCAGTTAACACAAAATGTAAAATGCTTGTAACATCTTTTACACACAAGCTCAACCAAGACCATAAAAAGGGATTTTTACTGACAAATTTGCAAATGCTTTCACACTTTAAGTCAGAACAGATAACCTCATGTTCTAAACCTAACTTAGGCTAAAGTCAAAGAGAACAGCTGTTCACATTGTAAATTGAAACACAAATATATCCCCTGCATTTTACATGTATTGTATTGTTACAGTAGATGAGGGAAACCGCTGATTGAAGTTATGCAGATAGATAAATCCCAGCTGATTCCCATCTAGAAAGCACACTCCGGGGTTGAGGTTCTTTCCATCACATGACCATCTGTTATTACAGTATTCTTTACATGTTACAGTGAGTGTTGTACTTTGACAGTAAGGATTACAGTAACCAAAGTGACCAATCAAATCAAATCAATCAAAGTACCAGGACAATTCTGTCTCTGTTTCCCTATTTTCATAAACCGTACATTCTGTCTCTATCTGTTGTAAGTCGAGTGCAGATGTGAGTCTGGGCATGCTCAGATTTAAACCGGTTACGACATAACTGTCATACTGAAATTTTGTGAAATCCACGAAATAATAAACTTTTCTCATTACAAAAAATAACAGAAGATGGAAATCATTTCAAAAACGTTGTAGCCATCTATGGCTGTTTGGTTGCTAACGTTAGCTCAAAACAACATTCAGCTGACAGCCTTTGTTGTGTTGGATGCTAGCTTGTAAATAGACAGACAGATATTTATTGATCTAAAAAATATGGGAAATGATGGTGTTACAGCAGGAAACATACATTAGTCACACAGCACAGAATATAAATATAAATGGGATACAATATACACTCACCGGCCACTTTATGAGGTACCCCATGCTAGTAACGGGGTTGGACCCCCTTTTGCCTTCAGAACTGCCTCAATTCTTCGTGGCATAGATTCAACAAGGTGCTGGAAGCATTCCTCAGGGAGTTTGGTCCATATTGACATGATGGCATCACACAGTTGCCGCAGATTTGTCGGCTGCACATCCATGATGCGAATCTCCCGTTCCACCACATCCCAAAGATGCTCTATTGGATTGAGATCTGGTGACTGTGGAGGCCATTTGAGTACAGCGAACTCATTGTCATGTTCAAGAAACCAGTCTGTGATGATTCCAGCTTTATGACATGGCGCATTATCCTGCTGAAAGTAGCCATCAGAAGTTGGGTACATTATGGTCATAAAGGGATGGACATGGTCAGCAACAATACTCAGGTAGGCTGTGGCGTTGCAACAATGCTCAATTGGTACCAAGGGGCCCAAAGAGTGCCAAGAAAATATTCCCCACACCATGACACCACCACCACCAGCCTGAACCGTTGATACAAGGCAGGATGGATCCATGCTTTCATGTTGTAGACGCCAAATTCTGACCCTACCATCCGACTGTCGCAGCAGAAATCGAGACTCATCAGACCAGGCAACGTTTTTCCAATCTTCTATTGTCCAATTTCGATGAGCTTGTGCAAATTGTAGTCTCAGTTTCCTGTTCTTAGCTGAAAGGAGTGGCACCCGATGTGGTCTTCTGCTGCTGTAGCCCATCTGCCTCAAAGTTGGACGTACTGTGCGTTCAGAGATGCTCTTCTGCCCACCTTGGTTGTAACGGGTGGTTATTTGAGTCACTGTTGCCCTTCTATCAGCTCGAACCAGTCTGGCCATTCTCCTCTGACCTCTGGCATCAACAAGGCATTTCCGCCCACAGAACTGCCGCTCACTGGATGTTTTTTCTTTTTCGGACCATTCTCTGTAAACCCTAGAGATGGTTGTGCGTGAAAATCCCAGTAGATTAGCAGTTTCTGAAATACTCAGACCAGCCCTTCTGGCACCAACAATCATGCCACGTTCAAAGTCACTCAAATCACCTTTCTTCCCCATACTGATGCTCGGTTTGAACTGCAGGAGATTCTCTTGACCATGTCTACATGCCTAAATGCACTGAGTTGCCGCCATTTGATTGGCTGCTTAGAAATTAAGTGTTAACGAGCAGTTGGACAGGTGTTCCTAATAAAGTGGCCGGTGAGTGTACATTACATACATAAAATAAGCATGAAATAATAATGATAGGAATAAAAATATTAGAACAGATATTTGAATATATACAGGATGGGAAAACAAAATGTGCAACTGCTTAAATAGTAAGCTAAAATGTAAATAAACCAGTTGTGCAGGTTGCACTTTGTGAGTATCAGGGTCCTATCTAGCACCCACTGATGACATGTTAAAGAGTTTTATTGGCTGTGGTAGGAATGATTTCCAGCCAGCAGTGGACCAACGTTAAGGAAGTCCTTTTTTATTGTATTGATATTACAGAAGTCTCTCGTTAGCATCTTATATGCTACTTGTCGCAAAGCGACGCATTCAGCACTCGACTCACATCGGGCAGTGACACATTCTATAACGCTACGTTGAAATGTTCAATCATTTTTGTATTGGATTTCTGCAGCAAGAGAAACAAAATGCAGCATTTACTAAACCCAAGTAAACAAAAATGTAGAGAGGCGTCAAGATAAACTGCAGTGTAAAACACAATCTATGGTCAACACAATATTCTAATATCTATTGTATAAGGCCAGACCTGACACATATAAAATCATGCGGTTTCTGTAATTCCCCCTGATATTAGTGTTTTTATGACATTGTGCAATGACTGACTAAATGTTACCATTGGGGGAATTATGTGATTTTGGGACATGTTTGCAGTCTTTTGGTAGACATAGTGTATTGTATTAGTGTATTATTGTGTATTATTAGTGTTGGAGTTTAGTTTACAATGTTTGATTTTGAGCATGAAGTGAACCATTTTGCCAGTTGTGTGTTGTAGTTGTGTTGGTGTGTTAAGTATTGAAAAAATTGTCATAGCAATCGTAAAAAAACTGAATGTCATGTGAAGGCGGCGAGAGCACTCTCTGGAGAGTATTAAGTGTGGATCTTGTATCACATAGAGCAGAAGAATAAAAGCTGTCATCTGTAAGAGCAACGCTGAAATTGTATGGCAATGAAAAATTGAGCAAATATATAATGCAAACCGGAAACGATTGTTGCGTGTCATCACCTTCTCTGTCATGTTTCCTTCTACCTCCTATAAATATAAATTGTCTAAAAATATGATATCTCTAGTGATGTGATGGAGGCTCCTCCCTGCCCTGCTCCAACTGTGATCTTTTTTTCTTGCATTGACATTTTATGTTTTTGAATAGTTCTACGTAAAGACTATTATATACAGATAGACGAGTATAGCAGGAAAGTGCCACATATGAAAAGAAAAACCTCAAGTGTAGAAAACTATAATTAATGCTGATGTTTCTATACAGTCCGCAACAGCTCGCTGAAGGTTTGATAAGTACCAATGACGTGAGTCATACGCTTTTCAATTCAATTTTATTTATAGTCAAATCACTTTCCAGATAACGCATATCTAGACCAGACTCTGATCTACAGAGACCCAACATTTCTGCCCAAGTTCAAGCATTTGGTGTGTCAAAGGCGAGGAGAAACCTCCTTTAAACAGGCCGACTCTGGCACTCGGTGGGCAGCCATGTGCAGCTGCTGGTTGGGACTGAGAGACACAGATATACAGGAAAATGATTCACAATAATTATAGCAGTGGGTATGATGAACAGTGGTTATCATGGTAACACCAAAGATAACACAACTATGGCTAGAAATAATAGTAGTAGCAGTGCAGGGCATTGCAGGGCGTTGGGCATTCACCATGGCAGCAGCTGCAGCCACCATCCTGGTGCCTCCACAATCCAAGGAAATCTATGGCATCAGATAACGAGAATGACATGCTAAATAACGCTGTGCACTACCATCATCAAAACACCAAATGACTCGCCAAAAAGCTTTTCTGGAGTCTAATGTGAACAAGTTTTTTTTGGTTGCCTTTGAATAATTGTTTGAGTCATTAAGAGGTAAAGTTATCCCCTAATAATAAAAAGGAAGTAACAAAGAAAAGGAGGCACTTTTCTACACTATGAACTAGACTGTCAATTATGGTTGTGCTGCAGGAGTTACTTTAAGAGGAAGTATTCAATTAACATGCAATATTCAACATCAACTTAGTAATGTATAGTAGCAAGACGTATCCTAAAATCTATCTATCTATCTATCTATCTATCTATCATGTCTATTCTACACTCTTCATCACTGTCTTACTCTTTCTCCTTCCTTGCTTTACCCCTACACGGGGTGTGTGTCAAGTGATGAACCGTGCTCCATTAGCCTGGCTCACCTTCGCGAGCAGCCTGGCACTGTGAAAAGTGATTAAGCACACTTTCCACTGTGTAACATACTAATTTAGTAAAAAGGCCCAAAGCATAGCAGCTCCCTTCAGTGATCATATTTTTCACAGTAATTAGTGTGGCATTTTTGTCTCCTATGAGAGCAATCCATTTTAGCTATTATAAAAGGCTTCTTTGTTTAAAAGTGCTCATTTGTTTCACAGGCATATTGTTTGGATCACAAAAGCAAAGATTTGCCCAAGATTCTTGTTGGATGTCTGTACTTTGTGTTGTTTTTTTTCAGAATTGTTACCCTTTGTTCAGGCTTTTGTCCTTTTGATAACTATCACAGCTCTTCTGAGTGCACATACTGAGCTTTGTAGCATCTTTAAATTCACTCTTTTGGTTTGGGGCCCACAGCTTTCCTGTTTCGCTCCATCCCCACAGCTCTCGTCATCGTCGTTTCCAGATGCAGCAGGTAGCTGTTTTTGCTAAAATTAGCAACTAGTGTTGGTCAGCTAGATAGCCAGATTCTCTCTATATGCTAAAAGGAGAGGTAATACTGGACTTTCATTAATCACGTGGACCGAAACACAACTTATATTCACATGCATGAAGAAGGTGTGGGACACTCTGATGACTCAAAAGAAGCATTTAATGGAATCTCAATTGAGGAGAAATGTAGGCAGACAGTACAGTTTAACCCTGATCATGTCGTACCTTCCCCAACTTCTGAACTTTCTGTCTTCCTGCAGGTGTATTTAAAGTCATGATCAAGATATTAAGCTGAACCTTCAATGCAAACAAAGATATTGCAGATGCCGTAAACATGTGTGGTTACCTAAATCATGAACCCAAACACCTCAGCACAGACAGAAATCACTGTTGGCCTGACCATACTGCAGTAGAGCTAATCCTTATGTGTGTGTGCATTAATATGAGTAGGTGCTATGTGGTAACCTGCTCCATGATCTTTGCATGATGGGAGCGCTTGAGGTCTGTCTCATCATACAGCTGATATGTTTCCTGTCCTCTATGGAGAAAGAGTTTAACTTCTATTTTGCATGAGAATAGTATCTTCAGCCAGCCGTACCTCCGAAGCAAGGTCTACACAACATTCCTGGATAGGTGAAAATCTTTCTCTGGTTTATTGGCATTTCTTTGAACCAATCACAATTGTCGTGGGCGGCGCTAAGCTCCGGTGCATCTGCACTCGAGAAGGAACTTGTTTTGTTGACATGTGGGCGGAGGGAGGTTGTGTTTGCGTGTGTGATAAACATAAAAAAGTACCTGCACAATCGCGTGTACTATAGTATAATATATAAACGTTGTTGGTCTGGACTAGCCTTAAGACAAGTTATGAGGTTATGTTGGACACTGACCTGAATAAGACATGAGGTACCACTGTATTTGCATACATAGCATGACTTAGCATGAGTCCACAATCAGGAGGACCTAATCAACGTCCTGTGTCTGCTGGATGTGTACATAGGAAACTGTTGCAAACACATTTGCCATATCAACTTAAAAGGTGATAATATGTCAGTGTTTAGTTCACAGCTTGTTTACACTGCCCCCAAGTGGCCAAAGAATCAGTTATTGCAGGTTTGATGTTACTGCACAACTTGCACAGATCTAATAACCCTCAGATGGTGTGTTATGTTGATGTGAGTCACACTCGCATCCAGAGCTCTCCACAGACTGGAGAATGGAAGCATCAAAGAATCCCTGAGTTCTGACTCACTACCAGATTGGGGAGGCTTACTTTAGCTTACTGAGTGCCAATTTAGTTTAGCCAAAGCAAGATTAGACCACGTCACACTAATGGAAACAAATCCATATAAGTATTCTAGGATATTCCTACAGGGATGGAGAATCAGTGCAGTGTCTCTGCTGTCTATAGTAGCATTATGTACGTATATAATATGACTGTACACAGTACTGGTTGAGTATATATTCCACCTGCTTGTGATATCTCCTGAAGCAAAAACATAAAACTGTGTCGTTGTCATTCGTCTCATTTGGTCTGTGATCAGGCCCGCTTTAGTTTGGGAGAACAGCTGCTCAGAGCCGAGCTGCTTCTCATAACGCAATCAGAAAATCAACACATTTCCGGACTCCCCAGGTGGTTTGACCTGCCGCAAACATTGCAATTGCATAACAGGCGACTGGAAACAGTGGGTGTTTTCGGAGGTAAAGTACTACGCACATCGAGTTTCCTCTCAGAGCATTTTAGACTCAGCCTACTGAGAATAATTGCACAGGAGCTTATTTATTTGCCTTGTCTGATGCTGCGAACAAACGGCAACTCTAGGAGGCAGAATATTTCACAAAAAAAAAAAATGAAGAACTTAAAATTTCTATTTATTTGACATCACACACACTGTAAAAAACACCTTGTCAGTGACAGTAGTGTGCTAATGGAAGTGCAGAGATTGAATACATTCTTCTACTTCTTTCTGGACAATGGAGGTTTTTCTTTTTATATCTTTTAACCACATGCAAATCTGTCTGTCTGGATTATGATTATCCTTCACAAAGCCTGAACTATGGGCTACTGTTTTACCATGAATGTTGAGGAATATTTGCCATCTCTTGCTCATTGTTATCCATGGTAATATTGTGTTTTATGTTGTTCAGGAGAGTTAGGGTGTTATAGAAGGAGAGGACAGGAAGAAGAGTGATGGCAGGATGAGCTTTCCTCCAGACTCCCAACCTCTAGTACGAGTTCTCCTCCTTCTTACAAATCCCAACAGGGCTTAGGAATCGACACCACATTGTGCGGAGTATTTCGGAACTAATCCGCCATACGTTGTTGGTTAACGGCGTTAACGGGAGCATATTCTACATATTGAGGTTGGAAATTGTTGCTTTGAGGAAAATGTTTCAACAACCGATGCTGTACAGACATCCGTGTGCCTCTAAGGATGAATCATAATAACTTTGGAGATGCTTTAGCTTTTCATCTAGCGCCATTATCATGGCTTGGATTTGGAAGTTGTCCAAGACGTTGGTTTATACAAATGCCTGCAAAGGTCATTAGATTTTATCAGCTTCTGATTTGCTGAGGCAAATCATTAATTCATTCATTCATTCAATCTTTATTTAACCAAGATTAAAAAAAACTCCTTGAGATTAAAAATCTCTTTTACAAGAGTGTCCTGGCAAGTGGCAGCAGCACGGTGTCAAATAGACACAAAGACACTTACATATAAATACATAAAAACACGTTCAGCCATATGCAAACAACGTCCTCATAAAAAACCTGGGTCCAAAATCAATTTAAAAACAGTGACATGCAGATTGACTTTCTGCAAGGTCCTTTTAAAAAGCCTTTAAAAGAATAAAGTGAGACCAACTCCTTCAACTGGAGTTCACTCTGAAGCTGATTTCATGCACATGGGGTTGCAACAATAAAAGCTTTTTTGCAAAAGTCAGTGCAGGCCTGCATGCTAACACACTGAGCTAAGATCAGCTAGCCTTAAGGGATGATTCCGGCGCAAAATGAACCTAGGGGTTAATAACACATGTAGCGAGTAGACCGTTCTCTGCGGTATGTTTTTAGGCAAATGGAATGTGTCTGTAGGTTGAAACAAGCTGGCGCAAACCGCTGATTACCTTATAACGCTAGTAACCAGGGCATGGAGGAAGTAAAAATAAATCACTATTTTATACCACTATCAAGGTGTCCAGCACACTGCAGTGCACAGTGAAGTGACTAATCAAACACACCTGACAGGTGCATGCTGGGTTTGGCTAACATGCTAAATGCTGATGGTGGATCCTCCAGCGGTGACTTCTGTGTTCACAGAGGAAACGGTACCGTTGTGTGTGTGTGTGTGTGTGTGAGTGAGACAGTTCATCTCAGTCACGGCGACTGCAGAGCCTCATTCAGCTCAAAGTGTTTGAAAACTTTGAGGAGCGCAGTGTGACAGTGAGGCTGGGACTAAATCCTGGGACAGAGAGGCTGACTGCAGCAGAGAATGAACAAGCAGAGAAGTTGAACCTGGAGCAGAGTGAGGAGTCCTTTGCAGTGTGTGTTATGTGTCCTGTTCAGACAGGTGAGTACAACAAACTCGCTGCGATGGTTGGAACACAACATAGCATTGTGTGCATGTGTTCACTACAAGTTGTGCAAAATCTGTGCAATCTCTCCTTTGGCTTAATTGTGTTGGCTCTGTGTTGTCTGCTTGGGTGATTTAATTCTTCTGTTAAATTCTATAACAAGTGTCCTGTTATTAACTTTATGTAGCTTAATAATGTTTGCTGCACCCGCCGTGGTGTCCATGGATATTTTATTTATTGTTGGTCATTCATTCCCTAATTCTGCGAGTTTTGTATCTTTTCTGGTGAATTCTTAGGAAGGCAGTTGCCTAATTTATAATTAGTTGTGTACAAAGGCTGCAAAGTGGCATCTAAAGAAAAAAAGTATAGGCTATTCTCTTAACCTTTTAAAAAAACGAAAGACAATAAGGTGCACTTTTTTAAATGACTTCATTTTAACTAATTTTAGTTTCATGTCAAAACATTGTTACACAAGCCATTTTACTTTCACTTAGTAAAATTTCTTTTAAGTAACAATACTTTCACTTAAGTATTGCAGTACTCTTTTTTTCCCTGCTCAGTCTCTCTCACTGACGGCTGAGATATCACCACTGATGATGATGATGATGATGATGATGATGATGATGATGATATGTGGGTGCATGTGTGATGAATTCATGACGTGTACTTTAAATAGCTATTGCTGCACTGGCTGTTTTGGTGTTGTTTGAGAACCTTGAAAATGTATCAGATAATAATTGAAATCTTGCGTTGTAACATGCTTTTCCTCGCCCTGTGTAACGGCGATCTCATAGAATTACAAAACATGTGGAACACAATGTGATCGACCCCTGCTGTTTGGAAATATTAAAGCTTTCATGAAATGGATGATACTGTAAGTAAAAATAAATGTGCTTTTAATCTGTGATGGATGAGAGCAAAACCAACATTTATTTTTCAGGAAAATATTGGTTGTTGTTACACTAACCACATGAAACGTGAAATTAGTTTATTAAAAGACGGCACAAAGCACATTGTCTGGAAACACACAAGTGTGTCGCGGAACAACAGAAGTCTAAGCGAGTACGTAAAACAATCCGGCTGTGAGATAATGAGACGGACCGCTGACTGGATATGGAAGAAGAGATGAATAGATAAAAAATTACCTGAAATATTCATAACCTCTGTCTCTTTCATCACTGCTTTGCTCATAAGCCATTAAAGGGCCCTTTTGGGAACTCTTAATTGAGTTCCTTTTCAGATCAGAAAATGAAAGGCTTTTTTTTGTATCCCCCCCCCCCCCCCCCACCCTTTATCTGGAGAATGGGCTGATTAAAACACAGAGAATGGAAGTTCTAGTGCGAAAGTTCATTGCAATCAGGGGTGCAACTTGAGTGATTGACTCAGTCTTCTGGAAGACATTAAGTGGACCCAGTAATTGAGCCTTCACACTGCAGCTTTACATATTTCCTCAAGTCTTTACCAGGCTTGCATTGAGCACACAATGATGTCATGTGCCTTTGTTTGGGGGGGGGGGATGAAAAAACATACACACGCTGGGTATTTGAAATGCGGATTCCAGTATTTCTAAAATCAATATTTTTTAAATGCGACTCTGTTTGGCTGAGAAAAATACCAAAAATTAAAGATTCAGTATTTCCTTCCTTCCTTCATATTGTGACCCTGTCTCCTTAAAATGATGCATAGTGTATAGACACTGAACAAAATTATAAGCGCAGCACTTTTGGTTTTGCCCCCATTTTTCATGAGCTCAAAGCTCTAAGTCTTTTTCTATGTACACAAAAGGCTTATTTCTCTAAAATATTCACAAATCTTTCTAAATCTGTGTGAGTGAGCACTTCTCCTTCTCCGAGATAATCCGTCCACCACACGGTGTATCAAGATGCTGATTGGACAGCGTGTTTATTGCACAGGTGGGCCTTAGGCTGGCCACAATAAAAGGCCACTCTAAAATGTTCATGGGTACTGGGGTCCAGGGAGGGTCCAGAGACCAGTCAGTATCAGGTGTTAGGGTTAGTGTTCATCTCTCTCTCTCTCTCTCTTCCTCTTCCTCTTCCTGACTGCAGTTCACAGTCAGTCAGTCAGTCAGTCAGTCAGTATCTGTTGTTAATGTTCATCTCTCTCTCTCTCTCTCTCTCTCTCTCTCTCTCTCTCTCTTCCTGACTGCAGTTTGTTGTCATAACCAACCTGAGTGGGCAAATGCTCACATTCAATGGCGTCTGGCACTTTGGAGAGGTGTTCTCCTCACGGATGAACCCTAACCCCCTAACCATATCCCCGCAAATGACTACAAGCTAACTGCTATAGCTGTTCCAGTTTAGGAGTACTGGTGGGTTTCTGGGTCTCTGAAGCTGCCATCGGTGCTCTTTGTGCACTTTACCTGACTTGAAGGCAACACGGGCCTAATGGCCTTATTGTATGTTGCCTTGCTCTTTTCTTTTGTGGGTTTAGGGCACAACAATCGTCAGTTCTGTCAGGTCCATTACGTCAAACACACACACACACGCACAATAAAATGTGCGTGGAAGTGTGAAATCTTTATTGAATAATTGCAATTGGATAACATTCAGAATAAAATCTTTTGCGGTATGGCTCTGTCTAGGGAGTCCTCTGACCTTTCATGAGCACCATGAAACCAGATAGTCAAAGAGCAGTATTATGGGAACCCTCACACAGTTTAGGACTGGGAGAGCTGAACTACTCCCCAATATGAATGCAAGTGCCACGTTATACACAACAGGGTGGAGCTGGGGAGGGGGTGGGCTGCAGAGAAGCGAGCAGCAAGCAGTTAGGAACTAACTACCGTAAATCTGCTTTAAATAGGGCGCCCTGATTTAACATAGCTTTTTACAGCGAGGGGAGCTGACCAGCTGATTCATATCAGCTGATGCCGCTCAGCTGGAGCAGATCAGCTGATGAGACGTGGTTGGCCAATAGCGATGGCCAATAGCGTTGGCCAACGTAATCTTTACTACCCGGCCTGCCACAACTGACGCTCACGCTCGATTTAAATCTGTTAGAAACATCAACAACTGCGGCTTATGACACATATTTTCTCCTCAGTTAAGAATAAAATGTCTTGTTTTGATATTTAAATTTGATCTATGCATTTACATTCCTTTTAATTCTCCACCGAGAAGGTTACAGAATGAATTGACTGGATTTTTATTTCCGTACCAGACCTCCACCGTTCGTTTACCTGTGACTGATGAAGGAGCAGCGAATTCATTTGCCTTTTTTTAAAAGTGGAAATGAAGAGCTGAGGCACTGGAAGCAATACTCTGACTGATTAATCACTGCTCACTCTGCCATCTACAAATGCCGAGCAGATGGTCTGGCATCGCTAAAATGAAACTGCTAACAAATATGCAGGTAGCATTGCGGATGACCTCGGTGGCATCCGCTGTGTTGTTGTCGAGCTCCTCTATTGTTCTGTCGCCTCAGAGTTAGGAGAGATGGCCACTGCTTTGTACTGTAGTGAAGTGCAAATGCATTGTGGGACAAGTGTGCAGCTGCATGTGTGTAGGAGAGAGCGAGGGAGTAGAGTGTGGCTTTCTGCAGGTCAGAGATCCAGATCATTTCATCCCTACATTGCTGAGATTTGAGAAAAGAAAATCTCTGGGGATGTGATTTATTACATTACATGAATAGGGGGAAAAAAAAGATAATGTATATTCCTAGTGGACAGTAAAAACACTTTTTTTTTGAACAAATAAACAAGCATTTTTCTTTGTCTGCAACATATGGGAATAGCAGTAGTGTCCTCATCACAGGACTCCGGTGTTTTTATATGTAAACCATTAATGATAATAAAAAAGGCACTGCATGATGCTCTGTTATCTGGAACATCAGCGAATGCATCCATCCATCCGAGTGGATGTGTCTCAGGATAATTCCACAGTGGGTTTCCTGTGCAGGAGAGTGGATGGGTGATACGACAAACTGAGAGGCCCAACTCTCCATAGATCTCATTAGACCGGTCATAACATTGTGGAAGGCATACTCATCTGACTCCTGTCTCACCACACACACGCACGCACACACACACACACACACACACACACACACACACACACACACACACACACACACACACCACACACACACACACACACACACACCACACACACACACACACTCTCTCTCTCCCAAAGCTTTAACATCAGCTCTTTTGCACCATCACAGGCTCCGGGTTGCAGCTTGTCTGCTGACACGTTTGCCAACAGTCCGCCATCATTAGTCTGCGTTATTGTGTCGCTTATTACACGTTGTCCATTTGTTTTAGATTCATGCAGATGGAAAATGTTTGTTTTTTGTTGTTTTTTTTCACACATGGACATTCTGAAGAAAATGCACAGGATTTCAAGGGTGTAAAATAATTGCATGTCTGTTCTGGACTTGTGGAAGGAGAGAATGGAGACCAGTCCTGGTGGGTGTTTAGGTTCTTTAAGCTAATAACATTGATTCATGTGTGAGCATTTTGTTTTTTGGGAAGAAATTACCTGCCATGTTTTTATTCCAGAAAATATGTTCTTTTGGAATAAATAACTGGAGGTTAATCTTTAATGAAGAACAATTGGATTATTGTGAACATCGGTTAAAGAAGTTGATCAGCGCTGAACCACTTACAACGGATTGAGGGCCCTTTTCTAAAATCAAACAAAATAATAACCAAAGCGAGATAATTATGGTTATTGCAGGGAAGTGCAAATTCCCGAAAACAAAAAATATGATATTCGTGCTTCTGTTTGTCAGCACTGATACCACTCCTCTGTGTATTCTCCATATTAATGAACCTTTCTATCACACTTAAACAGATTATTGCAGCTCTGCATTTATTACAAACGCCAGTGTAAAGGCAGCATAATGGCAGAGTAATTATGAGCTGTGAATTGAAATACAGATTTATATCATCCCTATGTGAAATTGTCAACAACAATATGTGCCGGAATCTGTCTGTGGGGAATAGATATGGGTTTTGTCTCAATTACTTCCTTTTTATTTTATTTTTATTTTTTTTACAGTAAGTTCATGTGGAAATGAACAAAGCGGAAATTAAAAGCATTTTTTTTTATTTTTCCATTCCTTCCCTTTGCCTGACTTAAGTGTCTTGATTTGATACATTTGGAAAACCATGACGTCAAAGATAGATCATTGGCTTATGGTATCGTACAACAGCGGAGGAAGAAAAATAAATATATTTTTAATACTTTCCCACTATAAACTGTCTGTGTATTGACAAGAGTGTACAGCCATGCTAGCAGCTCTTTGAGGCTGTATTTAGTCACAGAAATGCTTTGAGCTGAATGCTAACATCTACATGCTAACGTCCGACATTAGGTTCTTTCCAAGCGGAGGGATTTGTGAACTTCGTAGAACAAAGGTTCCTAGAACCCTTTTTTTTCTCGGGATCAGACTGGACCAGTTTGGGGATTATTGAGTTCCTCTGACCGGAGTTCCTGGAGTTCTTTCTGCTCCTACTCCAGGGAAGGCTCTTTTCTCTTTTCCGCATAGTGACCTAGCAACAGACGAGACACAAAGACTACGTATTCTTCACTGTCTGTTGCAGTTTGCCTACGAATGTTAACTCATAAGACAAACATCACACATTCAACCATTCCTATCTTCTTCCATCATATTAATTAGGATCATATTACGCTGGATATTTCTGTATTTCTCTGTTACGTACTCCAGCCTGGCCTTAAACGCCGCCGTGGTTTGTTGTTGAATGTGGCGCAAAAGTAGGGGTGGGGAGAAAAAATCAATACAGCATAGTATGGCGATATTTTCAGTGGCAATACTGTATCGATACACAGATGCCAAGTAACAGAGAAATTTTTCTTTCTAGATAAAACAGATGTGACAATGTTTCCTTTTGGGGACGTCATTTGGAATTGGGAAAAATTAGAAGTTGGGAAGAAGGTTACGAGGTCAAGTGACGACGCTATAAAGGCCGTTGCCGTGCTGGCGTCCCTCCCGTACCCCTCCCACCAGTTCCTACGGTCACTTGGCCAGTGTGAATGCAAATGGTAAACCGGTTTTGGGGGAGAGTAGTTAGCAGAACTGTTTAGAAGTGGACTGTTTTATATTCACGTAACAACTTAGACGGAAAGAGGCTAATTCTAACATATTGATGTTTTGTGACATTACTACAAATTTACTTTGAAAATGATTGTGTGTGTATGTATGTATGTATGTATGCATGTATGTATATGTGTATATATATATATATATATTTATATATATATATATATATATATATAATTATTCCCTGAATAGCCAATATGAAACACACCACCTGACAACCCTGTTTCATACTTACATAAATCTACAATCACACTAATAAATATCATGCATATGTTATTACTTTATCCATAGTAGCAGTGAAATTGATAAGTTTGGGTTTGAGGCTTATTCTGCTGCTCTTGATCGTCTGAAGGACACTGGAAAGGAAGTCATGACACTGCAAAACGAGCTCTGGCTCGATGAATAGGTCTGAAAGCCTTAAAACTGAATGAGTCATGATCATCGGAAGATGTAGGAAATGGTGAAGGCACAAAAGATCTAAATTAATGAGGAGAACAGTAAAAGATAAGGAGTTTTAAGCCCCCAACGTCACCTTCCAGCCACTTGAATTAGGCTGTGGTTAGAACTAGTCAACGGCTGCAGCTTTGCCTAGAAGTCAGCATTGGGGGCTTAAAACACCCCTGAGCAAAAGATAAGCAGATATAGCACAAATATCCCAGTGCTGGTATTTCTCTTCAGGAACACAGCATAGGAATGTTCAGGGATGATACCATACCATACCAACTTTATTTGTTAAGCCCTTCACAACAACCAAAGTTGACCAAAGTGCTGTACAGAAAATAAAAAAAAACATATTTATAATTAATAACCATACAATTTTAAAAACACTAAAGTAGCAAATAAGAACAAGTAAATGAAGTCGACATCTTACTATGTGTCAAAAGCCAAAGAGAAAAGATGGGTTTCTCTCATACAATCAGCAAACGGACACTTGCATGACTAACTGCAGCTCTTTGGCCTCCCCCCGTAGTCTCACATTGCTCAGAGACACTCTTCTTCATTTAGCATTGAAAAAAAAACAGTGAACCCACATGCTGGCGGCTCCTTGTCCCCCGCCGGCTCCACCTCTGCTCCTATCAGGAGCTCTGAGACCCGCTGGGTAGACCATGGCCCTGAGGAGCTGTCATGCTGCAGAGTGGGACCCACGGTGCAGGCAGCACCTAAAGGATGTGAGCTGGCCTTGAGCTGGCCTGAAAAAATACATTTTCATGCACAGCGCCTTGAGTCTTAGCACTGTAATCTCAAGGCCAATTGGCCTTTGCTTCCTCTCCTGCCTTGTAAGTACAGTATGTTTCTGAAAAAGGTCACCCAAGTAATAGCTTTAGCTAAAGTCTTTTTTTTTTTTTTTTTTTCAAAGGTGTTATGGATATGTGGAATTTTTGTGTGAGTGAAAGGCAATTTTAAAGAATAACTAATAATCTTGAAATGAATAATGTTGAGGCACTTTGCTGCTAGGCAATAGTCACCATGAAAACCAAATCAATAATTTGGTACAGAATGTGGAGGATTTAGTTGTGCATGTGTCTGGAGTCTCAGATGCACTGGGAAGACATGGAGAACGCATTTCAAGTTACATTTAAATGTTTCTTTCGGCCTTAATCAGCCAGTGGAGTTACGGTAGACCGAAGCATCCGGAACACTTCAGCTGAGACCCCGAATCACTCGCTGTGTTCAACAGTCCAGATTCCAGCGTGTAAGGTAGTCAACCCGTACCTTGCAAAGCAGCTGGATTCTCATGATATCAAGAGATCACATGAAATTCACAGAAAAAATCAATCTCATCAGAGTTGCGTTTGTGTGTGAGATACCAGCTGACCTAGAGGTGTCAAACAAACGGCCCATTGTCCAGAACCGGACCGCCGAAGGGTTCAATCCGGCCCACGCTTTAATCTCGGAGAATATCAGAGTTCTTTTTCTGTAAATTTAAGACTTTATATTTAGAAATTTGGAGTGTTTTCTCAGAATATTACCCCTTACTCCTGGGTCTGTAACATTATTATTTTTCCTACAATGGCAATATAGCTGTCAATATCAAGCTGACAAGAAACTCTGTGGCGGAAGCTTCTGATCTTTCTGGACTGGTTTACTGGTCTGGCCTACTTGTGGCCCACCTGAGAGGCATGTTGCCCATGATTTAAAATGAGTTAGACACCCCTAAGCAAATCAAACCAATCAGGATCCGGTGAGGAGGTACGGGCCGCTACAGTCGGGGTTTAGGTGTGTGACGGCTGCAACTTTTCGTTGAAAACAACACCATGTTGCCTTGAAGATCCAAAATCCATCAACAAGAGAATATTGGAGAGAAGTAATTAGGAATTTGGTTCAATTGGGCCAGTTTTGATTGTTCTTTGGAAGACGCTGTGGAAACAGCTAATGAGTCATGCAAGTTAAATGTTTGCTCCATTACCACTTATTCAGCAAAGGTGTTTCCATATCCCATAATAATAATCTATCAATGCAACATTTCAAAATGTGCGTGCAAATACAGAAAAACTGCAAACACCTGCCACAGGTTTTGGCAGTGTCAAAAAATTCAGGGCAGGTTGAAGTACACATTAGTTAACATGTGCAGGTATTAGGTGTAGATAAATATATTCTCTCTGATGTAGTGTAAAATTAAACAGTTCAGCCGGCATCATCTTTCTCCCAAAACGTCTTTTGCTGATGCAAAATTGTTTGTGTTTCATGAAAGATGCCGACAGTCAAGTAGGATCAAAAAACTTTCATTAAATGTATTTAATAAAAAAAATACCAGAATGTATTCACAATCTGATAACCATCAAAACCTTTCCACTTGAGAGAATATTTAGATTTTTCACGCTAGGAACAAGAAGAAGGTCACAACGCAAGTAACACCAGCAATCTCCATCGTCCAATGTTTGATAATGTTGTTTGTTTTTGGGAACAATAAGATTAGCATAGCAAGCATTTCAATACAAATGTCTTCCATGCACCAGCTAACCTAACAGTGCTTGAATTTCATATGGCATTTGCTACCATACTTGTGTTCAGCTCATTGTTTGGCAGAGCTTAAGGCTCACTTGGTTACCATTCTGTGAATAACATGGGAGCTTTATGAGGATTATGCCAAAGCTTCATGGCTCAGATCGGTTTTTAGGATGGAGAATCTAGACACAAAGTGTAGACCAGTGTCCTTTTCCCTGAGCCTCTGTGAATGTCACATGCTGGCATACTTGGCACAAAGTGTGTGAGCAAGGCGGCAAAGGCAAATGAAAACTGGCCGTGAACGCAAATACCATCAAGGAACAGTGACAGCCATGGCAAAAGGGCAAAATCTGACACACATTGGTGTCCACCAGGGAACAGGCAGCTTCATGAAAACACACACACTGAGAAACTGCTGTTACTATTAGAAACACCACCCATCCCGGACACGTGACACTGTTGCTCTTAACTGCAGGCATTTACAGCTTAAAGTAATTTCCCATCACTGACTCATTTTGCCAACGCTTTTATAAGTTTGTTTTATCAGACAGCCTGTTCTACCTGCCAGTCATCTCAAGCTCTCTAAACAGCCCCCCCCCCCCCCCCCCTCCCTCCTCCCTCCTTCTCCTGTATCTGCTCTGAAGGGCTCACTGCAGTTAGACGGAAGACGGACCCACCGGAGGATTTTCAATTGAATTGTCAGAAGCTGGCACTTTTTTAATAAAGCCTTCCCAATAAAAGGGCAGGGAACCTTTTGTGGAGTGGCGTCACCCATGATGCTCAGCTTGGGCGCTCTTTGCTGAACCTTGTCTGCCAGAACCAGCATCCCCAAGATAAAAAGCACCTGGCTGGCCTTTACTGGATAAGGGACACTTTGAAAAAACGCAGCATAAATAAGCGATTGCCACCAGGTATAGGTAATGAAATTGCAAATTGTTTCATGGAAACGCAGTACAAGGTCTAGCTGGTTGAATTAAAAGCATGACCCTATTAACCAATGTTGATTGTTATTCTTTCTTATTCCTGGGGCTCTTGCGTCCTTGCATTTCTTCTATCCATTGCAAATTATATCTATTAATTAGGTTACTGTCTGTGATGTAAACACTTTTTATACGTTTTTGTTATGGTTATGACATGTTCAGGGCAGTTTGCCTACTTACATATTCAGCAGACAAAAAGCATTTATCTGGAGAGGTGTTGTTTGGCCACCTGACAGATATAATATATATATATATATATATCCATTATTCACCAACAACTCCTGAGGAAAATACTATCTGGCTTTTGAGCTGCCAAATGCTCCGCTATGCCTCTAACGTTGTCTGTCTGCCGTTTGGTGCTGGCCAGACAGTGTACAGTTGGTTTATCCAAGCTTTTGTGCCAAGAACAGCTGCGTGCTGCGGCTGGAAACCAGTTTGGGGAGAGCGTTGGGAATGAAGGAAAGCAGTAAAGTAACCGAGACCAAAACAGTGAACTTACTGGAAAGGTGCAAATCTGCAAATCTCACTTCTCAATTTTGTCACTTCAAGTGACCACTTTCTAATTGCACATAATTATTTGAGCTATTGTTAATGTAAAATAAGATTTATTTATTAAAAAAGTTTCTTTTATTTTTTAGACCTTGGTGGTCCCCTAATACTGTATCTGAAGTCTCTTTTATATAGACCTTAGTGGTCCCCTAATACTGTCTCTGAAGTCTTTTATATAGACCTCAATGGTCCCCTAATACTGTATCTGAAGTCTCTTTTACCTTTTATTGTAAGATATTGAAAGTATCACGTTTGTTGTCAGTGACTGTTGAGAAAGACATTAATGTGGACTAACTAACTAAGTAGTTTTAATTCAGTAACTAAGTTTAAAGTTAAAGCTAAGAGCATCCAGCATTACATTTAGATAAAAACAGTTTTAATAGTCCCACATGGTAATTACAAAACCTACTTGAACACTTGAAGGGATAAGGAAACTGACAGTAATGTTAGGAAATCTTGTTGGGATATTGAGACATTTGGGAATCCCAGGGGAGCCATTTGATTGGCTGTGCATTTTTTTTTAAAGTGCATCATTGTCACCCCATTCTCCTGGCATCATTTTATTTAAAACCTCTTTTCTCTAGCGCCTTTGAGCATGACACACACATCTGCGTAAGATTATCCTAGACCTAATAAAGATTACAATCTAATTTACCAGAACTAAGACGGCTGCACAGCATCCCCAGCATTGGAACCTAATACAAATTTGAACTTTATAAAGACAGGTAATCACTTGAAAATATGTCATGCATTAATATTAGTAATTATTAACTAATAATATCAAAGTGTTGTGTAAAAATCCTTACATACAATTAAAGTATTATGTAAAAAATCATTACAGACACAATGCACGTAGTGAGATTTAGTAGCGATAATAAACTCCCCACACCAATTACAATAAGACTCTTGGCCTCGAGAAATCATGATGCAATGATCTGCCCATTCATGCAGCGGCAGCAGCTCACGGCCTGTCGAGTCCTCCTAAATAATTTGACATGGGCAGTAGGAAGTAAGATTGCTTCATATCGGCATGTATTTCTCTTATCTACAGTATATGGTCCAGTCCGGAGATGAGAACTGATCATCCGCGCTGGCACTGTGTACTCGCGCTGCATGAGATGCATGCAATTATGCAAATGGTGTTGAAAGTCATAAAGCCTTGTTCGAGCATCAGAACCCCCCCCCCCACCCCCCCCTCCCTTTCATTCCTGTTCGCCACACTTTGTGGAGAAAACCCACCGTTTTGGATGGCTCCGAAGGCAGCGGGCACGCATTTCCATTAGGAGACTCACCAGGATAGAAGGTAAGCCGGAGAAATATCTCAAAAAGTGGGAACAGGATGAAATGGGACCTTTTGAGTTGCATGTGTTCCATCAGCCACTGTGTGCCGATGTATTCATCAACATATAGAGTGCTCGATGAAGCCTCTCAGCTGGCTGATCACAGATTGCCTCAACTGTGGTCAAGTATCAACACAGTTAAGGGCCTTGCAGCGTGTAGGTGCTGTAATTATACAGTGCAAGTGGTGTTTGGACAAGCACTCTTACCCTTTCCCTTTTACCCCTGTTAAAGAAATCCAAGGTAACTTGTATAAAATACTTTACCTTACCCCACATACCAGCAAAAACACCATGGCTTGTCTATTTTATTTTGGGGGGCTTCACAATAAAACAAAAGACTCTTCATGCAACCTCTGAGAGTCAATCTCAAAGTGTATTGCAATCAATACTTTTTGTCCAATTCTTAGTCATATGTGATTATTTAGCTGTGACTCATAGCAAAGGATTCTATACCTAAAACAGATAAATATACATGAATAATTCATATTAAGGGTGTGCGGATTACATCACAGCCACTGTCAATGATAATCAGTTGACGCTGATAAGATAATTTGTATGGTTCCCACAACACAAGGGCAAAGAGGATAATCATACTTTTAGATGAGCAGGGACAATGCGTAATATAATGAGCATAATGTGGAAAGCTGTTAATACAGTGTTGCTTTTTCTGTGGCATCAAGTCATCTAGGATGGATAAGATCTTTATCAGACGGTATTGGCGTGTTCTACATTAGCTGTTCAGAGTGATTATTGGAACCAATTGAATAACCACGTCTGATTTTTTACTGTGGCGCTTATCACAGACTGAGAGTTTGGATGATGGAGGCGAGTTAGGAGGGGATGACAGTAGGACACCACAGCACAGTTTGACTTGAAAAACGTAATAATAATTATGATGAATTTGAGAGGACATCCAGCACACAGATTGGCCATCACACCAACATAATATATATGTATTTGTATTTGTCTATTCTATATCGAAGGCGTTTCATTCCGGGATTGTTACCGGAAATTCCGCTGGATGTCCCTCTTTTTGGCTAGATGTCTGTCCCCTTCCTCTGTCTTTGTGTTGGCGTTCTAATATCTGGGGGATTTCTGAGGACTATGGTTACCTGGTCCTCAGATCTCTGCAGGGTAAATCCAGACAGCTAGCTAGACTATCTGTCCAATCTGAGGACTATGGTTACCTGGTCCTCAGATCTCTGCAGGGTAAATCCAGACAGCTAGCTAGACTATCTGTCCAATCTGAGTTTTCTGTTACACGACTATCAGCCACAACACACTGCACACTGAGGCGCTGCGAATCGCCTCGAAGCGTAGATTCGTGCTAACTCTGCAGCTTCCGCGCCCGGTGTGTTTTGGCTGTAAAACTACCTTTTGAATGTACACATGTTCCAGCAAAACAAGTTCCTATCTTATTTTGGCTATTTTGCAAAGGCACCGTTGCTCAGTCCGGCCGCCCAAGACGATTGTAATTGGATTTAAAAAAAATGCCAATAAACTAGAGCACGTTTTATCCCATTTGTCCCAGAATGCTGTGTGGACTAGCCAGAGCCTCGTCTGCAGCCCCGAGGAGGAAGGTCTGGCAATGAAAAAGCAGTATGTCTAATAGTACATTAGTACATTTCTGTACTCGGTTGTGTTGTATGAATGTACAGGCTGTTTCTGTACTCGGCTGTGCTGTGTGAATGTACAGGCTGTTTCTGTACTTGGTTGTGTGAATGTGCAGGCTGCTTCTGTACTTGGTTGTGTTGTGTGAATGTGCAGGCTGTTTCTGTACTCGGTTGTGTTGTATAAATGTGCAGGCTGTTTCTGTACTTGGTTGTGTCGTATGAATTTACAGGCTGTTTCTGTACTTGGATGTGTTGAATGAATGTGCAGGCTGTTTCTGTACTCGGTTGTGTGAATGTACAGGCTGTTTCTGTACTTGGTTGTGTTGTGTGAATGTACAGGCTGTTTCTGTACTCGGTTGTATTGAATGAATGTAAAGGCTGTTTCTGTACTCTGTTGTTTTGTTTGAATGTGCAGGCTGTTTCTGTACTCTGTTGTTTTGTGTGAATGTGCGGGCTGTTTCTGTACTCGGTTGTGATGAATGAATGTACAGGCTGTTTCTGTACTCGGTTGTGTCGTATGAATTTACAGGCTGTTTCTGTACTTGGATGTGTTGAATGAATGTACAGGCTGTTTCTGTACTCGGTTGTGTGAATGTCAGGCTGTTTCTGTACTTGGTTGTGTGTTGAATGTACAGGCTGTTTCTGTACTTGGTGTTTGAATGAATGTCAGGCTGTTTCTGTACTCGGTTGTTGAAAGTGACAGGCTTGTTTCTGTATGGTATCTGTTGTAAATGTACAGTCTTGTTTTTATTGTTGATTGTTTTGAATGTCAGGGTTCTGTAATCAGTTGGGTTTCTGTATGCAGCACATTTATATTTCGTTATGCTAAATTCATGTTGTCAAATCGGTATAAGCATTTTTCTTCATTTGCTCTTATTTTATCTGTTTGCATGTGTTGCCCTAAGCTGTGGCAGGGGGGTCACTGTAGATTTCAGGTTAATTGGGGTCGAATGAGACCTCATGCTATGCGCTGAAACAATTAGGATATAAATATTCCAACGTACATTACAGCTCAAAAAAATAAGCATGTCTGTGCAGTAATAATGATCAAAGGAGATGTTTCAAGGACAGCATCTCTTTGGTCTATTTGTTTGCCTCTGTTGCTGCTGCTGCCAGTAATCTCTGGAGAGCGGCTGTGTTTTTTGGATTGATGCGGACCGTGTAGGGAGTCTGGAGAGCGCTGCAGGCAAGTGTCACTCTCCATTGGATGTTCCTGGTAAATACTATACATGTTTCAAAACAAACTGTCACGTTCCAGGGTCTGAGATGTTTTCATATCTCCGTACTCCTTTTTAACTGCATGACTTTGAGCAACTAAAAAACGGCTTAATCCCAGCGAGGTGATGTGGGAGGTTAACAGGTTAAGTGCAGAGGTGGAAAGTGTGCTTTAACTTGTCAGGCTAACACAGTGGAAGAAGTATTCAGACTCTTTACTTAAGGAGAAGTACTTAAACCACACTGTAAGAAATACTGTGTTACACATAACAGTCCTTCATTGGAAATTCTACTTAAAGGAGAATTCCAGTCGATTTCAACACGTAGCTCTGTTGTTTGGAGAGTTGGGGTGCTGTCAGTAGAAAGAAAAGCTAACCAATCGGTGCTGCCTACACCCTGTCAGGGCGAGTTTTAAACTTGTTTTTAGCCTCTACACATGTTCAAAATGTCATTTGAAGTGCCTACCCATGTGCAGTGATTCCTTGTGAGGGAACACTGTGAATCTGACTGCAGTAGATGTGACGGAAAGGCAGAAAAGTTGTTAATCCATACCTCTGTTTATTTCCTGTTTTCCGTCCACCCTAGTCAATTGTCAAACTCATACAATCCAATATCCAAAATGTGTTTTTCAAAGATTTGCTGTTATGTCTAGTAATGAGTATGTACAAACAGGCTGTAACCTGACACAACAGTGGAGCCAAAAAATGACATTTTGAACATGTTTAGAGGCTTAAAACACATTTATAACTTTCCCTGTTTAAGCCTGTTGGGTGCTAACTCTAGCCGGAGGATAACACGGTGTAGACATCACTGATTGGTTAGTTTCTCTCTACTGACGGACCTCCCAATATGCCAACAACACAGCCACGCGTTGGAATCAACCGGAGTTCTCCCTTAAGTAAAAGTATCATCAGGAAAATGTACCTAAATTATCAAAAGTAAAAGTACTCGATGAAAAAAGAAAGAAACATCCTCACATTTTAGAAAAGGAATACGATCAAAACGGTTCCAGCTGGACTTGTAGGTTTGTAATATGTTGGGTAGTGTACATTATAATAAAACATCGTATTAACTACATGTGTTCTGTGCACAACAATCTCACACTGTTTAGCAAGTAAAGATTCATGTGGCAGAGTCGAAGTAGAAAGTGGCATGAAAAGAAAAGACTCAAGTAAAGTACAAGTACCTCAACATTTGTACTTAAGTACAATACTGAATATGCATGTGAGTGCATAACGTGCGAGTTCTAACTGTGGCCCCCGTGGACAATTAGGTGTGAAAGTAGAAACCCCAGTTGTTTTTGAAGATAACATATACCTGCTGGTGAAACACCTAATGAGGATCTTGCACAATTATCGCTTACCACACGCCATAAATAACACCTGGCGTTTGCATACTGCATAAACAAAAACAAGCATAACAAAGAAGCAGTGAATACAACTGCATGAGGAGTTCGTAAGCTAAGGAATAATGGCAGTGGGCTCAGCTGTCAGGAAGTATAAAAAGAGTTGTGGAGTCCCTCGCTCTCTTCTCTCCCACTGCAACTTCTGAGACATGTTTCCCCCTCTCTGCGTCTGTGTAATTTCACTTCACTCTCAGATGCCTTTCAACATATTTGATGCATTGACAAATTCCCCCTTTCAGTGTTCTCATCATGGCAATTCCCTGGAAATGTACAAGAAAGAGGAGAGGCAAGCGTAGAAGACAAGCAAGGAGCAGGCCCCGCCTTCCCAGATGGGTTGTACCACATCGATTGACTGGTGAAATACATATCTCATATCATATAAAAACCACGCTCAGGGCCATGATGTGTCTTTAGGGAAAAAACTCTGGGACTTACATATGCTTCTGGAAAACAATTGACAAGAAGCATGTGCTTTTGCTGCAACTGAGAAAACGATGGCGGTAGACCTGCTGCATGAGTTGTTTTCATCCAAGGTTGCAACAGCACCATGAAAAGGTTGACTCCTTTGATTTATGGGTAATTATGGATAGCTTTATACATGATTTGTTTTTTTCCAAGCATCATTCACCATCAGGGGAAATCCCTCCGAAACAGAATTCCTCTGGTTTCCATATGACGTATGACACATAGATGCACACCGAACAAACCCAGTCCGCTAGGAAACACCGTAAACATATTCTTTGTAAATCTTAACAATCGTTCCCCAAATGAACCACGCAGGCCTGCCTTGTTGCACCCTACGACTTTTCCTCATAACCTGCCATGGACAGCTTATAGCTTGCTAGCTCAAAAGATTGTTGTTTGAGAACGACAGTTTACAAAGTTCGGGATATTTGGCGGAACGTCCTGCAGCACAGGCAAATATCCTGGAAATGTATTGTTGTTGATCCAGGCATGGCAGTTTTATTTGAGTAGCACATTTTAGCAACAGGGCAATTCAAGTGCTTTTACACAAAAACAGTTAAACAGTTAAAAAATAAAAACCTAGACGACCTAAAAAACATAGACCAACCTACACTAGATGGCGGTCGGCATGTCCACCAGTTTGGAGAACCAGACATGAATCCCAGAAACTGAAGCAAAGTGATGTACAGTTGTGGATGGGGGCAGCAGCCAAAGAAAAAGAACAAAAAATCTGTTTTAATGTAGCCTACTCTTCACTGATTTACCTTGCCGTCATTTAAGCTTTTTAGAAACCGAGCCAGTGTCTAGTGCCAGTGAAAGTACACCAACAAGCCTTCTCTGTAGTTTGATGTTGATCTGTTTTTATTGAAGCATGTTGCTGCCAACAACAATAAAATAATGGGACTGGAGGAGGCCTCTGGTGCTTTCTCCCAAACCACTGAATGCATCGGTGCATCACTAGAGATGTGCTGCTTGAGAGCATTGCTCCAGACAGACAGAGCGGCATCATGCAACCCATTCACATCATCACCGTGTGCATTGTTTTTCAATTACATCTGAATTAAAGCATTGGTTAGGGACGGATTCAAGGCCTAAAATGGAGTTTTTTCCTTGCCACTGTTTGCACTAAATGCTTGCTCTTGTTGGCTGCATTCCTCCACTTGTAAAATGCAATTCAATGTGGAAGTTATCCAAGTATTCAGAATATATTACTCAGATTGATTAATATTTAATTAAGATGTTTTGAAAGTATCCTTCCCAACACTGATTTATGAAAGAACAATAATCCAGATAATAAATAGAATGATCTGTTTTTGTTTGTTTATTGCCTCCATCTTATTGGATTGAAGACCTCTATCTTAAGGATTTATTTCCAAAGGGATGTACTCCTTCGGGACTCAAACAGTCCCAGCGGGGTACCCTTTGAGCCCATACTGTATGCAGCATGTTTGGCGCTCACCCCCTTTGACATTTATGTCAATCAGTATTCATGGGACAAGTACTCATGGCTTAGCTATCAGGAAAATTTGCTGAGATTCAAGAAAACTCCCAAGAGCCATTAAAGCATGACATTCTCCAAAGAGTCGATATGTGACAGATTGATAAATGAACAAATTATCCAACTTCATCCGCACCGGACTGTTGTCCTAGTTAACCATCAAAAATCAAAGCATAGCTTTTTCATCCTGCTAGCTGTCTATAGCATCAACGTCAAAGGGATATTGTAATTGGATGCTTATTCAGGCCAATATTAATCATCATTTTATTGTCGGGCTCAGCAGTGAAGTGGGCAGAGCGGCCCTGTTTTGGGCCAAGACGGAGTATGCAGAGGAGAAAAGACCAATTTCCTCGCTGTGAATGGAAAGTTCTCTGAAGCAGTTTAGAGTGATTTTTCATCAATCATGGTGCATTCCACCTGAGCTGGGAATTTGGGGGAGGGGGGATGAGAGAGAGAGAGTGGGAGAAACGGTTGGACCACTCTATTACCTGAGCGCATTCACATTGAATAATGATGTATGACATACTGTAAAAGCACTCAAGAGTTTCTTTAAAATGTTGTCAGCATTGATCTACAGCTTCAGTCATGGGATAACAGCCATTTAACATTTAGGACACCCCTCGGTGAGAGGTGGGAAACTTTGCGCAGCAGCTCCACCTCTGGTTCACCAATAGAATAGCAAAAGTTTTTTTCACAAAGATCTCTTTATTATATAATAACAACAACGCCAACATCTTTTCTCACTGTGTTTTTCCATTATGGTCACGTCGTGCTAACTCCCTTCACACCACTTCATCTTCTGACTTATTTGATAACATCAAGGAAATGATATATCTATGACGCAATGTCAAGCAAATCTGCTCATTTGTCTATGCCACAAAAATCTCCACGGTGCAAGTTCTGACATGTTTGCCATCAATATTTTATTCGTGAGCCCCTAGGATTTCTTTTCTCTGAACTTCACAGTGGCTTTTTTCCCCCTCAATTCACCCAAGGTAGACTGCTTGCTTGTATCGAGGACATTTTTTTTTTTTTTTCGGGAGAGAATCTACCCACACCACTGAAATAAACTGACATCCTATTCCGGAATAACACATTGTGTAAAAGCATTAATATTGTGTATATGTTAGTTTCAGCATGGGAAAATGTAAGTGTGACCGGCCCCGCATCTGTACACTGACAGGTCAATGCGCTTGCACTGTGCTGCGGGGCTCTCTCACAGTCGTGTAGTTATGCAAAGCAACTGAGTGCGTGTGCACTCTGCAGCACAGTGGTCCAGCACCTGCAGGTCTTTTAATGAATAATTGAATCATGCACACTGTATGATTCTCTGTTAATATGGAAAGACTTACTGTTCTGGTGTAAGTAATTGCGGTCTTGTATACAGTACCATAAAATGACTTTGGTAGAAGAAGAATATTACTTGAGGAAAAGTCTTAATGTATGTGATATTCACTGTACTTAAGTATCAAACGAAATTGTAACTATTAAAAGTAAAAGTGGAGACACAAAAAACTTTAATAATAAACTTCATTGTGGCTTCCTTATAGGGAAGGGTTTCCACACCTTCTTAAACACCAAATTCAAAGACTGACAAGAAAGGTGCACCATGAGTTCCTGTATGGTTTCACCAAGATATACATTTTTGTCTCACATCGTAGGCGTCTCTCCTTGATCCGCAAGCTGCCTGCCCCTTGAATACACTGAAAAAGCCCGGTCTAGGGAGAAAACACAGGGCTCGTACACGTTGAACAAACACTAGGGGCACAGGCCGTGCACCAAAATACAACCAAACACTTTAGCCAGTCATCGACAAGAAGATTGGGGTAGGGGTTAGTGACAGCTCTGTTTTCCACCAACTGAACGGCTGCGGATTTGCTCCGGAATGGCGGCGGAGTCATTGGGTTTCCATTACAGTCAATGTGTGTGTTTCCGCTGACTGCTGAGCGGCTGCGTCCCGACTCCGTCCCAGCTCCGGCGGTCCCCAGCCCTCCGGAGCAGAGCTTCTATTTTTGCCGGATGACAGATTTTAACAGCAGTTCTGCACACGGCAGATTGTGCGGGACAAGAAGTCGAGCACAGAAACAAAATAAAACATCCGGTTAATTTTCAAAAAACAACCAAGTGCGTGTTATATAACACTAAAGGAGACGACCAAGCGTGTTATAGGACGCTGAAGGCGACTTTTATGGCAGTGTATTTGAACTCGACACCCAAACAACTTCCTTTGAATCACAAAAACTGAGATGACTTTTTGCATGTAGATAAAATTCTCTAATGTTCATTTCACATTTCTTCTCCAATTTCATATTATTCCTCATATGATAACACATTACAGTCACATCGTTGTATGCTTTGGTTAATACGGCCGTAATATCAGCCTTGCCACCAGCGTGCCTGGGATGTACAGAATTGAAAGAAATTGCCTCCTGCAAAACGTTTTATTCTAACATTCGGGCCTGTACTGTTAAAAGATTGTATTCCATAAGTTGTTAATGAAGAGTTTCCACATCAGTAGACATTCAACATGCTAATGGGATTTAAATATTCACCCACTGACCTTCTGGCGTGCAACTTTGCTGGTTTGAGGGCTCCCACAATAATTTCTGTAATTCAAGGCTTAGCAGAGAGCTTCCTGTCAAAGCGATTATCATTTACCGCTCGCATTAATATACGTTGCTCACTGTACAGTTGGTCAGTTTACCGTTGTGATTGCTCAGGTCGCATTCAGTGGACCGCTCATGCTGTATGTAAAAGAATGGATATATTAGTAAGAATTGTAGTTGTTCAGTAGGGAGTTTTGATACAGTATATAAATTGGATGCAAATGTGCAGCAAGTATATTTTTTTTCATTGAAATAATCTCGGTAAATTAAAGCCTTTTTTCTTTGAAATCGACAAATGCATCTACTTTTACATCCCTATGATTGTCTAAATGCTGTTTGAAATGGGCAGCTTTGCTATATAAGGACTGAGAGTAGCATAACCGCGCTTTTGAATGTGGACCCTGGAAGATGAAAGGAGAGCACGGCAAATGGATTTTGCATTGACGGTGGCATATTGAAATGTATAGTAATTTTTGTAAGAATGGGTCCTTAATGGGTCCTGCGTATTGACATGGCAACTTTCTGACATTTCATCACTGGGGTAAAAGACCCAGAACCTTGAATAAAGCTGACTAAAATAGGAACTGCATGATTTCATCCCAAACAACGGACAAAAAAACGTCAGTATCCTCCCCAGCTTATGATCCATGTGGACAATATAGAAATAAATAAACATTATAGTTTGCACACAGCGAGTCTGCTGCGGTGTGGTGGCCCTGCATCCCGGCAGCGAAGTTACAAATCCTACTACGGCCACGCATAGACCCGCATAAACCTTGAGTGGTTAAGGTGAGGATAGCCGATTGGACAGGGGGTAGGACCTGTTCATGTTGGCATGGACGCCTGGCCAATAGTAGTGTGTGGATGCTATTGAAGGGCGGGTCTTGGCGTGGCCATAGTAGGAGTTGTAAATTTGACTGAGCGGCCCCCGGGCCTCTGAAGGTGAAGTCAAATCGCTCCCTCGTGACTTGTAAGAAAATTCTGCCCTTTGATTATTTTTTGATTTTAGTAAAGACAAGAACAGCAGAATAAAAAATATTACAAACTAGCATGTTTGAATTCATCATGTTTACAGAGGGTCGCCGTTTCGGTGGCGTTACGTTACAACACACTACCCAGTGCTTGCTGAGGCCGATCATCTGTGTGTGATTAGTTAAGGAGTACTATAACCGATCTGACGGAAAATAGTACTTGTGAAATAAAAAGTATACTTGGGCCTTGTTCGGGGGTTTAAGAACCCAGCAGGATGTCACACAAATGGGCTGTTTCATTGACACCCCCTCCCACTTGATCACTTTTCTTGGTTTGAATGCCCACTTACACGTTTGCTGTGGGGTTTTTGGGACGACTATGACTATAGGACTATATTCCAGATATTGCTTGCCAGGCCTCTCATGCCTGGTTACAGATGGTAAGCTATGAATGGACAATTGCTGTTTGGGTGGAAGGGTTTAGTGAACACTGAATCTCCCCCCACCCAACCCTCAAAAGTGCAGTGCAGAGTAGAGTAGTATTGCATGTTATTGTTTCAGATCAAGGCTGAATGGATATGTGTAGTTAAACTGAACCCAGGGAGGAGATCTACAGCTGAGATCACAGGTAGTCACTTGTGCCCTGACAGTAAATCAAGGTGAAATCATTCACCTGAGACCACTGTCATAACGCTGTAGTTTTTGCTGAGCCAGCGTTGGCATGAGATGATGTACACTTTATTAATCCTAAAGGAAAACTGAATGGCATGAAGGACAATCAGACCCAGCAAAGGAAAGAATGCCAAATGTCTGACTTGATTGCTATTTGGGGAGATGGCACGATTCAGTCAGAACTGGAAGGCACATACTGTACTGTAACCAAAATATGCTGGAAACCCAAGCAGATGTCAACTTTTGTTATTGTTGCACCGCACACGCTTGTCTTCTTAAAATTGCTGTCAGAATATATTAATATTGAATATGGGCCACATCCAAGACTACACATGTGAGAAGCAATTAAGAGATGTGCATAAATTGTAGGGCTGCTGTGTGGCTTTTGTGAACAGCAGGAATAGTAATTTACCCACAAGCCCTCTGGGGTTCCTTTTTCTACAACTGTATGAGCTTTTCTTACTTTAGCAATATATTTGTAAGCTAAGGAACTTAAGTAAACTCAAGTAATGATGTTGAAAGTGTATTGAGTTTGAGTTCAGGTTTAAAGCCATTCAAACAAATTTGGTTTCATTCTTAATCATCAGGACTGAATATGAAATGGAACATTCAAGATCAATCATGGGTGTTAGAAATGCAATACCTTGTTAAACATCAATTTAATGATATGCTAAGTAAGATGATAAAAGAAAATATTTGTACTTTGAACTTATACTTATAATCGTAGAAGGCATAGTGAGTTTTTTCATCACAGATGGGCTTATGGTACTGTAGGGTCAGATAGAAAAAAATGTATTCTTTATTATGGCGATGAATTATTCTGCATAAGGAATAGTTGTGATGCTTAATTGACTCTCAAACTGACTTTAATGGATGGGATTTTCTAAAGCTGCCCAAGGCTAACTAGGAATAATGTACAGTATGCACCGTAATGTGAAGAAAAATCAACATTTCAAAATATTTGGAAATATCTTATCATAACAAGTCCATCCTTGAATAAGTGTTGCATTATCATCAGCATTTTTAAATCTAGAAAAGATTATATTTAAACTTAAATCTACTTTGAAAACTGCTACTCTAAAGGACACCTTTTATAAATATAAGTAGCACGTTTTCTTGTGAAACCACTTTAATGAGAGAAAACTATGTTCCAGCTCTATTTTCATATACAGTCTATTAATCCTTGTGTTGTCTTCCTGTCAACAATGCAACTTTTTGTTTTTTAGGGTCAAACTTGTAGTCACTTTGTCACTTTTCCCAGTCTTTTTGTCAATTTTCCCCAACGTTTTACGATGTTTTTTGTAGATTATTTTTTGGAGCTTTATTAACGTTTTGGTCAATGTTTTTCGCTGTGTTTCTGAAGCTTTATCCGTAATCTTTGACACTTTTTTTCAACGTTCTTTTGTCATTTTTTTTTTTTTCAAATGCTATAAAATTTGATAAAACACCCAAATTCAGTGAAACTAGTAAACTGATCATTTATTGTACTTGTGAAGAGCGTTGTATGCGCATCCACGTTATTTTCTTTGACAATTTGGGTGAATTTTTTTTCTGATGATAGAAACAAAAATGGGTCAAATTTAACCCGAAGACAATAGGAGGGTTAAGTTCTGTTCTTCTGAATGTTTGGAACCGATGTTAACGACCATGATTTCTCAATCAGTGGACTCTCCGTTTCAATGAATGTGCGAGAACATGTTATCATTCATAAAATAACTGGAAAACAACAGAGGCCATAAAAGTATGATCGAAACCTAACTTTAATCAGCTTTAATTAGGAACCGAGCCAAGACAAGCTGAATGTACTGGGTGAGTGAACAACATTTGGATTTGATTTGCTGGGAAATGGATGGAAAAGATCCAAGCAAATTTAATCGAAGCAAAACACGATTGTAGTTTTTTTTACAACATCATTAGTTAGGTTGCTGCTTCTCTAATGGATTCCATCAGTTTAAATTGTTTTGTGAGCTTTTTAAATGAGTCTCTGTGCATTTCATAATCACAGAAAATGTAAATGAAGTTCAAGCTGGAGTCATTGTTTGAAATGCGTTATGTTTTTCATGCATATGTTTGCACGCCTTTTCTTGCTGAGGTGATAGCTTTTATTTAAATGCTAAACAAAAACCAATATAGCAGTTTAGCAGTGATTATAGTACATTAAATTTGTCTGAAAAGAAAAGAATGCGTGAAAGGAGAAGAATGATTGCGTTTCGCCCTTTCCTTCGTTCCCATCAAGTTCCGCTGAAACGGCCCTTCATCTGTTGTCCTCGGGTCAAATTTGAACCAAACTGCCTCAAAAAGAACACGGATGGTTCCATTCAACATGAGGGATTGGATCATTACTCTCATTGAATTCTGGGGGTTGTATTCAACTTTAACCCTTGTGTTGTCCTTGGGTCAAATTGACCCGTTTCATAGTGTTTTAATACCAGAAATATGGATTTCTTTCGACCAAATTGCCCCAAAATAACATGGATGATTCCATACAACATTACTTTCATTGAATTTTTGGGGGGTTTCATTTAGTCTTTTAGCATTTAAATCTTTTTTGTTTAATGATTTCAAAACAGTATCCGGACTAAACTTTGACATCTACCCATCTGAGATCCTCTCAACATCCTCTGATCTTAACTATTAGTCAAAATAATTCATAATTTCTGCCTTTTTAACTAAAAACGGATGTATAATTTGATATAAGTGAGGTTTGTTGACCATGAATTCCAAGAATAAGAATAAATAACCTATTATTAAACTAGCTCAGGTTTTTAAAAAAGAGCTGGAAAAAGTGACGAATAAATCAGAAAAAGCACCAAAAACATCAGAAAAGCCCATAAAAAAACTTAATTTTCAATTTTGACCGGGAAGGACAAGTTCATGGTTAACGGGAAGGCAACACAAGGGTTAAAGCATTTAAAAATAAATGTAAATGGTTTCCATACTAAACGTTGACATATTCCAGTCTATGATCCACATCCTCTGATTTTAATTGTTAGTCAAAATAATTCATAATTTGTGCTTTTTTTAACTCAGAAAATAGGTATAAGTTTAATATTAATGAGGTTTTTTCATCATGAATTCCAGAAATAAGTGCAATACTAGTGGTAATAGGTTGGATTGAAGTTGGCTAAGAAGATGTAACACAGAAGGGGGGGGGGGCATTTTTACTTTACAGACAAAACCAAAGGAGCACAACACAGGGGTTAATTAGGAATTTATGAAGACATAAATGCAAGATCTATCCTTTTTTTTAAATTCTTTTTATCTCCAGCATGAGCAAGTTCACACGCAAAGTTACATCTGAATGCAATTAATGTGGTTATTGTGTTGAACATTAACAAATAACTACTCATGGAAACGCAGCTTTATCCAGCAGCAGTTTTACAAATTCCAATACTACTACAGCCACAGTTACTTGGCACAGTGTTGCCTTGGCCAGTATTAATTCTCATTACCAGGAGGAAGGGACTTATTGCTCTGAACCAATTATCTGAGGCAGAACTGTGTATTCCCCATCAGGCAGATGGTTGTACAGCACAAGTATGTTTAGGGTAAATGTGAAGGCTGGAGTTAGAGTCTGCAAACCACAGTGAAGCAACAAGGCTTGTAGGCTAGCCTGAGAGCAGGTGCTACCAAAGAGACTCAGGCTAAGCAGCAGTAGCCTTAGAGCTAAGACTTATACCATTGGCCTTCCTTTGTGGTTTATACAATCATATATGAGCCAGACTCTTCCTGGAGTTCTTCAGATTTCAGTGGATAGTAGAAATGCTCTTCCAAAGTTGGTCTTACCAACATAACTACAACTTACCAACATGGTGCCAATCAGAAAATAGTATCATATGGCTTACTTGAGAACATGTTTATTGTTACAATAAACTCATAAATCTAGTTTTATTTTATTGTTTTCACCCCACAGTTCTACTTGCATGTACCACAGAATACTGTAGAGGCATTGTTACGGGAGCCAAGAACTGTGCAGTAATGCCTCACTGAAGAAAAGAGCTATTAGGGAAGTGGATATCAGGGATATATTGCTCATCATTATTCCCATGCTATATTACGCTAAGGCCCCTAAACTCCCAGTGCCCATCCCTAGAGACCGGTCCTAATACCTCCTCTTCCACAGTCCCTTGACCACAATAATGATGGGTAGCACTTTACCACACAGTGTTCTCCACACTGCAGCTCTGTTTTGTGAATGGCTTTCAGTGCTACTGTCTGACTTTACAAGCATATCAAACACAGACAACCTCTCATTTGTCTGTCAAAAAAACATTTTTTTTGGACAATGACAAAAAAGTTTACTTTTTTTTAATCCCGAAAAAGGCTTTTAAAAGATACTGCCAGTTCGTTGTCTCTTTGTGTTGTTTCTACATCCGCCTCTCTCTTTCTTACACCCTTCTTAACTTAGCCAGTCATGAGAATTTACTGTAATTGGAGATAAACAGCATTTGTCTTGTCTATTGTCCCTGACTAACCCTCTGGCCCTCCTCAGGTTTATTAGCCTCTTTATTGCAGGAGTGTGAGAGTACAGTACTTGACATATTCATCTTCCTTAGTAATCTTTTATACTGCATTTATAATGATACCACCCCTTGGAAAATGAACTTTTATTCATACCAGCAATTAAGATCTTGTGCAGTTTGTCATGGCCACCGGGGAATGAAACAACCTGAGGAATCACTCTGCTAATGATGGGTTGTCAACGATGCAGCTGTCTGGAATAAATCGTCAAGATCCCCTCATAAACAGCTATTCCCCCAACATCCAGCACACAGAGACACCACACACACACACACACACTGAGTTAAACTTTGTTGTGTCGACAACTTTGTACACAAAAAAAAATCCTTTTCAAGAAGAGAGAAGGACAAACTACTTCATTTAACTGGAATACCAAACACATGTTATACTGACCCTTCACTAAGCCACACTCCCCTTGGTTCCTGTTGCTGCACCTGTCAAACCTTCAACCCTAACCCCTAATTTCCACCAGGCGTGTCTGCGATGCGTTCCAGCCGCGTTGCATGCCCCTCGAGCAATCGCAGCCATTCAAGGCGGCTTTGGCTCAGTGGTAGAGCGGTTGCCTGCCAATTGAAAGGTTGGTGATTCAATTCCTGGCCCTGCAGTCCCATGTCGAAGTGTCCTTGGGCAAGACACTGAACCCCGTGTTGGCCCCGGTGCTGCGCATCGGCGTGTGAATGTGTGTGAATGTTTATCTGATGAGCGGTGGCACCTTGTACGGCAGCCTCGGCCACAGTGTATGAATGTGTGTGAATGGTGAATGTTTCCTGTATGATGTAAAAGCCCTTTTTGTGCAACAGCAGAAAAGAGAAGGTATGGCGTTTTACTGCAGGAGTGAAAGGTCGGTACTAGCTTAGTAAACACGTGATTGTGGCTGCGGAACAAAACCGCGATGGCCAGTTGAGAACCGGAGAAACACAACACATACAGTTTACAATTTCAACAGTAGAATCAAAATTGGCAGGTCTTTCCAAAATAATGGGTCCTTGATTTCAAATAGCTGTGTAAAAAAAAATAAAAAGAGAAAGAAAAGCAGGCTTCTAATTTCCAGCTGACTGCCAAGGTTATGTTGGCTGAAAAAGACTTTCGCTAGGACTCTTAACCCTCTGAAGGCTAGCTAGCTAGTGAAAGCTAACGCTGATGCTTAAACACTGTGAGGTGACTGACGATAGCAAACGAAAACCATGTAGAATGGTTTTAAATGAAAACTTGATGGCTACTTGCATGATATAATGCTCGAGACTAAGGTTGGAGGTGCATAACCCAAGCAGACAGTCACAATGGTCACCAGTTGATCTGGCCTCTGGAGAGTAGGGAAATAAAGAAAATAAGTAAATAAAGTAGTTGAGCTCATGCCATGCCCCTTTGCTTTAGAAAGTTAAACTAGTTAGCATCCTAAATTTTGCAGCTTGCAACAAAGCAGACAAATACATAATTTAATCCATTCCTTACACTTGTATTTTTGGTTTTGTAAAGATTCAATATGACACCACCCTCCGAACTCTGTGAAAACAGAGTCAAACTCTTGCTACAGACCCATGCACACTGTTTCGGAGTGTGTAAAAAATCCAAAGTGGCAAAAGCAGAGCGAGAGTCAGAACCTTTGACGTTGGTGTTTTGAGGCTGCGAGGGCCAGTCTGACAACAGTTAGACATTATTTAGTTCTTAGCAACACCATCCGGCGGCCTCTTATTTTAATACAAACACAGGCTAATTAGAAAGCACTAACGGCCACAACCATGTCTAGGTTTTTCAGAACTATAGGGGGCATAGCCTCGAGGGCCGCTGGTCTAAATTTCCCGGTAGTTTTTGGTCCCATTATGCCGCTGGATCGGACAATCTCTGTTCTGTGTTTAGCCAACTGTGTGTTTATTTGATCATATATTTGTCTTCCTCTGTATTTGTTCAAAGCATCATGCAAATTCCTCCAACCAGGAAAAAAAGAGCACCCAGCAGCTATAAACCAGGTAATTAATGTAATTTACATGATTAAGGACAGCGTGGTGTCTAATCTCCTAATAACATTTTCCAATGGCGAAAGATAACAGGGTTGGCCCATTATAAATATCACACAGTCCCCTTATAATATTAAAGAAAAGTACCTTTACTCAAGTAGAAATTTACCTATGCTATAATTGAGTATTTCTATTTTCATTAATGCTATACTTCTCCACTGCATGCCACAGGCAAATATTGTTTTACTACATTACACATCTCTTATATTACAATATCCTACCCTTCCTATCCAGTGAAAGCCACACATCTCCAAATATGATGATTTTGAAGGTTTGTGATTAACAGAAAGTGTTAATTTATGTGTTGAGAACATCCTCCTACTTCCTAAACTAACTAATGTTTTTAAAAAGCCTCTCAGATTACCCTGAAAGTGCTTCATTGCTGTTATCATTGTTGTTCTTAGAGACCCATGGTTCTCACAGAACAGCAGCGCTACGGAAATAGGACTATCTTATAGAATATGATGCATTGCTGTAGATCAAACTAACAGTATTTAAAATAGTTTAAATATGCACAACCTTAAAAGTCATCAATGAAAAATGCAACATACACATCACTGCAGCTGTAATATTAATCCAGAAGCATCGGCTATGATAGGAAAACACTGACAGGGAACATTGTACGGCACAGTGAGTACTTTTACTTTTCATACTTTAGGTACATTTAGCTGATATAACTTGCATATTTTAACTTAAGAAGAGGTTTTGAATACAGGACATTTATTTGCAGTTCAATATATTTTGAAAATGTCACTTGAAGTTTTTTAATATTAATATGAGTTCCCCCAGCCTGCCTATGGCCCCCCAGTGGCTAGAAATGGAGACACGTGTAAACCGAGCCCTGGGTATCCTGCTCTGCCTTTGAGAAAATTAAAGCTCAGATGGCCCGATCTGGAATCTTCCCCTTGTGACATCATAAGGGGAAAGGTTACCTCCCCTTTCTCTGCTTTCCCCTTCCAGAGAATTTGGTCCACCACTAAGGTCTATAGAAAAGAGACTTCAGATACAGTATTAGGGGACCACTAAGGCCTATATAAAAGAGACTTCAGTTACAGTATTAGGGGACCACTAAGGTCTATATAAAGAGACTTCAGATACAGTATTAGGGGACCACTAAGGTCTATATAAAGAGACTTCAGATACAGTATTAGGGGACCACTAAGGTCTATATAAAGAGACTTCAGATACAGTATTATGGACCACTAAGGTCTATATAAAAGAGACTTCAGATACAGTATTTGGGGACCACTAAGGTCTATATAAAAGAGACTTCAGATACAGTATTGGGGACCACTAAGGTCTATATAAAAGAGACTTCAGATACAGTATTGGGGGACCACTAAGGTCTATATAAAAGAGACTTCAGATACAGTATTGGGGGACCACTAAGGTCTATATAAAAGAGACCTTGGATACAGTTTTAGGGACCACTGAGGCCTATATAAAGCATCCAAAAAGTAGCATGTCATAGGACCTTTAACAGTGTGATATTAGTACTAGAGGATCTAAATAATTCTTCCACCACTGAGGAAAAACTTCAGTTTCAGTCAATCCAACCAGAATTAAATCATTTTCTCGGTTTTCCCTGCAAAAGAAAGAAAAGTTGCAGTCTCGATCTCAGAGGATGCAAAATAATTTAAGACTTCATTTCTCCTCCTCAACAATATCATATGTCAACTCTGATGCCATTTACTCTCATCAGATCTGTTTTGTGATTGTTAACCAAGACCATCCATCTCACACTCATCTCAGCAGCCTTATTAGTCCTTAATTCGCAAAATTTGAAATGTTTAATATCCCAAGATGGATTTGTAATGTAGCTTTGTCAGATTCAATTTCACTGATCATTTTTAACCTTCAGCCTGCAACTCACTCACAGGTTTTAAGACTGCATTACCATTATCAATTGTTCAACCCATTTTCAGAGGCCTCTCAAATTGAAGCCTCTAATCATTTCTCCCTGGTCTTGTGGACTAGATGGAAATTTCTCATTTGTCGTGATTCATGAGGAGCAGTTTTGAGAGGCAGCCCTGTTATCCTCTCGCATCCGTAAAGTTTCTACATTTGCATTCACATTCATTGTTTTATAGTACAAAGAACAGTTGCGTTAGAGGCTATATTTGCTCATGGCAATAACAGGAAATAATACTTCTTTCAATACATATCATGTACACATAGGCTTCTGCATGTATGATAGGGAAGCCTATACCTTGTGTGCCTTTAGCCGGGTTGTTTTGCTATTTTTGTAATGCGTATCATATAAATTAGAGTTTTGAAGAGTAACTGTTGTCCAGAGGGCTATGGGGGAATGGGATAGTGTAGTTGGTAGATTTAAATGTGTGATATTTTGCCCTTCTTCAACAAGTACTTCTAAATTCTTCTTGAGAAAAGCAGGAAGTAAAAGTATCCTCTGGAATTACTCATCAATTGGACAATTCCTTAGATTAAGTGCCAATGCAGGAAGTCATGTGCCCTGCACTGTTGTAAAATGTTGTGGTGGTGGATGTGCATGTATTATATGGAGACTGGAGATTGTGTCCTGTCACAAGCCAACTATATATACAGTACATATAATATTAGCTGAATCGGATGATCTGAATTTGTCAGGGAGCCCGTGTTGATGATAAAACCTGTGCAATGCTTCTAGTCCATCCATGCTAATTATCTGCATGTTTGTGTTGTCACAGAAAGCTGTTAGCTACCTAAATAAACCATGTTGTAATTATACTGCTCAAGAGCAGAAGTCATTATTTTTCTGCCGTTTTTGGCAGTTGGCAAGCAGCTTCAGGAACATCCCCGCCACCCTCGGGACTGGAGTTGGGTCGGCTTTGAGTTGAAAAAAACAATTGCAATCAGATTTCTGATCTGGCCAACGGAGACCCTTGTGGCTAAATTTGAATGTGAGTGAATTGAATTGCATCTGGATTTTGTCTGGATATAAAAAAACAAGTAAAAAAGGCCTTTTGTTTCCTAATATCATACTCTAGCCATATTTGCCGAGATCACACACCTTAACCTTTTATAATCTATTTGCCTTGCACTTACATTGTAGAAGGAAATTATTGTTGAATGTTGAAAAAACATTGTCATAATCTGTGGGTTTTCAGCCTCGCTGATCAACATTCTGTCTGGTGATAGGGTAAAGTCAAAGGTCAGGTCCAAGGCATAAATGTGTAGATCATTATGGCCCAGTTGCAAATCAGAATCAGAATCAGAAATACTTTATTGATCCCCGAAGGATGCACTTGAAACTTTTTAAACTTGCCTTGAATACAACAGTACCTTCAGAATCAAGTAAAACACATATATACACTACCGGTCAAAAGTTTGGGGTCACTTAGAAACTCCCATTGCACTCCATTATAGACAGAATACCAGCTGAGACCAGTTGCAGTGTTTTTTTAACCAGGGCAGTTTTCAGATTACATTATGTGCTTACATAATTGCCAAAGGGTTCTCCGATGTTTTCTCAGTTAGTTTTTTAAAATTATATCAGATTAGTAAACAGAATGTGCCTTTGGAACATTGGATGAAGGGTTGCTGATAATGGGCGATGTAGTTACTGTATTGCCCCCCTCACACACACACACACACTCACTCACTCACTCACTCACTCACTCACTCACTCACTCACTCACTCAGATCAGCTGGTATTCTGTATATAACGGAGTGGTATGGAAATTTGTAAGTGACCCCATACTTTTGACCGGCTGTGTGTGTGTGTGTGTGTGGTGTGTGTGTGTGTGTGTGTGTGTGTGTGTGTGTGTGTGTGTGTGTGTGTGTGTGTGTGTGTGTGTGTGTGTGTGTGTGTGTGTGTGTGTGTGTGTGTGTGTGTGTGTGTGTGTGTGTGTGGTGTGTTGTGTGTGTGTGTTGTGTGGTGGTGTGTGTGGTGTGTGTGTGTTGTGATTATAGCAGTATGACAACTATCAAGGTTGAAGTGTGTTCAAACTATCAGGGTTGATTTTCTTGGAACAAGGAAGCCAAGGACTGATGTATAAAGCACTGGGACGGTGTGGGCTGAGTGTGTGTCTAAACATAGGTGCAGCTTCTGTGCAGAATGTAAGAATAGAGACGGTGTGTGCGTGAGTGTAATTAGAACTGTGAGCTGGTATAGGGGAGGGTGTTTCGGAGATAGCGGAATTTATGGTTGATCCTGCTGGAGGTGCTGAATTAAATTAAACATCTGCGATGGGAGGGGCCCATTGTACCACCCCGGTGGTATACCTTTTGTCAGATCCCCCATCAGGCTAATCTGTTTTTATCTGAGCTATGTTTCTCCTGTGGGATACTGTGCATTGGTAAATGTTAAACATGTTTTGGCGTGTAAAATGGTGTTCTAAATCCCAACTTTTTAGATTGTGAAGATACATCTGTAATTTCCTCTATAGCTTCCGTTAGAAATCATCTTTGTTTAAATGCCATTGTTAGCATCATATCTCATCCATGTTCAAAGTACACGTGAGCTTGAGTTATGTGGTTGATGATGCTGCTGAATGGCTCGCATTATGAGTGGAGCGTTCCAAACTGCACATATGGATTTGCATAAGTAGTAAATGTTTCCAATTCCTGCACACAACACATCCAGTACAGTAGAAGTATAAAATTCTGTCACGTACTGTATTGAGGTATTGGAGAAAACTAAAGCTAACAGGGTTGTCTAGGTCTTCGCGGCTTGCTATAAGTAGAGTCATAGGTTAAGCCTGTGCAGGGCTTAAAGAAACCTATTTCTCTTATCTTCCCTGGTCATGAACCATGAGCAATAACATTATCAAGGGTCTGTTGTTACAGGGTTGGGGTAGAGAGGAGCAGAATTACAGGCACTGAGGAGATTTTAAACACTACACATCTCGGGGATGTGTCCAATCGTGCCTCTAATCTGGCCATTGTGCTGAGCCTTATCAGCTGTCAGCGCTTTGAATAGAACAAAGAATAGTATTGGCCGATCCATAAATCATAACTTCAAACACTGTGGTGGGTCACTGTTTTATGTGTCCTCCTGGATACAGCCCTAGCCTGCGGATTCTACTGGCTCTTGTTGCTAACACATCAGTCTTTATTGTCTATTGTATTTCACAACAGGAAATGTGAAAATGGGCTTGCGCATGCAACAATATAAGTGTTTGGGGGTGTTTTCGTAATCAGATGTTATCAGGTAATACTATTCACTGAGGATTTGCTATCTGCTCTTTTGTGCAGGGTTGTCCGTGATTGTTCAGTAAATGCCCACTCCAAAGGCTCATCGATTTGACTTGCATGTGTGTCTTTACATCTTATGTTTTGTGTGCTGTGCCTTGTTGTGTTCATTCTGCAGTCTTTAAAAATAAATATGAAAGATTTAAAAAAAAAAATGTTAACAGACAGGAAACAGAGTCAACAGCTTGCCTGGCTGCATCCGACAGTTGGCCTACCAGGAACTGGTCCAGTAGGGTTAGGCACACATTAGTCTTGTATTGCCAGACCTATCTTAAAGATGAACGGAACTGGAATTTGAATAATGGTGATATAACATATGTATTTTATTTCCTCTCATTGGTACAATATTAAAATGGGTGAATTTGTTAAAAGGGATAAAATGGTAAGTTGAAAGTGTTGTTGTTGTTGTTGTTACACGGGTGCTGCTACGTCCCTGGCATGGTGAGCTACTCCGTGGCTAACTAGCACTAGCAGCGCAGCCATAGTAACAGCATACAAAGGTTAGCAGACATGGCTGAGGAAACGGAAACCAAGAAGTCTGTGGGGGGGTCATACTGTGTTGCCCCTGGCTGCAGTAAGGACCTGTATAGGGCTAAGGCAGCTGTGGTTACAACACATTTCCACAAGCTACCTTTGACAAGGAAAAAAACAGTCCTCCACTCATGGCTAACAGCTAGCTGCCTTAAAACGGGCTAGCCCTCCGACAGCCCCTGGATTTTGAGTCTGTAGCATTTTTTAGCGACAGACTATTCAAAGAGCAGTGCTTTTGATACAACAGCGTCACTGGTGAGGGTTAAGTCCAACAGACTGAAACCTGAGGCCTTCAGGCTCCAGTACAGGGCAGACCGACACACACACACACACACACACAAACACAAAGACACACAAGACAAGGATCCAAACACATCAACAGCCCAGATTTCACGGCCTCTGCAACATTAACCCAAGAGTCCAGAGTCTTTCCCGGCCCGCCGTTGAAAGCTCCATATACACTACATCCAAGTAGGAAATGGTCTACGTGTGGATAGACAGGTTGTGAGGTGGTTTCTAACGGGTTGCAACAATTTTCTTTGCAGCCGTGAGTCCAGCAAAAACAGCACGTTTCTGAGTCCCAGAGAGCTGGAAGGCTGACAGCTCATTCAGAATCAAGACCTTAACATTAACAGGCTCAGTAACATTAAACAAGGCGGACATTTTGGATGCAATATTTTTCCCGAACCGGTTAACAGGAGTGTACTCCCAGAACATGTGGAGATATGTACCTGGAGCTTTTATTGAGCAGAGAGTGCATAACAGGCTGTTAATTATTTTTATGTGGTGCATTTTCACAGGGGTGAGATATGTCCTATGAATGGAATTGTAGTGAATCTGTCGGTGGGCTGGATTGCGAGATACTTCTGGAATGATTGATGCCCAGGCCTGGGCAATCGCGTGCCCAGACCCTCTCAATAGGAAGGGCAGAGCGGCCAGATCCCACTCAGAACTGATAAAGTCTGGATACCATCCCACAGTTTTTAGGGTGCACAGTGAATAACTTCCAGATAGGAAGGATGGGCAAAGGACTCTGTAAAAGACAATACACCGAGATGCTGGATGTCAGGCAGTTACCCTGGAAACGTAGTTCTGTTGATCCAGACTAATAGGACAGATGGCCATGTGCGTCGATCAGTGATTTTCAAAAGTGAGGTCTGCGGCACTCTTCTAGGTCTGTGATTCATTTATTTAAATAATCATGATATAATTATTAGTATTTATTTAGTTTTACAACAGTCTAAGAAGAATGTTAATGATAATAGTTCAATAATTACTTCATCTCTAACAAATCTCTAAACTCTCTGATTCTGCAAATATGTTTAATACATATCTAATAGATCTCTATTAGATATGTATTAATGATATCTATTAGATTCTCTATTTGTCTTGGGTTGTTCATTTCACATAACTCAGATTATAGATGTGTCGCGAATAAAAAAAGAAAAAATGCTACGGAAAAATTATTCTAAGGAACATACATCGGCCCCCCCCCCCCGGTATATTATCTAACTTGTAAGGGCTCTTTGCCAAAAAATAATAACCTCTGGCATAGAGAGCTCAGTTGTTTATTCATCATCATAATTCTTCTCATAACATTGTGTGTCACCATATTGTATGCTTAATTACAGAGATTATGTGATATGCTCAAATTTAAGATGAGTTGTGGTACAAAGAAAGAAACAAATCTAGAGGTACTTGACGTGTTTGAATGTGGGTGAAAAATAGAGAAAACAAATTGCATAATTGCTGTACAGCTCGCATATTTCCTGTTTCCTTCAATCAGAACATTGGTCACGGGGTAGACTGTTCCACGGCTGTCAATTCATTTCCCGATTGCAGTTTTCTTTCCTTTTCTTTATACTTGTGAGCATACATAATTTATTTATACATCAGACTATGATGATGGAACATTCAAACATGAATCCTCCTGGCCTCATTTCATTCGCTTCAAGAATCAGTCAAAAAGTCATTATCTTCTGCGGTCAAAATAAAGCCACAGGAAGTAGGGCTGCTTAATAGCTGATTTGGTCAAAACAACCTGTTATGTTCTTTCTATCAAAGAGAGAAGGTCCATTTACTTCTAACTAAACCACATGTAAATGTGTATGGCTGCATTTGATGTACATTACATTAACTCTGAGTTTTAGAAAATAGTCGGTAGAAAGAAAATAGTACCCTAGTGAAACTGTTACACAACCAGGTCTAGGATTATCTTGATTTAACCAGGAAAGAGATATAGCTGGTGAGTTTTTCTAATGTATGTTGGGCGCTTTGAGTACCACAAGCTGATTGTCATCTAGGTCCTTTAACTTGGAGGGATGGAAAACATCTCTATGGTCGATATGTCCAACGCTGGGCAACTCCCAGCTAAATATTTTAGACTGATAAATAGCACTGCAGGTAGTCTATATCCACGAGGTTTGCCGGACGTTCAGCATTTTTGGCCGGTTTTCGATTAGATTCTTCTTTATTCATCCCACAACGGGGAAATTTCCGTATTCCAGCAGCAGCGTTTTCTTCAATAACAGCAAAAAAACAAAAACTCACAAACAAGTGAACACAAAAGAGATACAGGCAAAACAATAGACAATGATTATATGGTAGACTGAAAGTAAGTAAGTCTAAGTGGTAAGTCATTTTAAAGTGCGGTTGCCATGATACAACCTTTCCCTAACCTTCTGCTTTCTTTGTGTTGACATTCGAAACCACCGGTCGAATCGGGAAACGTCCTCCGAGTTGGAACGGACAATCAAATTATACTTATCTATTTTGAGTAATATTTTAATCACACAATCAACAGCCATTTTAATTCCAGTTCTCGCCTCCCTATGTGCACATGGTCCACCAAAACAAATTCCTACCCGAGGCGATTTAGCAGAGACACCGCTGCTCCGTCCTCAGCGCCGCCCGAGACGATTGTGATTGGTATAGATAAATGACAATAAACAAGAGCACATTATTTTCCCATCTAGGATTGCTGTGTGGACTAGGCAGACCCTCCTCCTCAGAGCTGTGGAGGAAGGTCTGGCAATGAGAGACTACACTACAGGGAACAGGAAAACTATGTATTTGTGATTTTAGGGTGTACTGTCCCTTTAAGACTGGTACAAGTGCTTATGCAGGTTTCTAAACCCAGGATATATTGTTGACATTAGCAAATGCATAACCAGGACTCTACAAAACCCAAATCATAAATATGGATAAGTGACAGGTGAAAATAATTTAAAGACTAACACATTATGAAAAGCATTACAAAGTAACACATTTCCCCCTGTAGAGTTCATTGCTTATTCCTGTCTTAGTCCTGTAGGTGCTGAGAGATTAGGCCTAGGACTGACCAAGAAGACAGATCGGCCTCGAAATATGAGAAATGTCATGACAGAGATAAACAGTTGAAATTATTTTCTTAAAAAAGAAAAAAATCAAATTATTTCCTGAACAATGCTGAGGGTTTCTGAGATAGCGATACATGAACGCAGGTGAATTAAACAGCCTTTCCTTTAGCCCTTCGTTGTTGGGTTACCACAGCATGCATGAAGGTGTGTAATGAACAGAGTGTGGGCGAGTGTGTGTATTTGTATCGGTGTGTGAGTATTATTACCCAACTTCTTGACTGACATGTGAATGTCCAGTGAGAAATCATATTTCTGTGTTACTGAGAAGAGACAAGGTGATAAAATCGCTATTCCTGTCAGGTATGCACCAGTGAATTGTTCATCAGTTCCCCACCTATTTCCCTAGGAGCCCCCCCTCCCCCCACAGACACACACACAAACCCCATTTTCCTTCTTGACTCAAAGCTGGGTTTGAAAAGAGAGGCTTTGGTGTAAGCAGAAAGGGCACAGGGGAGCAAATCCCAGCAGACACTCAGAAAAAGAACAGCTTCAAAAGGGGCCTGCAATTCCACAGTGAATTGTATAAGGGAGAAATTGCAATGATTAAAAGTGAAATGTTTGTTTGAAGATAATGTTATTTTGGAAAACCTCTTAAGAGAGGTTTTCTAACTTGAAAAAGAGACAAGAGGAGGAAATAGAGTGAATGTGGGAGAGAGACTTGTAACTAATTCCCACAGTTATGTATACGTGTTCAAAATTGGTAACATAGCACACGAGGAGTGTTGCTATTCCACACGTTTGCTATGATCTCCAGCCCTGAGCTCAATGCTCAGTACATAGGAAGTGGAAGCATAATTGTTAAGAAACTATCACAGCGTTCTAATATGACGTCTGATGGGAAAACATGGGTTAAAGAGAGCAGATACGAGAGACCACAGGATCTGACTCTGAATGGATACAAGACATCTATTTAGCCCGTGCAACCATTAGCAGGTGTACATTAGTATTCAGCGGAGGAGCTGCGATGAGGCTGACTGCATGGGTCAGCACCACATCTGGGCTGGGTCGGCTCTGTTTTAACCCACAGATCCTTATGTAAAATTGCTGCAATGAGACAAAATTATCCACAATTTTAAGAAATGCTGGAAGCATTTTGTCTGCATCTTAAAGGTCCCATGACATGGTGCTTTTGGATGCTTTTATAGATCTTAGTGGTCCCTAATACTGGATCTGAAGTCTCTTTTATATAGGCCTTAGTGGTCCCTAATACTGTATCTGAAGTCTCTTTATATAGACCTTAGTGGTCCCTAATACTGTATCTGAATGTAAATGTAAATGTAAATGTAAATGTAAATGTAAATGTATTTTATTTATATAGCACTTTACAACGACCGATAAGTGAACCAAAGTGCTTCACAACAAATAAAACCACAGATTTAAAACAACAATGCACCACTAACAAAATTACAATATCGAATGATAAAAGTAAGAAAATATAAAATAAACAAAAAATAAAAACAATACAATCAATGCAAATGTGTCATCACATTACTAAGTACCAAACGCCAATTTAAAAAGATGCGTCTTAAGTCTTGATTTAAAAAGACCCAGGTCAGTAATGATACGCATCTCACTGGGTAGCTTATTCCAGAGCTTAGGTCCAGAAACCGAAAAAGCGCGGTCACCCCAGTGTTTCAGTTTTGACCTTGGCACTTCCAACATGAGTTGATTAGATGACCTCAACGTCCTACCACAATTTCGAATAATCAGCATGTCTAAAATGTAAGATGGGGCAAGGCCATTAAGAGCTTTAAAAACAAACAAAACAATTTTATACTTAATTCTAAAGTGTACCGGGAGCCAATGGAGAGAATAAAGAATCGGAGTTATGTGGTCTCGTTTTTTCGTGCCCGTTAACAGGCGGGCAGCTGCATTTTGGATTCTGAAGTCTCTTTATATAGACCTTAGTGGTCCCTAATACTGTATCTGATGTCTCTTCTATATAGGCCTTAGTGGTCCCCTAATACTGTATCTGATGTCTCTTCTATATAGGCCTTAGTGGTCCCTAATACTGTATCTGAAGTCTCTTTTATATAGACCTTAGTGGTCCCCTAATACTGTATCTGAAGTCTCTTTTATATAGACCTTAGTGGTCCCCTAATACGGTATCTGAAGTCTCTTTTATATAGACCTTAGTGGTCCCCTAATACTGTATCTGAAGCCTCTTTTATATAGGCCTTAGTGGTCCCCTAATACTGTATCTGATGTCTCTTCTATATATGCCTTAGTGGTCCCCTAATACGGTATCTGAAGTCTCTTATATAGACCTTAATGGTCCCTAATACGGTATCTGAAGTCTCTTTTATATAGACCTTAGTGGTCCCCTAATACGGTATCTGAAGTCTCTTTTATATAGACCTTAGTGGTCCCCTAATACTGTATCTGAAGCCTCTTTTATACAGGCCTTAGTGGTCCCCTAATACTGTATCTGATGTCTCTTCTATATAGGCCTTAGTGGTCCCCTAATACGGTATCTGAAGTCTCTTATATAGACCTTAATGGTCCCTAATACGGTATCTGAAGTCTCTTTTATATAGACCTTAGGGGTCCCTAATACTGTATCTGAAGTCTCCTGGTGATGTATCTTAAGTAGCCCGAGAGCCCGAGATTATAATGATTGATTTAAAGAAATGCAAAGAACCCAGAGTGTTCTTCTCCTATCCTGGAGTGCATCTGGGGTGTCGCCAGTCCTTTCTTTGCAGAGCTGTGGAGAAAGGTCTGACAAGCGTGAATACACAGCCACCGTCTGCAGGGAACAGTAAGGTGGCCTTTCTAAAATCTTCATTTAGACAAACAGCTTTTTTTTTCTGTTTGGGAGGTCTATAAGTGGAACTCCTTACATGCAAAACTCAAACAGCTTTTAAAGAGGGCTAGCTACCAATACCCCAAACCCAATTCATACCAATACCAATAATTGGTATAAAGCCCCATTCAGATTGGGCTTTGCAAAACTAGCTTAGACTACAAATGCTGTGGTACTGTGGCACTGGTCCATGCTATGCATCTTGCAATGTTGGTAGAAAAACATCAATTTACTAAAAGAGACTTGAAGGAGCATGACTAATGTGGTGATAGACAGTAAAAGCATGGCGCCAGTTCACTTGACGCAGCACAAGAAGCTAGGAAATGTTGGATGTGCCAATTTGCCTTCTCTTCCCAGAGAGGTCCACTCGCCATCCCTTTGAATTCCTTCAACTGCATGACTTTGCATAAGCGACACCTAATTGAATATTAATGGGTTCTGATGGTATTTGATTATCTGTTTTTCATTTGGAAAGATTATACAAATGAGCCTAATTTGCATGTCAGCATCCAAGAAATGAAATGGAGTGTGTCTGCCAGATTATTATTTCTCCTAACTAACGCCACCAAGCACAACTTCTTTAATCTCATGAATTCAGGATTAGTTTCACATTTTGGTGTGATGCTCCAATTTGGTTTGTGCACGGAGGTCATTTACCCTGGCGAAGAGCTTTTGTTTGCTCCAGTAGGTGAAGACAATAGACATGATAAAGTTTCAATCAGCTTTGTTATTTTTCCTTAAAGCTTGACTGAGCTTTGGTATTTGTCGGATGGCATCCATTCTTTGGCAGCGCAGGTATGCAGGCAGATGGTAACAGAGGAAGGATGATGAAGGGTTTAGTCCCATTCAGTCGGTATGAAGTAAATGGAAGAAATGAAAAGCCCATAATAGGAGTGGAGTGGAGAATTACTGTCCTGTCTGGCTCCCAGGCAACAGCTCTATCTTCGCAGCAATTTACAGTAATCCGGGGTGGCTGTGAGGGCCTGCCGCAGGCCACTGTAAGCCGCTGCAAAATGACATGTGATCTCGCAGAGTTCCAAAAAGAAAAAAGAAGAAATCTGGAACAAGGCCTAATCATCACTTTAATTCACCTGTTATACATTGAGATGTTGACTATAACTCATCTGAAGGGCAGTGTGCACTCTTCTGCTGCAGCTATTGTACATACGTCATGGATAATAGTCTGGCTGCAACATAGAGCGGAAAGACACGATATGAAGGACGTTTTATTTAGAAAGGTATAAGTTTTACTCTTCAAAAAGTCTGTCCGGGGGTTCTTCCGAGTTGTTCTTGTACAGCAGGGCTAACTAAAGTGGCCCCAAGACTTTGAAACGTGACATATAAATCATATTATGTTCTCCTGAATACATTATCGATATGTATTCCCTCGCAGGCCCAGCGTGTACCTGCTTGTCAGTGTTACTGTCCACACCTCATATCGGCGGATCAATCCTAAGTGAGCCTCTGCTGAAGTTGCTCTTGAGTTTGATTGAATTTTGAGCACAGAGTCTTCCTTTCGATTCTTATCCCAATCAAATTGGCTGGGTGTGCCATTGATCTGATAAACATGAGCAGCGGTGGCAGTGCAGAGTTTCGCCAAGTTCATATTGAATCCGTAGTGAGTGAAGAATATCCATAAGTATCGAATGACTGCTCAACCGAGTCAGTAAATAATCCGCAAGTGCATGCTCTATAAGTGAGGATAAGAAGACTCCAGTCTAGCCTCCTTTTTTATTGTATGGTCAGAGGTGCAAGCGTTACGTTTTTAAACAAGGTCAAAGATGCAGGATTTCTATAGAACTCACGGAGGAAGCAGAAAAGTGCAAATGTTCCATTCTCATGCAGGAGAGAAGCCCAACAGGCTCGGCACAGCTAATGCTGTCAGTGAACTCCCCTTCTTATTGAAGTCACTTTCTCTTCCTTACTGTCTCCCTCCCTCTTCCTCTCTTTCTCCCACTCAGCGAGCATTCTAAGGATCTATTTCTTATTAGAATTCGACCCAGAAATCATGTTGGGCCACCGGGCTCCTGCAGCTCCAGACTCTATTAAATGCCTCATTCAATTTTATAATATAGTTTTTATTTGACATTAAAGGCTTTACAAAAAGGCTGTGGAATTATTAGTGGGGGGAAAAAAGAGAGAGAGAGAGAGAGCGAGAGACACCATAACAATGCTATTATACATTCTGATTTACTGTCTTTCCTCTCCTGCAAGTTTCCAGTGCATCTTTTTCCAAACCTCGCCCGCACATAAATCTGTTTCAGAAGTAGTTCAAGGTGTATTTTTTTATAATCCTTGCTAAAAGTTGTTCAACTCTCAAGCAGCTATGATGATTGCTGCTTATGTTATGATACATGCAGTGATATCAGTTGCCATTTCTTTTATTTAGACAATGGTCACTGAGTATGTTTACATACTAATATTCCACCATTATTCAAATATGACAATATTCCGTATTTGATATGGTCTCCGATAAAGAGGACTCTCGAGTTTATGGAATTTCAAGACTTGTCAAGACCACAACTATCTTTTGATTATTTTATCAAAGCATTTCTCATGATACACTTATGGAAATTGGAGAGGTGAATGAATAAGACTTTTAATTTGTTTCCTGTGGGTTTTTTCTTTTGGGAATGTGAAACTTTCAGATCCATTTCTGGAGTTTCATATGGTTAGCATTTTCCACACTGCTCTGGTCTTGACTTGGTCTCCTCCTGCCCCTCAAAGTCTTGGTCATGTCTTGGTCTCAATACACTCTGGTCTGTGTTATTACTTGGTCTCGGTTTAGGTGGTCTTAGTCTCAATTTGCGAGACCCTTCTCCAACACGCGCTGAAGGAGGGTCTGGCTACTCAACCTAGCATTCGGGGACGGGAGGAAAACCTGCTCTGGTTTACTGTCATTACTTTAAACCAATCAGAATAGTCATGGGCGGTCAGAACTCTGCATAGACCTGCTGCAAAGTAGTTATGCGAGACAAAACTCCAATCTACCCTGCAGAGACCTGAGGAGCAGGTAACCATAGTCCTCAAAAATCCAGCGATTTTGAAATTCCAACACAAATAAAGCTGAAGGAAACAGATGCATCCGGCGGAATTTCCCGAGTTCTTCACAACAACCCTACACAGAGCATATTATGTTTGGATATTATGTGTCTATAGTAGAGTATAGCATTTTCCAATTACGATGTGGGATATGCCGGTATTATTTGGGATTAGAATCATTTTTTCGGACATGCACACATATGGCACATTGAGAATATGCATCTCAATCAGGGTTTTTCAGTTCACGGCCTCATGCCTGTTTACAGCTTGTGGTCAGCTTTATGTATTGCTGTTGTTATTGTAAACAAACAAGCCAGCCAACAGTTTGCGAGGCTGCGGTCCAAAAGAAAAGAATGAGAAACACACCTAAGTACACTAACACATAAGTGGAATACTCAATTTCATATTCGTGTAAACAGCTTAGTCGGAATATTGATGTGCATGTAAATATACTGTTTTTTTTGTGAAGAAAATGAAAGAGGAATAAATATGAGATCAGTCTGTATCCGCTCGCCTGCAGGTAACTTATTCATTGGACTGGTTTTGGTGATGGGATCTGCACCCGTAACATGGATCCATGGGTTTTGTATTGTAATATCCCACTTCTTATTTATGTCTGACGCGCCTCCTGGAGGATGGGCCGTTGACACGGGACCGCAGGAGTCCTCAGTCAGTAGCTTTGTTTTCTATGATAGCAGGTGTATCTCTTTCTCTTCCTGTCTGCCTGCAGAGCCCTTGGCCAGGTGTTCTTTGGCCGACCTCTTTTCCTCTTCCCTTGGGGGCTCCATGGCAAAGCTTGTCTGGTGGCGTTCAACACCGGTTTTCATAGTGCGGTTCCGAATCTCCATCTCCTTCCAATTTCGTTATTACTAATCTTTTCTGGCTAGTGGATATTAAGATATTGGATATTGTGATTGACGAAGGCACCTGACCAAGCGTTGGTGTTTTACGCCATGGCAGTGAGAATGTGTTGGTTACTTACTGCTGCTACAGGGGCCCCCGGGTTGGGTTTTGAACTCGGGCTACGAGTGGTCCGAGGTCTGAGCTCAGAAATCCGAGTTTTCCCTCCCTGAGAACTCCGCTAACTACTTTCCCTGCACTTCTGTGGTTATGTGCATAATTGTTGCTATGGTAACAAAATTAAGTTTCATAAATAGGCTTTACATTGCTCATACAGAGAGCGGGATGGCACTTTAACAGTTCATGTCAGCAGATAAAATTAATTTGGGTTTATCTTACCTTATATATACCGCATATTCGTTTGTCTTCCTTTTTGTCTTCTGCAAACTAAAGACTTACTTTTTAAACCTGGTGAATTGTATTTATTTGATTTATTTATCTATGTATTTACTGATACATTGTTTATACATATGTTTTTCTCATTTTTCTAATTGTTATTATCTGTTTTTTCAGTATTTTATCCTTATTATTTATGACAATCTTTATTTTACTTTCATTTTAATACCTTACTCCACCTCTGTATTGCAAATTTGATTTTCTTTAGTTTAGTTTTGTGCTAGTGGTGGCCGTTCATGAAAGTGTGTGTGTGTGTGTGTGTGCGTATGTGTGTGTGCATGTGTGTGTGTAGGGCGGTGGGGTTTTACCTTTGCTTATATACTGTATTGTAAACCACGTTGTGTCTTTTGTTTGAAAAGTGCTACACAACTCAGGAGTGCTTGATTGATTACATATGTGTAGGTTACCTAGTAGCCATTAATCAACGCCTACCTACATTTAACTTTGTTGTAATTCAAGATTATTGATGCAGTGAAATGCATTCATTTGATATCTTGAAAGTTATGACAACAGCAAGCGGTTATGAGAACTTTATTGTGCTCACTAGCAGACACTGGCATCAATTTATTTACACTTTGTAAGTTCGTCCTACTACTGTGTAAAAGAATACGCTGAAAACACTCGCTGAAACTTACTGGAAGTGAACATCAGTGAAGACGTCTCTAATGGGTATTAACGCTGACGGTAAGTAACCCTGGAGGAATCCCTCTCTGAACTCAGCCCCCAGCTGCAACACAATTAAAACAAATCCAAACAGCCAGCGACTGAGGTTCATTGTAGAGTTTTAACAGGCGTACATTCTTCATCTGTTCTCGCAGCACCGAGCGTTTACAGCACAAAAGGAACAACAAGGTGGCATGCAGCATGATGTCCCTTGTTGTCTTCTGTGCAAAGCCTGGAGACAGCTTGAAGCTTTTCTTCATCTGGTTTCTGTAATCTCTGTCAGTGGGGACTCTTATCCGGTGCGAGGCGTTGAGCAAGAGGGTGCAACCCAAACAGTCTCTGAGAAGTGCTTCTTCTCTATTCATCTGCTACTGGGTAAAGGACAACAAGGCAATTTGGGGTGACATTTAAATAAACAGCTAGACTTGGCATATTGTGCTGAAATCTGACATGTGAGGTTGTGTTCTATCCTCAACCCTATTTACTCCAATTTGATGGATGTGATATTTTGCGAATACAAGGATGCTGTGGAAAAAAAAAGCACAATAATCACATTTTCGTATCATGAAAGGAAAGCAGGTAGCACATGGAAAACAGAATTAAAGAAAGTTGTTGCCTGATCTTTATCATTACCCAGCACATTGCAACATGAAAAAGGACAACAATCAAATGGAGAGAACATATTCAATTATTTGATCTCACAAGGACAAATTATAAAACATGCAGCCAACACAAAGACCCAAGCAACACATTCATTAATTTGACAGAAAGGACACATTCAGGTTGGTAATTTGTTGCCGTGTAATTGTCTGACTGGCGAAGGAGCATGTGTTGCTGTTATCCTGGTATTTCATGGCTACTGTTGAGTCCAGCCAGATGATGTAGAGACACAGGGCGACTTAAAGGTGCCCTGCCACACAAAAAGACACAAAAAAACGTTTTTACCTGCTTTTTTGGAAATCTGTCAGGTCCATGTGTGTGTGTTATGTGGTGAATGTGAAGATGAACTGCTACTTCCTCTGTCAGGCTTAGCCACTGAAAAAAATATATATATATATTGCCAGTGAAAGTGTGTAACATAACTTAGAGTGTAAGGGCTCTCCCCTACTCCTCCCTCTTGTCTAATATCGTCACATCCACAACTAGGATGGCTGCGGCCGTAGCGACAAACTAGACGACCCATAGAAGAGCTCCACAAACCAATGGGTGATGTCATACATGGTTGGAACCTGTCCACACAGCATTCCAGGATGGGAGAATAAGGTGCTCTGGTTTATTGGCATTTCTTTAAACCAATCATAATTATCTTGGGTGGCGCCAAGCCCCGGACAAAATACCCTCTGGAAGAAACTTGTTTTGGTGAAACGTGTACGTTCAAAAGTTAATTTGTCGTGGAACTCTGATTGGACAGATGGTCTAGCTAGCAGTCTGGATTTTCCCTGCAGAGATTGGAGGACCAGGTAACCATAGTCCTCAGATTGGACAGATAGTCTAGCTAGCTGTCTGGATTTACCCTGCAGAGATCTGAGGACCAGGTAACCATAGTCCTCAGATTGGACAGATAGTCTAGCTAGCTGTCTGGATTTACCCTGCAGAGATCTGAGGACCAGGTAACCATAGTCCTCAGATTGGACAGATAGTCTAGCTAGCTGTCTGGATTTACCCTGCAGAGATCTGAGGACCAGGTAACCATAGTCCTCTAATTGGACAGATAGTCTAGCTAGCTGTCTGGATTTACCCTGCAGAGATCTGAGGACCAGGTAACCATAGTCCTCAGATTGGACAGATAGTCTAGCTAGCTGTCTGGATTTACCCCGCAGAGATCTGAGGACCAGGTAACCATAGTTCTCAGATTGGACAGATAGTCTAGCTAGCAGTCTGGATTTACCCTGCAGAGATTTGAGGACCAGGTAACCATAGTCCTCAGATTGGACAGATAGTCTAGCTAGCTGTCTGGATTTACCCTGCAGAGATCTGAGGACCAGGTAACCATAGTCCTCAGATTGGACAGATAGTCTAGCTAGCTGTCTGGATTTACCCTGCAGAGACCTGAGGACCAGGTAACCATAGTCCTCAGATTGGACAGATAGTCTAGCTAGCTGTCTGGATTTACCCTGCAGAGATCTGAGGAGCATAGAATTACAACACAAAGAAGCGTAACGTAACAAACCCCCGGCCGAAATAAGGGACATCCGGCGGATCCCGTGAGTGGAACGTCATGGATATAGATTTGATCTTAATATGTCTGCTCTACTGCATGGTATGGCTTGACTTTACTCTACTCAGCTCGCTCTCTTTTGGTTTTCCATTAGCCAAAGTTCTGCAAAGTACCTGGTAGTTTTTTCGGTACCACCTCGGTCGAGGTTACAAGCGAGCTGAGCAGATACTAACAGCTGATACTGAAAGGTGAAGTTAAAACATCACAGTGCACTGATTGATTGGTCGGACCGTCACTATTCAGACACCGGACATCCTGCACAAACCTAGCATTTTTTTTAAAGCCAAGCTTACCGCCAACAGTGACTGCGATTTTCGTTTTTGTCACTCAACCCGGATTTTGTTTTTAAATGGCAGCCTGCAAATCTACACGCGACACTACTGTGGCCTACATTATGCCGTACTATTGACAAAGTGCAGGCATTCTTTGTTGATGAAAGGATTCAGCGAGTGTCTCACCTAAGTTGATGTCACTGCATCATAATGTGGCGGTGTTATGACGATCAGCTGAGAATCCAGTCTACAGGGACGGGGTAAAATCTGCAGTGGAAAACAAAAAGACAAAGTGCCTGTACTAAAATAGTGAGTCGAGCAGAGTTTACCATACAGAAGTACCATACAGAAAAAAAACTGTCTAACTGCATTAGATCTGTCTCAAACCTACCGTTTACTCATAAGAACATGTCAAAGGCAGTTTTTTTTGGAGCACGCTTGTGGCTTTAGTCCTTCTGAGGTTTTCCTATGAACCTCCTCTATCAGTGAATCCATGTTTCTCTTGAATTCCTGTGGGTGCACAAAGTGTTTCACTGTCAAGATATGCTGGTCCCATCCTTTTAAACAACTAAAAGCACACAGCAGGGATACCATCCTCATTTTGAAAGGAGATTGTGTCAAGAGATATTATATCTAATAGCTTCAGATAGGTTTGTAGTCACGTGTGCACACAACGTAGTAGAACACAGAGAGAATCAGGACGCAGCGAGGTTATCTACCATTGCCCAAACCTGAGCTTTAATGGGTTTTCTCCCGTGTTCTGATATTGCAGAAACCTCCAGTGCATGCTCAACAAACCCACAGGACTCCTAAGGCAAACTGAAAGCCATCTGCTATTGCTGCAACTGTTTACAAAAACAAAATGACAAAGCAGAATGTTAAAACTTGCAGAATTGAAACAGGATTTCTTCATTTACAGAGAGTTGGTGAAGATCAGCACTGAGCCGCTTCTGTGGTCTATGAGAAAAAATTACAGAGCAATGTGTTCAGCAGTTATTCTCTGATTAAGAGAAGCCAATCTAAAAAGAGCCATGCAAGGGTTGAGTATGTTTTAGTTGCACACAATTAAATGACTGCAGACTGCAAATAGGAAAGCAGCTGCAGGGTATTTCAGGCCTTCTGGTCTTCTTCAGGCAGCTTCAGATGAAGAATGTTGCTGCTGCTTCTGTATTTGTAGTTAACATGTAAAATAGCAGTTGGTTTTTGCTTCACAGTGCAGTCAGATTTTCTTTTCCTTTTCATTTTCAGGGTTTTGAGTGGCTTCTATGCTCTCTCGCTCTCTCCTTTGTGGCTTGGTTGGAAGCTTTGTCATGTTTTCTCTCTAGTGGAGCCCAGAATGGTTCTAATGGAACCCTGGCTGAACTGACATTTGCATGTTGTGCTTTTGTTATTGAACCATATGTCGGAATTACCAACTTGTTATAAGTAAAAAGTAAATAAAAAAATGTCCTTTTAAAATTGATACAGATAGATATATCAATTTTTATCAATGCCAAAATGGGAAATTACAGTGCTACAGCACTGATACTACAGCACACATACAGAACATACATGAAACAATAAATAGGATAGACTACAAGAACCAATATTCAGAAAATGAAGAAAAAAAAAATACAAAGTGGAGAATGGACAAACATATATACAAGTTAGGAACACAAACTACTTAAATAGTATTCAAAAAATAAAAAAAGTAAAATCTACGTTTTTGCAAGTTGCACTCTGTACTTTGATGTATATGAGTCTTATCTACCACTCAGTAATGGAGGGTTTAATTATTTTATTTTATTTTATTATTTACTATATTGCGTGTGGTAGGAATGGTTTCTCGCAGCGGTCCATGCAATGTTTTAATTTGATTTCTAAGTTGGGCCCATTTCTGTTGAGGTTTGGGGTTTTTGTTTGGGGTTATTTATTATTATTATTTAATTTATTTAATTTAATATATTTAATAGTTATAATTATTTATATATCCCGTTTGGCCTTCCCTGTGTTTTTGTCCTGGTTTTCTCCCTAGTCTGGTGTCGTAGATTCGGTCTTATGTTTCCCTGTGTCTGTTTGTTCTGCTTTCTGCTTTATTTTGGTAGTCAGCTTCCTGTCTTGTCTAGTCTAGCTTTACTTTGTTTGTCTGATTGTCCTGCCCCGCCCTAATGTGATTCACCTGACGTCTCACCTGTTCCTCATTACCTCATTACCTTTTGTATTTAACCCCAGTGTTTCCTTTGTCTCTTGTCAGATCGTTGTGGTTGGTCTGCCTGTGGTTCCTCGTGCTTCGGTTGTTCCTGTTACCAGCATTCCCTGTGAGTTTTCCCTGTTGTTTCGTTCTGTTTGTTACCTGGCCTTTTTCCCCCCCTGGACCTCTATGGTTTTTGTATATTTTAGGATTTTTGGATTTTTCCCTGGATCTAGCTCTTGTGTTCCTTGTGGATTGTTTTTGTCTTGAACTGTGTTAAATAAATCCCCTGTTTACCGGCTCCAACCTGCCTCCTCGTCTCTGCAATTGGGTCCTCTTTCCTGCCTCCACCATAACAATTTCCCCTTAACTCGATTAGGGAGTTCCTTTTAAAACATATTAGTTTGTGTTCATGAGAGGAAAACGTAGAATAAAACTAATATAGTGTATAATGATCTTATTTTTAACTCAGTAGATATCAGTATCTGCAATTAAATACTGATTTAACTGATTTAAATTGCTTTAGTCGAGCAATTGTTGACCACTGCAGCCCAGAAAGAGAAAGTAACTTAAATATGTCAGCATATTTGTAATGTGTTGGCATAAAGTTGCTTACTACACAATTATGGAGCAACATCATCATCTTATTGCAGTCATATTTATTTGTTCAATATTCACTCATGTTTTATCTCCTTTTTCTTTCCTCAAACTCAAGACAAATGTTTCTTCAGCTGTAAGGATTTGTAAATCATATACAGTCACATTTAATTTTTCTGCCTGAAACTTCTGCCAACAGATTTATTTAATGAGCTGATGAGAGCAGAAAGACCCAAGCGTGCCAGAAAACTAAAGTAATGAGCCAATAGCTGCACAGAACTGCAGAATTGATTAGTAATTCTCAGGGTTCTGACACTTTGTAGTACACTAATAAAAAAAAAAAAATTGGGTGAAAGCTTTAACTTCATAAAGCTTGAAACATCTTCTAACTGTATGTAGCATCCACCTCCTCCAACGTCCAATATCTAGATTAAAACAATGGCAGTTAAAGGTAAAACGACAATCGCAGCTTTGGTAATTTAATCCAAATTTCCTCCACATATTTTTTGTGTAGCTTGTCTTTTCTTTCTCCCTGTGCTTTAAGACATTATGCAGCTTGCGTCTTGTTCTTCACTCTTTCTGCCAATCTCAACACTTTCAAGGCAGATTAAGGAAACATTAAATGGAGCCCTGTCAACCCACAAAATTAATAAAATTGCAATTTTATATTGGATCATCTTTGAATTTGTTTTAATTCCCTGGATGTTTTTTTTTCTTCCCTTTTCTCATTTTTTGCATTCTGACATATGACTTACGCCAAATGTTCTCTTCTCGGTATCCATTACTTGGTTGGGACAGAGCAGGCTGGCTGGCTGATTGAAGATGAGGGGGATTTTCATGTCTTCTTATCATGGCTTAATAGTTTAATGAAAGAAAATGCAGACTACATGTCCCAAGTGGCATAGTTAATGTGTCACAGTGGTAAACAGCACTTTGTGGGTTTGATCCCGGCAGGGCCTACTGTAGCATTCCAGGCTTTCTTGGCTGTCAGAGCGACAATGGACCCCTGCATCATTTGCTGGAATCCCAAGTAGAGAAATGCTTCCACTCACACAATCAAAACATTTGCATAATTATTTTCATCCCCGTTTCCATCTGCCGTGTACTTCCCTGGACTGTCATGTTGGTAGCCTGAGTGGAGTGAGGAGTGACAGCGGGTGTTAAACAGTTCAGAGGAGCGCCATGCTGCTTCACCGACAGCATTTGGTGCTGAGAACTGCTGTCAGTGTTGACCTGTTAAACATCTGCCGTGTCCTTGCTATCATGGATAGTTTACATCTGAAATATGTAAATCACAAAATGTTTTCACCATTAAATGTCAGCTTTCTAAATAATCTGTGCGTACATCAGTGAAGGTTTCATTATGTGTTTGCATCTACACAGTGACGCTGTCCATCTTTAGAAGATTTTCCAGCTTTTTGATGGTAATTAGGCATCAAGATTTATTAGAATATATACCCATAAGACAGAATAAAAAATGTCGACAATGCTGCAACTCATTAGCAGTATTCTTCAGGGGAACACGCTTTGATTAGATTGTTCATTCCTTCAAGGCAAATCCAGCTGAACAAAGGCTCTCTGGTACGTCTTCCAAGCTGTGGATTTCACACTCTCATATTTTCCGCATTAAAACACGTGGATACAGCTTGCTGATCTTTTGATGCACAATTTCCGGTGTAACGACAGTAGGGTGTCAAATTTCAGTGTGATACATTTCCCCTAACTGTAGAACACTAGTTGTGCTAACAAAAATGTTGTGGTAAAAGGTTTGGTTAAATGGAATTCTCTATGCTGAAGAATGCAGGCTCACTGAGATCATGGGATTTGACAATTAATGTGAATCTGGTGTGATTGGGGGGGGGGGGGGGGTGTTACATTGTGTTTATAGAGAATAACTAGGACGAGCAGATGACCAAACAATGAGCCAATTACAAGAGACTGGTGTTTTGACAATGTCATTTAACAATTGTAAATTAGTAATTAAGAACTTGATGGATGCATAGTCAGTCAGAGATTAATAGCTCTGGTGGTGGTGGTGGTGGGGGGGCATTTAGATAGTATAGGATGCAGCTCGACATTATACAATTATGTTAAGGGTCTTTTTTAATTGATGTCATCTAGCACTAGCATGGATGCAAGGCATCACTGGCAGATTTGATTAGAAATGCATTCCTCTCAATGGGTCCTTTGAAGCCTTAATGTGACCTATTTAAAACTTTTTTAAGACGCCATATCAAGTCAGCTTCATTGTCATTCATCAGCAGAACCTCATCTTCTCTTGTCTGTCCAGGCAAATCTTTCATTTTCCTCACCCATTTCTTCTTGGGGAGGGTATTTCCATTTGGGAAGTGCATATGGTTGAAGAGAATCCTCATCCTTCAGCCAGTGAGCAATGAGCAACGCAGTGATGAATACCTAGGCCATGAATACTAAATGATAGGTAATTAAAGGATACCTGAGGAATATTACCCTGGCTGGCACACCTGAGGAGACGTTCAGTCCATTAAAGTGGAGAGGGAGAAAGAGAGAGAAATTGAGTTAGGGAACAAACCATAAGGAGGTTGGGCGTGAGTGATGGCTGCTCTCGGAATCAGTCATTTGGGTTGGGACTCTGACGTTTGATTAAGTCTGACCTAGTTATCCTAGACAAGAAGTCACGGCCTCGTACATGCGCTTCAGTAGAGAGTCTGACTTCTTGAGTTTGAAGAGATTCAGACTGAATAAGGTTGTTAAAGTTTAGGACTGTCTGCCTGTCCAGGTGATATGATAATCATTACACGGCAGCAGGGACAAGGAATACAAATTAAAAAAAATACAAAGTTCTGAGCCAAAGTTGGTGAAATGTTTGTCAAAATATGTTAAAACAATGTTTTGAAGTGAATCTTTTAATAGACGCAATACGCACAAACTGTAATGAATGAATCTACCAAGTGACAAAAGGTTAATAATAAATATTTTAGTAAGTTGTTCACTGACCACAAAAACTAAACAAAAAAGTGTACTGAAAAAATATATACTGTATATATCAAATATATATGTATGTATGTACTGTATATACTGTATGTAAATATTAAGTTCCACATGAATTGCGTTGGCTTTGAATTATAATTTATTGTCACAACTGGGTTGGTTTTGAAGGCTTTTGTATTAAGTCATCTTGTTTTACAGTATATCTCTTTGAGACGGGGGTGTCACGATTCTCCAAATCCACGATTCAATTTGACTTTTGTTGTTTTTCATGCTCACAGGGCCAGCTTTGAGAGCACAAGATGGCAGAAGGTTGCAAGAACAGTTTCCCTTCTCAAAGTTTACTGGGTGCAAGTGAATGCACCCTGAGTTCAGCCGAGCCCACATGGTTTATCTTTTTCTACATCACTCGTTAACGGGGAAGGCAAAATGTTGCCATGGTGACTTTGGGAAAGTAGGAGGGTTTTCCTGTTGTGTTGTTACGTCTCCAAACCGGCCATGGTGTCTGTAAAAGTCAAGCTTCAGGCTACCAGTTAGCTAGCTGTCGTTACTCTGTGTCTTTAGCTGCATGTTGCTACCAGGTAAGCTAAGCTGTATCTGGCGATTTATTTATTTATTTATATATTTTTTTTTTCTTCAGACATTTGCAGGCAGGTGGGGTTGGAGAGAGAAAATAATCCTGGGAGAATCAACCAGGCAACTTTAATGTGGATATCCGAAATCTAGAGGTCCTTTTGATCGATTCTTTGCAGTTAAAATTTTGACACCCCTACTTTGAGATGAACAGGGATACACACATACCTTTAAATACACTTTTAATATGAAGATGTTAGCATTTTCTGTCATGGGTCTGCCATCAGGTCATGGAGCATTGTGGGTACATTTGTACTGTTTTTCCTGTATCTTTCAACTCCTTAAGCGTTTCTAACCAATTGGAGAAAATATTATAAAAGCTAGCTTCATGGACAAACTTTTGCGTACTGTGCTATTAAATTGCAGTGGGCTATATTAAGACAGTCTGACGTTTTGGAACTGCAGACCTATTTCAAATCAGATATGTGCTTTAACATAGGGTGCTGAAGCCAGACCTGGCTGTTTTATATCCACCAAATGTTCCATGTCTATAGCGTTGTCTGAAAACTCCAGGTAACAAATCACAAAGAGCCTCTTGGGAGTACGCCCATTGACTTTTCGAGGCATCTCACTGATATAACCTTGACATTAATGGGAGGTTTTCACATTCCCAATTCTTATGGGGCTCACCATAATCTGTTATAGAGGGGGCTGAGATCCCTCCTGGGCCCTTCTGAAGTTTGAACCCTCACAATAACCTTGTCTGGGTGGGTTAGAAGGATGTAGCAGTGCATCCCTCTCGCTGTCTTCGTGATGTTTACCAAACCCTCTCCACCTATCAAAGAGCCCACATTCGCCAGCCCTCAAGAGAGCAACACACCAATTACTTCATGTGTGTCCTGATTGAATAATAGGACTTTTAATTGTCTTGTCTTTCACAATGACTTTAAAGCCGTAACCTTTAATTAAGTGTCTGACAATTATTTTATTCCCTTTTTTTGTTTGAGAGGATGAACGTAATTACTGTCACCTTGCAAAGTATGAGACGTAATTAATCCTTTTTGATTTTACCAAATCCCTATTTTTTTTGTCATTCGTTGGCCCTTTAATCCTCAAAAGATTATGAAACCACTTAATTATAGAAAATGAAGGAAGTTACATGTTTGTGCAGCATCAGCACAAGTGTTTTTCTTTAAAATAATGGACCACTTAGCCCATGATTAAAAAAAATATATATATTCTATCTCTCTCGATATGGGCATGACGTCATTTGTACAACTGTATGACCCGACAGCCTTAGTCATAGTGTTGTCATAAAAAGTGGATATCCTGTAGTCCTGTTAGCCAAAACAAAGTCATTTAAGAGCTGAATCTTCAAAGTGCACTCAAGCAATTTTACAAGCGTCATGAGGAGTACTCAGCCACTGATAACAGTTGTAGAATGCCTTTGGAAAAAATGACCCTGATGATGTCATCAGGGTCATCTCAGATTTGGCTTGAGCATACAAATTAATCAGACAGCCTGCGCTATAAACTCCAGTTGTGGGGGGTTTAAAAGACAATACCATTTAGGAGTCAGGGTAAGGCTTAATGAAAGGTACTTTCCAGCTGCATTGAGGGACATTTAGGAAACTGTTTCTGGAGCATGACCCACACTAGGGGTGAAAAGTCATAAGTTGTCCTCCTCTTTACCATTCTTTTTGTTAATCTGTCTCTTGTAAGTCCCTCAACGTTATACATGTGCAGTACTAAATCACTGGAGTACCACTTTAAAAGTTTCTTTTAAACAACAGCAGGGAATTGGTCCATCCATAAAAAAGGCATAGTATCTGATTTCAAAGAAACGTTGGTAAAAAAGCATCCTCACAGAAGCACAAATAGAATATAGAAACTGACAGTGAAGTGTTTGGGCACATGGATTGCATGCCGGAGTGGGTGCAGTGTGTGTCCTCTTTCAAAACCATTTATCAGACAAGGCCAGGTGGGTTGTGGACCCAGAATGTGGGCCATTGTTGTAAGCCACAGAAACCCTGGATGTCTGGGGGATCCCACCCCCCAGCCCAGGAGCTTGGTGTGGCTGCTATGTGTAGGCTCTAGCCCAGACCCAAACATGCATATTGTGCAGGTCTGAAAGGACACTATAATCCATCCCCACATGTGCCAGAACCCCCCCCCCTCTAACCTCTATTCATCCCTCACTGTGTTTGCATCTCTCCAGAGTGCCTTTAACGCTGTGCAATGCCATGCTGCTTCACACAAGTTAAAACATGATGGAGAGCTGTCATTGTCCTTCTCTGTGGTCAAAACATGTGCTTCCCAACACGCAGCCGGTCTGTTATCTCGTCCAGAGAGCGTACACACCACTATAAATCAGTCTCTCCCACTCAGTCCGTACAGAGGGCCCTGTTTCTTTTTTTCTTTCTTTTTTTTTAAAATCATTTCACATGTGTGCTGCTTGCAAAAATAAAATCCAAGCAGGGAGGATCAGAGTCGTCTATAAGCCTTTGTTCTTGGCCTAAATAATAATCATTGACATTGAGATTCAGGTCCTTCCGCCCAACCAACAGTTGGCAGTTCCCCCATAAAATGGAAGTAGTATTTATGTTATGTGTTTTTTTTTTTGTTTTTTTTTTCTCGTTTGCTCCCCTCCCTGCAACTCCAGCCCCCTGGCTTTCTCTGTGATGAATCTCAATTATGCCAAGGGCACCTTTCATTGTGATGATCTCTCTCCTGCTTTATTGGAACTGGCAGCACTTCCACACTATCATGGCCATGCTCATTGACAGCCACTTCCTCCTCCAAAACAAAACCGGCGGAAACAATAAAAAAAGAGAAGAAGAAAAAAATGGTGAAAAAGTTACATCTCCTCTCAATTTGGCGGCCGGAGTTGGCATGTCTACTTCGGGCTCTGCCTAATGGTCTGTAATCATTCTTTGTGCTACCCAGAGCGTGGGTGGAGGTGTTTGGAGGGGCAGCTTATTCATATGTTTGTTTTACCACTGTAATTGCTTTCCCATAAATATGATGCTAAATAGTTCTTTTACACGCTGTGAAGAGACCCTTCTTAATCAACTCTGTGGAAATACCAAGTTATTCAAATTTGCACAACGCTCCGAGGCAATATCGAGGATTTAGAATTAAGGATATACTGTATCTAATGGCCATCTTTTTATCAGCCTTCTTTTTTGAAACTGGAGCTCTTTAATTTAAGTTTTATTTAATTTATGGGGAAGAACATTTACTGTTTTCCGCTGCAACCATGACAACTGTACGATGGCACTCGCCAGGTCCCACCTTCTCATCTTGAATGAGGAAATGAATGACATGGGGAGACACGGACCAATTTGTTTGTGCCTAAACAAGACTTGGAGTGTGTGTGTGTGTGGGTAGATGGCAATGTGATGACATCCACCGATCACATTTGATGAGGATGCTAGCTCATGTAATTGTTGTTTCGGTGCGGCATCTGTTACTGAGGGGTAGCGGGGTGTGGGGTGGGGGCTTGCAGGGAAATAGTTAGCCTCACAATTGACAGTGACACGTTGATGAGCGCGAGTGCCGAGCGTGTTAGCTCAGCCAACTGGCCTTTGATGGTTCTCTGATACAACTCGTTAAACAAGCATTGGACCGTTTACCTCTGTGATGTATCTTATTTGTCCGTTCTCCACCGCCCACACGTCCTCGGATAGCTGTCTTTCTGCAAAGGTGTCAGATCTTAACGGAGCTACAGATATAAAGCTGTGAAGTCTTATTCCCTTCAAAACTTGGCCATTGTAGGCATGCTTGGATCTCTTGAGAAACTCTTAAAATATGAACCTGGTGATTCATGAACACGACATTTCTAGGAGCAATGTGCCGCTCTTAATTTGCTGAGAGAATCTAGGATTGCTCATTTCCTGTACCGAACTAGATTCAAATCCTACTAGCTGAGGAAAAAATGAATGCTGTGAAACTAGTGGTTATGTGGTGTATCCTGATGCCATTTCTGGGCGTTCCAGTTTAATATCTATCTTAAAGTCACAGGTCTTAAGGTCACACAGAACTAATGGAGGCGGAGGAACTGCAGCCAGTGTCTTCTATTGGGTCTATATTAGAGCCTGGAATTGAACTTCATACTGGCCAGCTGGGACTGAGAAAAGGATTAAAGGTCATATGATATGCTGCTTTTTGGATGCTTTTATATAGGTCTTAGTGGTCCCCTAGTACTGTATCTGAAGTCTTTTATATATACCTTACTGGTCCCCTAGTACTGTATCTGAAGTCTCTTTTATATAGACCTTAGTGGTCCCCTAATACTGTATCTGAAGTCTCTTTTATATAAACCTTACTGGTCCCCTAATCCTGTATCTGAAGTCTCTTTTATATAACCCTTAATGGTCCCTAATACTGTATCTGAATTCTCTTTTATATAGACCTTAATGGTCCCCTAATACTGTATCTGAAGACTCTTTTATATAGACCTTAGTGGTCCCTAATACTGTATCTGAAGTCTCTTTATATAGACCTTAGTGGTCCCCTAATACTGTATCTGAAGTCTCTTTATATAGACCTTAGTGGTCCCTAATACTGCATCTGAAGTCTCTTTTATATAGACCTTAGTGGTCCCCTAATCCTGTATCTGAAGTCTCTTTTATATAGACCTTAGTGGTCCCCTAATACTGTATCTGAAGTCTCTTTTATATAGACCTTAATGGTCCCTAATACTGTATCTGAAGTCTCTTTCCAGAAAATTCAGCCTTGGTGCAGAATTCCAGCCACTAGAGCCAGTCTCATTATGAGTTTTCTTTAGTAAGTGCCATTTCTGAGTCTGTAGCTATTGAAGAGGAGAGGGGGGCATCAAGGTGGAGGCTGGGGGTTTGGTCTTGACCAACTGCCACTTTGCTTGTTTGCAAGACATGATGTCTTTCTCTCCTGGATGGGCCAAATTCTCTGGGTGGGCAAAGCAGAGAAAGGGGAGGTAACCTTGCTCGTTAAGACCTCATAAGGAGAAGATTCCAGATCGGCCCATCTGAGCTTTCATTTTCTCAAAGGCAGAGCAGGATACCCAGGGCTCGGTTTACACCTATCACCATTTCTAGCCACTGGGGGCCATAGGCAGGCTGGGGGGACTCATATTAATTTTAAAAAACTGCATAAAGTAAACTTTTAATGCCATGGGACCTTTAAGGTCTCTGTATTTTCTCCAGTCAAATCTTGTTTTATAACTTAAAGAAAAAAGCCTTATGCATGGTGTGCATTGATATAGGCTCTGTGGTAAGGAAACACTGGAAGTATTTCACATCCTCAACAATGTCAACAAGTTCAACTTCATTTTCACAGTTCTCTTTCCTTTATAGTTTTTTCATCGCTCGGGGACGCTGAGCTGCTTGAGTTGGACATTTTTCACACAATTGTACTTATTCCAAGAGCAACAGTTGCTGTATGCCCAAATGTGAAAAAAGGAAATTCACAGTAAATGCCACAATGAAAAGAAGGAATTGCCATTTATTGTCTGACGAGTGATTCCAGATTTCATTATACAGTGCAAACCCTTGCAAGGAAAAGAGAATGAATGAACTCACCTTCACACATGCCAGTGACTCTCTAAATGCCAAATAGGCCCAAACCTCTCATGTCTAGATGAATGGCTAACTCTAGGTAGAGTGAGTTTGCGTCTCCTGTCTTCCCCCCCCCTTACAAAAAGTCGAAACCCCATGAGAGACTGAGTCTGCCAGACTGATCACAGAGCTGCTGCTTCATCCAGAGAAAAACTGGGCTCTAGGAAGTTTGTGACGAAGTGGTATTTTATGATGTGGGTGCAGCTCACCTCCCTGAGGATTACCTACCCTTAAGAGTGGTATGTGGTTTCCCAAAGCCTCCCATATGTATTATTTTTGCTATGCTTGGCACCCAGCGCAATTGACTTTGTACACCGACGCATGTATCATTCCTATTTTGCAACCGACGCACAGCAGACTTTTCCCTCCACAGACTCACGTCTGTAAATTAGGGAATGAACTTGTGCTCCCGGGGGCGGTTCAGCAAAAAGAGGAGGCGTGTTCCGACGCAAATGTTCCCTGGTGCTATTTTTCAGTTTCAGAAAACTGTTCCGCCACAGACCAGGAAAAGCCTAGTCCAAAGTCAGCGGCGCGTTATTCAGATGCTGTTTTAAGGGCGCATGTAGAGTGCGGACACACTTTGCTTCCCTCATCTCACGGACCCAGCAGTTCCCATTTCTGCAAACCATACATAAATACAAGACAACTATGACCTTGTTTATACAACATTTCCATAAATCTTGGATGTGTTGATGACATAAATGAGGAACTATTAGAGGACCTAAGGCGATGTGATGTTGAACTGCATGTGCCGAACGCCCCAGCAGCAGCAGCCCGGGAGAGAGACAGAAGAGCTGCATCCTCTATAGTGAGGTCATCTCCGTCTAATGTTAGACTACATTGCAAAAATATCATCATGCATTTATATCCTCTTGCTTCAATGAGAGTGAGCCCAAAACATCAGAAAGTACTTTTTTGTGACATTTCTTTATTTACATTTCGTCAAAAAGAAAATCAATAGCAAACGTCTGTCTCCTCGGCTGTGAACAGCTCCAGGCGTGCGCCCATGGATTTATTAAGACCATGCGACTAGCATATCTTCCATTATAATAGCAATCAGCCATGGAAGAAGGGCACCTGCTTTTAAAGGGAATGTGAAAAAACTCTTTGATTGGTTTGTTGCATATTATGCCCAAACCACACCTCTGAGTAAAATTTGCCTCCAAATCGTTAAAACAGGGCCCAATGTCTTTGTGGTAAGACAACCTCCGTTTGAATTATGCATGGTGTTAATATTGTTGGTGGTCACATTATAAGAGAAGCATTCACAGAGAGAAAAGAGTTTTTATGTGATATTTTCACATGACAGGACATGGCTTTTCTGTCATATTATTTAATGCCATTGTGACAGACATGCGAGTAACTCTAATCAAACTGCAGGTGATCCTAATCAAAGGACGGTGGTGTTCATGGCAGTGTGCCATGCTTGGCGGTGGTGAACACACACAGCATCCCGAGAACGCCAACAAGCTTGACGAGGCTTGCTGGCGAACTCTTTGATCGCCTTTCATTCACACTCGCCTCTCATCTCTTTGGGCTTTTTGGGGGGGGAATGCACAGTTTAATCCACCGTATGTAGCAGAAGTTTATACAAGGTACTCCACAGAGTTTGGGGCCTCACATTAGGAGGGGGGAGGCGGAGAGAAAAAAAAGCATACATTTACACGGTTGAGTGGTGTAATCTTCATGAAATACCGGTAAATAGGGAGAGGAAGCCTAGTGGAGCCGTAGATTAATGCTGCTATCAAATGGCCTGGGACAAAGAAGGGGATGGCTAATGAGCTGGAAAAGGCAGGGCTGTTCACGGCGTTAAATGATACCGTAGCACCATCTCCCCACTGGATGCCGCACTGCCATGTTCACACATTCTCACATTCTAACAGCAATGCAGGACAAATATTGGAAAATGTCATTAAAGCGATGACCACGACATGTTTGATATTTTAAAGATGGCTCCATCAAAGGCAGCTTTCACAAATGCAGTTCTCTAATTTGACTCTCTCCCTCATGCCTCAAATCCCTCCCTGCCCAATTTCTGAGAGGTCATTTACTTCTTTTTCATTCCAAAAATTGCTTTCTCATTTGATTTGTTTTTTTTCTCTCTCTCTCTCTCTCTCGCTGTCTCTCTCTCTCTCTGTCCCTTTATCAAGATTCAAGTTTGCTTTGTCATTCCATAGCACACTGTAGTACAAAATTACATGCAAAGTTCGAAGCTTGAAAAATATGGCACAGAAATATTTCCAATTGTCAATTACAATTATCAATGACGATTACAAAGTCCATTTAACTTCCCATTGTCTCCCTTTCTGTCTCTATTTGCGTCTCTCCTGCAGCCGGGATATAAAGAAAACCAGGGTTCTCATCCTTGTCTTTCTCCATCCTGTGGTATCATCTCAAGCCAGCTTGTAACCTCCCATGACTGTTGCCTAGGTGACAGGAAGAGCAAGATGAACTCTTGGGCTTAGATCCATTTCTTGGTCCGGTCTCCAGAGGCTGTATTCATTTTTGATGTTCTGCGGCCTCAGAGACACGTTTGCAGGCATTGTTTCATGTTTTATTTAGGCCTGTGTTAGAGCCAGGTTAAAGTTTCCGCAGACCACCGGCCTGAAAGAGTCTGGCGGCATGGAGGAAATATCACATTGGGGGCAATTGTGTCCTTTTTTTCCAAGGGTCAGGAGAAGAGAGGATATGAGGTGAAAATTTCATCTGGAATGCTTTCAAATCCGCCCGTGGTCTAATAGTGATGCCGCTGTTACGCATGTGACGCACACAACTGACATATGATATCGCACACCCGCCTCAACTCTGTCCCACAATTAAAGAAATGGTGAACAAAATCTGCGCACAGCACAACACAATGCATGCTGGGAAAGTATGTCTCTATTCTGAATGCACTGAAACATGCGAGCGTGCTCTAACCTCTTCAGGCATCGACATATTCATCTTACTTGAGCCAAGTGACAGTTGTCTCCACAGTTATTTCATTTTACATGCTGCTACGACAAAGGGGGGAAAAACTGAATTAATCAAATGTGGTGGGGTAGGCGAAGGAATGGAGGATGAGGGTGTGCGTTGGGGGGTGGGAGGGGGGTGCTGTATATCCCCCAGTGATGCTATGAATCAGAAGCGGTGGGTAAATAAATAAATGTGTTATGTATGACCAAGCGCACAGACAGAGCTCTGGGGCTACTAGCGGGTCCAGCCGTGATGCACTCAGACAAGTGAATAAATCAGCACACAATTAAGGCTTGTGATTTCATTTATGGTACCTACGAGCGCTCCAGTGGCAGATTTTGGCAGATGTCATTTCTAGCCAATTGATTTTGCTGCTGTCCCGAGGCCCGAGCAGTCATGGCCCCTCTATCTGGATTACAAATGGATGGCAAACACGAGCCAAATGGCTGTCCAGGCAATTTCTGCATGATAGGAGTAGAATAATGGAAGAGACCTCGCTGGCGCAGCATGAACGAAGACACACACATGAGTGGAGGCACTGCCAAAGCCATAACTGTTAACACATGCATGCTAGAACACAAGCAATTGTTTGTGAAATGTATTTGCAACATGTTTTGCCCATAAAGATGCATTTTTCAGTCTCAACACTAGTCATGAGTTCTTTAAGTTCACAGGAGTATCCTGTGTGCTGTGTACGGTAAATTATCTTCTGTTCAGCATCCAGTCTTCAGTGACAAACGCGCTTTAAATACACAGCAAAAATGTTTCTAAACTACCATGAAATCCATAAATGTCTTGGGTTTATGCATCTGGCATGTTTTCACTTACAGTTGTACAACAGACAAAAAAAACAAACTCTGCAGAGCAATCACGACACACATGAACATTTCTCATCTCAATCATCTGGAGAGCGCACTTAACCACTCGCAATGCAAATTGACAATGTCATTTCAAAGCTGAAGTGAATAAAGACCATGCCCCTGGTCTGCAGCAGTTCATCAATCTGCCAACTGCATCATTTCTCTGCTTGCTGGCGCCATTTTGTGTTTGGTCCTCGCGTTTCCATTCAAAAAGACTTCCTGCCGGTGCACACACTGTACTCTACCTGACAATAAAATTAAACACAGGAGGTTACGCTCACATGTTGTGGGTAATGGTTTTAGCAGACTAGATCTGTTTTACATTTAAAAAGTATCAAATCAGGCAGGAAAATGGATGGGTTTAATACTGAGTGCATGCAATAACAACAATGTCTTTGTTTTCCCTAGTAATATGTACTTGCATACTGGGGGGGCAGTAGCTCAGTCCGTAGGGAATTGGGTTGGGACCCGGGGGATTGCTGGTTCAAGTCCTTATACGGACCAAAGTATGGTGGTGGACTGGTATCTGGAAAGGTGCCAGTTCACCTCCTGGGCACTACCGAGGTGCTCTTGAGCAAGGCACTGAACCCCCCCAACTGCTCAAGGCATCTGTTCAGTAGTCACTTCTCCCCCCCACACACACACACTCTTACATCTCTCTATTAGTGCATGTATAGGACCTGAACGTGTTGTGTGTGTGTGTGTGTGTGTGTGTGTGTGTGTGTGTGTGTGTGTGTGTGTGTGTATTTCAGGCCTGTGTGTAGTGTGTAATAAGGAGACTTTTAGTTGGAGACTGGGTTGGCAAAAAAGCTTCAAAATAATGTAACAACCTTACATTTTCTCGCCATGCTATTTTGGAAGGCTGTTACATGTTCAGTAGGAGACTGGGTCTGTAATAACCATAGGGGGAATTACAATTACAATACTAGAGTATAAATTATAAATACAAGTAATATAAATTACTGTATGTTCCAGTAGGTAAAGAAATACATGACATGTTGTGAGAGACAGTTTGAAACAACAGCTCTCTCTCCTCCTCTCCGTCTCCTTATTATACCACATCCACCAGCTTTATTAACAAATTGAAGATATGCATGACATGGTCTCAATACTCTTTCTGAGAGGAGGCACTTTATTAGAAACCCACACATAAACACCCCAAACCCATTCTCTCTTGTTTAGCCTGTGTCTGTGTGTAAGATGCACCCATAAATTGCTTCAAACAAGGCCAAAGCTTAATTGTTAGCAACACACAGGGATGCACAGTATAAATAGAAGTTACCTGAATGTAACTCTAGTTCTACAAGTAGCCCTCTAACGGTCCTGGAGCTGGGTTACATTAGAGGGAACTTGTTTAACTGTTTATAGCTGTTCTGAATGGCCACAGTTGAAGGTGACAGTGTCTCCCTGGAGGCATTCCTAGTGTTGCACTCCTCCACACACCGGGCCAATCAGTGCACGAGAGAGAAGTGGACCTCAAATTGTCAACATGGGAAGGGTGTGGGGGCAGGGGGTTCAGGGAGCTGACAACCATCCAACAAGCAGTTCTGATAGCAGTATAAAAGGCACCAGAATATGCCATTGGTTTAAGAGGAAGGGGGGTTTAGGACTTCACACTGTGATAGATCAATGCACTCACAGCCGATTCAGGTGCAAACATTTCCTAGAAGTGAGCAGCAAGCCCTCTATTGCTATATGTGATATGTGCGGGAACATAGGGACAGCTACGATTGCAGTTTTGAGACTTTACTCAAGTTCTACTACATATACTATACTAAAGCATACTAAAGCCCTGGGTCGTATTGGCCATTGTGGTAGGCAAGCGTCCGGCACCAGTCTCTGAGTTCCCCCTTATTCACGTGAATAAAGACACGGCCCCATTCCAGGGCAGCTTCTTCCACGGGTGATCCTTAGCTGAATAATGTTTTACAGACAAAGGAAAATAGAGACGGAGAGGCAAAGGAAAGACACCCAACTCTTCTTTATTCTCTCCCTTATTCACTGCCTTAAGTGAGGGGGGGGGAAAGGTCAGCCCATCTAAGATGAGCTCTCTCTAAAGTCTGATGTATGGTCACGTGGAGGCTTCACGCAGCGTGTTCGCCGTAGCCCACGTAAGTGGCCGAAAGTTTAGACTTGTGCGTTGTCGCACTTTATTATAGTTTAGCATTTTTCATTAGTTTTCATTTGTACTTTGTTGTGACTTTTTGTTTTCAAATTCAGTTTAGTCGTAGTTAGTTTGCAGACTAAAGAAGACAGACACCAACAGACTAAAGAAGACAAACATCAACAGACTAAAGAAGACAGACACCAACAGACTAAAGAAGACAAACATCAACAGACTAAAGAAGACAGACATCAACAGAAAGAAGACAAACATCAACAGACTGAAGAAGACAAACATCAACAGACTAAAGAAGACAGACATCACCAGACTAAGAAGACAGACACCAACAGACTAAGAAGACAGACATCACAGACTAAGAAGACAGACATCAAAGACTAAAGAGACAGACAACAAAAGATAAAAAAGACAGCAACAGAAAAAGACACCCAACAACTGAAGAAGACAACACAACAGAACTAAGAAGACAGACACCAAAACTAAAAAACAGAATCAAACAAAGAACAAAAACATCAAAGATTAAAGACAAGACAGACAACACACAGACTAAAGAAGACAGACATCAACAGACTAAAGAAGACACACAAAGACTGAAGAAGACAAAAAAAACAACACTAAGAAGAAGACACAGATAAAGAAAGAAGCACACAAGACTAAAAAGACAGCACCAACAGACAAAGAAGACACAACCGATAAAGAAGACAACCAAAAGACTAAAAAAGACAACAATCAACAGAAAAGACAACCTCAAAGACTGAAGAGACAACATCAACAGACTAAAGAAGACAAGACAAACAGACAAAGACTAGACAGACAATCAACAGACTAAAGAAGACAGATCAACAGACTAAAAAGACAAATCCAGACTAAAGAACGACATCAACAGACTAAAAGACAGACATCATCAGATTAAAAAGAAGACATCAACAGAAGAAGACAGACTCACAGACTAAGAAGACAGACACAACTAAAAGAAAGACACAACAGACTAAAGAAGACAGACATCAACAGATAAAGAAGAAGCACCCAACAGATTAAAAGACAGACACCAACAGCTAAAGAGACAGACATCAACAGATTAAAGAAGACAGACACAACAGACTATAAGACAGACATCAACAGACTATAGAAGACAGACATCAACAGACTAAAAGACAGACATCACACTAAAGATGAAGCATCATGACTAGAAACACATCAACACAAGAAGACAGCATCTACAGACTAACAAGGGGTGCCCTATTTACGTTGAATGGTCTCATTCAAAATCAAGCCGTAAAATGACTTCATGTGTTTTTACACCAAAGGGGTTCTTCCCCTGTATTAATATGGTTGTCAAGTTATATAAACAAAGAGAAATGCTTTACAATTCATTTACTTTATTATTCTTTTTCACTTTATGTTAACCGGCAGGTAACGGCTTTTACCCTCGGAAAATGTATGAAATTGAACTTTTTTTTGGCATTAAACACTTCATTTCCTGCATTCTGATGAATTTGTATGCACCTGTTTCTATCTTTTTCTGAATCTATACGACTGAATTATCTTTATGTAAAGGGACACATTACAATCCAAATATAAAAACATAATGGAATACATTGCAATAAGGCTCTCAGGCATTCTGTATTGCTTTGTATTTATTTTCCTGTAGATTGACTTTTCTATGTAATTATATCTGAGTCAGCACACATGTAGCTCAGGCATCATTTATTCTTCTTTCTCTTTTGCATCTTTTGTTGGGGTTGTAACCTCCTTAAACGTGCATGACAATTATTCACCTCAATGATAAATTAATTATTTTTAATTTATTAATAACCCCTGGCCTGCAATATTTCAAATGTTTGAGCAAGATTTCTGCTCATGTCCAAATCTGTGTTCTCTGAGGTTTGGAGGAGTTGTGATATTTTGTGAAAAATAAAGCTATAATTGGCTGTTACAAGAATGAAGTCACTATATTTCAGAACATAATCTCCCTGCACCACAGTCTGCTGTGCAGTACGTGATTGCTCCGCTGATCCGGTAGATCTCAGACCTTCTGACAGACGCAGAGCCCCGTTTGGGTCTCCGTGGTAACATATTCGGCCAGGACAGATCACAATTTGGAATAACCACCAGGCCAGAGATGGCAGAAGGAAGGAGTGAGAACATGACCCTTGTTTATTTTTATGCAATTATACGTATGTTACACTACTCCCGCCTTGAGATGATGCTAATGGGACACGCGTTTTCGTTTAGGACGGATCTCTGGAACTCTGGAGGACAAGATGATGCTAATGGGACACGCGTTTGAGTGCAGGACGGGTCTCTGGGTCCCCGGAGGACAAGACGAGGCCAGTGGGATACGCGTTTGAGTGCAAGACGGGTCTCTGGGACCCCAGGGGACGAAACAAGGCCAGTGGGATACGCGTTTAAGTGCAGGACGGGTCTCTGGGTCCCCGGAGGACGAGATGAGGGTAGTGGGAAACGCGTTTGTGTGCAGGACGGGTCTCTGGGACCCCAGAGGCCGAGGACACGGTAGTAGAAAAATATGATTGTATAGATTAGGGTCTCTGGGACCTGAAGGACAACACAAGGATCAACCTGAGCAAAATTTTCTCTTCCACTGAGGGGGGGCTTTTTCCCTTTTATTCAGAGTGACAGTGGATAGACAGGAAAGGTGGGAGAGAGATGGAGGATGACACCCAGCAAAGGGTCAGCCTACATGGGGTTAACAGTCTTACTGGGTGAGCTAGAGGTCCCCCCTCCTCTATTTCATTTTATCTGTTAACCAAACCACAATCCAAACTTGATTCACTCTATTTTCATTATTTTTCTCTATAGTCCAAATAATTAGGGTAATTTGTCCTTAGACAGTGGAGCCATTTGACCAAATCAATATCACAAAGAATTCACTGTGAAGTTCAACAATATTTTAAATCCACTTTCAATTCCATGGATGGATTACTGCGTTTATAATATATGCCCTTGTTATTGATTCAACCATATCTGAGCAGCAGGGAGGACTGCATAGTTCTCAGTGTGGGATGTGTTCATCATCAACATCAAATGCTATTTTCCTCGTTTTTAATTATTTATTTATTTAACATAATTTGCAATGCATTTCTTCTTCAGGCAAAGTTTTTGAAACGGCGTTCGTCCAGGTATCTATTAAAAGGGACGGATAAAAGAAGCTGTGATCTACAGCAAAGAAGCCTCAATGTTGGAAGTTTCTTTAACAATCCTCAAATTAGCACAAACGTTCTACATATTTTCATTTTCCGTGATCATTTTCCTGACAAAGAGGTTTTCCCCTTTCAGGTTTGCATGTGTCACCAGATTGCTTTCCACAACCTGAGGTCTGTGCTATGAAGCAAGATTTGGCATTATCGGGGTTACTCCAGGTTCCACCCAGGGTTTTGTGCATCACGACGGCGGATAACTTGTTACCAGGTTAAATCGCCATGGTAACTTATGCTGAACACCTAACCTGGTTGGAAGCAGGTTATGTTGGAGATTAGAGATCAACCAGAAAGAGGTGCGCACATAAAAATCAAATTATTTAGAGAGAGATGACCCCGTTACCATTCCCTGATATTTTCATGAAAGCTATTTTCTACAGAGGGAATTATGTATAGGCTATTTGTTGGCTTCTTGAGCCGGTTAGAATTTATGTTTTTATATTTTTTATTAGCTCTCAAGATCGCTTACCACTGACATGGTTGCAACGGAAATAATAAGCTGAAGCAATGACGGTTTATTGAAATAATTATGGTCAGATCTTGTGGCTGACTGATGGGGAAGTGATATAAGTGTTGTGATTTACACATAAAAGCATCGTCTATATTTTTTTTCCAGTTTTCTTTCCTTTTGTAGGAAGCAGTGACTGTATTGCGTTTTGTCTGTAAAACCATGTCTGTGTTCTTCATATTTATCTAGAATTATAGTTGGCTCTTCTTATGTAAAATATACGGCTGTGTTAGATGTTTTTGATTGGTCACGCTGTGTAAAGACCGTCTCTTTAATGTGAACGCGGCCGTCACTGGATTGGGAAACCCTGGGTTGATTGAACTAGTTGTTAACCACCATGGTGACACCGCGGCTGTTAGGTTAGGTGAAACCGGGTAACTGAAATAAATCCAGGGCATGTCTATCTGGATTTGTAGCACAGGCCTCTGCCATTGTGTTGTGCTGACATGTGTTCTATCCATTTAACCACTGTGGCGCCCCATTTTACTTCCTGTGTGGGCGGTCCTCTTCCTCTCTAGGAGTGAAGCACGCGGTCCATCAGTCTGATGGCTCACACCTGTGCTGGATGCTCCTCAGCTACAGACGCTACTGGAGTAGGTGTTTTTAGGGCGTTTCCAAATCCGCTTTTGCTAGTTTGAAGGCAGAAAAAAGGGTGTGTGTGCCGGGCGCATGGTTCAAAGGGTTGTACTTAGTGTCTTCATTAATCAGAGGTGTGTTTTGGGTGTAACCTGCAATCAACCAATCAGAGGTCCTCACCAATTCCATTGAAAGCCAGGCGCGTTTGGACCTTGGCGCATTGCTGTAATTTTTTGCATGTTTGTGTGCTGCTGCTCTTCCGTGTGTGTTAGGTGTGTGTGTGTGTGTGTGTGTGTGTGGTGTGTGTGTGTGTGTGTGTGTGTTTTGTGTGTGTGCGTGTGCGTGTGCGTGTGCGTGTGCGTGTGCGTGTGTGAGACAAGCATATTGTGTGCACGTTGTGCACGAGCCTGGGAGCATTTTACTAATGTTGTGTTAAAATAACAATGAAATGCTGCGTTACTGACTTTAGACCAGGTTTTTATTCAATGGCGCCATCGCTTTCCGCTGCCTAAAGGTAGCAGTATTCCCAGAATGCACCTGCACACACCTCCCTGTTAGACCAGCACGCCCGTGGGTGCACAGATGGATGTAGGAGCATTTCAACAACGTGGTCTATGGACGGTCTTAAACCAGCAAAGCCTGCGTCGGGCTTTGTGCCGCGCTGTGCCGGGTTTGTTAGATAGGGTCCTGAGGCCCTCTCAGTCTCTGTGCATCATTTGATTGGGTATGTAAGAGGTGTTAACCAATGAATTTCAGTTTAATTAAACCGTTTGCTACATTTTATCGGGGCTAAACACGGCCCAGTTTTTCTCTCTTTCCGTCCTGGTTTCCACCCTGTTTGCTTTTGTTGTGTTTAGTTTGTCGTTAGGTTGACTTCCCTTTTGGTTATGCAAACTAAACATTTTTAACGCTCTGAAGAAGGCTTTGTGCCAACACATGTTACCGTTTTTATTGTGAAATGAAAGTATTTTGGCCTCCTTAACATGGGAACTTGAGATGTGCTACCTTTTTTTCCACTTTTCAACATGCCTTTTGGATTTTTGGTTTATTGCGACCTCCTTTTTCAACTCAAACATATTTTTAGTTTTAACTTCTGGGGTCGTCTCCACAACCTTGTTCAGCCTTTAGGCCGAGTTGCAAATTTCATCAACCAAATTTACCAAATTGTATGCCAAGTGTTCCCATCTAAAAGGAGCTGTGGTACCATATGAAATGGTTGCCTTTAGTGATGAACTGCATCAGGAAAATCTGCAGAAATATAATGATAATACCACACTCAATAATGTAACTTGTGCATTAGTTATTTTAAGCATGTACAGTACATACATTTACTGAACATAGGTCAATCTGAATTACCTATTAACTTGCATACAATAAAAATAAAGAACAACACGTTTTGATTGATAAGTCTTCTACTTAAATTGCAGTTAGGCAGCAAAAAGACAATTTCACACAGGCTGCACTAAATCATGCTGTCACCACATGAACGAAGGGGACAAATCACTAACAATTGTTCTGCAATTTGAGCAAAAGTCCAATATGTTATTTTTTGACTTCTTTTTTTTATTAAAAAACGTTTTTGTACATTTTAGACATGCATAAGAAAGGCCGGCCTGAGTTAATATTCTGACTCTGTAGTCTGACGCTGCTGCTTCTCTCTATTTTCCACTGAAATCCAGAGAAAAGGGCAATTGAACTGGTGTTTTTCAAAAGCAGCTGGGCTTTGGTTAGCTCTGCATCGACTCCTTTTAAAGCCGTGCTTTTTTTTCTTCAGTAGAGCCCTTTTAAACAGCGCCTGGGAGGACTTATACTCAGGGGGAAAAGCTAAATAGAAATGAAAACAGGCTTCTAGAAAAGAGAAGAAAAAATATAAAGCAATGGCGTTGATAATGCAGAGAAAAATTGTCCTGCTGAGTATGGATCTACCATAGAGAGAGGGAGAGAGAAGAGAAAAAAGGGGGAAGAGCGAGTCAGAAGAGGCTATTAAAATGGGGTTTTGGGTTTAATAATGTACACAGGGCAGCCTTAGTGGTCAGTTGCACTGGGGAGTGACATTTACAGTGGGTTGAGAGAGTGGAGGAAGTTAACCACCCACTGGGGTTGTGTCCACAGCAGGAAGACGGAGCTATGAGGTTTCCTGATGGCATGGGTCACAACACATACTAAATATGCTTGGGGAATGTGCAGAGGTGTCCATCGCTGTAGTGACATAATGTACAGACATATGATACTCTGTCCATTTTCTGTACAACTAAGACTTTGCAACGTTCTCCAACAACTACACTGAGGGACATGTATGTAAGTCCATTGTAATATTGTAGATTGTGGACTTTAAACCAATCACAATTGTCTTGGGCGGCGCCAAGATCTCCGGAAGGAACTTGTCTTGGTAGAACATCTGCTCCCCCCCAATGAAAACTGGCTCATACAGTATGAAATAAGCTGGATACATGGTCAAAACATAATTTGCTCTTACCAGTGTTTTGTCCCAGTGCATTTTGTCCTTAGCAAATTCCCGCCAGCGGGTCTCAAAACTTCCCAGTTAGACAGTGAACTCCGTTAACATATTCCTTGTAAATCTGTTCAGTCATTCCCTGAACAAACCAAGCAGGCCTGCCTTATTGCACTATCCAAATTTTCTTTAAAACTAAAGCCATTTCTAGCCTGTAACGTTGCTCAGAAGTTACGATTAACGTTCAAAAGTTGTAGGTTAAGAAACGCATCCAGCGTCCAGCAGCTACGGATGCCTAATCACTGAGGTCCTCTGAGTGTTACGTGACCCGAAAGCCCTCTACGTCTCCTGTTTTGAAGGCTTCAACAAAAAGTGTGATGATGCATTTCTTCAAGCTGCTGAGGCTACGAAACCTACAGCTTTATTGAATATGTGACCAGAAAACAGATGGATTCTTTGCCCTTCAAAGCAAAATTACCTCCACAATGATGAACTGTATATTTGGTTGTTCCGCATCGACCCAAAATGTTCGCATTGTCCTTCCTGAAATAGTCCCAACAATATGTGTGGACAAGGCCATGTTGTTTCATTGGCACAGCATGGTCTACTCAACTGCTCACAGCAAACCTCCAACATTGATTCTACAAGCTGTGGTGGTCAAACCCCTGTCACATTATGGCGGGATGCTCAAAGCTCGGTCATTAGACTCACGCTACGACAGTGTGCCTTTTCCTAAGCAAGCGCTGGCTGATTTGTCAAGACTGAATTAGATTTCAAACAGAGTGGGAATAAATATTATTCTGTTCCCAGCAAGGCCTCGATTGGCGCCTATGTGATGCTGTAACCTCTTTAATGGAAGCTTATCAGCTGTAGCCAGTGCCCTGCAAGGATTCCATGTAATACCGCTGTTTGCTCACAATAAGTATTGTTTAATAAATGTGGCTGAATATTAACTAATCTTTTGATCTCACTTTCATTAGGCCACCCCAAGTGAAGTGGATTCTTCTTGACAAATTAAGCCCCCCTCCGTCTCCGCCCACAAGCCTGCATCTTTTACCCATGAGGGAAATGAGCAAGGACACAAATGCTCGTATTTAAAGATAACTGGTAAACTGCTTTAATTAGGCCTCATTTTCAAAGCAACCAACTTTCTCTGGAGGGATGTTATTATGTTCTCTCTCTAAACCGGTTGCCAGGCTGCATAATGCAAGTTCATTTACACAAACGCCACATTCACACACTTCCACAGAGCAGTTTATTACACTGTGCCAGATGCACTCCTGTAGTATTTTAGAACCTGGCATGTAGGACAGGATTGCTGCTTCCGTTGGGAGTACTATTTTATTCGGTGATGACATGTGCCCAATTATTAGGTCCTCCACACAACCTCAAATGCTTCCCCAGCCCACCTATGTTTCATCCTAAACAAGCTACAATACTAACAGGATGATCAATGAGTTTTCCCAAAAGGCCGATAACGAAACCACATGTTACTTACATTTTGATTACTGAGGCACTCTGTGTCACACTTTCAATTCTACAGTCTATAGTCTATCTTTGTACTGACTGAGACTGTATGATAATTCAGTCAGTTCTGATCATGTCATAATGCCAGCTCTTAAAGCAAACACAAAATATGTAGCCATTGATCAGTCAACAACATGCCAGTGATCCCAGTGCCATAGCTATACCACATTATATTTTCTATCATAGCAATATAAGGACACATTTAGGTCACAGCTAATCAACTTTTATTCTCCTGCCTCATTATAGTATACCCTTAGCTCATAAACAAAGGACTGAATACATGTTCACCTGTTCACTCCCCCCCCCATTAGGTCTGCATAATGTCTACTAATTATGTTTGCTCATCTATAAGCCTTAATTATGCTGGGAGTTGATAATTAGCTGGGCTAGAATAGGTGCATATGTTCCTTCGCTATTAGCCTGGCAGTAATAATGGCTTTTTTCATCTCTAAAGAGACCCCATGATGTTCTATGTAAGAACATTTTAAGTCCATTAGCACTCAATGTAATATTGCTGTTTTTTGACCACTGTGAATAGTGTACAATAGGACCACAGTAGGATATAATGCCCATGTCATGTACTATGCTGCTATACTAATACTTTGATTATTTGGTAAGAGTTAGTAGTCTTATTCATCTTCTCTTGCCCATGTATTTTGAGATAGGTAACGTTTCAGTGCCGGTACATTGTCACACAGCGCTAGACCTTGGTGGTCCCCTAATACTGTATATGAAGTCTCTTTTATATAGACCTTAGTGGTCCCCTAATACTGTATCTGAAGTCTCTCTTATATAGGCCTTAGTGGTCCCCTAATACTGTATCTGAAGTCTCTCTTATATAGACCTTAGTGGTCCCCTAATACTGTATCTGTAGTCTCTTTTATATAGACCTTAGTGGTCCCCTAATACTGTATCTGAAGTCTCTTTTATATAGACCTTAGTGGTCCCTAATACTGTATCTGAAGTCTCTTTTATATAGACCTTAGTGGTCCCCTAATACTGTATCTGAAGTCTCTTTTATGTAGACCTTAGTGGTCCCTAATACTGTATCTGAAGTCTCTTTATATAGACCTTAGTGGTCCCCAAATACTGTATCTGAAGTCTCTTTTATATAGACCTTAGTGGTCCCCTAATACTGTATCTGAAGTCTCTTTTATATAGACCTTAGTGGTCCCTAATACTGTATCTGAAGTCTCTTATATAGACCTTAGTGGTCCCCTAATACTGTATCTGAAGTCTCTTTTATATAGACCTTAGTGGTCCCTAATACGGATCTGAAGTCTCTTATATAGACCTTAGTGGTCCCTAATACGTATCTGAAGTCTCTTTTATATAGACTTAGTGGTCCTAATACTGGATCTGAAGTCTCTTTTATATAGACCTTAGTGGTCCCCTAATACTGTATCTGAAGTCTCTTTATATAGACCTTAGTGGTCCCGTAATACTGTATCTGAAGTCTCTTTATATAGACCTTAGTGGTCCCTAATACTGGATCTGAAGTCTCTTTTATATAGACCTTAGTGGTCCCCTAATACTGTATCTGTAGTCTCTTTTATATAGACCTTAGTGGTCCCCTAATACTGTATCTGAAGTCTCAACATTTGAAATTGTTTACATTAATGTGTATGCTATGTAATGTTATAAACCATGTTCTTTTAAGGGGGGAGGTCATATGTAGCATTGTCTTGTAATCCCATTTGGAACGAGTTGAATGTTTGGCATGACACATAAATGTGGTATGATAAGATTTGGGAAAGACTGCGGTGAAATGTGTGATAAGAGTAAACTTATCACCCACCTTACTATATATTGGGCAAAGTACTTCCTGCATTGGCACTATATGTAAATCGTGAAGTGGGAAACTATAAAATATGGATTATGAATAGGAATGATTCAGATATTTAGCTGGAAGACTGCTGTGTAGTGTACTACCAATGATCAACGTTGACCTTAACCTAGTAGTTTCAGTAGCCTAAAGTTAACTAGGTTACCTATAGGGCCAATAGATATGAGCTCAATAGGGTTATTTCTAAAGGCAATAACAAAATACATATTACTCCTGACAAAGTCAATAGAAAACTTTTCTTTGCTACTTTTTCAAGATGACTCAAGGATATGTATATTTTTTTATGCGACTCTGTACATTATTACAGCTATTTTACTTGTCTAAAAGGAGTGCCCGTCTCCTTTTGAGGGTCCGTGTATAAAGAAAATCACTAAGAGCCTCTTATGAGTACGAGCTGAATAAATGGCAGAAATACGTGAGGTTTCTTGATTGGGTCTAATGCTGTGCCAGCGGAGAGCTAAATATTACAGGTATATGCTCTTTGAGGTTGCTGCTCTTCCTCTAGGAAGCCTCAGCTGAGTGAAATGATGCAGATTGTTGAGCGGCTGCACATTTTCACAGTTTTCCAGGCCGTCTATAAAGCACTTACGGATTAAATTGAAGGCATGCTAGAGGACCTACTTGAGGGAGTGCATATAGGCACACACACTCACACACACACACAAACACCACCCCCCTTCCTGTGCACATATGCAAAGAAACACACTTCACCTCCACCATCTGTCCCAACAACACAACTAAATTTCTCTATCAATTGGACAAACATTGCCATCATCATGTATATTAGATTAGATTGAACTTTATTGTCATTACACATGTACAGGTACAAGGCAACAAAAAACAGTTTGGGTCTAACCAGAAGTGCATTAGCAGTAAGTGCAGGTTATATACAATGGTTTCATAAGTACAGGACATGGATATGTACTGATATATAGTACACAGCCTACAGATTGGCATTTCCCTTGGTCCCTTGCTGCTCAGGGCTCCCTGGCAAAGAGGAGGGTGGCCTAGGGTCAGCACTGTTGAGACAGGCAGGGTTGCTGGCCAAAGCTCAGTGCTCAGATCAAGGTCATTATGTAGAGATAAGGGTGAGGTAGGGGCGGCTGGGAGGGACAGACATAGTTAAAGGATCAGGGTACATAGTGGAAATACCAGCAGACAACACCGGAAAATGAAACGACAACAAATGTCATCCATTGGCAATCAGCGGAGCTACAGTAGAAATACTGCCTCGGACTGCGTTAAATCCCATCCAGCAGTCACTACAAACACATAAAGGTCATATAAACTAATTCAATAAAGCAAAATAACTCCGCAAGACTTGATTATGTGGGTTATCTAGCGCAAGGCTTCCTCTATTAGCGTCTTCTTTCTCTCACTGTGTCCTTAATGTCATAGGGCTTAAGCCAAAATCACTAAACCAGAAAACTCTGGTTCTTCAGCTCTGCCCGTAGAGATATCACTCAAAACTATGAGATTATTGCCTCCAGTGCAGCTCTGCCTCTGAGAAATATTTGTTGAACTAGAACCCCAATTTTATTCATATTTCCCATTGCACTCTAGCTTCATGTGGTGATGATGCTGTTGCACATTGTGTTACTCGGGGTAAAAGTGTGTGCTAATTACCTAACATGTACAAATGTTCATCGAATTTTGTCAGTGTTATTGTGAAGACCCTGAGGCTGAAGAGATGGAATGTGGCTTCATATCTGTTTTCCTTTTTGTTAACGTGTTCCGCCAGCTGTCCAGGTGGCTATTATGTAGATCTTGTCCTATAAGTGAGATGTGCCTAAATTAGACACTGTGTTTGATTTAGCTTCTTCTTTCCTTGCCATTAATTGTAAAAAGCCTTTACAAGATTGTGCCAGCAAAACACTCATCCTCATTTACACCTAGTTTGTCGACTGCCCAGAAAAAGTGGCAGTAGATTCTTTTTTTGAATGTTTGTGTGGATTCTTCAAATTAACTAATTGTGAACTATTGCATTCTCTCTGTCCCCCAACACACACGGTATTATGTGCACGGCGTCTACAAGAGACCAAACGGCCCTATCTTGCACCTGGTACAGCCCAAAGCCTGTTGCAAGTGTCTTTGCTAGTTTAAGACTGACGCAGTTGTTAATTTCCCACCAGCACCCATCGTTACACCCATGGGTGTTTCCCTAGAGGGAGGGTTGTCCTTCTGGAAAACGGCAGATAATCTGGAGAGAAGCTACAACGCACTGAGCCCGCTCACCACAGCAAGATGAAGGAAGAAAGAGTTGGAGAGACTGCAACTTTAAATCTAGAGAAAGGCTTGTACAATCCAAAACAAAACAGCATCCAGCAGGAGATTGTCTCCGAAACTCAACACTGTTCTGTCTTTGGACTCAACAGATGGAATGACAGACATTAGTTAATGTGAGCTGTTTATGGATTTAAATTTGACAGCACAGAACATGTTTGTTGGATTTCACAATGCATGTGACTCGTCAGCTGAAACACCCTCTGTTTACATGTACAGTACCTGTTGAACGTATGCACGGAAATTGTTTTGACGGTGCACCAGACATGTCTGGACGTTCACATGGAGTCCAAGCGAAAACTAAAAGCATGGTCCAGGCTCTCTTTATGTCCATTGCAGCAACCTTGCATTGGACCTTGAGTGAGACAGTAGTGAGAGGGGGTGTGCCTGCGCATTTGTGCTTCTGCACTGCTGCCATTTCACGAGTCACCGCTGCACTTCTCCAGGCTCTAAAAGTGTTGGAGCAACAAAATTTCAGGATTGTGCAAGCAAGCAAAACAAGCAAAGAAATATGTTGAGGCTTGGTGTGCAACAAAGCTCTTTTCGGGCCTTCCAAGACAGCGACCCACTACTGAAAAACAATACCTGCATCGCCCGTTTAGCCCTGGAGTGTGTCCAAGTCAGATTTGTTAAAGCAATTCCTTTCCATTTTTGACCCGAAACAGTTCGCTATGCACCCTCCCTCGAGGATGAGCAGAACCTCGGCTCTCCTCCGCAGCACCACGCAACATGAAACTCTGCTGTCTGATTCGAGAGAGGCACGGCAGAGGCATCAATTCTTTGAAGTCGTGGACTCAGTTGAAACAGAGTCGATGTCTACGGTCGGACGGAGAGGGAACAAGAGAGGCTACCAAGAGAGAGCACTCAACGATGCTACCATTGGAAACGTGTCGGAACTGGATCAGCACCCAGAAACAGATGGACTGATCATGCCTACGAGTGCAGCTGACTTTACAAGAAGCTGCTGGATTTGCATCCACAAACCAGCTGTTTAAATGGGTTGGACCATTGGTTGAATGTTTCTGTGTCTATCTGTGTCGGCTGCCATGTCAGGCAGATCTTCAACCTCCTTCAGGCCACTGACAACCTGGAGAAGTACCAGGAGACACATCTGGCTGCAGTCCACATGCACAACAATGTTCTGGACAGACTGGACATACCACTGTTTGTTAGAATACTTGCTAATAACACTACTGCTGTGCAGTCACGCTTGTGTTCTAGTGTCTAGTTTCAATTGCTGTGTGTGTGTGTGTGTGTGTGTGTGTGTGTGTGTGGTGTGGTGTGTGTTGTGTGTGTGGGACTGAGTATTATGTCAGGATTTGGATTTTGATTCTCTATAGAGCCCTCCATAAAGCTTCAGAATAGATAGTTGGCAGCTCCTGTGTTTCCTTGTGCGTGACCCCTCCCTCCGTCAGTCTGCTGTTTCCTCTTCCTCCGTTCCTCCAACAATGCTTTCCGAGTTTTCTACTTCTTTTTTGCTCAGCCCTGACAATAGTGTGAAAAACTCCATCGCTACCTTGTTAGCCGGTTCCTGATTGGGTGTATGTGTGCAGTGCCGTGAAGCAATTTGTTACATCACAAGACCTGGTATCACGCCATACTTCCTGATGCTAATGTTGAAATTGTAATGGGGGGGGGGGGGGTTCAGCTCACAGGCGCTGGGGGAGAGCGACACAAACACCATTCAGCTCAAAAAAAGTCATATAACCATTCTAATGACTCCGAAGCTGTTTAGTTAAGGTAAATTAAGCTTAATAAACTGCATATTTCCCCTTTTAAAGTGAAAAAGTAAAAGCTGGAAAATACCACAAGAGCAATAAAGATGGAACTTTGATGTTTTTGAGAAGGTAAACTAACATCAAGGTAACATTATCAAGAGCTATGGGGGGGTGCATTGCATTTACTCGAGCTATACCCAGACAGTGGACAGTATGTTAAAGGACGGGAGTGAATACAACCTCTGAAACAGTGCTTTTAGAACACACAGAATTTGGGAATGACATATCATTTTTTTATTCAGAAAAAAAGGCTTTCTTACTGACTTTTTTTTGTATATTGTTATTGTTGGTGCGCTTCATTTGACGCGCATCGATTGTCCGATTTGAAATGCCAACACAAAAGAACCATTAGTATTTTAGGAAAAGGTCACTATTTATGCTAACAGTTGGTATATCTAAGACACCTTCATGGATTTTTTTTATACACTTCTATTTGAGTAAAGTTACATGCAATTTCAACATCACAGAACACCGACTATTTAGTGAAAAGGTCAATCTTTAGGCGATAGACTATGTAGGCTGGCATGTTTATGCTTTACAGATCATTCTATACATTTATGCTTTTTGAGTAGCATATAACATTGCATGAGGAAGGAAGACAAATGTTGGGTGTGTGCTGCTGTTTTGTCAGTTTTATTATTCTTATAATTTATTCTTTAAAAATATAAAAAAGTATAATCCTTTCCTGTATTCCTTTCAGCTCTTTTCTAACATGTACTGTAGCTGCAGAAAAAAAAACATCTGTGGTATCTGGGTCCTGATTGGACGCTCCAAAATCAAAACAAGGTCGGAGTAGTTGATTCCCCCCCCCAACATCTTTGGTGCATGTTTGGCCATTTAAAACAATTGATGTACTTCCAAATTCACGCGTCAGAAGCTTTGAGTGGATTTTGGCCTTTACAGTCTGGTACAGGGTAAACAGCCCTTTTATTTTATTTATTATTCTGATAACCTCGCAATAGCCAACTTTAGAAAGCTTAGAAGACATATACAAATTAAACATGCATGAATAACACTAATAATTCACTAACGGACACTCGACTACAGTGAATGTCTTCATAAAATCCATGGTCAAATTACCAAATTGTGAGGAAAATGAATTATCCAAAGACGTAACTATTTTAAACTACAGTACATCAAAATCCGCTGTCAAAACACCCTGATATTAACTGGATCAACTATATTCCAGCCCCCTTCATATCTTATCTCATAGGCCTATCCCCGCAGAGAGAGACCTTGGTGAACTGTACCACCCACACAGCTGACTGCTTACAGCCCCCCCCCCCAACACACACACACACTCAGTCATTCAAAGATCTCCTTAAGCCACCACACATCATCGAGCCTTAACCCTTCCTCGCCCCCGAACGACAAACAATAAACCAACTTCACCAATATCCTGTATTCTTTTTTAAAGAGCATGTGCAAGGGAAGAATATGCAAGACCGCCGTCTTTGTTGACGTGTTAACTTAAAGTCAGAGCGTCTTTGATCAGCGGCACCACATCTCAGAGGGGAACGTGATTAAAAGTGACATTCTGAATGCCAAAGAACCCCGGCAGCAGGGCGGATTCTCCACGCAGTGTGAAGTCGTAAGCTCATGAAAGACACACACCAGTGATTCAAACCATGTAGCCCGAACCCACTATTATAATACAGAACTCTCTCCCTTTTTACCCCTTCTCCTTTTCTCTCTTACACATGCTTCTTTTTTTCTATTCTTCTTTTTTTCACTGCTGGTTCAATATGCGCTTTGCTGGATGACTTTCAAAGCTACTTGTTCCACTTTCTTACATTTATGCTAATTGGAATGCAAATATTGAGGTTCCAATTTTCCATTTTCCATTTTAAGCCGCTGGTTTAAGGAGAGGGTGTGTGTGTGTGTGTGGGGGGGGGGGGGGTGAATAACAGTGTATTGACAACCATGGCTCACCACTCAGAAGCTGTGGCAGAGTTGGGAGAGATCTCCAGGCATGAGGAGTTGACTGTGGTAGCAACGGACAAACGATACGTTCCCTCTCATCTTGCCCGAATAACATTTCACACTGTGCTATTTTTTGCTGCAATTGAACAGTGTAAGCTGAAGTAGGGAGCCTATGAAAGGCCCATGTGTGCTGAGCCCGAACAGTGGGCTCTTTTACAGTAGGTGTAGTGTTCAGTGTGTGCACACCAGCCTAATCTCTTGAGTCACAGAGGAGCACGAAGAGGTTGCAATGAACTGAATAAGCCCCAAAGCCTGCATAGATAAAATGACTTGCCCAGCTAAGACCTCTTAACGCACACTTACCTGGGAGACGAGACTACCTCTCTGAAGTTACATTATTGGTAATGAATAGCGAGGAATATTCAGTTTGGATTCAGCAAAATCATGAATGAGGTGCCACAATGCTCTCAAAGCCAGAAGTATTGGGAAATGTTTTCACTTCCATGGAGAAAGAGGAGGTGAACGGAGGAGAGGGGAAGGACGGGTTTTCAGAAAAGCGTGACGGTATTAGGTTCTTTGTTTCAACCTAAAAGGAGTTTTTCCTTGCCACTGTAATAATAATAATAATAATAATAATGTACACATTATTAAGCATGCAAGGGAAAATTACTCTGCTGTTATTACACACAGGCCTGAATTACACACACATATTGCCTATGCTTGCTGTTGCGGTAATTACTAGAATTGTTGGGACTTTATAAATTATACAATGTGGTCTAGACCTACTCTATATGTAAAGTGTCTAGAGATAACTGTTATGATTTTAAACTGTAAAAAATTGAAGTGATGGGCTTCAAGCAATGGATCACATATGAAAGTGGTCAGAGAGACAAAGATGTCTCTGGTCGGTGGCATGTTGAGTTTGAGTTTTGATAATGGGCAATAGTATTTTGAAATCCTTTCGAGTACTTTGTGAAAGAGTAAGTGAATGCTATTACGAATGCAATTCCATTTTTTTCATAGTGTCAAACAGAAGTTAGCTCAGGACACGTTGCAGTAGAGTAGGTCTAGACCCAACTAGAAGTTACAGAGACTCAACCATTCCACTGGAGCATGCACGTTTCAATGAAATCGCCAAATTAAAGCTGCTATGTTCAATTAAACGAGATATACTGGTCATAAAAGATTTAAGATAAAAATAATTGAGGTTGGCCACCATCTTGGATATGGCACTCATGAAATTATTAAAAGCACATTAATTCTCTCTACATATGCAAGTTACATTCATGAGTACCACACCATAGTACATTCAGAGGTTATGTTATTACAGTGTTCCTTGGTCTGGCACGGCGAGTATTGTGTGATGACTAATATTATCTAATATGTTATCACACGGGGGCGGTTGTGGCTCAGTGGTAGAGCGGTTGCCTGCCAATCGGAAGATTGGACGTTCAATCCCTGGCCCTGCAGTCCCATGTCGAAGTGTCCTTGGGCAAGATACTGAACCCCAAGTTGCCCCCGATGCTGTGCATCCTGCTGTGAGTGTGTATCTGATGAGCAAGTGGCACCTTGTACCGCAGCCTCGGCCAGTGTATGAATGCATGTGAATGGTGAATGTATCCCGTATGATGTGAAAGCGCATTGAGTAGTCGTTAAGACTAGAAAAGCGCTATATGAATACAACACATTTAGATATTGTTGTGTAACCGACTTTATAACTCTGCAATACTTGTGCGCCACGGTTTAGCTCTGTCCGTGGCCTCCCGCCATACAACAACGGGAGCGTCATGCTGCCCGACTTACAGATTTTTATTGTATCTACAGGTGCTTTACAGAATAATACCAGGTTTTACTCCAAGCACTCCTGGAATTAAACACCATGCCTTTTCTTTTGCGACGTCCTGATAAAAAAGATCTGTGTCTATGTCTATTAGGATTAACCACATCCAAGATGAATCTCTCGTTGTCCATTGTGTTTAGAGAAAACATGTCCGAAATGTTTTTTGGGGGGGGAGGTAAATTGACTGGATATTCCTGCTTTTCCACGGCCTGGCTGTCCAAACAAGCCGCAGCTCGTGAGAAAACAAACCTGGTGCTTCTTTAGCGGAGAGCCGCATCACGCTCACGTGTGGGACGCGTTGCGGCTCGGGGGGGTGGAATTCCAACTGCAACCGCAATTTCTCGCAGGAGTTGCTGTTACATTATTTTTCATCACTCACCATTGTCCAGTATTTGCCACTTATGGCCACTTGTAAGCATTGATTACTGTTTGGAAAATGGCTCTTTTATTTTTGTTAATGCCAACAACCTAAATTGCTTCTTTTCAGTGCAGTCTAACTTTGACGCACAGCAGCTCTAATGTACTGTGCATGCCTTGATTTCCTGCTCTTCATTGTGATTTTCTCGGGCCATGAAGTCCATAATGTCTTTATACAAAGAAGATTTCAAGAATATGGATGAGACACCATGGCAATGGCACCATTGTCAAGTTCTTCAAAAATATAATTTGCTAGGTTTTGACAATTGAATACAATTTTCACTCATACAACAAAATATAAGGCATTAATTGCCTCACTAAGATATAATTTGTCAGTTGATTCCTAATTCACTTTATGTCCCACATTGTAGGACATCTAGATTGGGCTTCCACCCAGGCTGCATCCACAAAACTCATTCCACATAGGGCTACGTAAAAGACCAGGGTAAAACAGGCGCAGTAAACAAGAAACATGTCCAGAGATAACTGCATGAAGGGTGGATTCAATATGCTTCCATAATACTACAAGAGAAGTTAAGCTTGCACAGGACCCAACAACAGTGTGTGAAATGTGAGATATGAATTACCGAAATAAGACATGGACGTAAAATGTCTCAACATTTGCTCCGTCTAGTTTCTTAAGAATTATTTGTTTCCAACCTACAGTATGTGACAAGAAAATAAATATTTCTGCTGACGCGGTCTGACATTTTTTATATTTTCCCCTTATTGTTTCTCTGAATGCATTGACGAAATGATGCCACGTTGTACACCAAGTAACCATAGCAGCCCTGCAATAAATATTACCTTACTTGAATGTTGAATTTAGTTTATTATCTGAAGTTTTGTATGGGTTTCTAATATTTTGTCTCCCTCCTTACGTGGCAAAAACATCCCAAACTGCAGCCTTCAAAATTTACATGAAGTTTAGTATCTTTATGATATCTTTTGCAAATCAGACCTGACGACAGGGCAGATTGCAGGTGAACCTGCTGCTTTGTTCTTGGCGCTATCAGCAGCAGCTATTCATTCTTTTGGGATTCAGCTGTCTTTGTCTTGCCGGGAATAAATATGTTCGAGCATGCATACAACATGGGAAGCACACAGTAATGGACTATTCAAAATACATTTGCTAAGCCAAGGAACACAGTTCAGCCCAAGCCTGTCCATTAAGCTGTCTAATGTGAGACACAATTGTGTAGACATAGGCATGAGGCCATCTGAAGGGAAAACACATCAAGAAAGTGCAATGCATTGTTCAATTCCACATGTCATTCATGTGTTTTACTGCCTCTGCTCTAAAAAACATTAAAATGTGCAAATATCTGTCTATATTATGTTTACATACCTAATTATACAGTTTTACTATTAAATTACCCCACTGCTTTGTTTTGTTATGCATTATTTGTTTGATACAACCATTGATTTTGTGATTTAATTAAAGATAAATCTGACATTTGTTGATATAATGTGTTTCCTCAGAGCTTTTTCTTGCCATTTGGCCCATTAAACATCATATTCTGTCCTTTTATCTGTGTAGCTATTTCTCTCTTGCTGGCATCGCCACAGTGCTCTCTGTCAGCCTCAGAGGCCTAATAAGGGACTTTTCTTTTGTGATGATTGAAGCCACAACATTGGTTCTTTGCCTGACGATCTGACACGCCATATCTCTCTCTGTAGAGGCCTGTGGGGCGGTGTGGGGAAGGTCTGTTTGCTCGGATGGGGGAGCAGGTAAAAGCCTGCAGGTCTACTGGTTATAAAGGGGGTCAATGGATACTGTGGGAAAATGAGACAAGGAGTGAAATATAGGGTCCAAAAAGAAACAAGAGGGGAGAGCTGGTGGAGGTGTAACTACAGTATTGCATCCAGGAACACGGTGCTACACCAGGGCTACGGTCTACAATAGCCCCCCGCTAAGCATTTTAGTTTTCTGTGTTATTATTTTTTAATAAATACATATGTAAAGGGTAATAACCAGCCATTCTTTTCACATTTTGATACTTGGCAGTGGGCTGGTGTGTTGCATTGGGTAAGGGCACTCTCATTGTAGCTGCACTGTGAATATTATTCCTTCATTTCTGAAGTTGTGATAGACATTTAATCCGTAACATCATAACCGATGCACAGCGTGAGACATGTACGTGGCCAGCCTGCAAGTTTTACAAACGCGTGCCCAGTTGCCACGCATAGGCGTAATGCATTGCACTTTTCGCCTATTAAAAACGTAATGATTTCATTTCAACTGAAACATAATTTTATTATTTATTTTTTTAATTCGGGACAATGCACATTGATGAACAATGTGCCAGATTGTAGCCCGAGGGCTAATTTCCATCTGAAGTCCAATAGGCAGGTTGTCTGATTATGCATTTGCCATAAATGTACTTTCTTCTCACATTAGGATGTATTGTGTTATTAATTATGGCTGCATTGATTGGTGCTGAACTTGTGAAGATGTTTTCGTCATTGCTTTATGGTCCCATGTATTATAGGCTTATAGCTATTTTATTGACTATTCCTTCTCCAAATACAAATAATAAAAATACACGTTTTACTTCAGTTACATCCATTCCGCCTTTGTTATAACATGTTTGTCCATATGAACTGTGCCATGTATACTTGTGGATATAGATCAGTAAAAAGCTTCTCAATTAATCTCTTCACAATGAAGTCAGCAGATCAGAGCGCGGAACCATATTCTGATTTCTGTAAAGACACGTCTCTTGTTGGGAAATATCATTTTGTTTAGCCCTTGAGTGCCTCAACAGCAATGTTGTGTCTTAGGACTTGATTACTGAAAATTAGAGTTATGTAACAATATGAAAACATAAAGGAATATTAAGACAGAGTATTACATCACGCTTGTGGCTCTGTGGGACTGTACTTTTCAGTGCTAAGCGCTAATTGCCAACATCAATATGCTACCATTATGATGTTTAGCATGTATAATGTTAACCACGTTCAACAACAATTGTACTTTGTACTAACCCTAGCCCGTCTTGCTGACGGTATTTATAATTAATTGATGGCATGTAGATGGAAATGTTGCCTTTGTCTATGTTTTGACAGCATTATCGTAAGAAGCACGTTGTGGAGAATAATTCCCAAAGCCATGCAGCGTTCACACTTTATTAATACATATATTCACAGCCCCTGCGCTGCTGAACATGACTTTCTCTGCACATGAAAGATTAATTATATTTTGGAAGAACTCTTAACAGCAAAATATTTCCAGGACCGCTGCTCTGCGGCAGATAATATTAGAAAACATTTTGCTAAAATGTTGCCTAATTAATTCTCGCACATTTCTGGCCTCACTGCTTAAGTAGTGGAGCACTGGGCAGAGCAACTGCATAACACCACGAGCAATACACTCCCATTCAGTCATAATGTTGAATCTTCTCTCTGACACAGTCACGAAAACCCAAAGCTTCATAAAGGTAGCCTTTATTGCATTGTGTCTGTGTATTAACGTGCACTGTCTTGTAAATATGCTGCTTTTATTGGTTGCACTCCTCGAATGTGAACTTGAGATGAATCACCTCGCCCGTTTTCCACAGGACTAAGCTATTGTTGATGGAACAGTATATTATTCACAGGAAAATATAGTAATGTTCATTCATACTACATAGTATACACATAACACACACGGCACGGTAAATTAAAGATAGGGTTGGACCATTCATCACATTTCATAGGGGGGGGGAGGAGGCAGTGGATACACCAAAGGCATGTGTGTTCGATTCCCACTGGGATGCATCAACCAGTGTGTCCCTGAGCAACACACTTAATATACAGTATACATGATAGATAGATAGATAGATAGATGATAAGATAGATAGATAGATAGATAGATAGATAGATAGATAGATAGCAATTGTAAGTTGCTTTGGATATAAGCGTCAGCTAAATGACATGTAATGTAATAATAATGATTTTGACATGTGTGACTTTACAATCATTTCAGAAATGTGTTTTTCCGAGGCGGTCCATAGCGCGCCCCCCCCCCCCAAATAGAGTGCCCCCCCCCCCCCCCCAGTTGACTGAGTCCTGGAGCGGCGCGGGTTTGAGTCTGACCTGTTGCCCTTCGCTGTGTGTCATCCCCCATCTCTCTCCCCTCTCATGTCCCTACACAATAAAGGAAAAGCCCCATAAAAATAATCTTTAAAAGAAGTATATTTTTCCTGTCGGCCACCCTTTTAGTTTATCAGTTAATAACTCTGTAAATCTGCTCTTTTATTCCACAAACTCACTCCACCATCTGAATTTGAGTTCTATATTTTTTTTTTTGTTTGGCTGTAAAGAGAATCATCTGTGTGATGATACGTTTGCCAGTAAAAACATTTACTTTTTTTTTTTTTTTTTTCATTTCCCCCAGTGAAGCTCGGATTCACTTGTCATCATTGTGCAAAACGCATTGCCGTAATAGTCTAAACACCTTTCAAATCTGCTTCTCAGATGGGGATAGAATTGACAGCGGAGGTGTTTCATTTATTCATCTCAAAGTTTGTTGCGCTCCCCTGTGATGACTTTATCTTGAGGTTGTCAGATCATTTTTAGAATACTTAATTCCTATATGAAGAGTTTCTTCTCTTGAGTATACAGTATAAGACCCTCATTGGTTACAATGTTAGCCTTGCTAGTGGCGTACCTCTATGGATAGTAATGATGGTCCAGACTGAAATATCTCAACAACTATTGGATGGATTGACACAAACATTTGTACAGGTGTTCAATGTCCCCAGATGATGTATCCTACTGACTATTATGGTCGCTTGACCTTTCATCTAGGTTGACATTTTAGATTCAAAGTAAAATATCTCAACAACTACCTTGTGGATCGCCATTGCATTGGGTGAACACATTAATGTTCCCCAGATGATGATTTGAAATAACTTTGATCTTTTGACTCTTCAGTTTGTTCACTACTTTGGTTAATACCACATTCCTGCAAAACTGTAATTTCCATCAGTTTCAGCTGTAGTTTGAGTTAGCATGCTAACATGCTAAACCAAATGGTGAACATGGTGAACATTAAACGCGCTAAACAGAAGCATGTCAGAAGATTAGCATGCCTATGTTAGTATTTAGCTTAAAGTAGAGCCTCAAATAGCTGCTAGCATGGCTTTAGACCCTTGGTCTTGTTTACAGTCTAACACACCAAATCTGTATGTATCTCATTCCTAAATACCTTTTTGTTTTTGTGCTCAAAACAGAGATGTGATGACATGAGGACGACATAAGAGGCTCATCCTTGATAACAAAGTAGGTAATCATTGCTTGCAAACATTAGCTAGTCTGAAAAAACTATACATTACATTACATGTCCTTTAGCTGACGCTTTTATCCAAAGCGACTTACACTCGCTATATATATCAGAGGCTGCACGCCTCTGGTGCAGCTAGGGGTGAGGTGTCTTGCTCAGGGACACATTGGTTGATGTATCACAGTGGGAATCGAACCACACCAAAGGCAAGTGTCACATCCACTGCGCCATCACCACCCATAAACAAAATTGTCTCTCCATGCCCTGCAATATTACACAATTGTGTCGTATTGCAAGTAAGTGAATGTATAGTTCATTGTTTGCCATTTTGATTTTGACATGCTTGACTTTTCTTGTATGTTTTTGTATGTGACGGGGCGCGTTGCATCCGTCACGGTAGCGATGTATATATATTATATCTCTCAAAGACTGAGTCTAAAGGTTGCCTGGATATGTTTGTTAAACATGGCTGTACAAAATGTTCTGTTAATAATCACTATTTATAATCAGCTGTTAACATAGCCATTCATCAAATTCCCCACAGAAATCCCACATACTTTAACATCTTATACTACAGTGATTTACATGCCACGGCTACTTTCAGCAATCCATCATTCTGTTTAAAACCATACCATACTTCACAAATATTATCGATTATAATAACCACGCAACGCTCAGCTCTTTGTTAACTACGTGTCTGTTTATTTAGTTTGAAAGTGTAACAGAGGTTAACAGGATAGTCTGAGTGGCTTAGTGCGCAGCAAGTTTGGCTTTAAATGATGTTAGGACTTCTGGGGTAACAGGAAGTTACCCGAAGTTTCAACTAATACATTTTTAGCCATCGAGATATCTTGTGGCTTGGTCTAATTTGAATATGAATCAGATGAATGATATGTTGTAAATGTCTAGCTTCTTAGATATATTAATACAAGCTGTATGGAGTTGTTACTGCCCATTGACCTGAGCCACCCCTGCATTGTTCTGTGTGTTGGAATGTTCCAATTAGAGGGGGCGGGGGGGGGTGGGGGCTCCATAATCTGGCAGTTTAATTTGCGCGAGGAGAGCTTGAGAAAAACCTGAGAGAGCAGGATGTGAGTCTTAGAGTAGCGACTTGATTTACGGTCAATTAGTGAACAGTGGTATATTTAAATTATGGGACAGTGTTTGACTCTCATGTCAATTTATTTTATTTTGGTGAAAGTAGTGTTATTTTCTTCTCTTTAATTTTGGTTTTGTGAACGGTTCATTTTGCCTATGGGCCTTAATTGGGAAAATAAATAAAAATCCCATCTTTTTCAACCACATCTCTGACTCATCCTGAGTGTTTTTCACTTGCTCGACTACTAGCTACATCTACCCTCTACAGTGTTCCTCATAGTTCTCCCAAATACAAAGATATAAGGGAGATGAATGTTGTGCTCACTATTTTCTCCAACAGTTCCCCATTGAGGCTTTCGGGTCACAACTCCACTGTGTCATTACGCTTTCATTAACGCAACAAATGTTCCCTTTCAAATGGATAACATCACTTTTGGAGAATAATTTGTACTGGCCTTAAAATTAACTTATAGTAATAATGGGTATAAAATAGTTTGTCTGGCTCTCCATACATGATTAAGCTTATTTTAGGACAATCTTAGTCTGCTAAGGTCACGGCAGCTTTAACTGAAAAGAAAAAGGGCTTCTTCTACTTTTTTTTGTCATAATCCCTTAGACATTTATAGGGAAAGTTTTCTAGATATTTCTCTTTTGATTCAAAGTACAGTAAGTCTGCCATCTACCGAAATACAGCCTCTCCTGTGTAAATTGGATATTGTTTGGCATTAAAGCCAGAACTAAAATATATGACTACATCAGTGCCATTTACAGTGGTTACCTGGGCCTGTTAGAATTGATTTTACAATTATATTAAGTACCCCTGGCTATATCAGAGAACTTTTAATCCTCAACAAAGCACAGTCCTAAGCTCTGATCTTCACATACAGCCATTTCTGCGTCTCCAAAGTCTAGACTAAAATCAAAAGGTTATTAGGGATTTTCCCTCAGGGCCCTTTGTAATAGTGATCAAGCCATTATAGAACAAGTAGGAGATCAGTAAGGAGATCAAGCAACTCAAATCAGTACCATTCCAGAGGGTCAATACTGTAGGTACAATGGCTACCACCACCCCGTACAAAAACTATCCTAATAGTATATCTTTGGGTTTTTTTATCAATCAAGCAGTTCTGGATTGTAGCAAATCAGCAAAGGCACATTTCAGCAATGATGAATACCATGTTGTTATTGCATTTATTTTGGTAATAAACATCCTCTCTCTGCTAGAAGTTTCAGTTGCATTCTTTGCTCTGATTAGCTACCTTACCGTGTTGTGAAACCTTATTGTGCAGTTATTGTTAATGTGTGGGTTGAACCAGTATGAAGCATTATGCTGTACAGTAAGGGTGGTGCCGAGGCCTTTGGCGTGGGAGACCGGGGTTCGATTTCCACTGCAATACATCAGCCAATGTGTACCCCTTAACCCCTTGTTCCCGAGGCGTGCAACATCTGACATATATAGCAATTGCAAGTCGCTTTGGATAAACTAGAAGAAGAAAAAGGTAAACAACGGCAGGACTGGCAGCAGCATTGCCCGTCAATGCTTTGATTTGATAGGTTGACCTTCTTGGTCGGATCAAGCCTTTCACTCACCATAAAAGAACTCTTCTTTACCAAGGGGGTAAGGGGGCGTCCATGAAACGTAGCTCCCATGGAGCCTTTTTAATGCTACAAAGCACTCACCCACCATTAGCATCCCATTGACTCCCATTCATTTTGGCAGTCAGTGGAGTAACTTTACATCTGAAGCGTTTAATACTTAAGTTGTCCGTTGTTTATTTCTAAAGAAACACAACAATGTATAAAAGAATCCATTACTTGGTATCTCACGTTATGGATCCGTAGCAGACGATTTTATAAAGACATGCTAACGATTGTGCCATAACCACGTACCTTTCTGTCCATAGTCAAATTACCGTATTGTCAGGAGAAGCTCGCAGACAGTTTGGACTTCCATCAGCTGTTTAGGTTTAATTACTAATGTTAACTAGCATGTTAGTTAGCAGTAATTAGCCTGTGCCTGTGTTATCTCCTAACATATACCTACCTCTATGTCTCTGCTGTTTGGGAATGATTGAGATTTCTCTTGCACAGCTACCAGAAGACTTACAGCTTTCAGACAGGTTGCTCATGTCACATCTTTGTCTTCAAGCTCAGTTTTTTAATTACAGTTTTACTTTGACATATTTTGGCTTAAGATGTGCCCATGCTGTCTGTCTTGTGGCCGTTTCTATAACTCACTGATCAAATGATACATTTAGATTACCCCACGTAATGTCCCTTTAAGTTACTTTTTTTACTACTAATACTCATTAGTCATTTACAAGTGTTTTAGCCAGCACACGTTTTACTCAATGCTGTTAAGTGCCAAATGAAAGTGATTTATTGTAGGTCATTAGCAGTTGTTTGTATTGCGGGATGACATTTTTCGACGGCGGGTAGAGAGCCGTGAAGACAGCATTTCCTGTCGGCCCCCAGCACTTCTTACACTGACTCAAGGCTATGATGAAAGGTCAGTAGTGGGCTGACAGAGGCAAGGGTGAGAGGAAGGAAAAACACACAAATCAAGCGTTACAGACTGTAGGCTGTGTGACCACACATATATTTAATAACAGTCCACCAGGCACAAAGGCAGCATGGCCATGGGGGAGAGGGAGGCAGGAGAAAGGGAAAAGAATTAAACACACGCTCGTGGTTATTTTTCATACAGAGACACCCACAACATCCTAAATCGTGTTATTTTAGTCTCCCAAAGCCTCACCACTGTCTGCTGCTGGGCTATGATGTTTACGCGAACGAATGAAAGTAGAAATGTGTGACCTCTTTACAACATCTATTTATTTTTTTAGTGCATTGCATCACACAAAGGTCCGTATTTTTTTTAATTCTTTTTTTATTGTTATTTTTGGGGCTTTTTACCTTTATTAGATAGTGATAGTTGACAGGAAAGTGGGGAGAGAGAGAGAGGGGACGACACGCAGCAAAGGGTTGCAGGTTGAATTCTAGATAGATAGATAGATAGATAGATAGATAGATAGATAGATAGATAGATACTTTATTCATCCCAAAGGAAGTTTTAGGCTGAATCCCATTCCTTCCCCTTACCCCTACCCCTTGGCCCTTACCCCTACCCCTTGGCCCTTGAAACCAAGGGGTAGGGGTAAGGGGTGAAAACATACCCCTATGAATTGGGACACCACTTGGTGACATCACCATACAGTATTGATCACAAACCTCCAAGATGCCGTCTAGGTCTGTTGATTGTGTGGGTTTGGACCACAGTGTTATATATTTTATAGTTATTTTAGGTTCACTTTGGTAGTGCAGAGTACTTATCTGTGTAGTACTTAGGTCTGTTTGCAATACAAATGTGTATACACATGCATCATGTGTACATATACATACATATACACCCTGTATACATGGTGTGTGTATATCTGTTTCAGTTATCACCGTTTTGAATGTCATTGATGTTCACAAAAACATTTTGTTGACAAAAATCTGTCTTTATTGGTGATAAATTGAACATAACAGGCAAAAACGTTACATAAAATAATGTTACAGAACCATTGTCAACTATTAGAACCATAACTAACATGTCGCACACAATAAAAGGCACTCATATGTGTAAAACTAAAAAAATACACAGAAGACCACAAACAAACTACACACACACTACACTGTTGTAGCTACAGCTGCTCTGATATTCCAGACCAGTCTGGAGCCTTTTGGCCAGTAACCCCCCCTCACATATCATCAGTGTCCCATATCAAAACCAACAACAATATAACAAGTGCATGAACAATGAACAGGAATTAATTAAATATTATTACAATAATAGTAGGCTACCAATGCAATAATGAATGGGTACAACATGAACATATGAATTAGGAAACGTCTGCTCGTTTGCAGCCCCAACCTGGATCAGCTGCTGTGTCCTCCTGTGTGAGACAGGGCGGTATATGTTAAGCACGTAGCGATGTATCATAGACCGTTAATATATATCTAGCTATACAATCTATGCGATCTATACAGTCCATTCAAGGCAGAAATATGTGGGACTGTTCAACGTTAGCGTTAGCGATTAGCGTTAGCGATTAGCGTTAGCGATTAGCGTTAGCATTGCAAGCTAGCGATTTTTAAAAAGTTTCAGTTAGGAACATGGGTACACATGTACAGGACTGCATAGACCACAAAACAAGACTGTCGTAACTTTTTAATCAATTATTTAAAGCTGAAAGTACTTACATTCATGTGTCTCTCTGGTTGATGCAGCAGCCACACACTGCCTGTGTGTTTTCTAGTGAGGTCGCGTCCACACTAGATCCGTAGGGGTATATAGCCCTTGATCCATGCCCTACCCCTAGCTCGTAATACGTATTGGACCGGCACTAGGTGCCGCGTGAACGCGCAAAAGGTAGGGGAAGGGCCAAGGGGTAGGGGTAAGGGGAAGGAATGGGATTCAGCCTTAGTTTTTTTCAGATAGATACTTTATTCATCCCAAAGGTAATTTTAGATTCTAACCCGGGCCGCTGCAGGACTCAGCCAACATGGGGTGCATGCTCTTTCAGTGTTATTAAATTATTTATCATTCAGTTTTATGTTGACAAGTTGTTGTGTCAGGGTTAAATTTCGACTTTTTTTGGCCTCCCTCCTTTTTTTTGCATTTCATCTCTCTTGCTGTTCTTCACACTAATTTCTCAGATACTTCACACAGAACACACTGATGCATTGTGTTTATGAATCCACTGTGAGTGCACTATATGATTGCGACTGCCATGAATATTCTCATTGCAGTGCTAAAAGAAGAATTTACTTCATCACATTGCAAAAACAACTACAAAATACCAGGAACCAATTGCAGATTTGTGGATGTAGCATAGCTCAGGAGAAAATTCTAGTAAGAATCCTGTCATCCTGTTGTTTTTCAGATATGGATGACTGTTTTTTTTCCCCTACGATCGGAATGAAAGCTTTGAGGAGCGCGGTGGTCTCTTTCATTTGCTCTCTTCTTCAGAGCAGCTGTATGCTTGGGACACACTCCAGTGAGAGACACACATCGGCCAAACCTCACGGCGTAGACGCGTCCATGCCGTTACCTAGCGGGGCTGAGACATCGGCGGCAGAGCTGGGGTAATCCTGGTTTTAACCAGACTCTGAACACCTCCTCTGCATCTTTTTTATTTTTCACTCCATTGTGCCATCGCTCCCCTTTTCTCCTTCACATCATGAAAAGGAAACTGTGTTTTTTAAAGAGGCATGTGGGCTTTGAGTGAGATTTGAAATGCTAAGCATCCAGTGGTGGAAAGTAACTAAGTACATTTAAGTTCTCTTCTTAAGTACAAATTGAGGTACCTGACTATTTATATTTGATGCAACTTCAAACTTCTACTCCAATACATTTCAGAGGGAAATGTGCTTTATCCCAGTACATTTATTTGACATCTGTTAATTTTACATAATAAAAATGAGTATCATATAAATACACGGCAGCTCCAAAGGGGACCCAAAGCTCCTTAATGGCTATAAATATACTAAGCTGTTTGAACTAAGCTGTTAGCTATTTTAGCTTGCATATATAAACTGTATATACTCTGCAATAACTTACAAAAATGTGTGTAGATAATTATGGATTAATGAGGAAATATTTTACTAAAGATGGTCACGTTGGACCCTTATTGGACAAAACAACAGTACATAAATTAGTTCCATAGTATAAAGACTCCTTTATATACTGTTTGTGTTCATATTTCATGAATGAGTTCATATGTAAAACCTTAATCTACAAAGTAACTGGTAACTATGTATAGTGGCCAAATATGGAGAGTGAAAAAAGTCCAGTATTTCCTTTTAAGTGTAGTGTAGTAGTATAAAGAGACATAAAATGGAAATGCTAAGCCCCTTTCACACATGACGTCTAACCCTGAAATGTTCCTGCATGGGGTCGTGTGGGAATGGGAGCAGGGATATTCAGGACATTTTACCGCCATTTTTCCACTCTAAGACTTGGTAACAATTTTGGGTTACAGCTACAGCGGTGTTGTGAAGGAAAGCAGTGGCATTGCCGCGATAGGGACTGAAGGTCATTTCACGCTCCAGCGTTAAATCGACCCCTTGGGTACGTGTGCATACCGAACCTACCGTAGCCTGACGCACACTTCTCGGAAAATGTAACTACCCGTTGCTTGGCCGTGGCTTGGTAGGGTTGCATATCCCCCGACTCATTTCCTGGATCTCCATCTCCATAAACAACATGAAATCGAGGAGAGGGGTAACTTTTCCCCACCTTGGTCAGAAAGAACTCACTAGGACTCTGGAGTTGGTGCTCACTCCGAAAGCTAATCACTGTCACTCTCTCACTCGCTCTGCCACACACTCCCCTCACACACACATGCCGGCCTAGTGCTTCTCTTAAAGAGATCAACACACACACACCAATGCACAAGTATAAACTTTAGGCCACTTACATAGGCTTATGTGAGACCCTAAATCAGACTCACAGGGCTATGTCCGTCCGCTGAAAGACGCTTGCACGTGGAGCGGGCAAACCAATAACAAGACTCGACTGATGACATTTTTGTTTGCGGTATTGATCCACTACTTGTTTGTGGGTTTGCCTTCATATTGTTACATTATTCCAAAACCTGTTGAATACATTACAAGAACATTGGCACCAGACAAAAAACAGCTCCTCACCCTCGTGTAAGAGAACGTCTTCCACTGTGTGCACCGGGCCTTACCACATCTTCTCCTTTTGAGTTCCATGGCCTTTGGGTTCCATAAGTGTTCCATTACGTCTATCTGCTGCAGTGTCCCTCGCCCCATCTTTTGCCCAGCATGTGTTAAACGGCGTGAGACGGAACTGTCCCGGAATGTAGTGCATGTATGAACAGTGAAAATCACGAGCGGCGCCTGAAAGGGTTATCCCAGTAATTTACTGGGAAGTGTGTGTGAAAAAGGCTCTGCACGACCAATGTGAAAGTATCATTTATCAATAAAGAAAAGTTATAATAAGTCCCCATGTCTGCCTAGGGTCCTTAAAGCGCCCATATTCTGCTCACTTTCAGGTTCATAATTGTGTTTTGAGGTTGTACCAGAATAGGTTTTCCACATTTATGTTGTACTGCTCTTTGCTGCCAATCCTGTTTTCACTCTGTGTGTTTAGGTCTCTGTTTTATCTCCAGAGTGAGACACCTCAAATCTATCCTATCTTTGTTTGGAGCTGCACATGCTCAGTAGCTCGGTAAGATCCCATCAGCTAGATAACTCTTTCTGCAGCTTTGGTCAGTCCAAGGCAGGATTAGCTGGGAGACTTCTTCTAGACCAGGGTCACTTGTGGAATACCTGCAGAACAGGGACAGGAAGTAGAACAGGGACAGGAAGTAGTTCTTTTGGAGATTATGGTCAACTAGTGGCTGTTGGAGCAGTGTTTTGCCATTGAGAACAAGCTAGCATGCTAGCGTTAGCCACCTTGTCTCGGCTAGTGACGTAGAAAGCCGGGCAGATGTTGAACAGCTGACCGGGAGACTGAAGACAGAGGACATTCAGAAACTGGATCTCTCTCAAAACAGCATGGATGTTATTTTTTTACATGTTTGTATGTGTGTGGAAGCACCAGAGACACGAAATAACCCCCCAAATCCCAGAAAAAAAATATTCTTTTCCTAATATGGGCACTTTAAAGTACTGGACATCATACACAGAAGTTTAAATTTCTTATGACATATATACTTTTAAATAAAAACATTAGTTTGCATGTACTGTTTTTTTTGTTGTATTTCTCCACATGATTTGCATATGCTAAACCGGAAGATGGCAGTTAAATAGCAGTGTCTTGTTATCCCATATGGGATGGGCCAACTATACTACTAGATATCAGTCACAGAGGCTAATATCTTCAAAATATCTTTTACTTTTCCTACTTTAAGCACATAATATAACTTACAAGTGAGTACATTTACACATTATTGCATTTGTACTGTTGCTTATGTAAAGGATAAAGGCCATGGTGTGTGTGGAGCCTCCCAACCTCCAACACATGTGCTTCTATTTTACAGTGGCGGGCATTAATGAGCATCTCTGTCCATCAAGCTATATATGGACGTAGCGGCGTTTTTAAGCCTCAGTCTCTGAAGCATTGGACAATTACGGACACCTGTTATTGAGCTAATTGCCCAATTAACTCATCCATCATTAAAATAAAATGGGTCACCTAAATTAGTGCATATTTACACCAAACTATGAGATGAGAGTACTGGGTGCACAGGTGTTTTATATAATGGACAGCATTGGCGAATCTGTTCCAACATTTCAAAATAATAATAATGGGATCAATAATTTAAATGAAAATGTGATTTTAAATCATAATTGTAAAAATCTATACTCCTTATTGATTCCCAATAGGAATGGTACTCACATGCTACGCAACTTCAGCAAGGACTGTTGGCACTTTCCCCAGTGTAACCTCGATAGAGAATAACAGGAAGTAGTGTTGCGGTGTGTCATGCTCTGCCAGGCAACACAGCGCTCTGTCAAGGAGAGAAAAGGAGAGGACAGACGGCTCGCCTAGGAGGAGGTGAGGTTTCTCCGTGCTCCTTGTCACTCGGCTAATTGCCTGCGGAAATTTGCCCTGTCAATAAAATTACATCTTTTCTGAACACAAAGGCATATATAGATCCGTCGCTGAAGGACCCCCATCTGTGCACGCATGGATTCTGTCTGTGACACACACACACGGTCACCTGCGATACACCACGGGCAACAGCTGCACTGTCAGTAAGAGACGGACAGAAACCAGACAGAGGGAAGACATTGCAGCCTAAATGCTGATTGTAACAATCTGCATTTCTTCTCCACAAAAGTTTGGGATGTGATTAAAAGGAGCTGCTTTTGCTTTTTCATTACCCCAGTGTTCAACAAGCAGAAAACGTCTCTTCCTTTATCTCATGCTAATGTGACAAACAGTGTGATTTCTGCCAAAGACATCAAATGTCTCTTTTGATATAAATCGGGTGGTGTGAGACTTGCTGGGAGAACGTGGAGAGCGAGAGGAGGATGTCAGGGGAAGTGAGTGTTTATCAGAACAAGTTGTTTACACTTGAAAAAACTCTAATCATAATCATAATAATCATAATCTGCGAAGGACATTCTAAACAGTCGGGTTATGTAACTGCCGCGACTGAGCCACTCTTCAGTTTTAACTCGTCCATTTCAGTAAAATAAATAGTAATTTCACAGGAAGCTCGGGGACACTTGATGTTTGTCCGTCTGTGTTTGTCGAGTGAATGTCAGGCCAAATAAAAGAAAATTATAACCGATAACCCAGAAGCAAGTTGAACACTGAGTGAGAATTAACACCAAAATACCGGGAAACAATATTTAACAGTTGTTAGGGGCGGCTGTGGCTCAGCGGTTGCCTGCCAATCGGAAGGTTGGTGGTTCGATCCCTGGCCCTGCAATACCACATCGAAGTGTCCTTGGGCAAGACACTGAACCCTGAGTTGCCCCCGGTGCTGTGCATCGGAGTGTGAATGTGTGTGAGTGTTTATCTGATGAGCAGTGTGTGAATGGTGAATGTGTCCTGTATGATGTAAACGCGCTTTGAGTAGTCGTTAAGACTTGAATAAATATGCTATATAAATACAGCACATTTACATTTAATCAAGCAGGAATATTCTCCAGCCACTTCCACTGTGTTTTTATCCATGTCCCATTTCTTTGGTATTAATAGAACAGCTCCCCCCAGTGTTAGGAGGAAGGCAGGCCCAGCCATGGACCTGCTATGTAAAAAGAGAGAAAAAATTAAATCAAGGGCATTCATCTTCCCAGACATTTTTAATTTGATGGATTTTTAAGAGTCATAATATACAAATTTGGATAAGGTTGTAATGGAGAAACTACAGGAATGCTAGACAAAATGTTCTCTAAATGTTTGTGAATGAACTATATACTTCTTTAACTGCATGATGAGTGATGCTTATTAGTTCAAGTTATTCCAATATTTAATTTCTTCCTCATGTGTGAAGGCTGCAGAGCGTGGATGAGGATGAAACGGCATCAGCACATCGCAAATACAGTCAGAGAGAGAGAGAGCACTGCTTGTCTTATTTTTATTATTATTTATATTTATTATTTATTTATCTCCGTTCTTCTCCCAAGAGTTTTTGGGTGCCTCTTTTTCGGATGAGGTGTGTTCCACATTTTCAGACGGGCTTTGTATTGTTGTGGTAAGCTCTCCCATAATGATGCAGCATCCCATGAATTATCACCATTGCAAAAAAGGTATTCTCCTGTGGAGCCTTATGCTGCCAAAAATTGGAATTTTATAATGGAAAACAGCACGAAAGCCGGTGGGGATTAATACCTACCATCATGTATAACATAATGGAACTTCCCATACAAGGGACGCATGGCAACAGGGAGAAACCATTCTGGTATAGGGGCAGAACCATTCCAGGGGTTTACAGTCCTGCAGTTGATCACCTATTTAATATCTTGCAGAGTTAAGTAGAGGATCCTAGAGAGGGGAAGTTGATGTAATAGAAATAATAGAAATTATGCAAATGAAATAAATCAGCACTCTTAATCTAGGTTAGACTACATAGCCCGTTGAAAATGACTTCCTTTTCTTCTTTGCCCTCTTCTCTCTTGAAATATAAAAGTAAAAAATATTTCCTTGGCTTCCCATGCCCTATTGAAAAAAATTAATTCACAATTTTACCATTTTAATCTTGCGTCATGAAGCCATAAAAGTAAGGAGAGAGGAAAAAAAACTCAGGTGTAATGTAAAACCTAATGCGTCAGTTGACAGGGCACTGATGAATGTCAGATCCATCACGCAGTTCGAAGTAGGGGGGAATTGATCTCTTTCCATTTGGAGCATTTTTTTTTTTTTCCCCTCTTCTTCCGCGGAGCTAGTCAGCATTTGGCTCCGCTGCCCGCCCCCATTACAAATGCATCAGTATGCTCTGTAATACCCATGTCCGCTATTCCCAAACGCAGCCTCCAAAGTCAGCTGAAGGTTGTCGGCGGCTCATGTAAATCAAGCTTGATTGTAATAGTTCTAAGTGGATTCCGCCCACACAATCCTGTCACATTCGCTCATTGTTATCTGCCCCCACCCATCCAAACCCCCCCCCACCCCCACCCATCAGGGTTTACGGCGTAAATAATAAAAGTTGTGTCACTTCGCAAATTACCCAAACAGCTTATCACTTATTCATTGTGGTGTATCACAACAACTCCTCGGTGCGTACAAAAGCCACAGCAAGTCAGACACAGGCTTTTGTTAATGAACTTGGAAGATTACCAGATCTGAAAATTAACTGACAGTGTTGCTGGTTTCTTTTTCCCTTGTGTGTGTGTCTCTTCTACTCTTTTTTTTTTCTTCAATTCTTCTACTGTTTACCCACCAGAGACAGAAAAAAATAGACGATTATGAGAAAAAGTACAGAAAATATGTTGTTTTGTTTGCGGTAGTCTTCTCTGTTTCTGATTAACTTCACCATACTGCTGTCTGAGGGACAACGTATTGACTTTATCTGTTCTACATTGGATAGGTGTCCTTCTCATTAAGAGCTGCTTAGCTTAGCACTCAGTATGCATGGAAAAACACTAATTTAACACAAATGTTTCAGTGATATACAGAAGAAAGCAAAATGTATGGCGCACATAAGAAGTCAAATACACTGACATACCATTTTTGAAAAGCAGAGAAAAGGTGAACAGTCTTACAGAGCTTTTCTCCTTAAGATCTGCCCTGCATTCTGCTTTTGAATGAATAGGCTCTGGAACAGTAATTGAAGATATGTGAGGTACATATGGCTCAGAACGTAATTGGATTGCTTGAACTCTCAAACAGCATCTGAAGTGCAATTTGGAGTCCATCAAAAAACCCAATGCTCATCAAATAGCAACTGGACAGCAGTGAAATGCCGACGCTGGAACTCAACCACGCAGCAGTTAGACGATTGAGTTAACGGCACAGCACAGTTAATTTTTAGGAGCCCCTTTTGAAAATGATCTCATGCTGTTCATTTGCTACTGCCCGCATGGCCACTGTAGCCATTTTCTGCCTGGCTGACCTTAATTCTGATCTGCAGCCAGCCACCTAGCTCGTTGACTACAGCGAGGTACAGATGCAGAATGTTCCCAAGGTGGTCACTGACAAGCCAGCGATAGAGACAGATTGATAACTCAGATTTGAGAAACTGCAAAACTTTTATGTAAGATGCCCAGCGACAGTCAGAGAAATGGATTCCAACCCAAACTAAGCTTTGACATGAATTTGGTTTTCAACTGCTGATTATGCCCTCACAGCAAGATAAATGCAGCAGTTATTTAAATCATGCCAGCTTTGATACTAGTTAGTTAGTTAGTTAGGTACTTAGTAGTCTCGCATTGCTAGCTCTATCTCCACAGGGCTGCCGAAGAGGGTCTGGCTAGTCCACAAATTCATTCCGGGATGGGAGGAACACGTGCTCTGGTTTATTGGCATTTATTTAAACCAATGACAATCGTCTTGGGCGGTGCTAAACTCCGGACGGAGCTACGGTGCCGCTGCAAAATAGTCCCAGGAAGGAACCATGGTCCTCAGATTGGACAGATAGTCTAGCTAGCTGTCTGGATTTACCCTGCAGAGATCTGAGGACCAGGTAACCATAGTCTTCAGATTGGACAGATAGTCTAGCTAGCTGTCTGGATTTACCTTGCAGAGACCTGAGGACCAGGTAACCATAGTCCTCAGATTGGACAGATAGTCTAGCTAGCTGTCTGGATTTACCCTGCAGAGACCTGAGGACCAGGTAACCATAGTCCTCAGATTGGACAGATAGTCTAGCTAGCTGTCTGGATTTACCCTGCAGAGATATGAAGACCAGGTAACCATAGTCCTCAGATTGGACAGAGAGTCTAGCTAGCTGTCTGGATTTACCCTGCAGAGATCTTAGGACCAGGTAACCATAGTCCTAAAGTTGAAGGTGAGGGACATCCAGCGGCACCGGAACAATCCCCTAAAAAAAGATCATTGATATTGACTAGTTAGAAGAAATATTTTTGTGCATTTAATGAAAAGTGGTGTTAACACGTTTAGACCTTGGCTTTGTAAAATAGATAATTTCCCAGCAGAACCCTACCCTTGTTGCCATTCTTTCTCCATCAAGTTTGAGGGAGACATTCACTGCTAGCCTGAAGAACAAGGATTCGGCCAAGCCACTGAGACAAACACCCCAGATCACCTCATTCCCACACATTTCATAGAAAGAAAGACTCTTATCAAGAGAGCCTTGTAAATCATGCAGAGGTAGGACAAGGACAATCAGTGAGGCTATGCTAGCACATGTTGTACCAACAAGATGCTAGCCAGACTTCGTCCAGATTCTGGAAAAAATAAATACATCAGACAGTTGCCTATATTTTGGCTGCCAAATCTCAGGTAATGTGTATGTATCTGTGTGATTTGGAGGAGTCAATTTGTTTTCATATTTGATCTGATCCAATTAGCAACTTTTGTAACTTTTTACCAACTGAGCTAAGGAAACCAACCACGACTGCTAGAAGAGAAGCTGTTGCAGCGTACAACAAGATAACCACCACAACCATAACAACCAACAATGCTCAAGGTCTGGACTATGTCCCTGCATGTCCTACAGATACTGCATTAGGTAATTTAACCAAATTTAACCAGCTAGCCACTGGAAAGCCTACATTCAGCTGGGTTAGAGGGTGTGTAAACCATGCAAAATTCACTAAGGAAAGAACTTGAGGAGCACTACATGCTAAGGCTATGCTAGCCCCAATCGCTTCCTTGTGAGTAGAGTATTCGTGGGGTAACATAGCCTTCCATGGGCGCAAACAAATAGAGTTTGGGGCTAGGCTAAGCTACCTGTCAGTAACACAAAAAAACAAACCTACCCAACTTAACAACCAATGAAAAAAAAAAAAAAACAGAACATTATGTCCTACACAGACATGCAGATGCTACTTTTTTTTACAGTGTATGAGATTTTGTTTGTTGGATAATCCGTCAAAAACAAAACAAAAGAAAAATCAGGAAAAATAAGCTTCAGCACAACTTACTTACTGATGTACTTACTTACACTCAAACATGAAAATACAGGGACAGTATTTTCCTACCTGCTTGGTAGACTACAATGTCTTGATTTCTATTTATCACCTGTGCAAATTAGAGACGATTGGACATGTGGAGGATGCAACATTAGTTTCAGATTCCCAAAATGACATATGTTAACAATCAAGCAACGAAAACCTTACCAGACCATAACCATAGAGTCATAAACTGATTTATTTTGTCAGAGTTTTGGAAGTCATGGACACATGATGTCGTCCTGCTGACAGCGGCCGCATGTTAGAAAACACTTTTGTGTGTAGTTCTAGATGGCATGTACAAACCGATTCAGTTTAATTTAATTTGTCCTACTCAGTATTGTTACTTCTATTTCTGTTTAAGGAATCATTCATATTACAAGTAGAATTCCCAATACTGATTCTACATTTGCATAGCCACCTCTTTTTCTCATTGCACTATATTGACTGCACACATCTGATAAAATGTCTTACAGTTTTGTTTATTATATATTTATTTTTATATATATATTTTTTTTTTCAATCTCATTGGAACCCCAGCACCCAAATATGGAACTCTATGTTGGATGCGTTATTTTTAAGGTTTTTCTTCCAGTATAACGCATTAATAAATATCGCTTTTTAAATGATGACATATAGAGCAAAATTGCTTTTCCTCTGGTGCTCTTTCTTCCTCTGCTCTCCTCACAGATGCTCTGAAGTCTTATAACCCTTAGGGAAGGCCGGGGCTTTGCCGTCGAGGGATTATTCAAGTTTGGGGAATAATGACCCCCTTATCTCTCTCTCAGGCTCTTTGCAGAAGCTTCTCTTGGGCCCTGTCAGTTCCAGGCCCTCCACTTTGGATGGATATATCAATGGAGATCCCTCCCTCACCATTACACGCTCTTCCTCATCTCACTTTCCCAACCTTGTGCCCTTTCCTAGCCGATAATACCTCATTGTGGAAGCCATAAAAAGAGTTAAAGTTATCTCATTTTCACCTGAGGTCATTTTTTGGGAGTGGACTTCTTTTTTTTTACTAATGGCTTTCAACTTTGCTTCCCTTCTTCGTTGGTGGTCTTGTCCTCTCTCTCTCTCTCTATCTCTCTCCCTCATCCTCTTTCTATAGCACACACACTCATTATATTGCGCTCTCTTTCTTTCTCTCTGTGTTGGGATAATAGGCTTCAGCTGTGAACAGTGTTCCAATTTGAAATTCTTTTATTCCAGCTAGTCCAGCTACTGTACATCTGTAAATGCATTTAGAGATATTGTCCATTCAAAGTCAATTGAAGTTAATTGTCCATTGACTTTCTCACCTCCTGCATGCACTTATTAGTGCCTCCATGAGCCGATTATCTCGTTGTGAACCACCGCTATGCCAAAAGGGCCCTAATGTCAATTGACAAGTAGGTGGGACACACACAACGTGTTAGGTTTGGGTATTTCATTCCAGGATTCAAATGTTGGGTTTTCAACTTACTATATTCTAATGGTTGCTAAACATGTGCCTATATTAACTATTTAGCTTTTGTTCTTGGCTTTCTGGTGTTTGCACTCAGGTTTATCGTTAAAAATTATACATTTGCATAAGAAATTGTAGGATGAAAACCCACTTTGTTGAAGGTGACTCAAGGTTTCGCAAAATCGCCCAATATCGATGTTCTTGTCCTGTCTAGTGATGGTCAACCCAAGCCTTGGGGCTGCTACAACCGGTGTACAGCGTGTATTCACACGTGATGCAGTGATTAATTGGACTAGAGATGGAAACGTTTTGCATAATGTCTGTTGACATTTAAACAAAATTATACGGTAGGCTTTCCACCTACTCAACTAAAAAGATGGATAAAGAATGAGTATATTAGAGCGTTAAGACATTGATCAACACTTCGTTTTTCCTAATTGTTTCAGTATAGTCGTATTGCCACCTAAAGCATAGAACAACCAGAAAACACGCAGTACACTATTTTAGTTTGTTAGTCTGCCTTTGTAGCTCTACATTTCTCTTCCCCAACCACCATTCAAGCATCACAGCAAAAGAAAAAAAAATGTCATTGCTCCTTGTTACATGAAAAAAGGTGTCTCATAGAAAGCCAGTGTTTTCTGTTATGGGCCTAGCTTAGACTGGGTAAAGCCAACTGATCTGCTGGTGATTTGATTTTGCCCTGCAGGTCAGGCTGGAAACCTGTACATCTTTCTATACTGCTTCAGTTACAAATCTGCACAAACTGGCTTATCTACCTGGTGCGCTAATGTTGGGTTTAACACGATGACGATAGAGAAGCAGCTTTTTAGTTACATTCAACATGGTAGTCACTGAAACGCAGCAACCCGTTGATGCAAACTACGTCAGCCGGATTGTTGGTCTAATTGGTTGATAGAACTATCCAATTGTGTACAGAGTCATTGGAACTATGCCCGTTGATCATGCCCCTTGTGCAGTATCAAATATAGAGCAGACTCCCCAGACTAATGTACTGGTCTGGTGACAGCCAGACTAGGCTTAGCTAACATAAATGCTCACGGTTCCTAAGATGTAGTGGAAATGCAAAACCAGAATGAGCAAAAAGGACTATAGTTCCTGATTTGGTTCAATTTAGTTCTTGGGGCTCCTTTATTTCTGGAACAATGTAGTGGTAAAGGGCTGTGTTAAGTGCAACATCTCAGCTCCCACATAGCTGAAACACATGAAATGTATCTTGCGAGGCAAGAGTAGACAGCAGACGCAGTTGATTTGGTGTGAACACACAGTGATAGTCGCAGAGTAGAAAGAATGGAAGAAAGGATTCAACATGGCAGAGATCAGAAAAGATCTCTTCTACCGGTCTCAGATGTATTGTCGGTAAACTCTACAATCACCTCTACAACTACTCCAAAAACAAGGTTTTTGACCTACTCACTCCAAAATGTTTAGATCATTTATATTTCATGCATTCTTTGGAAAAACCAACAGCTGAGGCAGGAATCGAGAGAGAACCCTCTACGGAATACGTTCAAGAGAGTTTTCAAGGGGGCGGGGGGGTGTTAGCTGTTCTTGGTTGGACCAGTAAAAGGCAAAATGATGAGTGAGCAGGACTGCACATCAAACCTGTTCAGGCTCAGGTGTTAGCAGCAGTTCTTTAGCTTCTTGTAAAGGTGTTTGTTGGCTGCAAGGGATGCCTTCCCCTCTTACTGTGCAGCTGGTTGAATGCGGGGGGGGGGGGGGGGGAGAAACCCTGAAGAATCTTCCTTCGGCAGAAGAACAACATGTTTTGTGTTCATTTTGAAATAGAACAAAATGTCATTTAAAAACATCCCTTTCAATATCAACCCTGTGTTTTATGTTTAATAACTAATAAAGATGGCCGGATGAGCAAATGACAGATGGACAACAAAGGAAACATTTGTATTTTCTTTCTCACTAAGCACTGCGTTCAACTTTACAGTTTAATATAACATCCAACTGCGATTTACTAAGTCTTTACATCATCTGATTGCCTGAGATGGAAAAACGGAAGTCAAAAGACACACACATACACACGCACACACACACACACACAGAGTTGCATTCTAATTGTACATTGTCTAAACCGCTGCACTCTTCTACTGCTGCCATTGTGACTGCTGACACCTATCACCTAACCTAATAACACCCTGCTCCACATACATCATCCCACAGATTTGATTAGAGATCTGAGATCTGATTTATTTATTTGTTTAGTGCTGAGACCCCACCGTCATTATTTTCCCTTGTAAATAATTCAATAAAAATGTCAACCACAGTCCCTGCTCTACATTAATATTGTGTGTAATAAAGATAGTGGGAGGGAGCAGGTGTATGCAGGTACAATGGGGAGAAGCGGCCGTATAAACGCCATCAGAACAGATAGTAATATGACGAGTTAACCAATAAAGTTCTGTTGGTAGAATAGGCACAGGCGTCATACTTTACTGTCACATTGACCTAACATGCAAATGTCATTGGCGTGCTGTATAAGTCATTTACATTGACACAGACAGCAGTGCTCACATGTACTTTGCTATTGCATTTTATTTGATTATGTTTATGGCACAGTCTCATGAACAGTTTCATTAACTGAACATTAACTGTGAAGTGTCACCTCTCAGGTTACATCTTGAAAGGTTTCTTAAGCTTGAACTTAACACAAGGTTCACAAGGTTTTAATGGGACTGAGTTCAATCAGAAAGTGGCGGAAAATGAAGCTTCATTTGACCTTAAAGTTACATTATAATATTTTTAGTGAATGTCTCAAATTATATGTAATATGAAAGAGGGTGCTTGCAGTGACAGCCATACAAAGAATTAGCAGCCATTTCTGCAGCTCTGTGGAGGTTTTTTCAGCCTCTGTTAGGTTGCTGTTTGATTTTGTGGCCCACAGATTCTGCTTTCATCAACCTTGTTTCCAGCATAAAGGCTGTGATAAACCGCCTGCCCCCCCCCCCCCCCCCCCACCCGACAGACCAAGTTAGCAACTAGCAGGGGAACATAGTGGAGCATTTAGCAGCCGAAGAGCAACATATGTTTTGTGATGTTTATAGTGAATGTATCTTTAAAAATGTTCACTGGCAATGTTGTGAAATATTGGAAGTCCACGGTCACTTGAGACATGAAGTATTTATTGCAAAAACTAGGCTGAAAGTAAAATATGTGTGCTTCGGGGTTGGCCTTTGTTGAACTCTGGTCTCTGGTTTCAAAGTACATGGTTGGTGGATGTATACTTAGTACATCCACCCTCCTCATCCCCTGAAAAAAAGGGTTTTCCAGCTTGTTTTGGGGTTATTCTGCCCCTATAAGTTGTCAAACACCACAGGACTTTCACCCCGGAGACAAGGGATCGCACGCCACGTGTGGCGGTCCGTCCCGTTGTTGTAGCCAGCGTGTGGCGTTTCATGTCCCCGTTGGTGCGTCCCTCAGGGACCCCTGATCATGTCCCAGTGTGAGTTTTTGTCACCGTCCCACGTGTGGCGTTTCATTTCCCCGTTGTTGTCCCCCAGAGCCGCCCAGTATCATGGGATTTCGTGAAATGGTCACAATAGAAAATCGTGACCTGTACACGAAGTAAACGACAAAGAGCCACATATGATGTTGATACTGAATGTCTCTGTAAAAATATTCACTGGCAACGCTGTGAAATATTGGAAGTCCACAGTGACTTGAGACACAATGTATTTATTGCAAATACTAGGCTGAAAGTACAATGTGTGTGCTTCTGGGTTGGCTTTTTTTAACTCTGATCGCTGGTTTCAAAGTACATGGATGGAAGAAAAGTGTTTTCCAGCTTGTTGTTGGTTATTCTGTCCCTAGAAGTTGCCAAAAGGAAATAAAATGAGATTCAATTTGATTCCTGTTTGACCAAAGTCAACCATCCCACCCATAGTCTTTACTATTTCAGCCTATGTCAGTTTGTTAAATGGTCACGTTCGAAAATTGTGACCTGTACACAAAATAAACGACCAAATTGTGACCTGTACACAAAATAAACGACCAAATTGTGACCTGTACACAAATCAATAATCAAAATAACGTGAGCATTTCACAAACTGGCATGAGACCGGGTTGACTATATGCAGTAATGCCAAAGTACTTTGGACTCATACATCTCATTTAGTGGTGAATAGTTGTACTTGCATTTCACAACACCGTGGTTGTTTTACGATATTATATGAAAGAAAATATAGTTTTTGCATCTTGCCAAGTAGTTTGTAATCAAGCATCAACATTCGAACCCAATATTCAAGCATACACTATAAGATTGATTGAAGATTAAAATATGTTAAAGGGATGAGCATTAATTTCACCATGAAGTGAATACATATCCCAAGCTTTGATTATGATGAAGAAGCAGTATTAATGCTCTTTACATGACATGTTCTGTACGTTCTTCACTGTATCCATTCTGTGATTTGACAGGATTTTCCAACCATCAGTCTTGAGGTCATCGGGGGCCGGTATGTGTGTGAGATGTCTGTTTGGCTGTCGTGCACTAATGCAGTCCTGCTGCACATGAGACCTGAGATAATCAATACTCTGTCAGACATACTTATAGCACCTCTGTGTTAAAGCAGCTGCGGGGGGGCGGGGGGGGGTTCTTGGCTGTCTCGGACAGAGATAAAGCTACCAACCTTGCGTCCCCCAAGAGCTCTCTTCTATAGACAAGGGTCGTTGCTATCCAGTTCTAATCTTCTCCAGCTTCAGAGCCGCATTCTCACAAAAAAATAAAGAAATAAAAAAAAAAATGGCTTTTGCACTCAGGGGAGCGTTACGCTTGTAGAAGTGCCTGCTAAACAATAATTGCCGACCGACTGATCGGTGAGGAGGAATGTGACCATCTGATACGGCAAATCACTTAGTATGGAGCACATGTTTTTACATTACACATTAGAAGGAAAAAAGTGAGTAGCAATGAATGTGGGAATCTCACAATTTCTTGTTTGAAAATGTGAAATTGCATTCATCTATTTTGCAGCAATGTAGTGTAATGCAATACAATCTATGGTCAAAGCCATCTCCAAATCAGATTGTCCTCATAAATGATCAGATGAATGGATTCGTCTTGCTGTGAATGCTAAATTGTGGCTCTCGCATGTTGGATACTCCAGAATTGCGAGTACATCCCCAACACAGAGCGTTCTCATTTCGATCCATAAACCACCGTTGGGAGGTTTCATCTCTTTAGCATGGATAGGGCTTGTTTCACTCAAGCCTCCCATCTCAGGGTTTCTATAAGAGCATGTGCCTCATTATTGGGTTTCATCTCCCGTCATATTTTCTCCTATGGGAAATCCATTGTTTCAGTATAAAAAGCATCTCATTTCACTCTCTGATTTGTTTACTTGACTAATGGGACTGCAGTGTCCTTTGTTGAGCCTTTGCAGAGCGTGACAGAGCCCTGCTGTATTCTGGAGAGAGAGAGTTTGGCTTGAAGAGAGGCTGCATCTCACCATTTGATATCAGGGCGGCTTTCATGCTAGATTTAATGACTCTTCGCCAGCTGACATAATTGCACTTTCAGATTTTTAATAAGAATTTTCACATAATAAGGGAGTAACGTGCAGTGTCGTGAACACCACTTTTTTACAAATGCTTTCCTTTTTAACTGTGATAATAATAGTAATTACAAAGATAATATGCTCTAAATGCTAGGACGGGATAAATGACTTGTTCCCCCCTAATCCCATATCTGCGAGCAGCCTTCCCCCACTCTCATTGTCTGCTCTTGCAACAAGTTGCATCAGACATTAAAGGAATATTTGAACATACAAACAAGCTGCCGGTGTTATATTGTATCAGCAATGACACTCATACAAATGTTTCTGATTTAAGATAATTGTCTGTCTCAGTGACGTCACAGACGCGAGTAAATGTTCATACTCTGCATCGTGCAGAGGTAATCAGCATAAATTGTTGTCATTTCTGCAATTCAGAAGAAATGATAGCATAAAGCGTAACATAAAGCCTTGAGCTGTTTGTGTTTGCTCGCGTACATTATGTCAAGAATATGTAGAATGTGTGGAAGGAAAAAAATCTCACCATATTTCTGCCGTCACGTGAAATCCATCTTAACTCCAATTCTGTTAAAACTGAAGTTGAAATATTTGACTTTGCTCAGCGGCTTGCAGAAATTCTGCAACTCGTACATGGTTGAAACCTTTTCAAAGCCAACTAAACACAAAATCAGACTAAGAGACAGATGTGCTTTGGGCTAGGTGTGAGCATGCTAACATGCTCACAAAGGCATAATTATGTTTACTGTATTTATAGCATGTTGGCGTGCTAATATTTGTTTAGCAAAGGTACAGCTTGTGACCAGAGGTTGATGCATAAAAAAGTGAAGCCCAATCCTTGATCACCCCCCTGGTGGTTGGCTTCGGTATGGATCATAAATCCCACCCACTTCATGTAAGTGGATGTGACATGAGCCAAAAAATCAACATATAGATTAGTTACATTTTTCCGAAAGATCGGATCTGTCATTTTAGGTAGTTATCATGCTGACAATGGTTCAAGTGTTCTCTTAGGGTTAGGGTGAAACGTGGTGAAACATCATGATTGACAGCTGTGACTGACAATTGGTCGGGCGGGTGTATTGGTGGGACGTGGATAGAGCGGCACCAGGATCATTGGTGGGACTTGGACACCCCCGCCGATCACTACTACGCAAAATCTGGCTCCAAAGTTACAAGATGGCAGTGCCCTTATCCCGGATATTTTGTCTCCACTTTAGTAGAGTGGGAGGAAGTGGAGACACGTTGTCCATCTTAGTTTAATTCAATTCAATTCAATTTTATTTATAGTATCAATTCATAACAAGAGTTATCTCAAGACACTTTACAGATAGACCACACTCCAGAATTTACAAGGACCCAACAGTTCTTGTAGTTTCCTCCAGAGCAAGCAACAGTGCGACAGTGGCGAGGAAAAACTTCCTTTTAGGCAGAAACCTCGGTCAGACCCAGGCTCTTGGTAGGCGGTGTCTGACGGGCCGGTTGGGGTTAGAATGAAGAGTGGCAGTCCATGTTTGTGACCTGACGATGGCGCTAGATGAACCGTCGCTGAAGTTATTCTAATTCATTGCAAAAGGGAAAATGAATGTGTGTGCTTAATGTCATGGCAATCGTTTTATTATTTGTCGAGACATTTCATTCAGTGTCACAAATGAGAATCTCATCATGGCACTAGAGGAAATTCAGGGGACTATCAAAGACATTTGGATTCATCCTCTGGACACAAATGTTTATTCAAAATTAAATGACAATCCAAGCCAACAGCCCGGCGTTGCTGTCCACAGAGCCATGCCGTCAGCTAGGTTCAAAACAAATCTATTTGGTTTGAAAAGTTCCTGAAAACTAGACGTAGAGATACTGAATGGGTTTTTCGCTTGCCAACAGTGATACGACCAAAACTTGCCAAATGTACTATCATGACATCACAACAACACACTTTGTGCCTTAGCACTGTGAGTGATGATGCCAGCTTGGCAGAGGCGCAGCTCTCCTTTGGCCGGCTTATCAGAAAACTGCATTGCTTGAGCTGTTGTCAGAGTAGAAAATGCCTTTCCCTGCATCTCTCCCCGAGTCCTTGGGCCACCAAAGGGTGAAATGCCCATTGTTTTGTTTATACAATATGAGAGGTGCTGGCGCCTTAATCTCAATAAAGAGGGCCATTGGACTGAATTATCTGTATGATTGCCCTTTAGAACTGCTGTCAATGCTATTCTCCTTATCCGGCTTCTCAAAGCCTCTCTCCCTGCAAGAAGTCTATGTGAGGGGAATACAATGCAGGCTGTTCAGACGCCACAAAAGGGCATTGCATTAGAAAGCCATACCTCTGCTGTGTGACCTTTGGCTATGCTGGGGAGGTTGGTTGAATCCCTGTGGACACCCAGTCAGCTCGAGTCAAGGCAACAGAATAGATTCTAAATCTGTGATTCTGTGATTCGAGGGCCGCACGCCAGCAAGCGCCCAGGAAAATGGCAGCGTATTGTTTTCAATGTTTTACACTTTTGAATGTTCGATGTGGGTGGTTAACGCACAAATCTGTGTTCTCACGCCTGAATGTGACTGAGATATGAATCCATGTCAACATGTGGTTGAGAAGGTTTCACCTTCGTTACAGTGTGCATACATTGACAGTTTGCTATTTCTGTTGCTGCGGTAATCTTTTTTTTTTAAGATAATCTTTGTGACTTTTTTGCCTTTAATTGATAGGACGGTTGTAGACAGGGAAGGGAGGAGAGAGAGAGAGAGAGAGAGCGGGGGGCAGCATGCAGCAGAGGGTCTTAATTGAACCCTGGCCACTGCAGTAAGAACTGAGCCTTGGTGCATGGGGTGCATTATTGCTGCTAACAGGACGTTTCACCAATGTTGTGTATTTGTGTCCCATTATATGTTGCAGTTATACATAAATTGCATATCAGCGCTGATTGAAACACATAGAGATCCTACCAATCACATGCATCAATACCATATATTTGTCTCTGGGTGTGTCAAAATGGAGGATTGAAGAAAGCGCTGCACATAATTGCATGAAAAAAAGATTTCAGTTTCTAAACCAGTGAGTCGTCGTGGATTGAGAAGATACGCCGAAGCCCCTGGAGAGATGAAGGGAGGGGATTGTAAAAGCCGAAAATGGGATCATCTCGGCTGAGCTTTTTTTTTTTCCCAAGCAGAATGGGATAACAATTCAAACACTCAAGTACAGAATGCTGTCTGCTGTAATATGACAATAACTCTATCTCCTTTGACAGTACTAAAAGATATGGCATTTTAAAAGGCACCTCTGTTGTGCCCTTTTCTGCTCACTCATATTGTACTTTTACATTTTATTTTAGACCCTTTCATCTCAGCCCCTTAAAAATGATAATGAAAAACAAGTTGTTTATTTATTATTATTAAGTTAGAGTTTGCGTCTGTTAGTGAGAGAGGACAAACGACTACATGGACAAAGAAACATGTTTAATATCCTGTGAGCTGGAAAGTTTTGTTTTTTTATTTAATTATTGTTTACACCTCATTATCATTTTCATTTGATTCTGGTAGACCCTGAAGGGACTTTCGCAGTTTTTTTTGTATGTGCAGTATTTTGCCTTTATCCTTAATTTATACTAATAAATACAGATTTAGCGGGGGGGGTTAACATTTTTGCAAGGCACTGTATCCGTGTCACATTCCCATTAGGGGCTGAGCCCCCCTAAAGGTCTGCTCCTAGAGTCCCCTGCTGGACACATTAGGACTGCTTTGTCCACACCAAAACGCTATGATAGGCAGATATGTGTGTTTCTAAACTTGACACTTGGCCTGGATAAAGTTTCTTCATCATGTTTCTGTCATGGGTAATTTCCACTTTGAATACGCTATTAGCTAAATAAGATAAAGATGTTGCTGTCAGTGGGAAAAATGTCATCAAATCGTCAGAAATAATGGCACAGATGTCTTGCTTAGAGCTGTCGCTGGCGGCATTATCATCGTTAAGACCACCATTATCATTAACACGCTTTTTCATTTTTTGTGTGCAAATCAACATATTACAAAAGACAACATACTTCATTAAACCAGTTAACAAATCACGACTAAGTACCTAACAAGTATAAGCTGTTAATCTGCTTTTTTTTCCCCAATTTGTGCAGTCCATTACATTAAAACCACTCATACAGCAGTTGGCTGTTCAATTGTTTCTGTTGGCATTTTTTTTTTATTATCCATTTTGTCTTCAGAGAAAGTTTTCAATCCCCCCCCCACGATCACACAGCACCATCATCTGCATTTGTGTTGGCAAACATGTCCCATCACATCATCCACAGTTAAACATACGCACAGCGAGGTGTTTTGTCTGGCGCTGGAGCACACATGGAGCACAAAATGCTACCAGCCGACTCTTCCTATTGGCTCCCAGCAACTCCGGCTAGCTTCTGCCTCTTTTTGTTCTATATCCTGAGCAGTGGAATCGGAACACTACAAATCGGCTCAGAGTGTGACAAAATGTTATAAAAATGTAATATGATCCGTACGGTTCATTGTGCAAACTCTTATATTGTTTGGCTGTCCAGAATGCAGTTTCTCCGCTCCAAGAGAGCAGTGTGGATGCCTTCAGGCTAACCTATCTCAGTCAGACTCTCCCAGTAGTTCTTTCACAATGAAAACAGCTGGCTGCAGTGATACAGAGAACATAAACTGAGTTGGAGATGTGGATGTAGACTATTAAAAATAAAAATGTACACTATCAACCACTGAATTGCATTCTTCATTTGTCAGTTGCAGTTTCAGCAAATTGTGCAGCGGTCATGTCGTTTCAATGTAACCAGAACAAGTTCCCAACATGTAAAGGCTTACCATTACAGCTGGGCCTCTCACATCCTTCATGAAAGGAGATATCCTCCTTGTGATCGCACAGGATTTGAATGAAGAATTATTCTCTGACTCAATGTAGAATCCAGCACACCTGGACGTTGATTCCCAAACTCTATGGTGTTGAATAATGATGAGATTGATTGAGTGGTTCTTCCATGGCAACTACTGTACATGACCTTGAACTTCAAAGAAAATGGATGGTCCGCTGTTCTCGTTCTAGCTCCAAAAGTCGCTAAAAGTTGCCAGTTGCCGCAATACGCCCAGTTGCGTTTTGTTGACGTCATCTCAGTGGCTGTGTCGGTCGTCTTCCTGCTGCTCACAGGGCGAGAGGAGAGGCAGAGAGACCCCGTGCTGTTGGAAGAAGAGCTGTGGACTGTGATTGGTCTGAGCAGCATGCATGGGAATGAATTCCAATGTAATATATCTGGCTTTTTCCACACGGTTTAAAGTCTCTAAATGTGTTGCTAGTCCATTTGGGTCTGAAAAGATGCTAAATCTAGCGAGAAAGTCGCCATGTTGTTACACTGCCCAAAACGTGAAGTTAAACGTATTGATTGTCCACCGGTAGCTGGCTGGAGTATAAGTTATAAACACCAACCCCTCCGTATTAGCGGATGGGCCAAACTAAAAAATCAAGTACACATCACATAACATCACATCTTTTTAGGTAGTTCTTATCACACTCATCTGTTCATTTTTCTGATACGCTTGGTTTAAAGCACCCATATTCTGCTCATTTTCAGCATCATAATTGTATTTAGAGGTTGTACCAGAATATGTTTATGTGGCACCATCGCTGCAGCTCCTCTTTTCACCCTGTGTGTTGAGCTCTCCATTTTAGCTACAGAGTGAGACATCTCAGTACTGCTAGTTAGTTAGTTGCGGAGTATGAGGGCGTGTCGCGCTAGCAGCTAAGCGAGCACTATAACATGTGTTAGAACCTGTGCAGCTTTTCGGTCCTCCGCGGCTGGGACACCATGGCGTGTTTTGTGCTCGTCTTAACAGCCAACAACAGAACACTTTCCGTGGTGTCTCCTAAACCGGTGCTTCCAAATCGATACCAACATGGCGGCTATCCGAGAAGTTACTGCTATACCTGGTGGGTGGAGACATAGACACCAGTGTTTTCTCCATATAGACTAATCAATCAACACCGGCCGCCACACATTGCGTTTCCTTATTATTATTTTTGAACGCTATTTAAAACACATATTCATTCAGCTGCATTTCTTTTCCCTGGTCTCCTCTGTCTCTCCGTCACTCTACACACACATGTGCACACAGCGTCTATCACCATAAAAAACGTAGAAAACTTAGCAACTATTTAGACCCCCTTCACGACTTTGCGGGGGCCTGTGTAGGAAGGAGAGACAGCGGGACGCAACAGGAGTTACCCCCATTTTTATTATTATTATTATTATTATTATTTATTCATTCACTTAGACAATACTACACAAAACTGTAGTGACAAACTTTGGGCCAGCAACTGTCTTCCCAGAATGACATAGAACTGGCACTGGAAGTAACCCAATTTCTAAATAGACATTGATAAAGAAAGAGACTTCTTTGAAGCATGACTGCAAAAAAAGTGAAATGTTTGATAAAATTGCAAACCCGTGAGAGGTTTTAATGTTTTGTAGCATTCCTTCGAGGCTACATTTGCATGAAATTGCCCCATGAGCGTTGGTGCTGATCTCTGCAACTTCTACACGTAGCATTCTTTTTAATATTCCTCTCCTTTCTGTCCTCTTCAGTGTATTTCATTACACACTTAAGATTCTCTGCCTCAACTGTTGACCTCTGCACCGAGTAGCAGTTTGCACAAAATCAAAGGCAGAAAAAGATTTTAATTAGTCTATTAACTGTTCAACAGCAGTTATGAGGTTAGAATGGGTGAGAAAGGACAGTGCCAAGAAATGCAATTTACAGTTCCATCCAGTCTGCCTGGTCTTTGTTCCATGCCAGTTTTGAGTTGAAGATTTAGAGTGAGTCAAGTCCCAAAGGATAATGAGAAGATATTAGAGCAGAGTTTGGGCTACACCAGGCAGCATCATTCTGGCAGAGAACAGTGGCTGTTTAAAGCTGCATTAATTAATGTGGGGGGCTGTGGAGCAGACAAACTCCAAATGAAGCTCAATAATAACCGCTTTTAAAGTTGTTGAGGCTAACATTTTAGCTTTTCTGGCCATCTGGGTGAACATAAATCTAACAATATCTCTTTTTTTAGCTCTGTTTGCAGATATCTGCATATGAATGCAGAATCTGTCAGCAACAGGACATGATTTTAGCATTCTGGCTTCCATTTGTAGTTGGAGTAGTATTGACCTAACATGTATAGTTGCAGGCAGGTTTGCCCCCACAGGCCCGACAAGTCGTCGTCAGACCGACAGCCAATGGGTGGCCACCGACAGCACATATATCAACAACATATTATTTTATTGTTAGTATCAGAATGACGCAATTGCACTCTTTCTCAGAGTCATAACTGAGTCAAATCTGAACCCACATTTTTTTTTCAAATTCAGCATGACTTTCACTTCAGACATTAGTATCTCCAATGTCCATTATGGATGAACAATCATAAATCTACTTCAAGTTCACAGAGAAAGACAATCCTTCTAATCGTGCTTTATAATTACATTTTTCTTAACAAAGGTCAAAAGGAATCCAGTGATCAATGTCTGTGCATCTATTGAAACGGTGCAAACAGAAAACAATTCTGCAAAAGAATATAAAGAAATATAGAGAAGAGTAAAAGAAACCATGGGCTCGAGGTATAGTCCACAACTCACTCACTGACTCTCTGACACAAGAATGTAACAAGGACAAAAAATACAGCATCTCTGTTCAACTTGCTTGTAAAGCCACTAACTGATGAGGTGGCCTTCCCAGTGTTCCCCAGAACAAGTGTTGTCCAGTTAAAATATTAACCAGTGTTTGTGTGTCTGTGAAGACAAAGAAGGCACAGGAAAGACACAAACATATGTTACATGTACGTGTGTGCGCATCCATGCAGGTATATACAGTGTGAGTACAAGTGAGAGTTTTAATTAAGTGTGCAGCATGTGTGTGTTTATCTGAGTGTTAGCCAAAGTGGGCTGGGAGGATGCAGGAGAGGTCCTGCTGGGTACCGGCAGCCAGGGAAAACATCTGGTCTTCATCAGGCACAGAGGCTGGGGGCAGGCTGGCAGATGGTGGAGAGGTCTCTACACAATAGGGAAAGCCCACTCCCTCCAACACCAGCACCATTACCAAGTACTCACTCTCTCACACACACACACAAACACACATATACAGAGATATACTGTTGAAAAATCACATTGTTATTATTACTACATCAGATGGTTATTTTCAACAATGGAAAAGGCAGCAGCAAAGTGAATCACACACTTGTGATTTAAGCTGTGACCTTTAAATATACATGAGAAGCTTTAGTTTCGTGGCGATGCAGAGCCAACAGTGATGCAAAGTAATGCCTTTTTTGCCATTGTTGACAGGAACAAGTCAGCTTTTTCAAAGCTCTTATCTTCTACTTTAGCACTATGTTTAAATGGAAACAGAATTGCTTCCAGGCAACAGTTTGTGTGATTCAGGAAGTGTGACACTCGCACTGACCGTGAGACTCACGCAGTCGACACTTGTCACACGCTCTCACGTCCATTTTCTCACGCGCTGAATGTATAACTGATCACGTCGCGGTGACACTGACAGACGGGACAGAGCAGCAGGGCGCTGAAGCAGCACTACAGAACTGCGATCAAGTGAGCTGTTGTTTGCGAACAACTGGTCAAACCAGCTGCTGCATGGATTTTGATGCATTTGTTCGTTATGGTGCCGGTACTTAGTCAAAAAAACTGAGAAATTCTCGCATTGCTGACGACTTTTACACATGGCAAATAAAACTGTCAGAAAAGAAATTCTAATTTGAAAAGCAAATCCCCACCGATCGGTCCCCAAACGTCCAAGTTAGAGATTTAATGTCGTAAACACGTTCTAAGTAAATCTTTAAAGTCATTCCCTGAAATCAAGCAGGCCTACCGTGTTGCGCCATGCAAATTTTCTTCTGAACTTTTAATTTTCAGCGTGTACCTCGCTAGCTCGAAGGTTGTTGTTGTTTTCTGAAGCGATGGGATTTTGAGAAGAGCAACAGAAAGTGAGCAGAAGTAGAGGGACAATCCTGGAAAGGTGCTTCCGTGGATCCAGACTATTAAAAAAAACCAAAAGCCCCTGTCACAGCCAAAATTCAGTCTTCAAAAGAGCTCTGATACCGACTGTGCTGCAGGCTTCAGAGTTGATCCCAGCTAACCCTCCTGAGCATGACTGAGTTTCTCTTCTTTTAGAGGTGCCCTGCCACACGTATTTCATGACTTTGTGGTAATGTCTGAAGTTCTACCATGGACTCCATCTAACTTGGTTACCTTGGTTACCTTGTTTCAAGCCATTCTAGCGTGGTGTAGAAGCCTGCAGGAAGACTCAGCTCTATTTGGAGCAGTTCTCATTGATATTCAATGAGCTAAGTTGCTGGACTGATTGTCTAACAGCTAGCCAATGAGAGCCTGGCTATCAGCATCCTTTACCCAGCTCATGAATAGTAATGAGCTCAGGTAACATGACATCAGACTGACCAGCTGTTGTGATTGGTCTGATTTCTCCTCTCATTTCTTTTCAGTGGCTAGAGCTGACAGAGGAGGTAGCAGTTCATCCTCACTTTCATTCAACATAACACACACATATGGACCTGACATATTTCAAAAAAGGCTAGTAAGAAATGGTTTTGTGTGGCAGGCACCTTTAAGGATCTATGGCAGTTAGCACATACAGTATCTTTTCTACCTGAACCACCAACACCATGGATTCCCCATGTTAGTTTAGCTGTGTGCTATTAGGTTGTCGGGTGGGTGGGTATCACCTGACAACAACCGCAGGGTGTTTGCCTGAATCGCTCAGCCTCCCACCAGCCGTTAACTTTGTGCTGCTGTGAAGTGATTGATGACAGGTCAGCCACCAACGGCCTCGCGAAATTTCCAATTCTTCCACAGGGAAATTGCTCATTTCTTCACAAGTCTATTTCAATTTTAGCCACACGCCACTGTGCTAAGTTGGTGCATTATGCCGGCACCTGGACGCAGAATTGTGATGAATTACGCCGCACGTTGGACAGAGCAGAAAGAAATATATTTATATATTTATATATATATTAATTTGTTACTTTATTGTTAGCTCTTTTCACGTGGATGGCTTGTCAAGGGGGGTATTGTTGCAAGCTAATATAAAAGTAAGCAGGCGTGACACCCTTATTTAGATAACCACCTCACTCCCTCTCTCTCACAGTTCCTACACGACTAAAACTGCCACTGTGACATTGTCGAGGGCTCTTTTTTTGAAGTCCCCCTGCCTTTTTTAAATACAGAAATGGTATCCTATTCGCTGCGGTGCAGGCTTCAAAGAGGTTATTTGTCATCATACAGATTTATGCTGTCATTCAGGGACATTTATATCACTTTAAGCTCTTTGGGTGTTCCAGCTCTGGTGCTGGGCAGACAATTCTGCAGAGACCCAAGCTTCTCTCTGTTTCATTTTCCTCCTTTTTGTATTCCTCCCCTTTACCAGAGCGAAGTGAAACTGTAATGATTGTTACTGCTTCAAAGAGCACATGTAGCAGTGCTAAAAACAAATGGGATCTGGTTGGGTGAGTGTGCCTTTACCTGGAGAGGCCATCTTGGGTAATTAGCCTGTGACAGGTTCAGCAAAAAGCTGGACAAGTGTCTTTTTTCGGATTCGATACTAACACACTGGTTCAATTTAACAAGCACAGCACAGACCATTTCACATTTTGTTGACAGACTGAGGTGGCTTCTTGAGAGACAAAACAACTGTGAATGCAAGCTTGAACGATTGCAACACTTGACCCCCAGGTCTTTATGATTTTAAGATTTGAATCTACTGTGTATTTTGTCATTTATATACCTCTAGCATATAAGGCAGGCTGTATGCCTTGGACATCCAGATCTAAAAACGTCCATATAGAGTAAGGATGTGGAGCTCTGATCTGAAAGGATCCTAAGCCTCCATCCTACTGACGCTCGGATGGTGCCAAATCGATTTCTGACAGCCTGCCAGCAGAGCTCTTGTCATTCACATCCAGCGCCTGAAAGTTAGGAAACATGGCAGGCAGAACAGCTGAATCTTCATGGAATGGGGGGGCGGCACTTATAAAGAAGCAAAGTGGACTTTTGCACTGCATATATTTTATTCCATGTGCTCTATTGTATTCTGCTGAAATGGGAAGTATGTGCTTGCATATTATTTCTATAACTTTCAAGGTCCTAAATAAATGGAAACTGTCCCAGGAAGAATACCAGTAGGCCATACCCATTTCACACATTAATTCGAAGCACACTGTGTATAGTGGGCTTTGAATAAGGTGAATACTGAAAACCTGGCCATTGCATTCTGGCAAGTCAAGGATGCCCAAGAACTATTATCTTATTATATGCTGTATGCATTATGTGAACACACAATATTAACAAGACATTCGTACATTTTAGGGATGGACCGAATCAATCTTGAGGAACAGTATCAGGGCGGATCTACACATATTTAACATTTTTTTTATATATATTTTTTATACTTTATTAATCCTACAAGGGGAAACTACACTTTACACACAGGCCTGAATTACACACACATGCTCAGAACCTATTAATGCACTAATGGAGAGATGTCAGAGTGAGGGGGCTGCCCATGGAAAGGCGCACCGAGCAGTTGGGGGTTTGGTGCCCTGCTCAAGAGCACCTTAGCAGTGCCCAGGAGGTGAACTGGCACCTCTCCACCAGTCCACCACCATACTTTGGTCCGTACGGGGACTTGAACCAGCAACCCTTCAGTTCCAAGCCCAACTCCCTACGGACTGATCTACTGCCACCCCTATGTATTTATATTTCACATTTACTGTTTTCCGTCAGATTGTTAATAGATCTGGACGATTCTGATCACACTTGAAAGCAGCTGAGAAAGAGGGGCTGTGCTCATTAAACAAACTCTCCTTGTGTTTCATTTTTTACCCTCATAGTGTTTTAAAACTTCCTTGATGCAGCGATAGAGGCAGGGATATTTACTGGAATGGGATTTCCCAGCACCTCATAACGGACTGCCTGTCTGATCGCTGGTTACGTGACCGGGGTGATGTCTGGTTGCGTTTCTCGGCGGCTCGTTGGTTAGCGCTGCTACCTCACAGCAAGCAGGCACTGCAGGGATCGATCACCTGTCTGGGCCAAGTGGGATCGCCGGTCTGGGCGGGGCCTTTCTGTGTGGAGTTTACATGTTCTCCCCGTGTTTGCGTTGGTTTCCTCTGTGTGCTCCGCTCTCCTCCCACCATAGCTACATGCATGCTAGGTAACTAGGACGACAGTTGAAAATTAGCCGGCTGGCTAACATTAAAGCATTTTCTAAAATGTTGATAAAGGTGCATTGTCCTAATATGCATTGCAATTTGCAGCGTCCTATAAAAAATGCTCTAAGCGATGTTGGGTGACGTTACTTCTTGTTGATGTTCAAAGTATTTTCAAACAAAATCAGACGAGCTCGCCCCTCCCTCCTCCTCATCCTGTTCCCTCAAACCTCCCTCCCACCCCCACCCCCAAATCCTTGTCATTTATTGGCTGGACCACTGTTTATGTTTGGTGGTGCAGGTGGGCACAGTTTCTTTTTGTTGCTTTGTAGACCCTGGACTGTCTACACAGACCGCATTTTTTACAGTGTGTTCAGAGGACAGGCAGCTAGCAGATAGTGAGATGTTTTTTACAGTGTGTTCAGGGGACAGGCAGCTAGCAGATAGTGAGATGTTTTTTACAGTGTGTTCAGGGGACAGGCAGCTAGCAGATAGTGAGATGTTTTTTACAGTGTGTTCAGGGGACAGGCAGCTAGCAGATAGTGAGATGTTTTTTACAGTGTGTTCAGGGGACAGGCAGCTAGCAGATAGTGAGATGTTTTTTACAGTGCAAAGTTCTTGCTGCCTAAGAAAGGAAGGCAGACAGTGTTTCAAAAAGCATTTAGAGTAAATGAGTTTGGGTGAAGAGAGCACACACTGACACACTGACACCCCCACTGCAATCACATAGAAGTTCTCAAAGAGGGGCCCGGATGTAGGCCTTAGGTTAGCACTGTGACATGTCCCACGTCAAGATGGAAAGAAAGGAAATTGTAGCGCTTTTTTTTGTTAGAGGAATATCCAAACACTGTGTGAAATAAGTGGATGACTTATATTGTTGGCATTTGAGATGCTTCTTGATGTTTTCAAGAGAGGAAAGTAAATCATGACCCCCTTCCGTTATTGTAAAAACGTCAAGAGTCAATTTCTTTTTTAACCCTTTTCCATTTTGAAAGGATGGCATCCTTTGGGTAGAGCACCACTTGTAAAGGCCAAAAGGAAAAGGAACAGAAAAAACACAGTTGCTTTCATAACCGCACCAACGCACTTTTTGTGAAAGAAAGTAATTTTCTTTGCTTAAAAAAAATTTTTTGAACCCTGAAGCCTTCAAACACACCCGCCACCCAAACTAAATAAAAACATTTGTAGAATAAAATCTACAAAAAAACCTGGGGGTGTGGGGTGTGAGGGGTGGTTTGTTTTGGTGTGTGTGTGTGTGTGTGTGTGTTTTGGCCCCTCCCCCCCCGATCCTTTTAAAACCCCCCCCCCTCTTTTCCTTTGCAGCAGCACGGCCTCCGTCCCCAAAGAAAAAAAAGTCACACTTGATTTACCCGACAAAGGGGTCTTTGAGCTCTCCTTGACTGAAGCGGGGGCGGCGGCGCAGCTTTTGAATGTTTCTACTTGCCCCCCCTGCAAAAACGTCCCCCCCATTTTTTTGCCGGAGATCTCCTCTTTTATTGGGGGCGTCTCGGCGTCTGGCAGTTGTTCAGCTCGGCCGGGGTGCTAAATCTTATTTAAAGGGCAGAAGGTGGTTCAAAGGTTTGCATTGACACCTACCGGACCCCAAACCCACTTACTCCCCCCCCCCCCCCCCCCCCCCGTTTTTTCCTTTTTTTTTTTTTTTTTTTTCCTTTTTCCCCGATAACACACGACTGGCACACTTCACATATCCACTGACAACGTAAACACACAGCTAACACGCCACACATGTAGAGTCAAGTTGACATTTCCTCAAGGTGTGTGTAATAACTGATTACATGCATATGGGAGAATCACTGTTGGCATGTTGGAGAAACACAAGTGATTTGTAGCAGATCAGTCATCTGTAATGCAATTCAAATCTATTATATGTGAACCCCGTGGCTCCCGGGCCTGTAACCTTGGCTATATGCTTCGCCAGAGGCTCCTTTTCAAAACAAGTACTGTTGACTTGTTGCTCATTTGATTTGTTGAGGGCAGGTGCCTTGATTGTGAATGTGAGCTCAAATGCCAGCAGTGTTTTTCAAGGTTATTGTTTGTCTTTGGCCATTTCTTTTTTTTTTTCTTCTTTTTTTTTAATTTTCCTCCCACATTTAAGCCATTTATTGAAGGAGCATAATGGCTATGTCATCCCAGCTAGAGTAATACAGCACATTAGCACATTAACTACTGCCAAAGCTCAGGGGTATCCGTAATCAATGGATAAATGAAAAGATAGGCTAGACCTTGGTAAATAATGAGGCATTGTGAGGATGGCTATAAGCTGCTAATACCACCAGTGACGGCAGCAAGGCCACGCAGCAGCAACGGTCCACACAGTCCCATTTCTGCCCCCGTGGCACTTTCAATGCATTTAGCCCCTGACGCTTTAATCCACCACCTTCCTATCGCTCCAGATCCAGCGATGGGTTGTCCTGCTATAATTGTGTTTTATTGATTCTGGCTTTGGTCTGACGCCTAGATATCTCCTGTAAATGGAGCTGGAACACATACAGTGAGTTTACCTGTATAAATATTGCAATAAAAAAGGCTGTGGGAATTATTCCCAGGCCGACTTTTGAGTTTCTGATCCTCCCAAACCTCACTCCCCGTGCCGGCACTATTGATGGTGCCAGCTCGCAGACTAATGTGGGCCTACATTAAGGCCTTTGCTTACCCAGGTTCGGAGAAGTTTGGCTCCAGTTGAACTGAAGAGAAAATACACCAGCTTAGTGTTGATGTTTTATTGAATTTTTTTCCTCTAAATATATTTCATACCCCAGGCTCCATGCTTAAATGACAGACAGACAGGCTACTATGCTAATTCTGGCGCCAAGTACAAAGGTGCTAAACAAGGATAATGTGATGAAATCTATTTCTACACAGCTCTGAATGTAATGGCACGGTCCCAGCAGGGTTGTAGGAGAGGTGCAACGGCTAGCATGCCTTTGAACCACAAGTGCTCTGTTCCCTGGCTGACAGTCGAGATGGACAACAAAGCGAATCAGCCTCCGGTCCTCCTCTCCAGACATGAATTATAAACGCTATCTCTTCTCCACTACCCCCTCGCTTTTTTTACACCTTTTTTCATTTTCCCTCGAGTCGTCTTTTTTGGTCTTGCCTCTGGGTGGGGTGGGGTGGGGTGGGGTGTGCTGCTCGCTGCTTGTCTGCGCGCAAGGCCTTCCCGTCTGTCAGCCTGTTGGCAGCGCAGGGGCTTTGTGCATGAAATGAAGCGAGGAGCCGCCTTTTGCCAGGTGCCTAGATTACTTTTGAGCGCCGAGCCACCCACAATGCTCTCTATTCCTCCTCCTCTGCCTCCCCCACTGTCTATCTACATCTTCAGGGCATCTACAAAGTGCCCTCTGCCCGGCAGGAGTGACAGATAGTAATAAGAAAACAGCTTAAGTGGCAGGTGCTCTGAAGCTTTCATCTTTGTTTATTGTGTGTGTGTGTGTGTGTGTGTGTGTGTGTGTGTGTGTCGATGTCTCAGGTGACGTCTCAACAATGATGTGAATGGACTTCAGTGACACCGCAGATCATTAATAATGAATTGAAGTTTTTGGGCTCTCGGCTGCCGTGCGGACGTCCAGTTAACAACCGAGAAGGCTTTGCCCCAGAAAGTCTCTCAACCACAAATGTATTAGCCATCAGCTGCTGTTACCTTACCCCCCCCCCATCTCTTTACTCTCTCTTTCACACATTTACTTATCTTCCAAGAAAATACAGCAGCGCAATGAGTCGTGATGATCAGTTAAGCATGCTCATTCTGGTACAAAACAGAAATTATTCCGAGAGAATGAAACTCCCATTGTTGCTCCTAGATTCATGGCTAATGTTTTGATGCAATATACATTCAATCGCATGATGCACTCCTGTGTGTGTGTGTGTGTGTGTGTGTGTGTGTGTCTCCCCCCCACACTCCTTTTGTTTTCTTCCTCATGGCTACATGATGCAAGTATTTCCACACTGATAATCATCTGTGATTTACAACCATGGCTGAACTGTACTTTGATATGTGTATAACTGCTGCCAAACATCTGTCAAAAAACCTTTTCGTATGTCTACTTTAGCTCTATTCTGTTCCAATCTTTTTCTCCGCATGAACGTGACTGTGCAGGGAAGCTCCTTTTTTTTGACGAATGAATTGGGAAGGCATGGACTGAGGTGCAGCCTCGCCGTGGGACATGCTGGGCCGGGGTCAGGCTGTGTAGTCATGGGGAAAAGTGGTGCAGTAGCATAAATTAACACCTGAGCCCTGAGACGCTGGAATGCACCGTACCCTGCTGCATCGGGGGAAGAAAGCGAGGTTTGCATCTGGAGGCACAGTGCCCGGCCATTAGCACACTGGGACAACACTGCAGTCTTAACGTCAATGTGTGTGTTTGTGTGTGTGTGTGTACCTGTATGTGCGACGCTCATCTCCATCCTAACATCACCTCATCTTAAAAGAAGCCGTTAAAAAATGTATCCGCATCAGTTTTGTGTTTCTTTATTAGCTTCCTTTGTGCGTTTTTTCAGAATCTTTTAATTTTTTTCATTACGCCCATTTCGATTCCACCGCCTTGCATGATTCCCCTCTGAGTCATTTCAATGTGGATAATGTTACTCAGGGGTTCCCTTGTATCGACGCGTGCTGTTGGACAGAACGGGTGTTTGGCTAATAGGATATAGGAGTTAACATGGGGTACGTTCTGTTGTTATTGAGTGTTTCATATTGGTAGGAGTAAAGTGCTTCAGGAAGTAATAGACTTGGTGGTTGTTATCGCTCCCTGGGGCTGCAGGAGGCAATCATCTAACTAAATGAGAGAGAGACCCCGAGCCACAGAGAGAGAGAGAAAGAGAGCGAGAGAGAGAGAGACGGATTGGCATCCCTCTGATGGCTGACAAATCACTGCTTTTGATGCACCTTTGAAAGTGTGCCGTAACATCTCCATTCTTTTATTTATTCACATTGTTGTTTAATATTTTGCATCACGTCGTTGTTTTACTACAGGTCTGGATTATGATCAGAGCTTGTAGAGCCAAACTGAACCCCGGGCCGTGATGCGTCGTGTGCCCGCCTGGCCTTGTCATTAGACAGGAATATTTAGCTCAAGAACTAATTACCAAGCTGTCTCACTCGTGTGCCCCCACTCCACCTTCCCCACTCGCCCCCACTCGCCAAGGAAATGAGGGGCTTCGAGCAAAACGCGTGTGGATGGGAGAGACAGCGCGGCTAAAGAGGGACAAGAGTGAAGTCATCTTGGCATGATAAACACACAGACAGAGCTGAATTTATCAGACATGACAGGACTGTTGTAAATTGCAACAGGCCTCAGCCCATTTACATCAAGTGATTGAAGAAGGTGTCCTGCAGTCAGTGTGTGGGTGTGTGTGTGGGTGTGTGTGTGCTTACATATGTGTGTGTATGTGGACAGGCCTTATTGACCTGACACCCTCTCAGACAACTGGAAATCTACATTAGATTTACAGTGTGTTTCTACATTTACGGAGAGTTATGTTATGCAGCACATATGTTGTTACATTAAGGTTTTCTTCATTCAATTGTCTATATGCATGTGTATGTGTGTGTGTGCTTACATGTGTGTGAGAAGTTGCATGGAATATAGACTAGAATTAAAAAAGAATAGAACAGAGTTTTGGTTTTTGGTTAAAGTATTTCTCTGCAAACTTCATGAAACAGGGGTCCAACTCATGGGGGATATGTGCTGCATTCCAAAAGAGTAATGTGAATTGATTCCACAATGATTCCTGAACATGTCTGTGTGTGTGTGTGTGTGTGTGTGTGGTGTGTGTGTGTGTGTGTGGTGTGTGTGTGTGTGTGTGTGTGTGTGTGTGTCTGTGTGCGTGTGTGTGTGTGTGTGTGTGTCTGTGTGCGTGTGTGTGTACAGTGTCCCTATAGGTAAACACCCAGATTCACGGGACGGCAGAGTGAGAGAGTGGCTGTGTCCTTGTGGATGTGGAGGCATGGCTGAGTACCACATGGTCAGATATGATTCCCCAGACCATTTATTACCCTGTCCGCCTCCCATCTCATCTATTATTCATTACACAATCATTTAACTAAGTGCAGTGATTACTTAAATGTTTAATGCTGCCATAATCAATATTGGCCCGAGCTTTCCAGGTGGACAGAGTTTTTCTAGCATTAAAGTCCCATCACCTATTGAGTCGATCAGGTTAAATTGCACATGGTTACAGTAATCGCCCCCATTTAAAAAGGTCCTTTTATCAATCGCAGCGGAGACATGTAGTATGATAATTCTTCATTTCTGCCTTTGCCACCCGGGTTATCAGAGTCAATGTTCACACTTTTCTTTGAGGACAGCGCAACAGGATAATGGTCTGTTCTAAAGTCTGCTGGCTGATGTGTCTCCACTCAACTCAATTAATGGCTGCTAAGTCAGTCAAAGAAGAACAATTCCATTATAAGAAAAAGAAATGTTGCACTCCCACATAATGACATAATGAACATTGTGGTGGCCTTATGAAAGGGATTTTTCATTTTAACGATGACTGTGTTGAGGAGAGGTCTATCAGAGAGATGTGAAGTGAATTATCTTGATGCATCAACCCACTATCAGCCATTCTCCCTCCAAGAATTTAAGACAATCGAATCAGATAGCGACTGCAAGACACACAGCCAGAGTGTGACATTCACGTTCACGCTGTGTTCACATAGATACGGAGGCCATAAACATACACTTGCCACCTGGATTGTGTGTCAGTGTCAAAGCCTGGCTTATAGCACCTTAATCACATCATCCATATGTAAGCAGTGGTAGTATTGTATTCCCGTTGCATCACTTACTCTCCCTGATAATCCGACCTCAATGAAAGAGCCCGGTATGAAATACGGCTTTCTGTCGATGTCACAGGCTTGCTGGTGGCATGGATTTATCTCACAGGATTTATATTTCTCCCCCTGTGCTCTCTGAAGGCTTTGAGACAGTTGTCGTGTGCCGGCAGTGTGTTAGTTTAACACGAGACTACAGGGCAAACGATGTTGTGCTGACGAATCGCAATCGGTTGACCTTTGACTCACTGAATGGGGAGTTTTCTAAAATAAAATGTAAATGAAAAATGAAGTTTTGTAATTAAAAGATAACATAAAAGTACATCTATTGTCTACCTTTTGATTTCACAGGTTTCACAAAGTTGATGGCCATTTCAGCCAGAGTTAATACTGCCTGCTGTGTATTAGAAAACATACACAAAAATATAACTGCATGCTAAAACCAACTTTCACAAAACTGTACTGTAAGAAACTGCAATACAAACAAGTATTACAACATTAGAGATAAGGTTTGCAAAAAGCAGAGATTACAAGTTCTTAAATGTTAATGCAGGAACTAATAATTTCCTCTTTTGGGCCACTTGGGGGCATCAAGCAGAAACATATCATCTTTAATAAATGTGTTATGGAGAATGTGTTTGCACACAGTTGCCTAGTTACACATATCTAGCAAACATAGCATTAGAAATCAGACCTTCAAATTTTAATGCAGTGGGATTTTTTTTTTCTATTTTTGAACTCATATTTCCGATTATTCGGACACCACATGAATGCAAACATGCTCTATCAAATTGTTAACGAACGTGAAACATAATTAGTGTATCCTCTCCGTGATTCGGACCTGCTCCAAAATGTAATGGCTCATGCTGAAAATGTAGCCAGTAGTTTTTCTGTAATCCTGCTGATAGACAAACAAACAGACAAATCAAAAACATAACCTAATTGCCGGAGGTAATAACAATAGAATAATCAAACTAAATGGAATAAATACTACAATACTTAGCTGTTTAGCTGCTTAATGCTTACAAGGTAGAAGCTAACTTTGTTAGCGACGCTGTCCCCACAACTCTATATTCTATATACATATATATATATATATATATATATATATATATATATATATATATACTGAGAAATATAGGGAGCTTTCCCTGGTGGTCGTTTGGGCGTGAATGTAATGGATGATCATTTATATGTCAATGTACCAAACTCTAGGTTCAAAATCCATACTGCCTCTCCAACAGAGAAAATACATGTTTTATCATTTAAAATGGTAAAAGAAGTGGAGCCAAAACTAAAACTGTATCACATTTGAAAGACTTCAAGCTAAAATGTTCTGACAGATTTCCCTGTTGCCTAATAACTGAAGAGGAGGGAGAGACATATTTTCATTTGAGGTGGTTTTATGGCATAATGGAGCATTTTGGAAAGGAACAGTCACCTGTTGGACATCTTGACGATAAGTGTGATCAAAAGTAAAAATGACAAAGTACCCTCATTTAAAAAGCAGCCCCACTTTAAATACATACGGTACAAATACACTGCTTAAGGGAGAGTGGTTACCGTTGTTGCACAAGGAATGGAGGACATATTACAGTATTTGCATATTGCTTATATATTGGTATGGGCCTTATAAAATGCAGCAGGTAAAATCCGCTTTATTAGACCAAAATGGAAAGAGTCAGAAGAAAAATGAGAGTGAGCGGGGGGATCCAGAGGAGGAGAAGGAGGTAGAGAAAAGGACGGAGGCCCAGCCGGAGGTAGAGGCTAAGGTGGAGGTCAAGGAAGAGGAAGAACTGAAGCAGAAGAATGTGCTTGAAGAAGAAGAGGACCAAATGAAATTTACGCAACACTAGTAGACCATGTCAGGGACCAAGGGTGGACGCTGAGGGAGGCGGGAGGAAGAGTTCAGCAAATCTTAGCAGGTATACAGTGGCATCTGTCAGAAGGACATTTCGACAAGGAAACCGGTAGAAGAAAATGTGTCTACATTTACAGTAATCAGCTGTTTATTATATGAACCATATCAGCACTTTTGCTACCCCGTCCTCCCATATCCACGCAAGAACAAGAGAGATATCATAAAACATTGTTTTAACCAATAATGCTATCAGGCTCAGAGAAATTCATTATCGGTGACCATGCCATTTTCAATAATCTCAGTCAACACTGGCACGCATCCTGAAAAGACCCCAGGTTCAAATGAAACAACTTTATCGAGTGAGCGGAATTCAAAGAGGGTCAAACGGCTGCGGCATGAGCACGTGGAGGTACGTATTGTTCACTCTAGCAGTGTGATGTTGCATACTGCACACATGACCTTTTTACATGTCCATTGACTGTATGAGAATCAGAATCAGCTTTATTTGCTGGGTATGAGGACACATACGAGGAATTTGGAACATCGTTGCTCACAATGCGCTTACACATACAAAACAACCAAACAATGTATACACACTAATATATACACACTAATACACACAATATAGAGGCAATAGTGCAATGAGGAGTGCAGTATGCAGGAGTTAACTGTGATAGTTATTATTTTAAATGTGGAGCAAAGTGCGAAGGATGCTGGAATAAATAGCATTACTGTAGCATGTTATTAAGTTATTATAGTACAATATGATATTGTGTACTAGATATACTAGATCCATCCTGAACTACACAATCTTGTCTTTCACTGTATTTCAGAGAGTTTTACAGATGGCTGCTGAAGTAAATCCTGAATGAATCCGTACACATGTGAAGCAGGGTTCAACCTCACAAAAGCAAGAAGGAGAGGCAGAAATATCATTGGCCTCAGGGCTATAATCAAGGTCCCTGGGCAGGGGTGACATCACCCTCCGCGCTGCCATTACACACGATGGGGTCCTCCTCCGTCATGCCAACAACAGACCTCACATTTTCGCATTGCTGGACCGATTGCACAACATCGCCACAGCAGTTCACCAAATGCACCAGATGCAATACATTGTCATCTGGGACAATGTGTCACTCCACCGCTCTGCTCTGGTTTCAACACCATCCACAGTTTACAGTACTACACCTTCCACCATACTCTCGTTTTCTAAACCCAATCGAAAGAGTTTACGATCCCCACCCCTGGACTCACATAGCCCTCATTCACGCCATGGAGGACGGGACCAAGTCGACACCGCAGCTGTGCAAGGATGGATTCGACATTCAAGACGGTTCTTCCCACGCTGTCTTGCCAATGAGGAGATCACCTGTGATGTCGATGAAATTCTCTGGCCGGATCCAGCTAGGCGAAGAGATAATGTCTAGTATTTTCGGTACTGTATTTTCAACTTTTTCAGATTGTGTGTTGTTTCTTTTTTTACTGTAATTGTAACCTCTACTGTATACAGTGTTTTAGGTTTGTCTGTTGTTTGCTGAGCTAACAGCGTAACACACACTACTCTAGTAGTTGTATGAAAACTGGGACATGTTTTTTTGTAATTCTCCATGTTGACATGTTGACTGAGTTGGGTATATGGAGAGAAATAAATTAGATTTTCCTCACACAATAGCAATAGGTCAGCATTGTGAATTTTTTGGTGAACTTATTGTATATTTTTGTACTTTCTCTGTGTAGTTAATCTACAGTACTCTAATCACAGAGTAAGTAGAGTTGCAAAAGTGTTAGCAACAACAGTGGGTTACTGGTTGAACCAGAATTAAGTCACATGAAACGTGTGTTTTTTTTATAAATGAGTGTATAGTGTTTCATTTTGCCAAGGGTCTGAGGTGTTCTGCTAATTGGGTGTGTGGTTGTGCTAACATGTGTAGTGTTTTGAAAATCCAGTTGCTGCTTTCAAAAGAGTGCTTAATCAATCCAAGAAAAACCTGAAAGTCATGTCTAGGGCCACATGTTGAAAGAAGCTCTTTGTCTGTCATGTCAAATAGTTTGACCACAATTATCATGCCTGAAAGCAACTTCCCATGCATAGATTTCATTTAATGATTTAATCAGACAACAAATCTTACACCAAGCTCACTTGTTTGCAATTATATGCCAGTGTGGGTTGAACAGTAGCAATCATTTAGACTGTGATGTTCAGAAAGGAGCAGAGATAGAAATAATGACTCTGTGATGACCCGAGCACCAGTACAAAACAGCGTTCATTCCCAGCAGTATCTGCGGGTCCAGCTGAATGTGCACAGCTCTGAGAACATCAACACTGTATCAATATGACTACAAAATGTGTGTGTATATTTGAGAGTGTGTGTGTGTGTGTGTGTGTGTGTGAGAGTGTCAAGAGGAGTTTTCGGCGAGCCGGTAATGAATGTCTCTCTGGTGGATCAGCATGTAAACACTGGAGAAGAGTGAACTCTGGCAACAGCCATTCCCATTTGGCTCAATTAGGGCCGAAACTGAGACAATCAATGGTGCTGGCCTTTCTACGGGCCCGCCTGTTGGCGACGGAGCCGCACTCAGTAAAACAAAATGGGAATAATCAAAGTCCATAATTAGTTGGCCTGAGAGGGTGCAGGAGTGCGTTCTCACTCGGCTATAACCAGGCGACAGCACAGTGACTATGGTACATGGAGATGAATGCACACAGCCTCAAGGAAAAAGGACCAAACTAAACACAGTGTGAGCTCTGTGTTACATAGTTATCCCACTGCTGCACTGGGAGAAGCCCTGCACAACACACAAGCAATGGCCCAAAACTCTGCTTGGCGGCAAATGAAACACCAAGGGAGATGTTGGAATATGATGAACAGTGGGGATTTTTTTTTTCCCCTTCTTCACTCAGTTGAGCATAGGGACGTATACGACACCCTGGAAAGGAAAGAGAGACAGAGAGCAAGAAAGAGAGTCAAGATTTTTTTTTTAAAAATGTAAAAGGGGAAAATTTATATATTTATACATAGTAAGGGTGTCCTTTAAAGAGGAGGTGGTCTGGGGATTGGCAGCTAACTGGGGAAGGAATGTGGAGGGAATGTTGGGAAAGTGGCCCAGATTGTCAGGGAGCATATCTGAGAGATCTGGACAAGGATGTGAGCCTGCTGCTGATCTGCGGAAAGATCCAGACTTAGACCGAGATTATAGCAGTCATGCATTATACTGCTCTGTGTATGGACTAACTCATTTAATTATAGATCATGTAAACCCTTTGCTGTAAAACGAAACATAAACAGACCCACATGGAGTCCATAGTGTTGATGTGGTAGCTCCTAAAGTTTCCAGTTTGATGGAAAAATAAATAAATGAAATTAATGACTGAAAAACTGAATTGTCAACATGTTTTGTTTTTCATTTTCAGTGAGAACCTCTTAAGAAGAAAACCTTATCTTAAAGATGCTTTACTTTCTGGACAAATACTGACAGGTGACAAATTCAGTGTGAAGCAGCACAGCCAATGAGCCGTTTGCACCAAAGATAGAGACTAAATAAGGAAAAGAAAAATAAATCCTGGACTACCACCTCCTCAGACCTAACTCCTCCCCGACATTATTTCAAATATCGATATCCAGTTCCATGCGTAAAGTTGAATGGTCTGCTGTAATATTTACAAACCTGACTGATGTTGGCACCAAAAATGACAAAAAACATAATTTTTATGCTGTCATGACCTAAATATGGTCGTAACTAATACTTGTCAAAGTAGTTTTTGCCCTGCCATTTCTTTTTGTCCTCATCCAGGTTGGTGTTAACCTTGGTCACTACCTTTAAATCCCTGTCAGTAAAATGCTTGCTGGGCACATTCAAGCAGAAAATGGCACTAGGTAAAACAATGACTATTGGACTGTGTTGCTGCAGTGGGAGTGATGGAGGGGGGGGTGGGGGGGAGGTGATGCTGGCACAGACCGGGGTCACGTTGCCCCTGGTCCTCTCGCAGAAGGTGGCCGGCCTAATGATGAGGAAGATTGCTTCTGTTTAAATGGCTGCCAAGTTGAAGTTGGATAGGGGTTGTGTGTGTGTGTGTGTGTGTGTGTGTGTGTGTGTGTGTGTGTGTGTGTGTGGTGTGTGTGTGGTGGTGTGTGTGTGTGTGTGTGTGTGGTGTGTGTGTGTGATTGTGTGCGCACGCACGCACAATCGTGCATGTATGTGTGTGCGTCAGGGGCTTGTTAGATGCCTTGGTATCTGGCCCCAAATCAGAGACATAGATTGGCAGACAATCCGTCCAATCCATGCACTCCACACATTCACACAACGGGCATGCAATTATGTGTGTGCGCGCACACACACACACACACGCTATAAGTATGTTTTATTATTACAACTTACAAATATAATTGGAATGTAGTGAAAACTGGACATGTGGATGAGTTTAGATGTTTGCACTTAATGCTTGAAGTGGATGTATTCATGTCTAATATGTTTACATACAGTATGTTGTGAAATCTTGGACTGCCCTATTGGACCCATTTGGCTATTATTTGCATATCACTAAAAGTGTGGGAAATCCGGGAGGGCAGACAAAGCATTCACCTGAGGTGTTTCAGATTCATGCGTTTCACAACATCACCTGAACGGTGCTTGCTGGTAGTAGACCAGTCTCACCACGTTTGTATATTGAGGTCAAACTCTGAGACAATGTGTGCGACCTAAATCATGTGAAAACTGTGTTTCTCCACTAGAAGATTGGGTGATGAATTGGAAAAAAGCAGAGCAGCTACAACAACTGTGGTTTAATTGTAGCTGCTCAGAGTCTACAGCTATGCTCTCTGTAAGGCTGTATCAGAGACAGTTTTGAACCGAGCAACCCGGACTCAGACTAGTTTCCTGTCCCTGTGTCACGTGGACTCCGCCATGGCCACGCCTCTTTGGGGGACTAGCGCCATATCAGTGTTTATTGATTTACAAAAGTATATATTGGAACCATTCTTCACAAGCCACATATCTCCAGAACATTCTGACACTAAAATGGCATTTTTCAGACGGAGACATCAGGAGAAAATAACTTTGTTTGAGACCTGTTACTGTCTCAGTCACAGACGACATTCACTACATGTTCAAATGAGGCCACGCCCCTTCAGGAGACAGGAAGTGTTTAATGTTTCATACCATCTTTAGTATAGAGGATATTCAGCTGTAATGCCAGCATGCTAACATGTTCAAAATGACAATGTTGAGGGTGTCTTGTTTAACATGGTCACCATCTTTGGCATTAGCACTTTAAATCAAGGAGGTAAGCCTCTCTACGTCCTGACTGTATTTTTTGGTCTGGGCCATATTTCTCATTGTTTGGACAATTAGCTTTTCCCGTCCCTTGAAATCAAAGTGGAGGAGGTTCTTAATTCTGATATTGTGCACAAATATTCAACAATCATTGAGCAATGAATCAATTTGCTTAGTGTCTGCACGTGTGTTCTAATATGTGCATATGTAAAGTGTTTGCAGTGACAGCAGTAGATAAAAACAACTGGTTAACTAATTTTGCATTACCTTTATTACAGATAATTTAAGCATGTGGGGTGTCATACATTTGTTGTTGTCTGAACATTTAAAAGAAATGGTAAAATAGTCAGTGAAATATTCAGTATTGATTCCATAGCTTACATTATCTTTTGATTAATTACATTACTAGAGCGTGTTGATCATTACGACGTCCCAGGAGGACAAACCCTGCCTCTGGCCAATCTGGGTGTTAGGGTTGGGGCTGGGGGTGATGGAGTCCTTCCCATTGATAAAGAAGACTGTTCTTCTATAGTGCATGATGGAGGAGTAGCCGTAGGGTATGTTCTGGATGTTGGTGGACTGCTTGTAGGAGTCATAGGCCATCTGAGGGTCGAAGTTCTTCCATTTGATCCTGAAGTACATACAGTAGTTGCTGCGGGCGCTCCTGGTCTGTTCGTGCTGGGAGCCCAGAGCGGGGGTGACCTCGTGCTGGACGATGCTGCAGCAGAGGCAGCCCTGCCTGTTGAGAGAGATTACCTGACTGCCCCCCACTCTGCCCAGTGAGGAGAAACATCCTGCTTTGTTCTCTACGCCGACGTAGTCCTTCTTACGCGGGACTAAGCGGTTACAGGTCTTGCTGTGGAAGGTCTGCATTGCGTTGTTGATACCTGAATTCACCCGTCAGGATGAAGAGGATCCTCACCAAGTCGTTGGAGGCTTTCCTACACAGGCAGTTCAGGGAACCAACACTTAATGGATTTTCTAGTTCTGGGAGCCAGCAGGTCTCCTTCAATCAGGATCTCATCGCTGCCGTCATTGGAGGTCAGAGTCCTGGTGGTCATGTCGATGGTGTCTGGGGCTTTTTCTTCTTCTTTGCCTCCTTCCTCCTGGAGAGGACGTGCCTGAGAGAGGCCGAGCAGGAGCAGCAGCAGCAGGCTGGCAGAGGGACTCATCTTCAGGGTCGGTCTGGAGGCTGTTGAGCTTCTCTGGAGAGCTGCTGGGGAGAGACTCTTTGAAGCTTGATGTTTAACTCAGTTCAGTCCAGGGTCTTTATACTCTCCTCTACAGGTGTGTCTGCAGGAGGCTTATGGGTTGGGGTCTACACTGCTAGGTCTGAACAAACCTCTGGAGGGAGGACTCCACAGACAAGCCCTCTTTTTAAACATGGTTTGTTATCTCTGGTCTTTGGATGGATGAACACAGCTTTACAGAGCTTTGCTAGGTTGCATTTGTTAAGCTAACCATTTCATATGTGGTGTCACATTAGAGTCTATTTGTCAAACCAACCTTTATTTAAACAGTCATGTTTCTTGGAAACCTTCTTGCTATTTGTTCCACACGATTTGTGTTAGTATAATTAAAAGATAGGGATGTAAACAAATCATTTGGATGTAAACAGATAATGTGATCAGATATGATCAGCATCTGAATATATTTGCTGTAATATTTGCCGCCAACCTCACACCACTTCCTCTCAGGGTCATAACTTATCCAAATCAAAAACACCATACCTGCACTGCTTTTTACAGTGGTGACAGGATATCTGATGTCAAGTGAGCATCAACATCCATACATCCATTTAGAATAATTGGTTTTGGAGGTATTTGGTTACAAACCAATGTATTTCATTAACCGAAGTCTTGGCCTGATGGTAGTGCCAAAGAAAAAGTCTAAAGATCATCCCCGTATTTAGGATCATCCTCTAGAAGCTATTAAGGTATGTTCAAAATGCCATGGCAGATTTGGGACTGCTGCCTATTTGTAGTTGTTTTTGTCCCTTCATGGTAAAATAAAAATAACGTTTTAAGGACGTTTTAATCTCATGAGACCAGAAAGCTTTGTCGACAACATAGATTTTCTGAAGCACTGGCAGTACTTTTGTCATCAGTTTCCCACTGAGATAAACATTTCTGAGATCAATCCTACAGCAACTTTAAAGTTTAGGGTGACAGGTCAGCCTATTTCCCCTGTGTGGACCGTAGAATCCTCAGGAACCTCAGAGTACTTACTTTAGATCTGCAATCTGCAACTTTGGCGACAGCGGACACAAGTTGTGAACACATATCCTCACCATTGAAGTTGATGGACTGTGTTAGCAAACATTGATTATTTACACATTTCCTTTTGTTATTTTGAGTGGTGGTCACTACGTGTCCCTTGTGGCTGGCCACTTGGTGAACATAAGTCCAATATTCACTCTCAAATGTTTTGCTCTGTTTTGGGTTTCTACCAACGCCACAGGGAAATATCTAGCTCTTTAGCTGCTATGTTCACCAGCTAGTCACTCAATGTGTCTGTCTGCTGTTTGGTGCTGAGCAGGTATTTATACAGTGTTTTTTTTGGAATTCTTTCCCTTTAAACCACACTATGAGAGTGATGAAAGTGAACCAGACCAACTGGACAGCTAACAAGTTCTCTAAAGTCAAGGAGAGCTCGAAATATATATCTCTGAGCAACCCCTTTTACACTGTTTGACATTGTCAATTCATAAATTCTTATTGTAAAAAATACTTGACATAGCTGTACAGTTGGCTTGTTGGTCTTTGCCCAAGGTATTGCACTGTCTGCACAATATAAATCACTTAACACACAGACATAAATGCTGTCCATATTTTAAATTGATGCACTGGGATCACTGGCTAATTGGGCTTTCACATATATGCTCAAATGGAAAACAACCACTTAGAATAGAACTATAGAGACAGATGTGTCTACTGTGCTGCTTTACAACGATGTTGAAAGGAGAGGACCACTGAAATCAAAGTAGACCAGCCCTGCATCCCAGGCATGGATCTGTGGGGATAATAGACCCACTGAAAGCAGAGCATCGAGCAATAAGGTGCTGCACCGCATGAATAGAAATGGAGTGTGCCACATAGCCCAATCATTTGGAGGCCTCTGTGTGTGCGCGGCTGTCATTTCAGTGGGAATTGAACATCTGATAATGTGACATTCTGTGTTGAAACACAGAAGTACTTTGTGCCCATCCTAGACGCTGTTGAGCAGTGAAATAACACAGTGTAAAAGCCCGCTGATGTGTGGATTTGCCTTGACCTCGCCTCCAGTGTGTCTGAGAGGGGGGTTGCTGTATTAGACAACCAGACAGATAAAGGATGCTGCTTTCCGTGCTGTCACGTTTCCTTCCTTGTCTCCCCCATCGGCATGAATAATAAAGGCCGTTGTTTATCTTTCAATTCAATATTTACTCCTTGTCAGATGCATTTGGGGGCTTTATATCATCACTCTTCTCCAAGCGCGAGATTTCCCTCTATGGTATTCGTCCTCACTGTTAATGTTTGATGAAAACAACACAAAAGGGTTCTGAGGGGATGGGGGGGGGGAGGGTTCTACCTGTGCCACAGTTGTTTTTTTCTTCACAGTCTATTGATGTCTATAGCATCTTCCACCGACGTCACACTGCATCCCCAGGGATTCCTCCCCCTTTCTGGGACTCCCTTTTCTCGCCCTGAAGGTAAACTTGGGCTCGATGGAATTAGGCAAGGGAAAGTAGGTCATTGACTTTGATCAGTGTATTGCATTGTTAATGTGAAGGTTAGACCTGACACTGGTTCTTTCCCACCAGCAGCCTCAGCCGGCCACAACTTTTCTCTCTTCCTTCCACAGACGCACAGAAACAGGCAGGATGAAGCTCTGCATTCACTCATAATCCTACGATCTGGCACCTTCCCACGGAGGTGTGTGTGTGTGTGTGTTTGTTTGTGCTTAAGAACATAACCGCCACGCAACAATCCGAAAATATCATTTTATTCTGATTCACTGCTTTGTTCGGCGCTCCCTCTCTTCATTCACTCTTCACTTAAGCACACCAAAAGTGTATCTCCACACGTAGATAATTATCATAGACAGCATGTTTTTCAATTGTCCCAATATATTCTGAAGTGTTTGTTATAAAGCAATGTTGTTGTACAATATAGAACCACAGTGACTTTACCCCTCTGGGGTCTGAAGGTAGTTTCAAACACACAAATAATGTTGGCATGTTCCGATATTGTTGTGAATTTCCACAAATGTACGCAGTATTTTCAAAATACCTTGAATTGATTGTGATTTTCACAATACATCTACACAGCTAAACAGCTACAATAATACGTAAGAATTTCTTTTTTTAAAACAAGAAACAAGTAAAAAAAAAAAAAGAAAAAGACCCTTTAATGTCAAACATTGACAAATGTATCTTAATTAAGTGTGAATATGAACTAGATATGCATGTATGTAATCACAGTGCCACAAGTAATTTTTTGGCTTCAATGCCTGTATGTAGATCGGCCTCGAACAGGCCTTTAGTGTAAGAAGGGAACTGGTGAGGAAGACCACCGATAGGCCTGGGAAATCTACTGTATGAAGGAGCGACAGAGTTACACACATTCAAGTGATAAATGGCTGTTTAAAACAAGACGAGCTATTCGTTTTTGAGATATGTTTTCATCTACTAAAACTGTTGGGAACACTGATGCAAGATAACAGTGTAGCCACCAAAACCATTACTATTCATCCTGATGAGGACCTTGAGTGTGTTGTATACCCTCACTGCATCTCTAAAAGCTCTCTCTCTCTCTCTCTCTCTTTCTCTCTCTCTTTCTCTCTCTCTTCACTCTGCAGTACAGTCTACATTGAGATTTCAGACACCATTGAATCACCATTTTATACCTTTTACCTTGTCTTGTTCCATTCTGGAAATCTGTTAAAGGCAATATATAGCTCATATGTTTTATACTTCGAAAATCTAATAAAATGTCAGAGGGCAAATATAGTGCACAGTGTAGTGTAAAATGAAAATGAGCCTTGAGTTTTTTTCAGTGCTAAATGTTGGACAATACCATTGTTTTCTGTCGTTGCCATGTGACATCTCAGCAGAAGAATACCACCTGATAGCTGAATCAGACCACAGCTAAATGGTTATCGTTATTACTGACCATCGTTCCCGTACACCCATAAGACCATGTTTCCTCTTTTCATCGTCAGCAAAGTTGTGAAGAAGGGGGGGGGGCAGCCACTCCATTCCACGGACATGTTGCACACAATTAGCCAGATGCAGAGGGACCGTATGGCTGTCATGTCTCCTGTTGTTCCGAGGTGAAGACGAGGCTGTTTCTGAAGGCAGAGTGCCTGGTAAACAGAAGTACTCCCCCACACCCCCTCCAATCACACACACACACACACACACACACACACACCCCTCGAGCAGCCCGGCTCTGTTTAGTACATTCAAAGCCAAGACTGCAGCCCTTAAAGCTGAACAGTCATTGGCCGGGCCCTCGACTGTCCTGGTGTCGAGCCCGTGTCACATTTACAGTGTTCTGGCGCTGGGCTCACACTTGGCCCATGGCGGCTCAGTCCTTCCATGCTTCTCCCCTTCTTATGGAAAAACTGAAGACTCTAATATCTCTCTCTCTCTCTTTCTCTCTCTCTCTCTCTATATATATATATATATATATATATATATATATATTATATATATATATATATATATGTGTGTATATGTGTACATGTGTATATATATATATATATGTATATACATGTATATGTGTATATATATATATATATATATATATATATATATATATATATATATATAGTTATATAATATATTGGGAGGCTATGTATTGTATATTACAGCTAAACTATGCTTCATCACACTTTTTACTACTTTGCACTGTTTATTTTGACTGTCTGGATTGTACATTTATGGACTATGTTATTCAAATTCACACAATAGAACGTATAAAATGTAGTTGCAACAGTATGTAGACTTCTATTCACCATAAATCTCATGAAGGACAGTTTGCTGTGCCTGTGACAGTAGCCCACACCTGTCAGTGATGATTGACAATTGTCCAAATTTCAGGTGAGGAGTGTTTGTAATATTGGCACTACTTGTGTGTTTTGGACGTAACATGCAATAAACCAATCAGATTGTCATCTCCCATTCCCTTTAAAAGCCAGACGCGTTTGGACCTTGGCCCGTTGTTATTATTATGATTACTATAATTAATCTTATGCATGTGTGTGTGCTGCCGTGCTGCTAGATCAGGTTATTAAAAGGTGTATTTACAAAAGATTAGTTACAGTATATGTTAGAATAATGTTGTAGATCTTGTCATAGATCAGGAAGACCTGTAAGAAAAGAGGGAGCAAAAAATGGAAATCAAAGGCCATATCTCCAAAAAATAAATCTGCCAAAAATTTTAGTTTTAGGAAACAGTTCTTGTCCAGGACCGTAACCTTAATCAGACAACTGAATCAACACTCGAATGGCTTCTGACAAAAAATATGAAAAGTCCTTGAGTCACCCAGCCAGAACTCAGAGTTAAATCCCTTTGAAAATCTCCGGAATAACTTAAAGACAGATCGTCACATATGCTCCTCATCCAACTTGAATAAGCTTGAGCACATCTGCATCTTTAGATGGGAGAAAATCCCAGAATGCTTCTGTGCAGAGCTGGTGCAAATACTGCTACCCACGGGGAGAAGAAGCTGGAAATCACTGCCAACTCTGCTTCAACAAAATATTGGCTTCAGGTTATTCATTATTTTAAATGAAGTAATTCTGCCTTTTTTGTAAGTATTTGTAACTGTAGACCAGAAAAAAATAAAATAAACATTATCTGGCAAGATTGCAGGTTATTATAGCAGTGGTAAAGGATATAAAAAGTTACATGTGGGCACTAAAGTCTCCACTGGCACAGATTATTCCATACAATTAGAAAATTCATAATGATTTTCATCCTGGCTTAGTTTAAACTGGAACAGACATGTGAATGCCATTGTTTTCCTCTACATATGCATTTGTATGGACATGGAATTTGTAATGGTTTCCTCTAAATGCTGCCAAAGTGATTCTTATTATCCCATGAATAAATGCAGCAAAACATAAATCCCTAACCCGCTCCCTCTCTCTCTCTATATATATATATATATATATACATAAATATATCTCTTCTCCATGCCTAGTTGAGATGGCATTGCTATCTCCAGAGTGACTGAGGAGAAGCAGGATGTGGTGTGACAGCCAGCCTGGGTCAAAGTCCCCCATTTCGGCAAATGGCCGTGACTTTTTTGCAGGGTTGGGGGCTGTGGGGCGAGGATGATATTGACAGGATCATTTGCATGTCTGCCAAGTCGCAGGCAGGAGTGTGGCTGAAGGGGAGCTACAAGGGAATAGATGGGATGTGATGGCTTCTGTAATCTCCCCCCTGGCCCGATCCGTCAGAGGTGCTGTGCAAAATGATCATTAGCTGGCTGTGGCTGGACCAAGAGCGAGTTACAACTTGGACAAGCTCCGATGTGATGTCTCTATCAACCCAGGCAGAACTACTTTTTCTCTAGTGTTAACTCGTTAACTGTGTTTGTGCATTGTCGTCAGTGTATTCTGGCTTTCAGCTTTTGTTACCACAGACAAACTCCTAAACCAGGAAATGTCTGCATACAGCATACATCATTTGCTTTTATTTGGCCCAGAGAGTATCAAAGTGTTTTTATGCGTGTCATAAAGGTGCTGTTATAAATTGGAAGCTGCGGTTTGGTTTATAACCTTTAAGACCCTTGATCAGATGTATGACTGTGAATACATTTATATCGTGTTTTCCTCTATCGCTATTTAAAGTTCTATCAAATCCATGGTCTGTTATACGGTTTGAGCAACTTTCTGAAAAACATTCTTTTATGTTTATGTCCTACTGCACAGTACTTTCTGTTAACCTGTGACAAGTCATTTATTATGTTGTGCATTTTCATCTTCAATTTCATGCTAATGTTTGTACATTTAAAAGCTACATTACGGATGCACGGCTGTGGTTTTGTAAAGCTAAAACTCTGGGCATTCTTATTTTTTTAATTTCCCTTTTAAAGGTTTACAGTAAGCCAGTCATACTATGAGCTATCAGACTGAAATTTGCATTGTCTATGATGGGTTTACCAAATATTATTCAGATACTGACTTATGACTTTCCTTGTGTCTGGAGCGCAGTACTTCCAGTGTAGCATCTCCAACAGATAGGGCATAAAATACCCAAGAGAACCATAAAATGTCTCCAAAGGCTTTCCAAATATAGTTTGTCATACCACTGGAAATACACCTAAATGTTAAGTTAGCGTTAACCACATATTTATGATAGATTACGGTTGTACAAAGCGTAGTATCACCATAATGTCACTGAATCCAAAACGCTTAACATAAAGCTAAGCATAGCCTTCATACATTAGTTTAGAAGGCCATTTGGTTATAATTCCAGAGGCTTTTATGATAAAGACTTAACATAACTGCATTTTTATGATTGGCTCATTTCCTTTAAAGGCATTATGGGTTGTAGCAAGATGTGGATTGGTTTGTTTTTCCTTTGGGGTGTTTTCATTTAAGCAGTACTAACCATTATTGGTCAAACCGTTTATCCTTAGCTGTTAAACGTGGCTATCAATGTAAAAACTTCGACATGAAGATGGAGACTTTTACTGTGCATTATTAAACGTTTAGGATTACTCACTAGTGTAAGATACAGGATTGCTATAGTTTTTAGTTCTGAAAGGTTACAGGTATCCAAATGTTTGATTGACCTAAACTGCAATAAACCTTGATTTAGTGCTGCTCGAGTCCCACAAAGAATTCATATCAAACGTTTATCTGAAGTGACATTAAACAAATGCTACTTTACTGGGTGACTTTTGCTGTATGGCCATAATGCCTTGTGACTACAGGAACGTGAGCCCTGCACTGTAAATATTGAGGACTCTCTGAGTACTTCCAGGTAGCAGAAGATGCTCCTCGGGAGCTCCTTCAGCACATGGAGAGCTAAACCCTGTCCAGTTGAAAGGTCAAGTGCCACAGCGAATGCAGGGTGGAAACCGCTTTCACCATTAACACCTCTGTGTGTGTGTGTTTTCCCTTTACACTCTAAAGGACACACAGCCAAAGGCTAGCCAGCCTTTTAATGGTTAATCAATAAAGCTAAGAATCCCTGGACTACGTGTTTCGATATTTGGGGGCTGAACCAAAATAATAAGCCAGCATCTATCTAGAGAAGATGACAGATGAAGGAAAGGTCGATACTTTTGTACCTGGGTTTCCAGATTGATGGCTACTGACCAGCAGTTAGGTGGTGGGCTTTCAGGGCAAAACAGAATGAAGCAAGAGAGAAAGAAAAGGACATAAAGACCAGGACAAAAATAGATTTTAAGATGATCAGCTCAACAGCTCAAAGAGTCTCAACATCTGGAGATATGTGGTAGATAGATCATATCACACTACGAAAAACAAAAACGCTTCCTTTACAATCCTTCCTTCTGCTCTGGATTTTGCTCCATCCTCTGTCTCTTTTTTTAACAATACTGCAGGTTTATCCTCCTTATCTCTCACCTTTCTATATTTATCTGTATAGGGCTTCAGTTCCTTTAATGGAGGTCACCTGCTTATCCGCAGTGGAGCATCTTTTAAAGGGAAAGTCGCAGCTTGCAGTGTCTCTTGGCTTATAGGCTTAAAAATGGACTCTTACTTTTTGTGCAAGGGATCATAAAGTATATTGATACCACTACTTTTGTGCACATTTTCACATTTTAAAAAAACCATTTGGGATATATTTGAGTAAACAGGATCAGCTTGAAGATGTTTCCCATGGCAACGTCGAGAGCTAACTTCTTTGATACCCCAACTGAAGCAGGTCATAACCTTTCATCGCCTAAAAACATGAACACAAGATGTCTACGAGAAAAAGACAGCACAACACAGCAATGGTTATGTTCACGATAACATGTTTTTTTCCTTTCAATATCTAACATTTGTGAGAACCTGTCGTGCTGCTAGGTTTATATTCTAGGGGAGAGCCGGGACGATTGAAACGCGGGACGGATGAAACATTCCAGTTTTCTCCGAGTGCAAAGATGATAGACAGGCTTCCTTAGGTCTGAACATAGAGCATGTTACCCTCTTCCTATCAGCCAAATACCTTCCTGTTATTTCCTTTTATCACGGAGTTACAGCCGATAAACGAGTTTTGATGGGCAAAAGTAAACTTCATTAGCGGTCACATTTTTTCGATTATTGACGAGGGTTTTTTAAAGGTTTGACTACATGCTTATTCAGTAGACCAGTTAGTGTTCTCCACAATCCCAGACTTTCACATTTCATGCTTGTTTACATGAGAAGCAAAACAGGCTATAATGTCATATGTCTACGTTGGGACGGTTGAAACAGCTGTTTCAACCGTTGAAACAGCTGTTTCAACCGTCCCCGACCTGGCTGGAACTCCACGCGTTTTAAGTAAATGCACAAATATCTGTGTTCATACAATTATTTATGGAGGTGAGACATGGAAAAGCAGTTTTAGAATGATGAAAATATATTTGAGCCCACCAGGTAGGGGGGGTAGTTATCCTATGGAGACTGACGGGTTGGGGGGCGTTTTTTTGGACGTACAGTGGTATAACCCATGTAAAAACCTAGTGAAACAACATTTTCCACAATAGAAACATGATATAAATAGAAAAACTTACTGTTCTAGCTATAAAAATAGCACAATCATCCACAGTGCGTGATATTTCAATAACCGCTTCATACGCGCTTCAGGATGACGGCAATTAGTTGTTAACAGACATTCACAAAGACGCATAGTCCTGCAACAATATATCTATAATAACACCTTTTGGAAGTACCATCCATGATACACAGTAAAATATTAAAGTTGTTGGAAGTTTATATGGCTTAAACTGTATGTTTCATTCGTCCCGTCCAGATGAAACATTACGCACGTCCCACTTTTGCTGCAATAACTCCTGAACGGTTTTGTCCAAAGCTGAAAATGCAGCTGTATTTGACAGATGACAAATGTAGGTTGCTAGTGACAAAATAACAGCTTTAAGTGTGATATGACCGCTTTGTAAATTACGTTTCATTAAAAAGTGTTTCAACTGTCCCGGCTCTCCCCTACTCGGAAAGGGGGCGCTAGTAGCCTAGCTAGATAATGTTAGCAGGCATAATGTTAGCACTGATTCCCACTTAGCGTTCGTTTCAGTTTCTGCTGAGTCATTGTCAGCTCCCTCAGTGAACCCGGAAGCTTAGAATTTCTTTTGGCGGACTTTCATACGAATGAACAAGGCTCCACCTCGAATGTTGTATCCATCATGGTCGTATAATACACCCATGATCCCACACTACACACGGATAGGAGGGGGTGTAGCTAATGTTAGCTGTCCCTTTGTATTGTGTCCATTTATTGTGAGGTTACTAGACTGTCAAATTTCACAGCAACAGGAAGTCTTGTAACCCCAGCACTCTTTTACTCCATGATTCAAGTCACAAAACAGTAAAGTAACCCCCCCCCAACCCTTTGTGCAAATGTCCCAACCAACAGTGCCAGTTAGTACCAAACATTCACAGTATGAACATTAACTAAGGGTCTCTATTGCTGCAGAAACCCAAAAATAAAACTCACATATCTTGTTTTTGGTAGTCAAAATGTTGACCAATTAAATACACAAGGTAAAATAACCAATAAGGATTTGTATCTTTCTTCCCAAAAATGAATTTTAATTTCAGTTCACCGGCGTTCTTCTACTCTGTGCAACACATTTCAACATCTCAAACTGTTCCTTCTAACTGGCAGAGTGGGTGTCTCTTCCTATCTTGCATAGGCTAATCATACACAGTTGCAGTTTGTTGCTTATAATTTCACATCACTTTCCCCTTGTGTTGAAGTGACTGCTGCAGTTTCTGACACGTCTGTTTTTATAGCAGTAAGTATAAAAAAAAGCCATATTCAAAGTAGAGTACATACCTCGTTATTTATGTGGAGATTTGTTCCAGCGTTGGAGAACAACAGAGGCTTCATTATAAGAGGCAGATATTGTACGCATCTTCTTATGACCAGCTACCGTTTAGCTATCTGTGTGAGGCTTCTGGCTCTCCAAGACTCTCCTATTTGATCTTCCTCAAGAGAGTGCCTTATCTCCCTGGCTTGATATATATCAGGACACTTGCCAACCCATTGTATTTCATTCAAAAACAATATGGATCACATGTTCTCCATGGAGAGCTGCTGAAGACCATGTTCAAAGGCCAGGATTGTCGTTAAGAGGACTAAATAATGGACTCATTTGACTAAAGGCTTTTAATGCCCATTTATCCAAGAAAATGAGAAATAGGCTGAGGATTAGACTCAGGCTTAAAGCACTGCATGTTGGGGCTTTTTTAATATGCCATCCTCTTTTTTTTTTTTTTTACAGCCATATGAGGGTAGCAAGGGATTTGAGGCGTGTTGTCCTCATTTTTAACAAACGATGCAGCTGCATGAACAAAGGATGAAGCTGAAATTATCAATGCAAAGTAACGTGAGACAATGGGGCTTGCGTATCACTCAAAACACAATTGAAGCACATGTGCACCCACATAAATACTATGTCCATGTCTGTGCATGCACACACAAGCACATGCATGCACTCCATGAGAGCCACACTGTTCCAGTATACTCACAAACACACACGCACACACACTTACCAAAGCTATTGTTTCTCATTCAACACAAGTTGTCCAATCAGCAAGACCACGCACAACTCTGTGCAGCACATGATTAGGATTGAAAGATGCTACTATCAGCTTTTGTATGCCTTAACTGATCCTTCTTTCACTTCAAAGTCCAAAGAGAGAGTGTTGAATGTGTCCAGGAACCGGGTTCTCTCCCTTTGGAGCAAAGAAACCAAGGTGGTACACTGCCCTCTTGTGAGAGAAAGAAAGGCAAACTAACCGGCAGCAGTAACAGGCAAATAATGGAAGGCTTGCCTAATGACCACTCCAAATAGCTGGTGGGGAACAGTTGAACATTTTTGTCTTTTAGTCTTTATGGCATTGTCTCTGCCACTGCTTAGTATCTCAAATGCAGCCGAACACTGTGAAACCACCTAAGCAGGCAACCACACAGACACACACAGGCACTGAAAATACACACTCAAGCAACGATCCATGCATTTATGCACACAGACATGCTCACAGGTGAGTCAGAAATGTATTATCTGTGCGCTTTGCAGCCGCATAGAGAGCTTAAGCCTGGATGAAAGGACCACTCTGAACTCTTTTGATGTGCATTAGCATGCTAATAGCCCGCTCCCTTTGTTACCCCCTCTCATCTGCGAGAATGTCAAGGCTAATCTGTGTGATTCCTAATGACGGCAATGGGGTGATAAACACTGCGCGCCATGTTCTCCCTTAAGTCGAGAGAGACGGCAGTGGAGGCAGCAGTTCTTTCGGAGGATATGTGCTTATCAGATTTCCGAATGGCCCCGACACTGAAAAGAGAGAAGAGCATTTTTCACTCCCTTTTCTGGATTTCTTTTTCTCCCTTTGTTTTTCTTTATATTTGTATTTATTCTCTGTACTGTCCACGCTCTGAACCTCTTCAGGGTTTTATGGCAGCAGCTTTGTCATTCTCACTATTTCCTCCCTACTTCTCTATCCCCATATTGTCTCTATCCTCTCTCTTCTTGTGTCTGTTTTTTTGGTGGGAAGACCAATGTTTTCCAATCAGATGGACATTCTGATGAGGACTAAGGACACAGATGTTTTTTGAAACCAAAGTTGTCTTGGTTTATTTACTTGTAGCAAGATATAAGAGAATTCACAGAGTTAGTAGTGTCCGTTGAAAGGACAGAGCCCCGTACCACACAAGGTGGTTCAGAGACTGACAAAGTGCTTTGAGCCATCCCATTTCATCCAGGTTACAGCTATTCTTAGGTATGGCAGATGAGATGTCTGACAACACCTTGTGCGCTGTCTAGAAAACTGCCCACAGCTTCTGGGTAGTCCTCTTTTGGGTAAACGTCAGTACTGTAATTTCTGATTTCGTAAACATGTGTGCATCTGGAGTAGGGCTCCAACTAGTGATCATTTTAATTATTACATTAATCTGTTGATTATTTCCTCAAGAAATGGATTAATTGTTAGGTCTATAAAATGTCAGAAATGGTGACGAATTATCATGAGTGTTTTTTTTTCCAAAGCCCAAGATGACATCCACAAATATGTTGTTTTGTCCACAACTCAAATATATCCCGTTTACTGTCACAGAAGAGAGAAGAAACTAGAACATATTCACATTTTAATAAAGGAAAACCTTTCTTTTCTCTCCATTTTGGCATTTCATTCACCCTAAGCCGGTATTTTCAACACAGTCACATATACTGCAACCATTCTGTCAGTGACATTACTCTTAGTTTTATTTCTGTTTGTACACGAAAACCATCTAAAATAATTCAAAACAGCAGACAAGTGTCTCGCGTTACAAGAGTCAGTTCATATATTTTCTTCAGCAATTTTTCAGAACTCTGACTGGAATTTTGATTGTGGACGTTTCATATGCATCTCCTGCTTTCCTACATGGCATAATAAAGTGTTTATTATGTTTTTTTTAAAACAGATAATCAACTTGGGAAGAGTAGTTGTGATGCAGTATGATTATGAGTTGGCCCTGCTACCATATACAGTATATATTTAATTTAATTTCACTATTTATTGATCCCCAGTGGGGAAACTGCAATTTACACTTTGTGTACACTTTATTAGTAATCACACACACACACACACACACACCACACACACACACACACACACACACACACACACACAGATGTCAGAGTGAGTGTGCTGCCAGCTGGACCAGCACCCTGAGCGGTTGGGGGGTGCCTTGCTCAATAGCATCTGGCAGTCCCCACTTTGGTCCGCATGGGGACTTGAACCGGCAACCCTCCGGTTCCCAACCCAACTCCCTACAGACTGAGCTACTATATATATGTATATTTTTCTATTTATTCATTTATTTATTAACACCAACCACTTCCCTTGCTTGTGAACATATCTGTAATTTTGCGATGTCCTCCAGGGCTTTTCTCTAATGCGCTCCATATCAGCTCCCACTCTTTTTTCTCTCGTCTTCTCTTTCGCCTGTTCTTTTCCAGCTGTCCATTATTTTTCTCCAAACTGCTCAGCCATGGCCGGCGGAGATCAAACTCTCAGGTTGAAAGCGTGCTGACTGACTGAAAACAACATTCTGTTCGCTCTAACTTTCTTTGTTTCTCATTTTAAATATTAATATAACCGATGAGACAATACAGATTTATGTTTAGGTGAGGGAATCTCTGCACATCAGTAAACTCTGAGCTCAATCCGGTGCCTCGACAGTCTGGAAAACTGAGATACGATCTGGAGTGAAGACTTTTAATACAATTTTAATAGGCAATGCAGCTTATTATACACCTATTGTACATATAACCATGTGCCCCAGAACTCATTACTCCACATTCTGTATTTATGGTTATTTTGCCCCGATGACTTTTCCATCATAAAACTAGGGAGCTGATCAATGTCTCACTGCAGGAATTACTGCACTGAGAAATGAAAGGATACCTTGAGGTAAACTGGTAGCATATTTTTTTTCTTTCCTTGTTCTATTGTTTACAACAGGAACAAAAAATATGTAAATGGAAATAACCAAATTGTTAGTTTGGATGTATTACCGGTATATGCCAGATGTTTGCTATGGGTTTTGTATTTTGCTGACTGAAAGACTAGGAAATAGAAGAGATTTAGCCATGGTCCATATATGGTGTTTTCAGATTTCGACAGCTAATGGGCGACTAAAGATATACTCCAAAACAATCACAAATGCAAACAGCTATGTGTCTGCATGGGCGGACATACTGTCACCTGTGCAGCCAGTGGGAATGGTACTTGTGGTTATAAATTTGGGGTTTAATTTGAACATGAGTCTGGGCGTGTTACTAGGAATTGATGCTTTGTCCCTGAGTGACTCAAACAACATTACTTTCACTTCACAAAATGGCATGTTACAGCATTGACTGAGGAAGATTGTGAATTTGTGAGCCATAATTGCAAGATGTCAGCCCTCAAGTGTTTGCCAAATTGTGGTGATGTCAGACGTACTCCTCTGCTTTGTGCTCTACTTTTCTTTAATCCGGAGCCAACAAACAATATCATTTGGATTTTGCATGCATGTCAAATTTAATCACACCTTACAGAACAAAGTCCAGCCTGACAGTCTCCTTTTAAAATCCGATCCAGATCTGCAAGTAAATCAATTCAATGCGTTTGTTTTGCAAATGGATGACTGATATGTGAATTGACGTGTGACTACTGTGTGTGACTCTCTGTTTGTCCCTGAGCCTACCCTTGCCCACAGTCTGTTAGCATATCAGGCTGCAGAAGCCATCAAGTTAATGCCCTCTATCAACACCTTATTATCAGATGCAGCCATGCTCCCTGCAACAGATGAGAACTATTCCAGTTGTGCCTAATGCCTGTGAGTGGAGGCTATCTGCATGGCCAGACAGGCTTAACAGGGACAGGTAGCATTTAACACCCAGCCCACACAAACACCACATCCCTGCTCTTTATTGCTACAGTATGCTGCCACATTACGAGCCAAAGAGCGGTGATTGGATCGAAAATTACAACCCTTTCAACCCCAGCAGATGGAGCTGGGGACAAAATGAGAGAGAATGGGGGTTGCTGGGAAAATGACAAACACAAGTAAGTATTGTCAAGGGGTGTGTGTGCATGTGTGTGTGTGTGTGTGTGTAGGAAGGGGGATGAAGTGGGGGGTGTTGCCCACTGCCCACCCTCCACCTGCTTGATTTTAATGCCAATAAAGGCGTGGCGGGCTAGCACACACACAAAGCCAAGGTTAACACAAAGATGAAGAGGCCGATACGGTCACTGGCGCTTGGCTGACAGGAAACCCCCGAAGACTTTTCATTACCAGTGTTCATCGCGTTATCTGTAATTGTTGAAGGATGGGGCACTGCTGGTCGCAGGATGGGCCTTCGTGTGTTAACCACCACGCAAAAATTGATGCTTGCAGTTGGAATCGAAATGGGACACCAGGTGTGTGTGTGTGTGTGTGTGTGTTCGTATGGGAGGTGGGAAGGTGTTTTTTCACTCCCTGAAGGCATGTACTGTACGTAGTGAGGAAGTGGTGGCATGGGGGTGGGACATGATTATGAAAATGGCCCTTACGTCATGCTCTTTTCCTGCTTGGCAGATAGCCGTGCTGCTGATGAGGCGCAGGGATAGAAATGAAGATAACGGCTACACATGAAGGCAGTGAGGGCACGGTTCAGGTTGTAGATAGCGTAGGTAGTGACACACGGGCATGGCCATGTGACAGGCAATGAAAAAGAATATTGATTTAAGATTTTACTCTTGCATCTTCCAGCCTGCCCATTCATATCATTATTGCAGTAGGGCCACATGGCCAAAACGCTGTTAACATTAATGTCTGGGGGGTCTAACTGCCCAATCATTATTCATGATTCACAAGGGGGATTGAGTCACTACAAGTGAGCAATATCACCGAAAAAGCTTTGTTTTCAAGCGATGTAAAAAGTGCATTAATTAAAACACGTCTAGTCACCACACACCCAACATTTGTCTGCCAATCTCAAATCTTCTTCTTTACAGTACACGCATGCTTCCAGGGGTTGTATTCAGTATGATTTCACTGAATGCTCTCTCACAATGAGTACACATTACATTCATGTTTGATCATCGCAGTTTTTGTGAGGTTTAACCAGTACGACGCAGGCAATTTGGTAGTGGTGTGTCTATCAGTAAAAGAAAAGAAGTGAAGGAAATCACCAAACGTGGTCTCAGGTGTGACAGTGGTATGTAAATGGGAGAGTAGGTAAAGGCGCTTCTAAAGCAACACACACAACCCGCAAAGGACTCAAATTGTGATGGAAGTGCTTCAGCTTGAGAGAGTCAGTGTGTGTGCGTGCGTGCCTTTTGTGTGTGTGTGTGTGTTCGTTTGAGTGAGGGGGTGCGGATGTTGGGACTCCGAGTGAGAGAAAATTGCCTCATAATATCAAAAATATCAAATCTAAAGGAATAATTCAGTACCTGGAGATTTACTTTACTTTTGTGGATTAGCGCAGTTTTCCACCCTCAAGTGTTGCTTTTAGTCTTTGATACATCCCAGAGACGATTTGATTTAATCTCTCCCACTTTTTGGAAATTGAGAAGAGTAGCAGATAGTGCCTTTTTACTTTTAATTCAGAGATCTGGGATTTAGTTCTGAAAACATTATCTGTTGTAAGTTTCTATTATTTATTTATATGGAAATTAAAAACCATTAAAAAAGCAACAGACCACAAAAGAGACATGCATGGTTGTTTGTCAATATTAGCCTCAACAGATCATATGTTTTTCATAAATGTCCATAGTATAAACATGTCATCAATAGCCTTTACCATTACATTTGATAATATTACATGTATTTGTTCCCATTGGAGAAGTGAACGTGAACACTGATTATGACCGATTAAATTGCCCCATGGTCAACAAAGTTAATATTGGAACCATTTTTCACAAGCCACATATATCTTTAACATATATGACATTGTTCAGACAGATTAATAAGAAAATTAGTTTTGTCTGAAACCTGTTCCCGTCTGAGGCATAAACTCTCGCGAGATCTGCCACGCTGAGAGGCTAGAGTCCGCTAACGTTCCCAAACGCCCTAACTAAACATATTTTTGTAATGTTAAACATGGCTTTAAGCCGTGTAACTATCTAAAGTTAGCAAAATATAATAATAAAAATGTGCATAAATGACTTTTCATCCATCTACACAACATGCATTACATTTTTAAACAAGGCCATGCCCAGTAAGGAAACAGGAAGTGTGTGTAGCTTGTAATGCGTTTTGTAATAGAGAATCTTTGCTACAAGGCATATTTTATGTTTCTTTGATTAAGGAGCATGGAACTAATTAAATATACAACCAAATTCATTTTAAAAATGTATTATGTTGATAATGAGGGAACGTACTAAAGTTTCCATAGAGGCGGTACATTTTGGAGATCGGATTAGTCTGGCAGACCTGTTCCCTGGTGAGTGGTTTTTTAAAAGCTTGTGTGATGGTATTCCTTTCACTTTGTTCTCTGTTTTGAAATCCAGTCAGGGAGTTGTTTTCCTCCTGCAGATGGAAAGTCCATGACTGCAGCTCCTATAAAGAGGACCACACCGCCCTGGGCCATGTGGAGTTACATTGCAGAGCAGTACTGGAGCTGTCAATGGCCTGTCAAAAATCTACAGCCTGCAATGACGAGCCCTGTACTGTACACTGTACTCTATATACTGTACACTGTACTCTATACACTGCGCACTGTACTCTATATACTGTACACTGTACTCTATATACTGTACACTGTACTCTATATACTCTGTATAAAACTATATCCTGTGGGATGATTTTCTTAAAGCCAAATGTGATTTATTGTCCATGATCAAAAGGATTTTCAGGAGTACTGTGTTGCACTTAGACGTAGGGCAAAATTTCTGAAATGTACTTTTTCTATATGTCAGATTCTTAAATATTGCATATCAATACATAAACTACATATAATAACTCAAAATATGTGATAACTAGGGCTTTTATGCATATTTACTAGGGCTGCAACGATATGCATAATAAAACCGAAATTAGGACACTCCATGGACCTGTGTCGTGGTGGGAGGAGCAGAATTGTTACCCCCCCAAGCCCCCCCCCCCTTCAACTCCCAGAGTCATCCTTCTCCTCCAGATCCAATGCTACCACATCTTTAAATCAGTATTAGTATTAGTCCTTTCGGTGTCTTATGCCGTGTGGCTGAAAAAAAGTTGTATTGTGTTTGCTGAGACCTCCCACCAAAAAAAAGTATCGAGATTTGTATTGAATTGTGGGTCAAAACTTGTGACACGAACCAAACCCTGGGTTTGGTGTATCGTTAGAGCCCTAATATTTGCTCATAGATGTAAAAAAAACGAAAAGAAATTAAAGAAATTATAGATCGAATGTTCAGATCACCGTATTGATTTGAATCGGTGAACCAGTACACCCCTAAAAGGTACCTGGCTGCAAGAAAAACCTGTGGTTTCTACTTTAGGTTGATAATATCTATATGGACTGTTCCTTTACAGTAACATAGTACAGGAACCTTTTACACACATTCACACACTTATGAAACACCATTTAGGAATTAAATAATATTACATGGAATGGCGTTCCTATCTTCTAAAATAGGTTTTAGTGTAATGCAATGCAAAAAAGTGGCACCATTCACCAAAACTAAAAAGTAGGGTTAGAGTTGTCTCTCTGAGACAGTTGGTTCTTTGCAGGTTTGCAGAGGTTGTGTTGCTTGTATTTGTATCTGTTGACAGAGTGGATTTTACTGCACGCAGACTACAAAATTGGCACGGTAATATTCAAAACTCAGACGTCAGCCCATGAGCATGTTGACATCGGCTCCACCGAAGATGATAGTGGTTCAGTTTCATCTCTATTCACGTCCAGTTTGGCGAGATATCAGACCCATTCAATTTTGTGAAGGAAGCAGAGTTTTTTTTTTTTTTTTTTTTTTGCCTACATCAAAGGGAAAACCACCTTTATCTTTGACCTAGTTTGTTGCTGTAATTTGCCTCCTGCCAACAACTTCAGCCAAACTTTATTCATACGTTAAGACTTTGGACCTGGAGCAGCCGGTTTGTTGTCCTGGAAAACTGTTTCTCTCCATTGAGAATTATTACACTTGACATTTGTTTACATATAAACCATGCAGCGTTCAGTGTAACCTCCCAAAGCTGCTAGAAAACAATTCCACTCATTTAAAATTGTGACTTTTTTGCCCTTTGGCATATAGCACATTTTATGAACCAAGTCTTTTTTAAATAAGTCTTCTTTTTGAGCTGTGCTACATTCTTCTGGCATTAAAACCGAATGATTTAACAGCACAACGGTGTTGTTAACACTTGACTGTTGGTGGGTTACTCTTTTGGAGGAAAATCCTGTGATGTCAGAAACATTAAGTTGTACACATAAAACAAGCTTCTCCAGCGGCAATCATAAATTACTTTTGGCAAGTGTACAGAAAAGCAAGCGTAGAGGGAATGGCAGGGCTCAGGATATATTTTGATGTGTGTGTGTGTGTGTCTGTGTGTGTGTGTTTGTGTGTGACACTATAATATCAGACCTCCAAATTAAGATTCCCTATAAGTCGGTAAGCAGCTGTGCACTTTCTATTCTGCCCTTCACACCGGGAGTTTCTAGTTCAGTTCATGAATAGAAAACAGCTCATTTTTGATGCAGCGCTTTCTTCTAAATGGCCCTCAAATCTGTGAACAACACTTCAGTTTTCTCCCCAGTGAATGACAAATCTATTTCTCTCTTTATCTGTCTTTCCGCGTTTTCGTCCCACTCTCTCACACCCTGATCTTCAAGATGAAATTGTGTGTGTGTGTGTGTGTGTGTGTGTGTGTGTGTGAGACATGCCATATCACATGGTGGACAAGTGCTGGATGGGAGTAAACCAACACACGACAAAGCCTGTCAGTCTCCACGGCAACATTACTATCATCTTTCGCCTGATGTGTGGCCCGAAAACACACACATAGACGCACACAGACACACACTCCATTCCAAGGCCGCAGACAGAAACACGCGTCAAAACTTGTCTACTAAAACCCGAAATCACCCCCACTTGTTTTCCTCATAGACCTCCTCGCTCTGGACCACACCCCCACAGCAGACGCCTCCCCTGCAACATGTCCTTCTTCACACTCTTGTTCTTCACTTATACGGTTATTTTAACTGGGTGAGGCAGGTAGGCAAAAAAGGCCTCTAGTCAGCAAAGTGTAGAGTCAGGGAGGGCCACAGTATGAAATTTGAAGGCTACTCCCAGAGGATGAATTAATTTAATAACGTTGATGATCCCTTTACATGGTATCTAGTGCCACCATACATCAAAGCTTTAATCTGTCCATGCGCCTACTTTATGTTTTGACCAAATACCTGCAAAACTAATCACATTCAGCCTATCCCTTATTTTTTTGCCGGGCACATCTGTGCAACCCCCCCGAGCAGTCGTGGCTATTCAGCTCAATGCTTGATATTCCAGAAGCTAGACCCAGAAGCTAGACCCAGAAGATAGACCCAGAAGATAGACCCAGAAGATAGACCCAGAAGCATGCATAAAGATGCACACCAGGTCTATTTTACGCGAGCCATGGAGCGTTTGGACAGAGTGGCGAAAGTGAAACCGCAAGAATGTCCAGCCAATTTACCTCCCCCCCGCCCCAATATCGTACATGTCTCCTCTACAACATCATGGACAACGAGATATTCATCTTGGAGACATCACAGATCCTTTTTATAAGCCACAAAAGAGAAGGCATGGAGTTTAATTACAGGAGTGCTTGGAGTAGAAGGTATATATACGTATATATTAAGCTAGTAATATATACTAGCTTTTTTTTAGCTTACTTGCTAGTAATATATACTAGCTTAATACACACATGATTGCCTCCTTTAACTATGTAAATACCGTACATATCCACACTCCTTATATTTCTTTATTCATATTTCTACTCTGGTATTTATACTATTTGTGCAACCTGCTACACAGAGTTTCCCTTCTGGGATCAATAAAGTATTTCTGATTCTGATTTATGATTCTGATTCTGATTGTTTATTAAAGTACTCGCAGAGACAATAAAATCTGCAAGTTGGGCGGTCGAGGCGCTCCACATCCCGGTGTGGTATTGCATGTGGCGGAGGACGGAGTAAAACTGTGGCGCAGCGGGAACACAGCACAGACGCACCACTTTTAGCAAATGTTAGCATGCTAACACGCTAAATGAAGATGGTACACATATTGGCTAAACATCCGCACGGCTGTTTTCTTGAGAATATGAAATAATTTCAACCCTTGAATAGAAGTGCCTCCAAAGTGAGACTATGTGACTTTTGACAGAAGAAATAACATATTTTTCAACTTACAGTGGAAAGACTTTTTGATTGGATGAAGTATGTAGATAATACTGTACTGACATTTCTTAAGTTTGTTGACTTTATTCTTGACTCATGCTGCTTTTCCTTGACATTTTAGCATTTATGATATAGTAATTTTTGTTCAGTAAAAGTTACATAGGCACACTTAACTGTTTAGAGGCAGGTACTTGCATGACCGCTGTCTTGATTGCGGTCATTTTTAGATGTAGCCCTGTGACCTGAAAGGGAGTGTGTTGGAATCTCCTGTCAAGGAGAGAAATTTAGAATTTTGGGGGAAAAGGGAACAAATGACTGCACTTCCTTCTCTCTCACTACCACTGAAATGCCTTTAGGCAGCTCCCGGGTCTAAATATGAGTATATGAGTTTGAAGTTGAAGGTTGCTGAAAAAGAGCTCCCTCGGTCAGCCTTTTCCGCATAAATAAAGGTTAAAAAACGGTGAGCCTTCTCTTTTCTCCTCCCCTCTTTCACCCTTTCTCTGCTCTTGCACTTTCATACCTTCCTCCTTCTCTGCTCCAAGGCAGCAGAACGCCCATTAACATTTTACTATACGTAGTTAATGATGCCGTCCTCCTGGAAGTTTAATCCTCTGCTTGTATCATTGCCACATCATCTAGTGAGAGATCTGCAAGGCAATAGACACTAAGAGGGGAACACACACACACACAAAACCCACAGTTTTGACAAGATTCTTATTAAACAGGCTTGTAAAATTATCTCTGAACCCTCCCTGTCCTGCTTTCAAGCTGCTTCCATCAGGTGCAAACTGCTTCCATTCAGTGAATCTTCACAACCGAGGAAATAAAGAGGCTGGGAAGTGAGAGAGCATTTTATGTCTACAGTTAGTCTTAATTCATTAAGTCTGTGAATGCACTGTGAATGTCGGTCACTGCACCATAATTGTCTGTGTAATTGGGACAGATAAAGCAATTCTGAATCTTTAACCACACACACACACACACACACACACACACACACACACACACACACACACACACACACATCATTGTGGGCTCCCTGCTGACAGAAACTCAAGGCCATTTAATATTCTCAAGAGAAAACAGACAACAAGGACGACAGTGAGAGGGACGGAAGGGACGGAAGGAGAGTGGGAGACAAAGGCAGTAGGACGGACACAAAGCTCTGGGAAGGCAGACAGGTGTGTAACAGTGTCCGTCGCACAAATGGGAGTCAATCAAAGCAGATCTTAGAAAATGCCCAAAACATCCTCCCAAACTGTCTAAATGCACCCCATGTGAGAAAAGCTTCACATATTGTGACAATAACATAGTTTCTGCTGTGATATCATGGTATCACATCAGCTAAAGGTTCTATTGTTGGTGGGAAGAGAACGACGAATTCAATTTGATTTTGATTATTCTCTTTTTTTTAAGAATTCAGGGCTAAATTTCATTATTTGAGGGGGCCATTGAGTTTCTGTCTTTACTTATTATGACCTTATTTTTCTCTAAATATCTATCTATATTGGTAAAACAACTACTCTGATCTTTGATTAAAAAAATTCTGCATTCAAAATGTTACTTCAGTAAAGTACATATACTTATAAACGCAATATACTTAAAGTCTGTTAATGGTGGAGCTAATTTTTATATATATATATATATATATATATATATATATATATATATCATATATATATATACAGCATATTACATGAAATTAGCTATATACAAACTGCTGGAAAATTCAAAAAATTAATAATGCATATGTTATTTGTTAATCATGTTTTTGTGTCCATCTGTTTCATTGTTATCTAATGTTGTTGTCTATATTGTTATCTTATGACCTTTTTTTAAAACTGAATTCATAATTGTAAATGTATTTATATCAGTTACTGCTGATGCAAATTCAACTTGCAAAACACGGGCTGGCTTTTATTGTGAAAAAATGACAGGAAGCACACGTGTGGAGGTCGGCAGCAAACGCGATCCTTCATCAAACAGGCGTCTTGCCCAGTCCGCCCAGGACACTACATACCTCGCCAATGCATCGCCTCGTGTTTCTGGCTCGCTCCCACGGCTGTTTAAATGAGCAGACGTCTTGTGTGAAACAATTTTTCAAACTTCCCCCTCACTTCTCATCCTGAGTAAATTAGGAGAGTGAGAAACTATTTCTGTCTGCGCTTCGGGGTCTTTAATAGCAGCTGATATCTGCCGTCTTGTCAGCCTTTTGTCATACCATTGTTTTCTTTGTTGCTCCCAGTAATCCACATCAAAAAAGAAAGCCCTCCAAGCATGGTGTCATTACGCTGCTTGTCACGCACTGCTCCAGAATCCCTTTTTATTCTTCAGCGTCGCTCATTTGTACCATCTGTCGCTTTGCGGAATTGGACACTTCAATCCATTAGGCTGTTTACAAGTATAAAGTTTTGCTGTTTGCTTTAGTCAAAGTGGTGCCATAAATTGTCTCCTTCAAACAGGAGAGGGTATGATGACACAATTATCAAGAAAATCACTCTGAAAAGAGATCTTAAGAACATACCAATCAATGCTCCCTATTGACTCCTCAGAGAGGAGGGGGCAGCGTTTGACGGGACCGGAGACAGTCATTGTTGGCAGAAAAGGAGATGAGATGGGATAAATGGGACTTGGGTCGTATTTATTTAGTGATAACAAGGCAGGCGCATATTATGGAGAGACTCCCCTCCTCCGACTTTCCCTTCCATTGGTTGTTTTCTCAAGCAGCAATCACGAATTATATTAACGTTTATGGTGGCTGCGCCAACTAGTGGCCGTTAAAAAATATAAGGGTTGGGGGGGGGGGGGGGGGCAGCGCCAAGTTCTGCAAAAGGAGGACGATTGTGGTAGTTCATTGGTCAGACAATCGAAGGACTGTCACCCAGGAGACCAGGGTTGCGTCACAAATGTAGACAGAAGTGAAGCATCGTCTGATTTTAACCCAGATTTTTTTGTGCATTAACATAACCAAAGTGATACTGTTTCATAATGTTAATGACATGCTTAAAATCAAGACTGTTACATTCTCTGGTTTAGTTATGAGGACAAAAAATGCTCCTGTGGGTAGGAATAACCCATATTTTTGTAGAGTTTTAAGGACTTGTTGAATATGAATAGATAAGTGCTTTGTAATCTAAGCCTGTACATGTATGTATGTATACATATTGTTTTTGCTTTCATATGTGTGTTAGATTTTGCTTACTGCCTTGTGCTTTGACCCCATGCTCTGAGCAGTCACAGTCACAGGTGTAGTTCATGCAAACAACAGTGTCCAATTCCTTCTCCTGCAGCTTCACGGTGCCTTTCACACCGATTCTCCCCGTAATCTTAGCCTCCCTTTTATTCTCCACGCCGCTCCCTCTCATCTCCTCATCTCCTCATCTCCTCCCATCTGTGTTTCTCCCCAGAGGGCTTGTGACAGCTGTAAAAGCGTGTATCAAGGCGTTGACCTACGGTGTGCTGTCCCATCCTCCCCTCATCCCTCCCTCACTGATTCTCCCCTTCAACACTTTGCTGAAGTGTAACACCCCGCTCAACCCCCCCTCCCCTCATCAGCTTCAGTGGCCCGCTCTGCCACTGCAACGTAGCTATCTGGAGCTGATGCTGTGGAGCTGATAACAGCCTCTTTTATCTGTCGCTTAGCAGCACAAAGGGACCCGGGCATTGATCAAATGCCAGCAGACTGATGGCTGCTCAACAGGCTGCTTTTTACGCCCGCAACACTGCCTAGGGGACGGAGGGAGGAAAGGAGGAGGAGGAGGAGGAGGATTCATCTCTGGCTGAAAGTACAAGGCCTAAACCTGGTTCCATGGTAATAGAGAGAGAATAGCACAACGTTTTTGCTGTTTAGCAATATGTGCAGACAACGACATGAGACTGTCTGGCCTGGGCTGATGGTTCACATCTGATGCCAGTAGTGAAAGGCCCAGGAGCAAGGCACAGGTTGTTGTTCGAGAATAGCTTTGAGTCATCCCAAAAACATGAAATCAGAACAAGCAAACAATAACCTGTAACCCTGCTCTCATGTATAACGTGGTTTTATTTACACTTCCTTTTCTTTGCTCCTGCTCTGTCCATGCTAGTGCTGGGGCTCTTTTGCTTCTGCATGGTTGAAAGCTTAGAAAAAAAAAGCTAGTAGACCACATGTTAAGATCATTTTTTTCAATTGGAAGAATAATGCTTTGGGTAGTTCATTACTTGTAATCAGAGATGGGAAGTAACGAAGTACAAATACTTTGTTACTGTACTCAAGTAGATCTTTCAGATATTTTTACTTTACTATTTCTTTTTGTGTCGACTTTTTACTTTTACTCCATACGTTTTTAACATGAACATCAATGCCTTCTACTCCTTACATTTTACAAAATTGTCTCGTTACTTTAGTTTCAAACAATTTCAGTTGAAACTAATTGGATGGGACTACACGTTGTACTTCCGCACCGCTACAAGACGACTCGGCACATTCGGCAGCAGATCATTGCGGCTTGATGGCGGCAGCGTTAGCGTAGCATTATGGACGGCAACTCGACTAAAAAAGGAAGAAAACATTGTGAGCCTGACATATTACATTTATTATTATTAGACTCCATGTTCAGAGATTTGCTAGCTGTCAGTTCATTTTCTCATTCGCAAGGCTACTTTTACTTTTATACTTTAAGTACATTTCCAAGCCTGTACTTTGTTACTTTTACTTGATTAATGAAGTTAAATCAGTACTTATACCAGAGTATTTTTTCAGAGCATCTGTACTTCTACTTTAGTACAGGAAGTGAGTACTTTTGCCATCTCTGCTTGTAATGCAACGTACTTGATCTGGACTCCAAACGTACACATTTGTGATGACGGAGAAAAGGAGCACTTCGTTTTGGTGATTTTTGGTGCAGAGGCAATCCAACAGAGTCAGAACAGCATGTAAACCAAGGCACTCTTGATGAAGAAAAGATTAAAAAGCCTTTATTGATGCGGCTGAGGCATAGCAAAAGGTACGATCAGTGCGTTTTCTTTTACCTTTTGCTATGCATTTGCTGCATCAATGAAGGCTTTTTAATATTTTCTTCATGCTGTCCTAATACAAATGTTGGTTGGCTGACAAGAACTGAATGACAAATACACACGCATGACAAATAAATACATAAAATGAAAATGAAAAACCAAACACTTTTTTACACTTTCACTTATATTATTAAATATGTAATATTCAAAGAAAAATTCCCTCGTATGTGTCCTCATACCTGGCGAATAAAGCTGATTCTGATTCTGATTCTGAAATATAAAGATGAATACATATTTATAATATCAGTCACTAATTAAGTACACGCATTGTGCATTAAAGACAAAACCAGGAAAGAGATGGGGAAAAGTAATCCTTAGAATATGATAATACTCTAATTTTACATTACTTAAGTTGTGTATTTAAAAAAAAATACATCCTCCATACTGTTCAATGTCCCGGTCCCAAAAAAATGAAAGGGAAAAATCGAATGAAAATTTTTCCTGTCAGCCAGTGGAGAAACCAACGCACTCTCTCGTGCTGTTGCATATGCCCCCGACAGACATTTGAAGGAAAATGTAACTGCATGACATTTTAAAAGAAATGCTTTTACAAGTGATTAACCTGCAAACACATTACTAAGTGCCCATTTTGAGAAATGCACGCAAATCGTGAAGATTTCTATTTATGAAATTGTTTCATCTCCAATCACCAGAACATTGAGAGTTCAGCAAATATCACTTTAATGTTAATAAACCTCCCTCTGACATCTCGATACCTGGCTGTTATCTTGTCTTGATAATCCTTTTTTTACAGCTCCAGCTATTATTAGAGAGAATTGCCTGTGCACTCATGTGTGTTCTATTCTGTGAACACAATGTTAAAATCCTGTGCGAGCTGATGTCACGTTACAGTGGCACATTAGTCCTTTTTGGGATTTACGTGAACTTTTGTGAAACCACACACCACTTCTCTGAACAAAGTCAGACATGTGGGAGATCCTTGCAGCAGTCTCAGCCAAGAATAGAGACAGATAATGACATTTTAATTTTGTGCTGCTTACAAACCCGCTGCTTCACATCCCCTCGTTTTTGTGTCAACTTCCAACACTTTGACATGGCTGCTTTCAGAATGAAACAGAGGGTGTCACACAAGGAAAGACTGAGGGTGGCGTTACTTTTCCGGCACCACTGCGACGAAAATCATCTTTGGATTGTTTTCAGGCTAATGGTTTCTTTTAAATGGTGCTCTGTGGGGTTCAGGGTTCAAAAAAAAGAAACTTCCAGTATGCTCGAAGATTTGCGCTTGCTGCGTACCTAACAAGGGCCCGCTTAGATACATGGTGGTGTCAGCGATGGGATGACAAACGAGGACCAATGTCATGTTTGAAAAAGAAAGGAATGGAAAATCAAAAGAAAGGAGAGAGCATTTACGATGAAAAAGGGGAAATGGGGGTACAATACCAGGTCAATTGGAGATTTGTTTAGCTTTCCGTAACCTTTTTTTTGCTTTTGTAAACCTTTTTTTTTAGCTTTCCATAACCTACTGACCCCTATATATATACAGTATATATTACGACTTAAAGTTTGAGTGAATCTGTCATTCTATCTCCTCACATGTTTTAGTTCATCTTCTCAAAATTCCATATTCTCATTTTCCATCCAAATTCTACTTGAATATTTTCCTGATAATTCCATGCCATAAAGCCGAGTTAGCATTGGGCATACAATGACTCATTACATTTATTCCTACCTTGGATGCAGTGCTGGCCTTACCCTAACACAGCAGCTGTTGTTCCCCATGGCCACGGGGGTGATGTATGCAGACATGCTCCTAAACGCACAGTCACACATTCTACATGGTTTTCTCTGACTTGAATCAGAACATGCCAATATGCGTCTTAGCAGAGGTCACTAGGATGCAAAAAGCTAAAAAAAATCTCAGATTGACACGGTATTGTGCCCCCATTCCCCCTTTTCCATCCTGAATGCTCTCTCCTATCTTTTGATTTTCCTTTCCTTTCTTTTTCAAACATGACATTGGTCCTCATTTGTCATACCATCATTGAAACCACGCTGTATCTAAGCTGAGAATTTCGGGAAAAAAACTTGTCTCAGCTGATTTATGAAAACCTCTGATACAAGTGCAAAATCCAATGTAAAAGGTAGCCGGGTGACATTTGTCAGAGCCTTGCAGTGGATCCAGTTTCCCACTGGAAGAGAAATAGGCCATCTTTGTTGTTTGTGAGGCTCGGGCTGAGCCTCTCCTTTGAAATAGTTTAGGTAATTCACCAAAGGCTATTTTATTTTGTGACAGGAAAATACTACCTCGGAATATAAATCTGTGATGCTGAAGGGTTTCTTGCCTACACATGACACTAATGTAGCTCAGTGTAAATTCTTTCAGGAAGACCTAACTATTAATTGATGCTCTCCTAAATCAATTCAGCTGTTATCCTTATAAATGTATATTTTATCATGCTGTGTGTAACTGTTGCATACCTGCAACTAGTCTCTCCTGATTGAAATGTAGCTCAGTGTAAATCCTTTAAAGAAGACCTCACTCTTATTCAATGCTCTACCTAACTCCAATCAGCTGTAAGAGGCGTTCACCTTCCTGCTAAACCAATCAGAATTGGACACAAATTGCAAGGGCCAATCACAGAGTCACATCCCTTCTTTAAATCTGTTTCTCCCTTTGCTATCAGCTGTCATTGCAGGCAAAGAGTGCCCCCCCCTTCCTTCTCCAGTCATCTACTCCAGCTGACCGGTCCGGAGCCTCCTTTCGCTCTGGTCTTTGGGCTCCTTTGTCGCCACCACCGGTGTCTAGACTCCATCGGGGGGTCTGATGGTTCTCTACCCCTATACATATATACAAAATATTTGTGTAGTGATGGAGTCTAATCACCAAAGACTTTTTATATTTCATTGTGCTGTATAATAGCCTTTTTGCATGTCTGCAATCATGTCTCTCCTGATTGAAAAAGCGTTGAGTATGACATTTAGCTTTTAGAGCTTGCTCGTATTTTGTACATTCACATTTAATGTAAGGTAGACGCTAACAGTTGGAAACATAATTTTAAAATTAAAGGTAAAAATAACATAAGGAGAAGTGTTCCCACTTGCCTACCTGAGTATTCAGCTATCATTGCTAATTCCAGAATATTGCAGCCACTTCAGCCCGCCGCTGCTCCCATGGCACAAGTGGCTCTCATGGGCTTTTTTATGGAAATTCAAGGAGGGTTTTCTGGCTTTTCGGTATCACACAGGTGCAGTAACAAAGAGCAATTATTCCAACCTTTTTTGCAAAAAGCCACATTGAGACGTGGGTTGTGGAAACAGTCTGTGTAATTTTCTGCCCTCCCAAGTAAAGAATGCATATCAAACCATCAGGAGCTCAAGGCCCTGATGACACAAGTGTAGGTTTAGTAGATGCCTAATTTCCGGATACAATGCCCTTGAGTATCCATTTGCAGAAGCATAGTCAATGGGATATATATAGGGTAAAGTTCTTGCTGGAATAAGATACACTTTGGATGTGATGCACATATTTTTCATTGCAGATATGAAATAAAAATCCCATTCCATGGTCAAATGTAATCCCATTGTACATCTCTAGCCATTTTTATTCTCTTTACTTTGAGTTTTAAGAGTCAAGACAACACAAAGAAAAAAATATATATTTATATATATAAATATATACATAGGTCCTGATCAGAGACTTTAACTTTTAGGGAAGGAAACTGTTACATCCAGCTCCCATGCTTAGGTCATATTCTGTTTGATTCCCATTCAGCATACACTTCCTGTTTTGTTTTGAAAATTCACTGTCTGTCTCTGTTTCAGGTCCCATGTCTTCCCGCCTGTGTGATTACCTGCCCTTCCCTAGTGTGTGCCACCTGTGTGTAATCGTCTCCCCTGCCCCCAGTGTATATACTCACCTTGTGTCTTATGTCAGTTTATTGTAGTACCTCTTGTTTTCTCTATCCATAGCCTGTTTATTAACCACGTCTTTTGCCTTGTGTTTTTTGAATACCTTCGCCTGTCCATGTCCTTCGTACCACTGCAGTCAAGTCGGGATTTTGAACCCTGTGAGCTTTGTGTCACTGTATCTGTGACATTACGTCAGAAAGGTTTTGCTATGTACTTTATATGTTTCAGTAATGGTCTTAATAGTATATTTAATTATTACTAATGGATTACTCTATTGTTTAGTCAACATTAAGTCAATTTTAAGTTTGATTTACACAGTAAAGAATGATGATGTTTGATTTATGTGGCATATCTGGCATTTTGTTGTAGACATGGAAGCAAACGTTCCTGTGATGCCTGCCAGGCCTGAGAGTTAGCAAAGGTTTGAGTGACTGATTGACCCATTTAACTACAATGCTACCTCCATGGATCTGCCAGCCAGTGCTTTTGAAAAGCTGATAACTTATTGTTTTGGTTTGGAGAAAGAGATAATGGGCTCGTTTCGAGATGAGTCAGAATCGATCAGTGGCGATTGGCGCCCAATGCATGCTGGTTAGAGTCAGCCCAGTCTCATGGCAGCTCAAGAAATGGTCACCTTATTTAATGTAATGATTCATGTACAGGTCCCGTTAGTGTTGTCATTTTTGTATGTTGATTTTTGAATTTTGAAGAGGGAAGCTTATTTCATGATCACTGAATGATTACGGTAGCGAGTAGTATTGAAAAGCCGAGCAGGAAGGTTCGATTGGGGGGGGGGTGGATGGGTCAACCAACACAGGGCTTTCACCCTGGAGACCGGGGATTATGTCCCACGTGTTGTAGATCCTTTCCATGTTCTTATTTTCCTAACCACAACCGTCCCGTTGTTGTCGGCGTGTCCCGCGTGTGACGGTTCCTTTCCCCGTCCTTTTTTTTCCTAACCACAAGCGTCCTGTTGTCGTGGCTGGCGTGTGTCCCCCAGAGCCGCCCAGCGTCATGGCAGTTCGTGAAATGGTCACAATAGAAAATCGTGACCTGTACACAAATGAAGAAATAAAATTAACATGACCATTTCACGGTGGTGTGAGACCGGGTTGTTAGATTTTGGTCCGTCTTCATCCCGACTTACTCTGACGTCACGCACACGTGGGCAACGATAACCTCACGGAATGGAGGCGGCTGCAGGTTTGAGACGCAGGCGGCACAGTTGCTTTCCATCGAATGCAAGACCCAGGCAGACCCAGGGGTATGCTGGGAAATGACCGGCTCTGAGCTAATTGGTTTAGAATACTCGATAATAACACTCAACATGATGTTTTCTATAAACGTTTTTTTTTTTTTTAAATTGGCGGGATTTTAATTGCTATTTATGTGATTTAAAGGCTTATTCTGTACAGAACACATGTTGAAAGTGATGTTGAGGATGTTTACGGATCATCTACAGTCTGTTGTTAACATCAGCAACCGTTCCCATGTAGAGCATTCTGACAGCTACTCTGTCATAATAAAAACAACTGGAGACTGTGTAAGAGCTGAAACATGGGTCTGATAACATGTTATTAAATCGGATCTTACAGGATGTGAGTGTTTATGTGACTTCCTGTTCAGCCTGAAGGCTGCTGGAAACAGCTGGAAACTGTCCGACTTTACCGCTGATTTTTGTCCCCGCCCCCGGCTGCTGCCGCCTCCTCTCATCCACTTTACAGGCGAGGCGCAGCTCATCTCCAACGAGCCTAATTATTCAAAGGTGGCATTTTAAAACGAATGGTTCCTAAATTAAAGTACCTGTGGGCCAGATGTGAGAGATGAGACTAGATACTCTCTCACTCTCTCTCTCACTCTCGACACTTGTTGGTTTTGACCCAATTATAACATTAGACATGGCGAGGTCAGATAAACATCATCGTCAACTTTTCGGACTCTTCGGTAGCAGAGTGATACTTGGAGACTAAATTGTTCTTTCATAATTCTAAACGTAATTCCCTGCCTGGCAGTGAGAACAGTAGCCCGGCTCCGTCCTCTTACGTACTTCCGCTGACTTTTCATTTCCCTTCAGCACTCCGTCTGGGTCGCGGAAGATAGAGGACGAGACGTTGGGGTCGTGTCTAGCGAAGCCATTCGGCCCGTTGTGGCAGCGCTGCTGAATATCCAGAAGTTAAAGCCTGAGCAGGAACAATCTTTGCAGAGTTTTGTTGGCGGCCATGATGTTGTGCCCCCCCCCCCCCCACGGGGCTCGGGAAGAGTTTGATTTTCCAGCTCGTTCCATTACAGGTGCCCCGCCACCCGTATTTCATGACATTGTGGTAAGTTCTCTCCAGAGTGGCTCTGGGCAGATCCTGTGGTTTTAGTTCACGCCTTCAGGGAAGAGTCTGCTAGGAACAGGCCATTAAAAACATATTCAATGACAAACAAAATATTATAAGCTGGCATATGATCTGCATTTGAAATGCCTAGCAACAGGAGCAGAAACCCCAGCCATACCCAAGATACGAAGTTACTATTTCAACTTAACTTTCAAACTTAAGTGCAGTGACTCAAAGTATCCAAGTATTGAAGTATCCAAGGCAACTTCTTCAGAATTTTGTCACAATGGACAGTATGATAAAAACATTGACAAGAGATAAGTTATGACAAGCTTCAATTTAAATAGGACATTCATGTAGCATATGGTATGATATATGCTACATGAATACAATGCAACTACAGACAATTGGCCCAGATGTACAGTAGGTGGGAAGAAAATCATATTATCCTAAAGTTTGTTAACAATTTTTTGCAAGCTGTGTAAAAACTGTATTAAAAAAAAGACTTCCGAACAAAACTTCCTTCACAGCTGTGCTGTTTACTGTTTCTGCATTAGAAAAAAAGAAAGCACTCTTCTCTCCCTTGACTTGTCGTAGGAAGCCGGATAAGAAAATGAAGAAAAAAAAAAAATGACAGTTACACTTGTAGCTCTGCGCCATTGTACCAGCTGAATAACTAATCTGCATCTGCCTGCTGATTCCAACAACGCCATATTTCAGACACCCCCAAATAGGCCGGGGGGGGAGGGGGGTGCTGGGTTGGGTGATGTCTTGCCTTGCAATCAGTCCCCAGCAGCACATGGAGAGCTGCTGTAATTAAGGAGCAGTGTCCCCCATGAATCGCATCCACGAAGCAGGACTTTAATTCCCCACTAATTGAGGCCAACGCGGGGGGGGCAGCGGAGGGAGGGACGAGGTATTTGAGGCTCCTGCCGTGAGGACCGACCACTGAGTTAGATGATTAGCCGAGGTGTAGCAAAGGTAACTAGAAAACTGAACAGCCAGACACACCTGCCCACCTCTCCCCGCTGCTCCCCGAAGGAAACCCGACCCAAATGGATGCAAACTTTCCCATTTTCGCTCCACTTTAACGGCAGCTGCTTTCTCTGCTGGTGGGAGGGTGGTGGGAGAGGAAGAGGAGCGGGCGGGTTGATTGATTTGCTTCATTTGGATTTGTATCTATTGCAGTTGTGATTGCTGTCGACAGAGGTTCATACAACCCGGGAGAGACGAAAGGAGAGGTGTGGGTATATTTAGAGTCTACTTCAGGTGCTGCGCCTAATAAAGGGAGTCATTTGTAAAAATGGGATTTGGTTATTGTGTTGATAGGAGTTAGAAATGACGTGTGTCAGAGAGTTTTTTGGGGGGTTTGTGCTCCTCATATTTTCACCGTTTAAGTTCACTGTAAACAAACTGAAAAGTAAGGTGAGGTAAGCCGTCAAATCCGCTGACTCTGGCTCGGGGTGACAGTTGTTGTGTATCTGTAATGGTGCCGTTCACTGCTTTGGCTGCATGCGATGCCTCCTTCACTTTCATGTGTGTTCTTCACCAGAGGCACTGGGTGAAAAGCACTGAGGAAGTGGCTGTAAGGCACATTGTCACTGAAATCTGTCAGACTCTTCTGTCTCACTCCATCTCTGTCGCTCTCATTTTCTCTCTCTCTCTCTCTCTCTCTCTCTGTCTGTATATGTATATAAAAATCTTTTTATTTCAGAACATTTTTTGACAGCCGCAGTTGCTTCAGTGGGCTGAGATCTACTGGCAATTGTCACTATTATCTTAGTAAAAGTTCTGATGTGTTCCTACGCAACCTCGCAGTGTGTGCACACGTGAACTGGTGCATGTGTGCACACAGCGGTAAATTGCTTCTGCTCGTGCTTTTTTGAGACAATATAATGTTGTGGACTTTACCGAACGCAAAGCATCATACAGATGGACTTCTTCCACACCTTTTTATGCAAATGTTCTGAAATGTCCTGTAAATATTGTGAATTTTATTTGAGAGGCACCCCAGCCTCTACACGGAGCTGATTTATTTAGGCAATGAGAGGCCGAGGTAGGATGAAACACAGTACCAATTTGACTTTGTCTCAACTTGTCTCTGCTCGCGGGATGACTTTTATGAGATGAGATTTTATAAATTCTGATCCATTAAACTGATCTGAGCTGTGTAAAGATCAACTTTGCACAGCGGTGATGGAGAATACATCCCAAAACATCTTTCCATTGAGTTGAAATAGCAGCAACTAAAGCAAATCTCCCTCTGAAATGACTTCAGAGACATTTTGTTCAAGCACAGGGCCTTTTACTTTTAAATTGCAATCTGTTCAGTCTCATAAAGGCCTCAATTAGATGAAAGTCTTGTTGAAGGCGAGCCTGATGTGAAGGCTCTTCATCGGCTATGTGTGCCACTCAATACAACAGAACATACCGTGGGAGGTCAAGTAATGGGGAGTGCTAGGCAGCGGTGGGAAGTACAGTCATTATGTACAGTATGAGGCTGTTGGCACTAAAGTATGTGTCTCAAAATAATGTATCTGCTTTAATGTGACCACTGCTGTGTCCTTGTTTGAAGCACTAGCATGGCTTTGATTTACCGAGGTTTCTAACCTTGGCCAATTACGTAGAAGCATTCTCTCTAGCTGGTTGTTTTTGTTTTTTTACAATGAAGGAGAACACTACAAAAGTGTAAAAGACGGGGGGTGGGGAAGTTTTTTTTTTTTAGACTTTTGTTGCTTGCATTGCACAAAAAAAGTAATAGTTAATTGGTAATAGCTCTGACCTTGTGTCTTTCCATGTGATGATGTGTCCCCCTGATTATTTGTAATTCAGCTTTGCCCCCATCGTGCTGGAGAGCACTTCATTTACTTAGGAAATCACTGGTGGTCTAAAAAAATCAAGCCTGGCTGGTTTTTCGCCTATTCATCTTTTTATCTGCAAGGGGGGCGGGAATGAAGGATCGCCTCCAAGATTCAGCTCCAGACCAAAAAAGTCTGAAAAATTGATAGGCTTTGGAATTTACATATCTGTTGTGCAATTGTATTCCCCGTGGCCAGCGTAAGTGTGCAGATCATCAATAAAATATGACTGTCTGAGAAACAAGTATTGAAATCACGCCGGTCAAAATGAAGTTTGGGACCGTGTGTGTACTGTTCCAGGGGTGTGATAATGTCTGACTAGGCGACAGAGGTCAGAGAAGTCAATGCTTTTGTTTGGAGAGACAAGGGGATCAAGGGGAATCTATTAGCATACATCTAGCATCTTAGGTGTCGGAGAGTATGATTTATATCGCTGCTGTTGTTCTTTTGTTTATGTTGTTGTTGGTCATTTGCATTTAAAATGGGCTTTAAAATGTGGAGGAAGAGGAAAAGAAAAGTACATCATTGTGGAATTGATGAGTAAGCATTGCCCTCTGGTGGGCAGACAAGGAACTGATTAATTCCACAATGCATGCGTGCATGCTGGTTCCATTGTCAAACCCAGCAGGACATCTGTCAGTGGTAGCCTGTGTGCATGTTCATATACGTTGATATATGGGTGTACATGTACTGTATATGGATCTATATGAATTAAATGATGTCCAACCAAGCAACTAATTTTCAGGAAGAAGAAGGACGAGGAGGAGGAAGAAGGACAAACATCAGTAAGAAATGGGTGAGCTCTCTGCTTTACATTGATTCATTCCCATGCTTACATACATGTGCTGAGCAAACGCAACGAGAGCACATCTGAACAAACCAAAGACAAGACGGGAAAGACTGAGAGAGACGCATGCAGGGAGCAGCGTCCTTTTGCAGCTACTTTAGATGCTGTTTCCCCGAGGTCGGAGGGTTAGCAGGCAGGTGAGCACTGCTGCAGCTGGTGCCAACATTGCCCAGAGGAGCCTAATCAATTCTTACATTTCAGGGGAAAATGATGAGAAACCGGTTGCTCAAAGGAAGATAGATGAGAGAGAGTTGCAGCAAACACACAGATCAATAATAGTCATAGCCTCAAGGAGAAAATATGTTAAGTAAAAGCATTTTACTCAATGGATATGGAGCTGGCATGTCCACCTCTATGCCCTAGAGAGAGAAGGAGAGATAGAGAATGAGCGTGTATGAGCAAAAAGAAAGAAATTGTCCATTGCCGAGGTACTGAAACATAACTATATACCAAGGGAGGATGAGGAAAAAAGGCACTGTAATGCTGGTTAGTATACTTGCATGTTTGTGCGGTCGATAGAGTCTACAAAACATGAACAGGTATATTTTGTAAGAGTGGTGCTTAAGCAACCACAGGGAATAGTGTTGCATCTGCTGCAGTATGACAAACAGGGACATGGTGCAAAACGTTCAAGGAATCAATAAAAACAGATTTTTAATTAAGAGTGAAATTAGCTGCCTCAAAAGGCCATTTATATAAAGAGGTTTTGCTTCAGAAGAAAAAGAAGAAAAAGAAGAAGAAGAGGCTTTTCCTAGAAAAACTGATGGGAAGACTTGCATAGACACCAGCTGTGGCTGATTCCCAGATGACACCCTCTGCAGTGCAGACGGAAAAACACACAGCAGGTGGGGTTATAAAGTGATTTGGGTGCTCCACAAGCCAAACGCTGCAAACTTTTTTACAGACTTTACAAAAGCAGAAGCAAGGATAATGAGATGAAAGGGGTGATAGAAAGGTGATGAAGGCGATGAGGGTTAAAGGATTCAAGGTGGAGGAGGGCCGTGGTGCTGAAGAGGAGAGGAGAGCCAGGAAGGGAGTGGAGATTTGAAGAAGATGAACAACAAAAACAGATGGAGATGGACAGAGGAGGAGGCTAAGGAGAGGCGGGATGGGGAGTGAGTGATGGCCAAGGATCTGGGTGAACGGTTCACGGTGCCCGGGAGCTTTGGTTAGGCACGGGCAACATATCCCCGGGTCTTTACCCGACTCTTCAATCACCCAGCGTGACAGACACACAAAGGCTCGGTTTGATGCAGAGCTGTCAGTCGTCTACTGAGCTGTTAATCACGGAGATCTGCAAGGGGCAGATCTCTTAACGTCAGAGAAGGCGCCTGGCAGCAGCAAATGAGCCCCAGACTGCGACTCCCACGCAACCGCATACCTCTAAAGCCCTGCAATCCACCTGCAGCAAATACCAGGATCTCCCTGGTGCAGGCAGCCTGTGTGTGTGTGTGTGTGAGAAAGAGAGAGAGAAAGAGGTGACAGAAAGCCAGAGGAAGAAAATGAAGAGAGGGGTGAGAGTGTGTGTCTGTCATCTTTGTGTGGGCACGCGCTCAGTGAACTCTGCTTGATACAGAGATACTGATGGGAGAGGTGGCATTGAAATATGACAGCTCTCACTTGTTCTGAAGCCTGCCCTCAGAGTAAGCCCTGCAAGAAATAGAGAGATCAGTCTCACTTTCTCTCAGCAAGCCCCACTCCACACACACACACACACACACACACAGACACACACACACACACACACTAAGATGGAACTCTGTTAAGATGTGATTAGGCTGACTGTCAGCTGTGAGGGGTCCTATCAAGGTTCAGTGCACGCCAAGCGCAAACAAACGGCCGTCTTAGCCGGCCCGTCTGACAGTCGGCTAGTAGAGGCATGTCGAAGCTGGAAATAACAGCCCGCCCTGACTTACAGCTGGACCGACAACGACTGGTGCTTTGCCAACTAGAAGAAGAAGAAAAAAAACACGATGGACCTGGAGCGCATGTTGAAAACAAGAAAGAAATACCTGCATCGATCAGCCTGGGTGAGGAAGGTATTAAGAGAGACAGGCCTATTTCGGAGTTGACAGACCAGGGCATCTTCTTCGGCTCAGTGGGAACAGTGTGTACACTTTTTCCAAAAAGGCTGAATTGGTGAACTTATTTCTCTTTAGCCAGTTTTTTAAAATTATTATTTTTTATAGAGAAGAAGGTTGTTACATTGTTTTGAACAAGACTGTGAGCGTTCTGAGAAGGCACTGCAGTGGTTTCCAGCTGAATTCTAACGTCAGCATGCTAACATGCTCACAAATGACAATGTTAACATGCTGCTGGTTAGCAGGCATAATCCATGTTCACCACTATATGTAAGGTTTTAGCATGCTAACATTGTTTGATTAGCACTAAACTCAAATTACAGCTGGAGTGCTGATAGTTTGGCAGGAATCTTTGAAGAATTGAACAATTTACAAGTTTGACCTGATGGTGCTCTAGGGAAAGTTGTGGGGTCACTGGAGTTCAAAATTCATTCTCAAGGGGGACATGATTATCTGAGAGAAATATTATGGCAATGTGTCATAGTATTTGAGACATTTCCTTAAAAACAAAAAAGGTCAAGAGGTTTTCCAAAAGCAATTAAATGGCAATCCATGCAAGATATTTCAGTCAGGACCAAAGTGTTCTGACAGACCAACCCAGCAACAACTCTACCCAGGTAGTGGTTTTAGTCTTTTGACTAAAACCACTTGAGTGCTGTTGGCACTCATTATTTGAGTGCCAACAGTAAGTGCTTTTCAATATCATTACCCAAACAAACCTCACATTTAGGAATATTACCGTGTTTACGTAGCCTGATGTGGTCATACTCAGATTCTAGTCAGAATATGAGTCTGGTTCTGCTCCACTGGGCTGTCAATTTCAATGTGTTACAATTGGATAGACCTACAACCAATCAGAGCAATAGAGTATGTGGCGTATGTTGAACTTTTGCCCAATGCTGTAGGAAGCCAGACGCCAAAAACATCTTTCTGATAGAGAAATGGCGTGATCGTGGTTCTCTGTTCCTCTTTTTAAAATGAATGCGCAGTCGATATCTTCTAACAGACGGCATGGAGGAATCTACACATCTCAGTTCTCCAGCGGCGGCCATCTTTGTTGTAAACAAATTCAACCCAAGCGCTCTTTGGTGACGTGGTTGAAGCCCATATAAACCAATTTGATTGATCCAAACCGCTCTGGTTCGAGCGTAGCTGCTCCACAACGGATCAAGTCCAGACCCAACTTCCCGGCCTCAAATGTTGTGGTCGGGGTTGGAAATCATCCAGGCTAGCGTTGACCATGCCTACAAAACCCTTTTCATATTTAGGAATAAGTGAAACTGTGTGAACTTTTCAAAAATTAATAAAGTCTAAGATGATCAAAATCCTGATTTAATGATTCAATCTTGATTGCAAGCATGTGATGCTATTTTTAGAAAGTTTTTCATGCTAGATGCTACGTACACATTTGTGGTCGGTACTAAAAATATATATATTGATGTTCATAACCCATCCCCACATGAGGGAGGATTGCAAATAAAAACAGTCCTTAGTTTATGTCTCTTTGTTCCGGTCTTGGTCTCTTTATTTCTCTGCTGCAGTAATGCTTAGGGTTGATGGTGCTCCCCATGCTAAGATAATCAAAGTATGTAATTATGAAGCAATATGGACGGGGATATTGAGTCCCATCTGGAAATGAAAGCAGGACGGAGAAATAGAATTCTCACATCAGCTCAGCAGTAAAATTGTTGCCCCACTGAGAGATAGACATCATAAGCTGGGCTGTAGGGCCATACATATGTATTCTACAAACCTTCGCTCTCCCTCTAACATACACATGCACACACACACACCCACACACACACGCACACACACACTAAAAGCATGATTTCAACCAGCAAACACAGGGATGAATCCGGGAAAGCATGTAAAATGTGCATGAACAGCCAAATTGCACAAGCATGCTCTCACCTACACACATTCAAGCAGAGTAAATACACACCTTCATAGTCCGCACGGTGTACAATGAACACGGTATATTTGTGTATGTTAGCTGAGCCGAATTATTTGTGTGCATGTGCGTGGGCCCCAGCTTGTGGTGTCTGGCTCACAGCATGCTGGTAAACAGCATGCAGCCGAGACGATGTGGGGACTCCAGGCTCCGTGATTCATGCAGACGGGTTGATTAAAGAGCAATCGCTGCCCCCGCAGTGCGAGAAAGGGTGGCATAATCACCGTAAGAAAACACTGTTTGGTAGCATAAATCTCAGCACGCTTCAAGTTATGAAAGTGTTGAGAGGGGCAAAAAGTTATCAACTGTCTCAAGTTGCCAAAGAGGCCAATGATTCCCATTGAGTGGCCAGATAAATAATGGCAGTGTATCTAACTGGGTGTGATAATCACTGTGCTCACATGGATGGAAAAACCGTTTAGCATATAAGTAAACACTGATGCCATACACAACTTTAAATCTGCTCTGTCAATATTTTAATATCCCAAAGGGTCTTTTGTATTGAGACACCCACAGGAGTATCAGCAAACTATGCAGTCCCCCATCAGCTCTACGGAGCATTTTAGCATCTTTAATCTCATTGTTTTGGTTTTTAATAGCCCATAATGTTTTGATTCGCTCTCACTGCTCTGATCAGCATCTTCAGCCGCGGTGGGCCGCTGTTTTCAGTTGTTGGAAAAGCTCTCATAAACCATCTGTACAATACCTACCAATGTACCTAAAATGCACCAAACGCCCGACAGACAAAGTAAAAACAACCGAAAAAAAGCTAGCTAGTATTGGAGCATTTAGTAGTTAATGAGGAGGAGTTGGTGGCAACCAAACCAAAGCTAAAAGGAGAGAGAACGTTGCATTTGTTAAGTGAATTTTGTTGAAGTTGATTAGAGGCAACTATGGTTCACTGTTGTGTTTAAGCAGACCAAAAACTAGAAAATGCATCTGCTGCAGAAAATGCGTGTGAAAGCTGAAAAACTAATTTGCTAAAGCGAAACTGGGTTACTGGTAGTGCGTGAGAAAAAGGTGATGCAGTGAGAATAGTTGTAAAAGTGGGAATGGTTTTAAGTAGTAGGAATTGCATTGAAAAATTAAATGTTACCAATAATGTATTAAACAAAAGTGGAATATTTGAAGGGTCTTTGAGAAGAAAAGTCATAATACAGTATGTCGATGAAAAAGTGATAGCATATTTTATCAAAGAAGTGATAAAAATTCTTAGTATAGTTTCTCGAAAAGAGTCATAGTATAAAAAGAGTGCTAAAATTGTTGTAGTGTAGTATACACTACAACAATTTTAGCACTCTTTTCGTGGTAAAAGTGTGACTTTCCTGATTTTTCCATGAGGTTTATTGTACAGCTCAACAAAATGTACATGCAAGTCTCTGGTGATTAGAATCCATGGCTATACGAATCTTTTGTATATCTATATATAGGGGTAGAGAACCATCAGACCCCCCCCCCGATGGAATCTACACACCGAAGGAGCCCGAAGGAGCCCGAAGACCAGACCAAAGGAGGCTACGGACCGGTCAGCTGGAGTAGAGGACTGGAGGTGGATTTAAAGCAGGGTTGTGACGCTGTGATTGGCCCTTGCAATTTGTGTCCAATTCTGATTGGTTAAACAGCTGATTCCATTTAGGAAGAGAGCATTGATTAAATTAGGTCTTCCTGAAAGAAATTACGCTGCGCTGTATTTAAATCAAAAGAGACATGTTGAATATATGCAACATTTACATTAAGCGAAAGTACATTTATTGAGATGACAGCTGAAATGCTTTAGGAGTGCACTGATTAAAAGTTAGGTCTTCCTGAAAGAATTTACGCTGAGCTATATGACTCCCCAACCATTCTTCGAACAGACTGAAATATAAAACAAGTCACAATATTGAATGTTGAGAAAACTCGGAGTATAGTATGTAGAATAAAGTCAGTATGGTGTGTCAAAAAAGTCATAAAAAAGTAATAGGATAATATGTCAAAAAATCATTAAAAAAGGTCATAGTATAATTGTCAAAAAAACTCAATATAGTATGTTGAACCAATTGGGGGAAAGAAAGTCATGGTATTGTATGTCGAAAAACATTATATAGTATGTCAAAAAAGTCATAAAAAAAGTCCTTGTATAGTATGTTAAAAAAAAGTCATAGAATAGCATGTAAAAAAAAAAAAAAAACTCATAGCATATAATGATTTTACTTTGGAAATCTGAATTTCCCAAAACTCCCAACCTAACATTCCCAAATCAGGTATCCATCAGACTGAGACTGCAGTATTTTTCATCGAAAGAAGTCATAATATACTATGTGATAAAAGTGGTCAAAAGTCATGGTAAGGTGTGAAAAAAGTCATAGCATACAGTAACTTCACTTCATAGTTTTATTGAAGTACATAGTATGTTGAAAAAAGTCATAGTATAGTAGTCGAAAAAAGTCATGAAATATCATAGGAAAGTTTGACTTTCCTTTGGACAACTGACTTAAGAAATAATTAGCACTTGATGGGAATCATTGTCCCAAGCTATGACTCCCCAACCAGCCTTTCAACTAACTGAGCTATAAAATATTCATAGTATTGTACGTTGAAAGCAGTCATAAAAATATTCATTGTATAGTCTGTTGAAAAAAATCATTAAAAAAGTCATAGTACAGTGTGTCAAAAAAGTGGTAGTATAGGGTGACTTTCCTTTAGACATCTGATATCACAAAATATAGATCCTGAAGGGAATCAAACGCTGACTCACTAACACGTGCTCCAACAGACTGAGCTACATAACCAGCAAAATTACTATATTTTAAAAGAAGTCATACTACAGTATGTCAAAAAGTCATAAAAGTAATAGTATAAGATAGATTGACTTTACTTAGGACATCTGACTAAAAAAATAACTCCCCGATGGGACTCAAACTCAAGAAAAGTAATAGTATATTATGTTGAAAGAAGTCATAAAAACATATAATCAAATACATATGCTGAAAAACTCATAAGAATAGTAATAGTATCGTATGTCGGAAAATAATCCTAAAATAGTATGTTAAAAAAATTAATTAAAAAGTCATAGTATAGAATCTCAAAAAATCGTGTATAGAGTAGTATATTATATTATGTTGAATAAAGTCATAGTATTGTATGTAAAAACAGTCATAGTTTAGTATGTCAAAAAAATCATAAAAACTCATAGTACAGTATGTAGAAAAAACGTCATAAAAAGTCACATTATAGTAGATCCAAAAAAATCATTTAAATGGTCATAGTATAGTATTTTGAATAAAAGTTGTAGTATAGTATGTTGAAAACATCATGAATACAATCTTAGTACATAACATGTCGAAAAACATCATAGTATAGTATGTCAAAAACGTCATAGTACTGTATTATGATGTTTTCGACATACTGCAATATGACTTTTTATCGACATACTGTACTATCACTATTTTAATGATTTTGGGACACACTATGATATGACTTTTAATGATTTTGACATGATTTTGACTTTGACAAACTATACTTTGATGTTTTTCAACATAGCGTACTATAACTTTTTAGGATTTTTTTGACGTACTATACTATGAAGTTCTTGACATACTATACTATGATTTCTTTCGACGTATTATATACTAAGATTTTATTTACGAAGTTTTCAACTTACTATACTATGACTTTTATGACTATTTTAATGATTTTTGTGACACACTATACTATATGAAATAAATTAGTTTCACTAACAAAAGATTTATTATTTAAACAAGACAGAAAGGTCAAATTTTGCCAAGACAAAAGTTTTGTCGCCTATACAGAAATTGAAGAAATTTACTACAAATACTAAAATATGTCAGCAAATTAAATAGTGGTGCTGTGAGATTCAAATGTAATATCTTGTATGACTTCCATGAGCTTGAAGGACTGCATCCATGCGGTTTGGCAAGGATTCAGACCATGTGTTGATGAAGTCATCAGGAACAGCTAGGAAAGCTCCCAGAGTTCATCAATATTCTTTGGTTTGGTCTTCCATGCTTCCTCTTTCATCCTACCCCACATATGCTCCATGATGTTCATGTCTGGTGACTGGGCCGGCCAATCCTGGACCATCTTGATCTTCTTCGCCTTGAGGAACTCTGAAGTGGAGATGGAAGTATGCGATGGAGCACCATCCTGCTGGAGAATGGTTGGGAATATAAGAGGTAGCTAAGATGTCTTGGTATTTGAGACTATTGATGTTGCCTTCCACCCTGCAGATCTCTCGCACACCCCCATACTGGATGTAACCCCAGACCATGATTTTTCCGCCACCAAACTTCACTGTTTTCTGGGTGAATCTTGGATCCATGCGGGCTCCAGTAGGTCTCCTGCAATATTTGCGGCAACTGTGGTATAATTCAACAAAAGATTCATCTGAAAAATCTACTTTCTTCCACTTCTCCAGCGTCCATCCTTTTAGCAGGCTGTTGGTCTTGGCAAATGCCACACGGTTTTTCAATTGTCTTTTGTTCAGTGCCGGCTTCTGGGCACTGATTCGACCATGGAGGCCATTTCGAGACAGAATCCGACAAACTGTTGTGGTTGACACAGGGACTTCAGGGGACCAGGTCTCGTGGAGCTCTGCTGCAGTGGAAAATGGGCTGGCCTTGGATTTTCGAGCCAACAAACGGTCCTCTCGAGCAGTTGTCTTGCGGGGTCTGCCTGGACTGGGCTTGTCAAAAACATCTCCAGTGTCTTCAAATGTTTTTTAAATCCTCTGTACTTGACGCTGAGACACATTGAGGGTGTCTGCCACATCAGCAGTGGATCTGGTCTTCAGCCTCTTGATAATCAAAACTTTAGTCTCAGGGTGAATCTTAGGCACGTTTGCAGATGTCTAGATGCAGTTGATGTGAAGGTCTAGTGTTGTTTTTATACACACCTGAGACCTAATTGATCCATTATTAGTCCCAGGTGAGTCCCAGGTGTCTTTGCAAAAATTGACTCAATGGGCTTTACCAAGCTGTGAATATTAGAATACTTTTTGACAGTTTCTTTTTGCACTGAAACATTATTACAAAAGCTGTTGGGATTAAAATGAGCCATTTCTTGTAAAAAAATCTTGATTAGAAATATAGTTCAGCGGCACTTCAGGTCAATTTGTACACAAGCGACAAGACTTTTGTCAGGGACTGTACAGTCTTAGTATAGTTTGTTGGGTAAAGTCATGGTATTGTATGGCAAAACAGTCATAAACAGTCATAGTATGTTGATAAAAGTCATCATACAGTATGTTGAAAAAAGTCATTAAAAAGTCGTATTTTAGTATGTCAAAAAAATCATAAAAAGTCATAGAATTGTATGTCCAAAAAATCATTAAAACAGTCATAGTATATTACGTCGAATAAACGTCATGGTATAACATGTGGAAAAATAGTCATATCATAGTATGTCGAAAACATCAGAAATACAGTCTTAGTATAGTATGTTGGATAAAGTCATAGTATTGTATAAAAAAATACATACTATAAAAAAAAAGTAATAGTATAGTGTGTCTCAAAAATCAATAAAATAGTCATAGTATAGTAGTTTTTAAAAAAGTCATAGCATGTTGAAAACATCGTAAATACAATCTTAGTATATAATATGTCGAAAAAATCATAGAACAGTATGTTAAAAACATCATAGTATAGTATGTCAAAAAAATTATAAAAAGTCATAGTATACTATGTCAAAAAATTCATAAAAAGTCATAGTATAGTATGTCAAAAAAACATAAAAAGTCACTGTATATTATGTCAAAAAAAGTCATAGTATAACATGTTGAAAAAAGTCATAAAAGTCATAGTATAGTATGTTAAAAAATCATAATAAGTCATATCATAGTGTGTCCCAAAAACATTAAAATAGTCATAGTATAGTATGTCGAATGAAAGTCATAGTATAACACGTTGAAAAATAGTCATAGTATAGTATGTAAAAATAATTTAAAAAAGTCATATTGTAGTGTGTCCAAAAAAATCATTAAAATAGTCATAAAAGTCACAGTATAGTGTGTTGAAAACATTCTAAATACAGTCTTAGTATATAATATGTCGAAAAACATCATGGTATAGTATGTCAAAAAAATCATAAAAAGTTATAGTACACTATGTCCAAAAACATCATTAAAATAGTCATAGTATAGTATGTCAAAAAAAGTCATAAAAGTCGTAGTATGGTATGTCAAAAAAAGTCATAAAAGTCGTAGTTTGGTATGTCAAAAAAATCATAAAAAGTCATAGTATAGTATGTCAAAAAAAGTCATGAAAATAGTCATAGTATATGTGGAATAAAGTCATAGTATAACATGTTGAAAAATAATCATAGTATAGTATGTCGATAAAAAGTCATATTGTAGTATGTCAAAAACATAAATACAGTCTTAATATTGAATAAAATCATAGTATTGTATGGCAAAACAGTCATAAACAGTCATAGTATGTCAATAAAAGTTAGAGTATAACATGTTGAAAAAAGTCATAAAAAAGTCATAGTATAGTGTGTCCAAAAAAATCATAAAAATTCACATCATAGTGTGTACCAAAAAACATTAAAACAGTCATTGTATAGCATGTTGAATGAAAGTCACAGTATAACATGATAAAAAATAGTCATAATATAGTATGTAAAAAAAAATCATGAAAAGTCACATTATAGCGTGTCCAAAAAAATCATTAAAATAGTCATAAAAGTCATGGTATAGTGTGTTGAAAACATCGTAAATAAACTCTTAGTATATAATATGTCGAAAAACATCATAGTATAGCGTGTCAAAAAAATCAAAAAAGGTTATAGTACACTATGTTGAAAAACGTCATAGTATGACATGTTGAAAAAATTCATGAAAAAGTCATAGTATAGTATGTCAAAAAAATCATAAAAAGTCATATCACAGTGTGTCCAAAAAATCATTAAAATAGTTATAGTGTAGTATGTCAAAAAAAATCACAGTATAACATGTTTAAAAATAGTCATAAAAAGTCATAGTATAGTATGTTGAATAAAAGTCATAAAAGGTCATAGTATAGTATGTCAAAAAAATCCTAAAAAGTCATAGTATAGTATGTCAAAAACAGTCACAGAAAGTCATGTTAAAGTATGTCCAAAAAATCATAAAAAGTCATAGTATAGTATGTCAAAAACAGTCACAGAAAGTCATGTTAAAGTATGTCCAAAAAATCATAAAAAGTCATAGTATAGTATGTCAAAAACAGTCACAGAAAGTCATGTTAAAGTATGTCCAAAAAATCATAAAAAGTCATAGTCTGGTGTGTCCAAAAAATCATTAAAATAATCATAGTATAGTGTGTCGATAAAAAGTCATATTGTAGTATGTCGAAAACATCATAAATAGAGTTTTGATAGTATGTTGACTAAAATCATAGTATTGCATGGCGAAACAGTCATAAACAGTCATAGTATGTCAATAAAAGTCATAGTATAACTTGTTGAAAAAAGTCATAAAAAGGTCATAGTATGGTATGTCAAAAAAAGTCATAAAAAGTCACATCATATTATGTCCAAAAAAATCATTAAAGTAGTCACAGTATAGTATTTTGAAGAAAAGTCATAGTATAGTATGTCGAAGAAAATCATAAAAAGTCATATTGTAGTGTGTCCAAAAAATTATAATTAGTAAACGTATTACTTACTTACTTACGCCTACTACCCCTCCTGGGGCATAGGCCACCGACAAGGGTTCTCCAGGCACTCCGGTCCTGTGCGATTTTCTCTAGTTGTCCCCAAGAGTGGCCTGTTCTCTTGACATCAGCATCCAGGTCTCGACGCCAGCTGTTTCGGGGTCGACCCCTTTTTCTCTTCCCCTGAGGATTCCAGGAAAGAGATTGCCTGGTGATGTTTGAAGCCGTCTTGCGGAGAATATGTCCTATCCATCTCCAGCGCCTTTGGATGATCTCTTCATCTGCCGGTTGTTGATTTGTTCGTTGCCACAGTTCTTGGTTGCTGATGGTATCGGGCCAGCGGATCTGTAAAATGCGCCGCTGACATGTGTTGGTAAATGTCTGAATCTTCTTGGTGGTGGTAATGGTGGTCCTCCATGTTTCGGCGCCATACAACAGCACTGACTTAACATTGGTATTGAAGACCCTGATCTTTGTTTTGATGGAGAAGTCTCTTGAGCTCCAAACGTTCTTAAGTTGGAGAAAGGCTGCCCTGGCCTTACCAATACGTGCTCTCACATCTGCGTCGGTTCCGCCCTGTTTGTTGACAATGCTGCCAAGGTAGGTGAAGTCGTCCACCTCTTCTATCGCTTCTCCATTCAGCATGATGGGTGATGTGTTGGCAGAGTTGACCTTCAGGATTTTGCTCTTCCCTTGGTGGATGTTGAGGCCAAGGTGTGAGAAGTTGTCTGACACTGTGCTGGACTTTTCCTGCATCTGCTGCTGAGTATGTGAGAGTAGGGCCAAGTCGTCCGCGAAGTCTAGATCATCCAGTTGTGACCATGGTGGCCACTGAATGCCGTTCCGCTTTCCCGCAGTGGACTCTTCATGACCCAGTCGATGGCCAGTAGGAACAAAAATGGTGACAACAGACAACCTTGCCTTACTCCTGTTTGTACCTGGAAGGCGTCTGTGAGTTGACCTTGGTGGACCACCCTACAAGTCAGTCCCTCATATGAATTCTTGATGATGTTGGCTATTTTCTCTGGAATACCATAGTGTCTAAGTAGTTCCCAGAGAGATGTCCTGTTCACACTATCGAAGGCCTTCTCATAGTCAATAAAATTTATGTACAGGCTCGATTTCCACTCAAGAGACTGTTCTAAGATGATGCGCAGTGTTGCAATCTGGTCGATGCAGGATCTATCTCTGCGAAAAAGTAAACGTATAGTATGTTGAATAAAAGTCATAGTATAGCGTGTCAAAAAAATCATAAAAAGTCATAGTATGGTATGTTAAAAAAGAATCATGAAAAGTCACAGTATAGTATGTTGATAAAAAGTCACATTTTAGTATGTTAAAAATGTCATAATATAGTATGACAAAAAAGTCATGTTATAGTTTATCATAAAAAGTCATAGTATAGTACATGGAAAAGAGTAATAGCATATAGTAACTTTCCTTAGGACAAGATGAATAAAAAATAGACATATCCTGATGGGTATCAATCTCTTAACCTCTGGTTCCCCACACCATCTTCAGCAGATTGAGCTATGCAACCAATAAGACTTTTCAAGTCAAAAGAAGTCATAAAAAGTTATGGAAAAGTATGTCAAAAAAGTGATAAAAAGACATATCCTGATGAGAATCAAACTCCTAATCTTTAACTCCCCAACCTGTCTTCCAGACTGAGCTATAAGACGTGGCATCACATGTCAAAAAAGGTCTGAGAACAGTGTGTCAAAACAGTCATAAAAAGTCACAGCATTCTATGTAAAAAAAAATTAATAAAATCATAGTACAGTATGTCGTAAAAATTCATACTAATTGATCATGATGGAATCAAACTCTCATCCTTTGACACTCCAACCCAGCCTCCAACAGCCTATGCCATAAGACCAGACACAGGACTGTGTTTTTCATAAAGTCATAGAGTAGCATGTCAAACAATTCATAAAAAGTTATAGGACAGTATGCCCAAAAAATCATACAAAAGTCGTAACATATAGTGACTTTAATTTGGATATCTGAAATCTGAGCTATGAATGCTATAAAATTCACATTGAAAAAAAGCTTTTAAGATATTTAGAAGTCTTCTGACCTGCCAACCACTGGTTAAACTGACATGGTACAAAATGAGAATGTTTGGGGCTGCAACCAACGCTTATTTTCATCGTTGATTAATATGTTGAGTATTTTCTTGATTATTCCTCTAGTTGTTTGATCTATAAAATGGTGAAAAATGCCGATCAGTTTTCCCAAATCCCAGGATGACGTCCTCAAATGTCTTGTTTTGTTCATAACTCAAACATGTTCCATCTTAAAAGCTGGAATCTGAAATCTTTTTAATTGTTTGCTCACTCAAAACAATCGATTATCAAAATAGTTGGTGAATAATTTCATAGTTGAGAACTAATTGATTAATCTCTGCAACTATGGTGAATGAAAAATGATCTAAAATGATCTCTTGATTTAATAGTATTAGTATGAACAATGTGCAAAGGAAACCTTGGAGCTATGTTTGCTGTTCTGTTGAGTCCGGTGTTAGGATTCTCAAGTGGTGGCTGATTACCATCATTACCCAACCGAATGGGACTGTGGCCCCTGGAGTCCGCCACCTGGAGTCGTCCACCTGGAGTCCTCCACCTAGGGTCCTCCACCTGGAGTCCTCCACCTGGAGTCCTCCACCTGGGGTCCTCCACCTGGAGTCCTCCAGCCAAATCTCTGCTACATCAGAGCTGCATTCTGACCGGGCTTCTGTGGAGAACACACCTACACTGTTCTCCTCACGCTATCGAGACTGCACCCACGCTCACCCTGCAATCAGCCCACAGACAACACAGGCCACCGTTCCCCTCAGTGTGGCTGTGGCAGATGGAGAGAATGAAGGAAAGAAAAAGAAGAAAAGCCAGATGGCTATGACGATCAAGTTGTATTAAGGAGTACAGGAGAGCGAGCACTTACAACGTGACTGGATAAAATGTTTAATGGCATGTTTTCATAGCGTTAACGTGACTTAATCCAAATGAGTCAGCAGCAGTAAACATAACAAGCGGAGAGTGTGTGTGTGAGTGTGTGTGAAGGAGGAAGTGCAGAAGGCATCTGACCATTGATTACTAATGCCTCATATAAAATCTCATTACGTGGATACAAAGGGGACTGGCACGATCCTATGGTATATCCAAAAAAAACATAGAAATAACATCTCACACATCCACTGTACACCTGACACAAATGTAAAATCATATATTACCAACCATAATAACTTAAATAAAGGAGTATGCAAACCAGACGCCTTTAAAAATACAACATAGAAGCAAGCTAAAACGCTACTGTCCTTTCCTGTTTTCATGATGGCTTGTAGCTTTAGAGGTTTCAGAAGGAAAACACTCGACAAAACAACAACACATACATATTTATATGTACATATACTGTATATATATACAGTATATATATTACATCAACAAGTCTTCAGACGCTCTGTGATTTACATTGTCTTTCCTGTTCCATTGTGATCGATGACGTGACTTGACCGCTTGACCACACTGCCATCTTTAATGAAAAAGAGTCCATTGTTTCTCTGTCTTTGTGTCTTTTTTAAAACTTCTTTTCAAAACTCATTAGTCAAGTACTCCAGGAAGAAAACACACAAGTGTCGAGTCTAGTTCTGTGTGTTGTGATTAATGGCTCCCAAAGTGTTGTATCCCGACAGAGGCCCCGGGGCCGCGGACTCCGAGGTATCAGGGCTCTATTGCCTCTTCCTGGAGCAGGACTTGCAGCACTGCTGTCCATAGAACTTGTGGTTACAAACGCCATGCTGGGGAACCAAGTGACACCAGCTGAAATGGTCCATGCATTGTTCATCTGCAGAGAAAGCAAAAAAAGAAGGCAGGTTAAACTCAAACTGCAACTCATTTACAATATATTAAATAATTAGTCTGCCAAGAAATGGTCAGAAAATCCAGAAAATTCTTCCCTCAGAGAGAAATGTACCTTTCAGAGTTGGTCCAGCAGCTGCGATCCGGCTGGGGCGCTGTGCCGGAGCCGGGGGAGCAGCGGGGCAGAAGTGTGTGTTGCACGCCCTAGAAGTGACAGGCCTCTGGTGGGGCAGGCAGCCAGCTGCGGGGCGACCCTGCCGCAGACACTGGATGGACCGAGTCTGGACTCCCCCCCCACAGGACACGGAGCACTGAGACAGAGGTTGGAGAGAGACAGCGGGGAGAGAGGGAAAGAAACAAATGGGAAATGAGGAGAAAGACACAGGGCTATTAATAGGAGAAGGAGATCCAATGCTGAAGCGCACAGAGAAACAAATATCATCATGAAAGGCAGCAGAAGAGGGATGGAGGAAAAGTCTACGCAGAGATAAAGAACAGATGAAGAAAACAAACACCCCATCCAGCATGTACTTGCCCTCCAGCGAGCTGTCAGGAGACATCTCCTCTGGTGGAAACATCCAAGGATCACAAGATGGAGATGAGCAGAGTAGTAAGACACTGTGCTATATGAGGTTGCCCTAAAGTGTTTTTGCATAATAGATTATATAACTATAACACATAGCTTACACAACCTTCCCAGATAGACTCTGTATCAGAGTGGAGCTTTTGGATTGCATCTGAGGCCCATTCCGCACACGAGAACCATGTCTCTGTCTGTGAACCACCACCACCTACACTGTACAGTCTGCCTCTGAGGTCTTTTTTGGGGAAATGTAGATATTAGAACACAAGAGCCACTCACGGCCATTCATCTTGTATTGATTGATTGTTTTGGCTCATACGTTGTGTTGCCTTTCCCATCATGCCTTGGCCTCCCAGAGAAAGGGGCCCCGTGAACAAAAATCAATGTAGTGAGAGACGGTGAGGCAAAAAAGGAAAAGTTAAACCTGACAAAACCCTTTACAGTAGATTTCGAAGCAACAGATTACACAATGGGATGTTTTTAGCTACTTTTGAAGATGCCATTGACAGCAGGGCATAACGCACACTGCGCACAACTTCATGACTTCATTTTGAACATTTTACTTCTAAAGTCACATTGCAATCACGCTTCTTCTTTGACTTGGTTTTCAATTGACCATTCCCTAAAAGCTCAGTTTGCAAAACGCTCAGTTGCTTTTGTATGCTGGTTAGCTGGATGGGCCAAACGGTCACGGCTTATTTTAGAGCAGATAAACTCACAGTTTAATACATTTCTTCAACTTTTTCTCTTGTTTTTTTGGTTATGGAAGGAATCAAAAGAAAGACCCTCCACAGTAACAGCCCCATCGACACCACTTCTGCATGTGGAGGAATACAAAGCTCCAAAGTTTTGACTGACTGCAGCCCTCCACCCAAACACAGATACATGCTCAGGTTACTGATGTGAGATTTAAGGTCTTGTCACGGCTATGATGTCAAAATGTAGTTTGAGCATCCAGTCATGCGTTACATGTCCCGGGATTCAATTTACCGGTAAATCCGTCTAGTGTATTTCCCAATTGTGCTGCTTGTGGCTTCCAAATTGGAAGAATGTCAGCTGGAACGCACATGTAGCCCTAAAAGTCTCTGGTGTTGACAGATTATGATCAAAGCCTGATCAAATGTACCTGTTGCCAGGGAGATGAGTACCAGCCTAAGACCACAGCACTGGAGATGGTTCTGCCAGATACGACCCGAGGGAGCTCTGGGCATGGACCTTGGTTGCAGCCCTGCTGGAGATCCACAAGGGGTTTAGCCATATTCCTGCACCTACGTACGGGGAACTCCACATACCTGTGAGGGAATAGGACAGGTTGTCAACTTAAAAATGACTATTCCTACTGAGTTTCAGATTCCTGAAAATATTTGGAGTCTGAGGACGGTACACAGCTGACACAGTGGGGTCTCAAGTGTCTGTGCAGAACTATTAAAGTGTCTTGGTGTGAAGCTGAAGGCACATACCCTCCCTCTGAGTCTCTTTCCCCGCAGCGAAGCTCTCTTTTCTGGATGCCTGAGCCACAAGAACTGGAGCACTGGAACAGAGCAGGCAGGAGGGACAGTATTAAAAAATGAAATATGTGAGTGTGTGTGTTTGTAATGCAGCGGGTTTCCATGGCAGAAGACACCACAAGGTCACCTATGGTTGTAGCAATAAAGCCAAAATACTGAGTGCTCTACTGAGTATTTTTCAGTCATTATATTTGATGAACAGTGTATGGGTACGTGTGCGAGTGTCAGTGAAGTGTCTGGCTCTTTTTCAAAATCCAAGCCTCCATTCTGACAGCTAAGTACCTTCACTGTGTTTTATCTTCCCAGGCCTGTGCTGCTACTCCTTCCACTCACCGTTTTCATTCTACATTCAGCAACATGAAGGATTCAGCGTGTAACTCAGTGCCCCTCTCACACTTTAACCACTCCACTTCACAGCACCAAGGCAGGTAAGAGTTCACCATTCTTTGGCACAAACACTAAAAGAATATGCTATCTGAAATTATGATTAATGGCTAACATGATGCAGCTGTCAAATAATTGTACATATTTCTAGATGAAACTTCTTCTAAGGTAACTCTTGAAAAAAATGCATGCAACACCTTCCAATTGTTTCGAGGACTTTGATTGGCTTTTGGAGGGAGCCAGCATCTCTTTTAGGTGAATCCTAGATGGAGTTTGTTATTGGACAACATCATTTGTTGGCTTGAAATATTTTATAATCCCATGATTAAACTGTCTAAACTGCTGAGCAAAGCTTGTAATATAATGTGGAAATTCCAGCATGTTGACCTTTACCCTCTCTATGAGGGGAAAAGATGAGTGGGGAGGGGGGTCGACAGCCTGCTTTGCAGATGTACAAATGTTCTTGTTATTACTTCTCGTTATGTCATCATAACATGACAAATATCTTGTTGAAATGATTATATGCTACAATGAGTATTTTTTCTTTTTCTTGTTGGCAGTGAAAGAGCGACACTGAAGTCCTTCTTAACCCTTGTGTCATCATCCTGGGTCAAAAAGATTAACTCTTTTTTTTAAAATCTTTTCTCAACATTTGACATTTTCAACGCATTATTTATTTATTTTTATTTCACTGACACCACCTTACTACCCCTCGCTTTACACTACATTTTGGAATCCATGTCCAATAACCCTCATCTGTATAGAATTATACCTAATATTTGAGCTAGTAAAGCAGAAACTATGAATTATGTTGACTAATAGTTAAGATCCGAGGAACGTATGATGGATTTCTCCTGTGTATGATTGTTAATAAATATCTTTAAAGAATGAGAGCCCAAGAAGAAAGCCTTTGTTTTCTTAATTCTGAAATAGCCTGATGTGCTGCTGATGTGTTATAAAACTGCAAATCCTAGCTGCTGTGCTGGAAGTGAGTGAAAGAATACATCACAAAGCAACACATTTTCAAGTGCTTTAAGGTGAAATTTTCCTCAAAACTATTAACCCGAAACATCTGGACAAATTTCACTTCTAGCGCTTCTGCTCCCCGAGCTTCATGGCTCTTTCCCCCTACCTCTCCCCAGGGAGCAGGGATCCACTGCAGCCTTTCGTTCTTGGGGCAGCGCCGCAGGACGCAGGTCTCCTGGGCTTTGGGTCTGTGGTGCTGTCTGCACATGCTGTCGGGCACCACCACCGCTTTGGCCCCGAATCAGTGCTCCGGCAAAACACGCTCCGCTTCCTCAGGCCCCGGCCACAGGTCTTGGAGCACTGCGAGTGGACAAGAAGGAAGGAAAAGAAGTTATGACCATACATGTGTTATTATTTTCTTAAGATTCAATTTCACTCTGTCCTGCCGGTAAGTACTATCACACCAATGATTTTAGGAAAGCACTTATTACTAGGGCTGGGTTTCGCTGATACCGGTACCAATAACAAGACTTCAGTACCGATTCCTGAACTTTTTCCCATACCGATTTTATAAAACAAAAAGAAATTACAACATTATAGCACAAATCTTTTTATTTATTTTTCCGCTACTACTGTAACAAGTAGTAAGTAGTAAGTTGTTCCTGCATGCCTCTACGACGTGTAGCGTAGACAGCCAATCATAGACATTATTAGATCTTGGTAGAAGCATGTTGCGTGCTGTTTGGCTCACTTGGTATTGAAATTAGGTATTAAATAATTACGCATTTTTCAATACTCGATACTTTGGAGGAAATTCGGTCGGTGGCTGAAAAGTATAAAATTCAGTACCCCAGCCCCAAATATTATTAGGCGGTTTCAAAAATGAAATAGGGCATTTTTGGCATTTCTTTGATTTGATTTTAAGACAGATGTAAACAGGAAAGGGGGTAGAGGGGGGCAGCATGGGGTTGGGACTCAAACCCAGACCACTGCAGTAAGGACTCAGCCTTAATACAATGGGCACAGCGCCTAGCCAGGTGATCTACCGAGGCGCACAATAACTATACACATATTAAATCATATATACATGCTCTTCAACTTAGCTTCATACTTTCTTATGAGCTCTTAAATCTACAGCTTTCATCACATTTAACAGAGGTTAAGTCCTTGGCACGGACACTTTTAATGCTTGTAATTCACCGCGTGGAGTTCAAGCAAACAGAAGGTCACCGGTTTGATGACAGCCCATTATGGCCTAACATTAAATACAATAAACCAATAACTGGCAGATGAATGTGACCCCCATCCCATCAAAGTATCCGCCAACAGCAGACAGTGCTGCTGTAACCTCCAGCTGAAATGCTGAGGTGGAGTCAAACTGCTCCGCTGGGACGGACCAGCACAGCCGTCAGGGCACTTTATGTGACAACATCGCATTCATCTATTAGACAAAAGACACATACACATCTGTGTATGGCCATTTACATACACAACCACGCACAACCACACGTCCCAGTTGTCCTTTTGTCACTGAACGGTCCGATTGATCTTTTCAGGGAGATTGGCCTCGCCTCTGCGTGACCGCCAACTGAACCCCGACTGGTGTCACAAAATAGTCCAAGCACACAACCTTAATGTCCTAAAGAATGATGACTGGATGACAGCTGAGTGTCCCGACTGTGCAGGTCACGCGAGCTAACCATCAGATCTGCTGCCAGGCACTGTGTACAGGAAAATGAGCAAATCAAAGCCCTGTCGACTCTGGTTACAGAGGAGCCGGACAAAAACTGTAAATCATACTTGGGTAATAGCCATAGAATTAAAAGGCCCAAACAACTGTTGGCTTTGCAACAAACAAACAAACACAATCCTGTAAATTAACATCTTAAAAGAGGGGTCAGTTGCAAACCAGGCGATCACTCATGATCACTCTTGTGTGTCTGTTTTGTGATTCATGGATGCATTAGGTTGCTACATGCAGGTAGAGTTTATTCTGATTCAACTGTTGAATTTAAATGTCCCGAATCCCAAAGAAGGCAAATGGTAGAAGAGAATACATGTCATTGAGATTGCAATTGAAATAGAATGCAAGAAAGGTGTTTCAACAAGCAGCAGATTAAAATGAATCTTGTAAAATGATAAGTGCAAGGCTCATTTCAATCAAATTTTGTCTTTGTGATGTTCTTCACATGTCCAACAGAGGGCAGCAGAGTTTTGCATGTAGCATGACTAAACTCAGTGTTTGTGTGTGTGTGTTTGTGTCTTTGTCTGTGTGTCTGTGTATGTGTGTGTGTGTGTGTGTGTGTGTCTGTCTGTCTGTGTGTGTGTATGTGTTTGTGTTTGTGTGTGTCTGTCTGTCTGTGTGTGTGTGTGTTTGTGTGTGTGTCTGTGTGTGTGTGTTTGTGTGTCTGTGTGTGAGTCTATGTGTGTGCATGTGCATGTGTGTGTGTGTGTGTGTGTGTGTGTGTGCATGTGTGTGTGTGTGTGTGTGTGTGTGTGTGTGTGCGTGTGTGTGTGTGTGTGTCTATGTGTGTGAGTCTATGTGTGTGCATGTGCATGTGTGTGTGTGTGTGCATGTGTGTGGGTGTGTGTGTGTGTGTGTGCGTGTGTGTCTGTCGTGTTTCTGTTGTGCAGATATCTAAACATGTAAGTGTGTTTTAACCTGGAGTTGGGGATTCTCTTTCTTTTGACAATGAGAACATAGGACGTGTAAACCCGGGCAGCATGAACAACAACTTCACAGCAAACACAGAAGAGACAAAGTTAGAGTATCATCATCAGGATTAAAACTTGTTTTCTTTCTTTGAAAGTTACCGTCAGAGCTTCTCTTCTTTCCTGTGCTTAACAGTGAGTGTAAAAGCAAATAATGAGCCTTTCACATTGTGTATCTCCTAACTCTCCAAAAGACTGTACTCAGAAACAGCGGTACAGGGAACTGTTTGCGTGTTCTCTGCAGGTATTGTTTTCCATTTCAACTCCTTTATTTAGCATGTTAGCATGCTAACATTCGTTAATATGCAAATAACATAAAATACAGCTCATGCAGATTGTCATAGTTTTGCTTTCATTAGTTGAACAGTTTTGCAATTCATCCCGTTGGGAACATGAACAATTGGACCAATAGTCAACAACGTTCCTCTAACAATTGTCAAGACATTTCACTAATTACTACAAATGGCATAAAGGAAAAGTCAGAGGATAACGTATTAATCGTCTAAGGAGAACAAAGGTCTGTACTGTATTTTTACATGATAGGTTTTAGACATGTCGCTAGCAATGCTTAAAAAGTTGTTTTAAATGCTGCCCCAAAACCCACCTGGGACCAGGATCCGGTGCTCCACTCGGGCGGGCAGGCCTGGGTGTGGCAGGGCTGGACCTGGGCCGGAGAGACGACGGGGCAGAGGGAGTGCACCACCGTCTCTTCCCTTTGATAGGTCACCTTCCTCAGGCAGCGCAGGGTCCTGGTCTGCTGACCCCCTCCACAGGAGCGACTGCAGTGACCCCAGTCTCCGGTCGCCCAGCTGTGGTGGCACACCAACAGAATGGAGTATGAGAGGTGGTTTGGTACATGCATATGCATATTGCTCGCACACACTCACACACACACACACACACACACTGTAAGTAGCTGCTATAGAGTAAACTCAACCACATTACTGAGCTCCTAATCAGGGCAGCCAACCACAGGTTCAAACTCTCATCTGCTGCCCTTATTTTGGGCCCACACACACACACACACACACACACACACACACAAAAACAGAAAAACACAATTTCCACCTACATTACCAGTAAGTGCTATCACACCAAAGACTTCAGAAAACCCCTTATAATTAGGCGGTTACGAAGTCCAACTGGTCACCTGGGTTTTTCTTGCTTTTCTTAAAAGTTATGATTCATGAAAACCTAAACCTGTTGCTTTAAAAAAAAAACTCACAGCCATTTCACACATTGACATTGCACAGACTGGTAGTTAAGGACAAAGAAAATACACACGCCGAAATATATATCTATATCCATATCCATCCATCTCATCTGAAACTAAACATGACATCCCGATTGTATATACAACTCTCCATAGCCGCTTTCCCAGGTTTTCAAGGCCAACCGCAATCTACAACATACAATAAGGCTATGGACAGACGCGGACTACAATACCGCCCCCTTTTCTTTTGTCCTCGCCTGTTTTTTTCACTTTCTTTCTTTTCTTTTTTTTTTCCCTTCCCAGATTCACCTGTCCTCTCTGCTCCCATCATTTTCTGTCCAATCTCCTCTCTTTGTGGCCGGTGCTTGTTGCCCCTCCTGTCCTGTCTCTCCTTCAGAGTTATTGAAATGCTACTTCACCACTGATGAAAGCCTACTGCTGCTTCTAAAATAGCTTCTGTCTTGGCATTGGGAGTGAAGGGGGAGATTACAGCAAATGAGTGGTCTGACAACCACAGGCTTAGAAGCGGGAGATGGAGAGATGGGCAGATGGCTCAGTCCGGTTCTGAGAAGACATGCTACCGCAAAGACCATTCCTCCGTGCCGCCAAGAAAAACACTTTCATTCTATTTCAAAGGCCACAGACAAATGAAGCGGCAGGACTGAACTGCAATTTGGAAACTGGAGAGATGTGGACCATTGGGACCCGAAAGCTTCGGTTTGACTTTTTTGGGGACTGTTTGCTTTTTTTCCTCCTATGTTTTGCCTGGCTTATAAATAACAATATATCATTTGGTAAAAGTGGCTTAAGTGCCGCTCCACTTCGCTGCAAACCACCACTGACCTATCTGTAATTTGTATCTCTGAAATATTTCAATAACTGACGTAGTTTTAGGTTGAAGAGTGCAATACTGCCGGGTGGGTTCTGAGAAGCTCGGCCATGGCTGCACAAAAGTTATTAAAAAAGAATGTTTCTGCTTAATGATATACAAAATAATCATCTCCGCCAAACAGGTTACTGTACTCATATGACCAAGATTCTTTTCTCTCTGTTTTTAACCCAGGTGTGTACTGTACATGTGTGTGGTTTGGTATAGCCTTGGACTCATTTTGCTTGGATAAACAACCATTTTTCTCTTTTCTCAGCATTTCACTCCAATAAGGTCATCCAATGATTCCATTTGCATTCCTTTCTTTTAGACCTTAAAGCGTTGGTACTGGGTAATGTTGCTGTAGCACTCATTGAAAGTTTCCCTGGATAAAAGCGTACTCCAATAGGTCCTTTTTTACAGAGGACATTCCCACATGTCACGGTGGGAAAAGCATATCTGTAAATATTATAATTAAGGATGGCTGAATTGCTTTTAGCTCCTTCGGTTTTAGAGTATTTTTAAAGTGTTGTGCATGACTGACACTCTGTCACACTGCCATGGCTTACTGGGACTAGGGCTGGGTGGGTATCGTTAAAAAAATTGATAATTGGTTCTGAGAGATACTTTTTCCAATAACAATTTTAGAAAAAAAAAGAAAAGAAATGACAACATTCCAAATTGCGGCATGCATAGGTGCCGATTTATGTTTTCCTTCGTGGGTGCTCACGGGCCCTTTAAAAAAAAAAGTAGTCAAACAATGTTTGCATCTTTCAACTCAGAACTGCGCCACTTCTCACAAATACAGGACTGGACTGGAGATGAGAAGTTGAACTGACACGTAACCACGATCTGCTTCGTGGGAAATGAAGAATCAACGGATCAGGGGACTGACAGCGACATAACCAATCACACTATAACAGACGCCCCACTTAGCATCAACGACAAGGTTTCATTTTAAATGAATGAGGCCTACTGGCTCATTGGGTGCTCAGTATTTTTCAGTATGACCTATGACAGCATGCCTACCATGTCTTGTTTGTTAGTGCTGTATGTATGCACCTACTGTGGAAACAAATGTCCTCCTTGAGAACAAACAGTACACTGAATACACACCAGCATCTGTATTTAGCAGCCTCTTGTGCATGGTTTTGTCAGCACATCGTGTACATCTGCCGCTTTGTGATGCACAAAGAAATCCCCGACCTGAGGTAAGTGACTCTACAGATGGCCTCTGCCAAGAGAAACAGCAGAGGTGGAACTACAGAGGAAGGCAAGGTGGAAGGGGTTGGGGCTGTGCTGTGGAGAAAGAGAACAAAATTGACTTTAAAGAAAATCCATGAAACATGTGCATAAATCTTCCTAACTGCACGCTGGGCTGGAAGATTGAACTGACTTCTTAAAATTCTCCTTGCATCTTTCTTTCACGTTCAGAAACTGCTGCTGCTGGTCTTAAGCAAAAAAGGGGTAGATATGAGCGAAAAGGGGTGAGGGTGAGGGGGGAGTTTTGACTGGCTCTGCATGGCTAGACTGGCCGGGCCCTGTGGGAATCCTGCCGTCTCTGCACAATAAAACATGGACAGGCCTGTCAGCACCCGAGAAACACGCTGCAGAGATAAGCAGGCATTTTTACATTCCCCCTCCTGTCAGACACACAGAGCGTACACAGGCATCCCACCTCATTGTCAATTTTTCTTTTCTCTCCTGGGCTCTTGAATGCACGCCCATACATCCTGGAGGTCTTAATGCAGTCATTAAAGCTTTTATGCTGCTCACTCAACTCAACTTTCTTCCTGTACAGCGCCCATAAATTGGCCCATACACACAACTAGCTGAGAAATGGTGTCAGCTAATGTTTAATAAGATCCAATGGTGCTAACCACTGCTTTATTTGCCTGAATAGACAACCACACTAATGTTATTTATCAGGGCTATACCATTTTCTGTACTCCGACAAAGGGAGGAGGACGGGACACGCACCAGGGCTGTTTAATTCCATTCGCCAAGATAAGAGAAATGGTATGCCCGAGATTAGGAGCAGGAAATGCCCTCTCGGGTGGTGGGAAACTTAGAAGGGTAACCGATAGCTGTCTGGCTTGCTCAACCCCTGACACAGGAGAAAGTTCAGTCTGGACGTGTTATGGCATGGCTAATGCTGGACAAAATGACAGCATCGTAAAGATCAGACAGAAGCAGCAGATTTTCATATTTTTACCTCATGGTTTGGATCCAAAGTACATTATTTCAGCATCATACATTTGGAAAATGTGTGTGCATATGTACTGTAATTGTACATATGTACCTGTGTGTGTGTGTGTGTGTGTGTGTGTACTCTCTCTGAACCCAAGACACGGTTCCCTGCCTGTTCTTTGGAATAGTGCTGTAAATCAAGCTAGCTTCAGTTCCCTCAGCCAACCCTACATACTACAGGAGAGAGGCCATTTATTCATTGCTGTTTCAACTTGTTACTCCACTGCACTTTAGCCGGGTTTACTCCTTTACATGCTGCACAGGTCCCTGAATGCACAGTCGTCTTTAAAAATGCACGCCACTAAGCACAAAGTCTAGACATCTGAGATAAAACATGGGCATGATGATGTTGCGACTGAGAAAGTCAGGACGCTCTGGGCAGAGATTTTTTGAGAGGGATGATATGCACTGAAACAGACGAGGACAAAAGAAAAGAGGGAGGTATTGTAGTGGTAGAACAGATATAAAGACAAAAAAAATCATAATTCGGTCGAGTCAGAGGGAAAAACCCCTTGACACACAGGCAATGGAATAAATAAAGAGTGTTGCAAAAATACTGCAGATTGAAAGGGCTTTCATGTGTTTTCTCAAATAAGAAAATGGAAAAAAATTGAAAATTAGAGAGCAGGCAGTGAAGGGAGGAGGGCGTAGAGAGGAGAAGAACACAGGCTGAACAGAGTAGTTGCTGGCCACAGCAAATGGACCACAGGCAACCTCAGACTGCTTAACCACTGTGTGTGTGTGTGTGTGTGTGTGTGTGTGTGTGTGTGTGTGTGTGTGTGTGTGTGTGTGTGTGTGTGTGTGTGTGTGTGTGTGTGTGTGTGTGTGTGTGTGTGTGTGTGTCTGTAATAAAAACAGCGCCTCGGGTTCCTGCAAATTTGGCAACATAAAGATGCATGCCACATATCCCACAGCCAATGCCCTGACCCCCCCACCACCACACACACACACACACACACACACACACACTTACTATGCAGGGCAGGGCTGTGTGTTGCAGAGATGGGAGCCCAGCGTCGGTCTGGTGTGGGGATTGCACATGGTGGAGTTGACCTGAACCTTCTGGTCCTGCAGACAGATAGCCTTGGTCGAAATACGACCTGATGGAAAACAGAGGGAGAGGTGATGTAGTTTTTTGCATACAATATAATAACCTCCGCATTCATGCCAACAACATGGAAATCTGAGAAGTTCAATTTTGTAACTGTGATTGATCAAAATCTCTGTTAAGTCCCAATGTCTGTGTGCAAGCTGTTGCAGCGTCTCTCTCTCTCTCTCTCTCTTCTCTCTCTCTCTCTCTCTCTCTCTCTCTCTCTCACACACACACACACACACACACACACACAAACATACACGCACACATTCACATCCACTGACAAGTGAGCGGGGGCTGCTGTGAATCTTTTGAGACCAAAAGACTCTAAACTTCTCGGTTGACAAAGGAGCTTTTCATTAGCCTTAACACACTTCCTACTACAGGAATTGTGAAAACACACACACACACACACACACACACTAACACACAGATCAAATCTGACCCACATGCGCCTAGAGTATACATTAATATGCACATTTTTCTCCCACTTTCTTATTGTAATTGACCATTTGCTAAGCCCCGCCCCCCTTAGTTACTGTTCTTATGCCTGTCAAGCTTTCCGTTCTCACACAGCACACATGCAGTTTACAATGAAACCCGTGGCAGATATTTATTAAAGTTATTCGTAACTGTTATAAACCACAATATGTAAAAAATAAGAAAGAAAGAAAGAAAGAAAGAAAGAATTGCTGAAACAATAAGTACTTGATATTGGACAATGGAAAGACAAAAGCAGGCTTCTCATTTCTGGCCGATAGCGTCCCCTTTACGGGCAGAAATATCAACTTCTGCTGGCGGATTTTATCAGCTGTAGCTCACTAGCTAATTAAGATTATAATACTGAATGTTCAATGGTTTGTTTGAAATGCTGTCTCTGTCCAACTTTTGTTCCAAGCTGACTCATTTTTAAACAAGAATCTTGTAAAAGGGGTCTGAGAAATACACTTGATCCACATCCACATTGTGTTAAAAGACTGAGGCTAAAGTTGCATGTCTCAGGCATAGAGTCCGCGTTTTACCAGATGAAGACAGCGCATTGTTATTGTGTTGCAGTGTAAAGTGTAGTATTATAAGCAGAGTAGATCAAATTAAAGCTCAGACTTGTTTCATTCTAATGTAACCCTATTTGGCTTGAAAACAACAACTCTAACTCCAGTCTGACTATCAACAGTCACCTGAGCTAAACAGATCACATCAGCTGCACAACTCATTCACAGCAACACAACTCGACACAACACACGTCTCAAAACAGGCTCAGTGCACCAAACACTATGACCAATCCTCACTGAGATAACACACTCTGAGACACACACACTGAGAAACACACACTGTCAGTAAGTAAAGGTAGTGTTTTTCACGTTTTGTTTTTATATCTGTATATGTAACCTCAGACATCTTACCTGGGCATATTGGTATCATTGCTCTTTTACTGATTTCTCTCAAGCACTACAGTGTATAATGGTTTGTAATTCTTATTTTGTGCTTGTATACAAAAAAAACATATACATGTACAATATGTTCACTAACTAACCACATCTCTAGAATTACAATCAGCAGTGTTTGATAGACACCAGACTGAGATCTATTCTGTTATGAGTGTGTGGTTAACAGTTGGGTTAACAGACTGGAGTTAGAGTCTGGTCTATATGAACTGCTGCTGTGTAGACTGGAGTTAGAGTCTGGTCTACATGACCTGCTGCTGTGTAGACCGGAGTTAGAGTCTGGTCTACATGAACTGCTGCTGAGTAGACTGGAGTTAGAGTCTGGTCTACATGAACTGCTGCTGAGTAGACTGGAATTAGAGTCTGGTCTACATGAACTGCTGCTGAGTAGACTGGAGTTAGAGTCTGGTCTACATGAACTGCTGCTGTGTAGACTGGAGTTAGAGTCTGGTCTACATGAACTGCTGCTGTGCAGACTGGAGTTAGAGTCTGGTCTACATGAACTGCTGCTGTGTAGACTGGAGTTAGAGTCTGGTCTACATGAACTGCTGCTGTGGAGACCGGAGTTAGAGTCTGGTCTACATGAACTGCTGCTGTGTAGACTGGAGTTAGAGTCTGGTCTACATGAACTGCTGCTGTGGAGACGGAGTTAGATCTGGTCTACATGAACTGCTGCTGTGTAGACTGGAGTTAGAGTCTGGTCTACATGAACTGCTGCTGTGAGACCGGAGTTAGAGTCTGGTCTACATGAACTGCTGCTGTGTAGACGGAGTTAGAGTCTGGTCTACATGAACTGCTGCTGTGGAGACCGGAGTTAGAATCTGGTCTACATGAACTGCTGCTGTGTAGACTGGAGTTAGAGTCTGGTCTACATGAACTGCTACTGTGTAGACTGGAGTTAGAGTCTGGTCTACATGAACTGCTGCTGTGTAGACTGGAGTTAGAGTCTGGTCTACATGAACTGCTGCTGTGTAGGACTGGAGGTTAGAGTCTGGTCTCCATGAACTGCTGCTGTGTAGACTGGAGTTAGAGTCTGGTCTACATGAACTGCTGCTGTGTAGACTGGAGTTAGAGTCTGGTCTCCATGAACTGCTGCTGTGTAGACTGGAGTAGAGTCTGGTCTACATGAACTGCTGCTGTGTAGACTGGAGTTAGAGTCTGGTCTCCATGAACTGCTGCTGTGTAGACCGGAGTTAGAGTCTGGTCTGCATGAACTGCTGCTGTGTAGACTGGAGTTAGAGTCTGGTCTACATGAACTGCTGCTGTGTAGACTGGAGTTAGAGTCTGGTCTACATGAACTGCTGCTGTGTAGACTGGAGTTAGAGTCTGGTCTACATGAACTGCTGCTGTGTAGACTGGAGTTAGAGTCTGGTCTACATGAACTGCTGCTGTGTAGACTGGAGTTAGAGTCTGGTCTACATGAACTGCTGCTGTGTAGACTGTATAGCTAGAGTTTTGCACATGTGCCTCCAGTTGTGTCCACTGTCATCTCGCAATCAAAAAAAACTGTAATGCCACAATAGAAAATACTTTAAAGACAAGGAATAGCAGATGTGTTTTCCAAATGTAACTGTCTTGAGAAACACTGGTTTACTTTATATCAGAAAAAAATGTTTAAATGATTAATCCAGTCCTTACACTGTTTTTGGTTTTGGGAAAGCTAGAACAATACACCCTCCAGACTCTTTATATACCGAGTATTGCTCTCCATGCAAGCCTCATGCACACAGCTTCAACATGTGGAGAAATCCAAAACTTTACAGGCCTGCTGCTAAAAAATGATGGGAAAACTGATGCTCACACACAGAGAGAGTGCACACACACACGCACACACACACACACACACACACACACACACACACACAGTCTCACCTCCAGCACAGGGAGCAGAGCAGTCAGAGCGCACCACACCCCAGCTGTAGTCGGGTTTCCTCTCAGTGCGAGGCAGGGTGTACTCCCACACCACACCCGGGTTCTTTCCCTGCAGAAGGATCTGTTAGGCAAGAGCACAGTAAGTCAGAAAAGAGAATGAATATTGACTTTTAACCTTTATTCATCCAGGGAAAAGCACACTAAGCATCCACGTTAAGTTTTCAAATATTCACATGCTTCCCAGCTGCTCCAGGCATTCAAAACCAGCAACCTTCCTCCCCCAGCTCTCAGGCTCCCAGTAGGGAATTGCATCATGTTCACACTTACCAAGCATACCAAGGGTCAACAACTACATAGGTATTGATATAGAGCACTCCAGTGGTGGTTGTCAGTGTTCTTATTCGCTTCTCTACTTAGTCAGCTGCAGCTTATAATTACTAACTAAACATTTTTATTTATTTTTAATGATTTTTTTTTATTGAAATGTTATGAAATAATGCCCTTTACAATTGTTTACAGCTCATGGTGACATATTAAAATTGCTTGTTTTGCCTGAATGACAGTCCATAATATGGAAACGACATATATTTAAGATATTATCTTAAATATATGTCGTTTAAAATGTAAAATATTCACATTTGAGAGGCTGGAAACAGACTGGTGTACTGAAACTTAAAAAAACAGGTCCACAGCAAACAACCATTACATTTCTTCCCCTTCATGCAGTATGAGTATACCCTTGCCCGGCCTAAGCCAATCAGTAATGAACACATCACACTATTGCTTCTGGATTGGTAGAACATTAAGAATCTATACAGTATGTCCTACATTGTATAGACAAAAAGGTCCATGTGCAGTGAAAGGAGAGCAGAAACAATTGGGTCTGGCTTCCATTGCCAGACACTAAAGGTAAGACCACTGAGGATCTACTACCCACTAACCAGAAGACTCCAGAAACATTAAAGAGCGCTTTGTTCCCTCTCTAGTCCAAACTGGCTGACCACACTATTATAGGTCCATTTTATTTGGACAGTAGAGTGCACATATGCGGGACAATTTCCATTTTCTTTCAAGAGTTTGCTCTTTTTGTTTTTCCCACATCCTTGAAACTGGCTGGTGATTCTGAGTTACCTTTTTCCTGTAAGGGAGATTTATTTGGACATTGAAGTCAAGCAGAGACAAACGGATGAATGGAAGCAGACGTACCCATTACTGAAGAAGCATCAGGCTATCATTACAGCAACCCAATGAGGATTCGCTGCCATGGTGAAGAATTTTAGTGTGAGGCACATTTACATGGTCAGCTCATAGTGTGTCCTTTTAAACCGTTACAAAACACTGCGCTGGACTGGATTCAGTATAGTTATGTCTCTTTAATAACCCACTTTGGTTTAGTTCAGGTTGGATGGGTATTAATATTTACAAATTGTAATAAGCCCAACTGCCAATAGCCATTCAAATGCCTGAAAAAACGTGGAAAGTCTATAATTGTCTGTAATAATCAGCTTTGATAAGTGTGTTTTCTTTGGGGTACATCCTAAAGAACGAGGAATCTACCATCAACCATCCAACTTAGAAAGCCAAGTGCTTCCTGGGCTCGGTCCACGTTCAATTGTCCCGGGGCGCATCCACTGACTGGACCAATTACCTTCTGCTGCATGTTAACTGTTCCATGTGTAAGGGTGGCCCAGCTCCAGACAGGAGGAAAAAGGAGACGTTTATGTGGAGAGGAGCAAGAATTTGTCTAATGACAGATAAACACATGTACATACTGTATGTTGGTACAGTGAATACAGACTTGTGAACAGCTGGGAGGGTGGCACATTCACAGGTCAGACTTGAAACCCTGCGCTAAAACAAGCTTCTTTGCCTATGTTAAAACTCAGCTACAAAGCTTTAGTTTTATTGAAGTGAATTAGGCTTTCTTACTAAAACTATTACGTAACTCTGAAACCAATTGCATCCAAGTGCTTTGATATTGGTCATGATAATAAACCACGTAACCAAAGTTTTGCTTAATGTCACACCAGGCACATAAAGTCTAGAGTCCATTCTTCTCAAAACAGAACCATCATACATCACCATCAGTTACTAAACATATGGTCTGATCTTTTCATAGTCAATGCTGTTACTCACTGTCTTTACCACATAATTCTGTCTCATTTGTCACGTAAGGAAATGCAAGAAAACACACAGTCTTATTAGAGTTCTCTCAAGCAATCCCTCATACTCTCAACCACGCTATCATCATGTTATTGGCCGTCGGCCACAAGTCAAACCAAAGTTTACCATTTGCACACTCCCTGTCTTGGACTTTTCTCCCTAAGCTTGAGGAAATGTAACCTAAATGTGTAAATTGTGGCCCTGGTCTTTGTAAACTGGATAACAACCAGCAACACTGTCACACCAACACAGCATTGTTGATGCTACCCACCCATCCCACCATTAAAAGAACTACAACTGCAAACCACAGTGCTTATCCAAGCAAACCAACTCTTACCAACACTCTTGCTCCTTTGCCAAAGAGCCACCAATGATGTGAACCAGCAGCTACGAAAACATAATTCAACAAGATTTTTTTATAATAGAGGACTTACACATCATTGAAGCATTGAAGCTTTCTACATAACCAATCCCTCCAGCCATCCACAATTGTTGAATACACCCAACCAACCACAACGCTAACATTGTCTAACAGGAGAGACGCTTCTGTTCATGTAATCATTTCAGACATATCCAAACCTGTCTCCTCTCCAATTCTTCAGTCTGGGACAACTGCAGCCAAAGCTTATCCCCTGACTGACAACTAAACACCCAAACCAATAGGAACCAAGGAACATATCCTACCTACTGTACACTACAAACCAAAATCCCACAACCTCCTTCAATCTGTCAAAAGAGCAACAATGATGCATGCTTGCTCCCTCTTTGTGGACACAACTCACACTGCCATTGTGAACTCTTAGTCAGAGCAAACTATCAACAGCAGCAAAATACCACCTTAATATTAGTCACAAATAATTCTACCTAAGCTCTGCAGCCAATAAATACATGACCCTTACCTGGACTGACACCCAACCTACCATCAATAGGAATCACATGGACAGAAAGAATGGACAGGATTCTAAGTCACTCTGTTACTGAGTGTAAATGCAATTTAATAATTTGATTTAACAGAATCAGAACAACATTGGCACCCATCTACCAAGCATCAGTAATATCGGTGAGGTGAGGTTCCTGCGCATAATCTAAAGGAAATCAAAATTCTTTCCCCACCCCAACAACAGCCATTTCACCCTGCTGCCGTCTGGCCAGAGATACAAAAGCATCCACTATCGTACCACCAGACCACAGAACAGCTTCTTTTTTCAAGTTATAGGAGTCCTATTTATTGTGTCGCATAAATGTCCTACAACTTGCAATTTGATTGTGCAATCCTAAGTCCCTCCAGGATTTTGCAATGTCGCGATTGCATTAATTTCACACAAATTCAACCAATCACCGTGGATTTGGTGCGACTCGCAATTTGGACCAATCACCACAACCTTTCCGCAAATTTCACCAATCAATCAATCAAGCTTGCTTTGCCATAAACTGGCATGACCTTGCTTCACCATACCAGAAGAATGCCAAATCAGGGGCATTAATCCTCCTTGGTATCCTCTGAGACCTGAGCCACATGTTCTTCCTGCTCTTGTTAGCTACTTCTTTCCCCCTTTCCTTACTCCCCCCTGCCAGATGAGCTGTACAGATGTGAACACCTTGTCACAGTTTGCAGTCACACTCCACAATATTTTCTTTATTTGAGTGTTTCAAGCTGAGTAAGGGTCTGCGAGTGATCGGTGTGTTTACCCTCCCCCATGCATTCTCGTAGTTCTTCTGTGACAGCGCCAGTTAAGTAGACACAGTGTGAAAACAGATGAAGATCAGTGGTGGGAAGAAAAAAAACTACTCGCTTTCCTTCATTTGGCTCTTTTCATTTGCAGTTTAAGTTCCTGTGCCCTGACCTTAACTTCTCACATCCAAAGAGTTCAATTGCAGAATTCTTAATCTTTTAATCCCACTCTCCCCCCTCTTTCTCTCTATCCTTCTCTCTCTATCAACCTCTTTCCCCTTTTTGTAATTACAAGACATACTTATAGAGATTATGCTTGTGTCATCTGCAGATCCGGAGCAGATGTATTGCTGGGACACATGAACAGGCCGGAAGAGCACTGCTAGACTTAGCAAAGTCTCTTCTGGAAAGAATATTAAGGGTTATTACAATTTCTTGGGTCTTGCATAACAGTTAATAACCAAATTTGGTTGAAATGCGGTGGAATTGCAAATGGCAAAAAAAAAACTGACAATCAGACTACAATGACAATGCTAATCAGCGGATGTTTATCGGGTATATTCTTTACCATGTTAACCACCTAGGTTTAGTGTATTAGCATGCTCCTTGCTAATCAGCATTACCCACAGCTGAGGCTCATGGGATTGTTGTTGGTTTGGCAGTTATTTCATCATAAACAAAAGAATTCTGGGAACCATAGATTATTGTACGGAATTTTGTGCTAATACATCTTTCAGATGTTAGCATAAGTGAACGCTCCTGCTGGCCCTACAGGGACATTCAGTAGATCTCCGAAGTCATTAGGATTCATCTTCTGGCCCCAATGAATGTCTGAGATATTTCAGTCTGGACCCAACAACGTCCAACATACTGACATTGCCGTTTCCTAAAGCCACCAGAATGCTAAAAATAAGATTTCTATTTATTAAAAAACTTCATATTATTATCCAGAAATATAACCACCCTCAGTGAAAGAAAGATTGTGGCATTGCAGAAGAAAGAAATTGCTGAAGCAAATCTATCTATCTAACCTATCCATGCAACCTCTTCTGAGAATGGCAATATTAGATCGTTGTTACTCGAATGCATCTCTGCGAGCACTCATCCTGCAGAAAGAGACAACGTGCTGCTCAGATGCCAACTACTGTAGCTACTCCGCTAAACCGCCCACTAACACAAGTCTCTTTTCTAAAATAGCTAGAAAAACACTCAGCCATTTCCTGATGGTCAAACAAGTGGCCAGCCTAGCACTTTGGTGATTTCACACTGGTATTCTTCCTGGATTTGGAGGCCAATCATTCCTGCTTTAACCGCAGGATTTCAGTAGCCCAAGGGACTGAGGGGAGACTAGCTTTTACATGACTACCACTTCACCCATGGTGGAGTGGGGGGGGGGGGGGGGGGAAACATATGTCTACTCTTCACCTGGTTTCCACTTCTGTTTCCATGCCTTGGGTTCAGAGTTCATGAGAAAATAAATGCTTTCGCTGACAAAGTTATGTGAGAAGAAAAACATCCCACACGTCCCACCACCATTCACTGAAGCCTACAGAGTCATAAGGATAATGACTCGGCCACTTGTCAAGTATATACTTTCTCTCAGGAGGATACGCCTGTCCAGCATCCCATTCTGCTGCCTTGGGACGAGCCCTCCGCTTGAAGCTCTGGTTTCTGACACGCCGCTGATGACAAACATAGGGCAAACTAAAATCCTCATCAGCACATCACTTCCTATACTATGCAGAGCATCTCCCTCCAAGCAACCATCTGATTTTATATTTTTCATTCCTGCCCTCTAACGGCCAGTTGACTTAAGGATTTCACTCGCTCTATTAGCCACGAATCACATGGCTGCAACAAAGCACTTTTGAGATCAGTGGCCATGGGGGCCACATCCATGGCTTTGAGTATGTGTACATGGACGAACACGTGACTGGGTTGCACTGGAGCCAGCAGTACCAAGAAACTGTACTGCATATAATAAAGGGGCATGCTTCTGCCATGTGAGACTAAGCTGAATAGTGAAAGTGGCACAAAGGCTGATTTAGACTAATTGCGCCACGTCTCTATGTATCTAATGTCTGCATTATTCTCCCTGCCTGCTTAAAGGATTGGTTCCACAAAATTACACAAAACCTATTTTCTCACCTGCCTTTACTTTTATCTGGCCATCCAGAATGCAGTTGTAATTTGTGCAGGTTTTGAGATATCTGCCTCAAAGATTTCTGCTGCCACCAAATTAAAACAGAGACTGGCAATGAGAGATTTAATCTGTGTTCCGACAGACTGCAAAGTGCATTTTAAAAGTGCCATGATGGCATATAATGGAAATGCATGAGTTTGCCCCAAAGTGGCACAGATTGAGCTTTCTGTCTTAAATTCATTTTGACAGTGTGTTCTGGGTAAATCATTTAAACTGTTGGCTTTGATTTGAATTATTCCTAGATTTCTTGTAACCTTTTCTTTGTCTTTATATTTTACTTTTTACCTATCTTTTCTACTTCTTAGCCTTGTGTTCTCTTTCCTTCACTCACTCGGCACAGGACAGGCTGTTTGAACCCTCTAAAAGCTCGAGATCTTTCAGATTAGAGCCTCCACACCACCCACACATCCCCAGATCATCCCTGACGTAACCAATCACCAACACAATTAATCCCCCACAGAAGCATCGCAGACAGTTACATCCAGCCCTTCTCTCCCTACCACCCAAACTTCTTTTTTCATCTAAGCCTATTCATATCCAGACGTTAATTTTCTTTTTTTAAAAAGAGGCTTCTGCCAGGGACCATGTCACTGTCAATTGCCACAAACGGACATCACCCGGCAGCGGCGGCTTACTTCAAACACCAGCGTCTCATTAGTAGGTCCAGCGGCATAAAGGCTCTCCGGCTTGTTGAAAGAGCGCTGGTAGACGAACACTGTCCCACCAAAATGGAATTTCCCCGGCCAGTCCACAGTCCAGTCCCCGGTCAGGTAGTAGTTCCTCTTCAGGGAGCGGACAGCCAAGTAGCTAGTGGAGACCTCCATTTCCTGAACGTGAATGCTCCGTGCCCCGGCTGGGACAGTTACCATGGAGTAGTACTCTTGGGGGGGAAAGCAGAAGGAAGGAAAGTCAAGTCTGAATCCTGCCTGTATATTTGTTGTCACTTTTTTAATTTTTGCTTTAATGCTTTATCATACAATCCTGCACACCATCATGACTGCTTTACCTCATCACACACTCAAATTTATCTTTGTCTACGTGTGTTACAGGATGAAGTGAGTCAGTCTATTATGTTGTGGGATTAGATGTGTCTGTGCGTGGATTGAGTGTCTGCTTAAGTCTCCCTTTGTCTTGCAGGAGGACTAAGTTTATGTTTGCTAAAATGAAGAGACACACTACCAACAAAGATAGAGAAAAGCTTACCGTTGGCTCTGTGTTGAAGGGTGTATTGGCCTTTAAAGAACTTGCAAGTGGAGTTGTCTCCCTCACAGGCTCCACAGGCGTCCAGGGAGGCCTTGGAGCCCAGAATCTGGTCACAGCCCACTGCCTGCACACACACAAAAACACGCATACCATCAATGTGGACACAACCATAATTAGGAGGAATTAAGTCATTTATTTTGTGAATCCAGGGGTAACTTGCAAACTAACAAAGTCATTTCTGTATTTTCAATTTATACATCTGTGGCTTTCAAACGTTGGACAATCTGCTTCCTGTTTACAGTGTATGGGAACGGTCATGTCATATGCATTGTCAGATGTGTTAATATGGGTGGATGGAAAGCGGAGGGAAAAAGACAAACATATTTTACAAAATACAAAATACTGAAAGAAATACAATACGCTTTACACATTACACTTCATTAGCTAGCTTTTTAACACCTGCTCACATGAGTTTCACTTAGGTAAATTCATGCTGGCACATGCAGGAAAATTACAATGCCCCTGTGCATACTATAAGCAATTGGATGACATATTGGCCATAATTACTCCTTTATGTGCTGCATGACTGCTTTTGACAACTAGACAGGTTCTAAAAAAACAAATATCTAAATCTCTTAAGTGAAACTGAGAGAGAACACACCCAAAATGTCCATTGTAATCATATTTTGCACTGCAGTAGATATTTGCTCCATTTGAAATTTTTCCAATATTTGCCTTCTTTTCAAGGTACGAAAGAGTACAAAAAGCTTTTTCATAATTTTTCTACCAGTGCCACTTGACTGTCCCGGAGCAAAGTAGTTAGCGTGCAGCAAAGAGCATCCATACAGACTGTACAGCCATTTATGATATTTTGTCATTTCAGATTTTGTTAGTATAATTAACTATGGTTTAATATGATATTGCCTAGTTCTGTCTGTCATGGGTGATTTGTGATAAGATGTCTCAGCTCCGCCTATTTGGGCGGATCACCTATACAGGTGGTAGTGTGTAGAGGATTTGTAAGGAGGTGGCGGGAGTAGAAGGGACACAGTTTTTTGACCGTGCTCATGACTATGATGTAACCCTTACTCCTGACATAGGAGCTCAGAGGAAAATTGCATCAGATGCCGCAACACAGACAACGTACCTTACACACGCCATCAATACAGACATCTCCTTTGTGGTCAGAGCAGGAGGTGCCGTCTTTGACTTTGCTGGACATGGCGAAGAAGAAGTCAAAGTCTTCTGCAATGCAGTACAGCTTACAGATGTCTTCATCTGCACACAGACCATACAAACACATTCAGTGACAATGGTATCAATAGAAAAGGTAGCATCAAGTCAACTGTATTGTCTGCAATATGTGCCAGACAGAGCAATAAGTTCACCAAATATAAGATAAGTAATATTTACAATACAAAGGATACATTCTAAATAGTGCAAAAGAAATGCAAAACCAAACTGTATAGAAAACTAAAGAGATTGAAAATGTGCAATATAAAGGAAAAATATAAAATGAAGGAATAAGTGCAATTTTTTTGGGGGGGAATGGCACTAAATGTTACTGATTCATTAAATTTCTTCAATAACTTGGTATATTTTAAGATTATGAGGCTACTGTACTGCAACCTGTTGCATATGCAGCATGTACAGTTTCTGCTGACGCTGAATTGGAAGAGACAGGGCCCGACTATGAATGCACCCGGGGGTATTTGTGTGGGGCTACAGGTTTATTTAGTGGTTCAGATCAGTTATCACAGACAAGTCTCTACAGCCGTCTTTGATTAAAAATAAATGACGGTGAAGGTGACTTGGCCCAAGGTCCCAGAAGGCAGTTCAGAATCTTTTTCTCTCTACATCACTTCCTATTCATCAACAGCTTAAACAGGCCCGGGACGTCGGCCAAACGCTCCGCTCTCCTTCATCTCTCTCTATCTCTCTCTCTGCCTCGCTGTGGTAAAAAAGCTGGCCCGTAGGCTTCCTTTTTAAATCTCTCCCCACTGTGTCAGAGGGTGCAGGTGGCTACATGTCTCCCATGCACATTACACAGAGTGATAGTTTCCTCCAGCTTTTTGGCCCTAATCACTGCGGCAGCAAATAGAGGTTGGCATTACAGTAACTCTTTATAAAAAAAGATTAGGACTAGCAGAGTACACTGGGATACAGGATGAAAAGACAAGAAAAAGCTTGCCCTGAACAATCTACTACTCTCTGCATTACGTATTTGGCAGTGCAGGTTTCTTTGAACAATGCAAGCTCTTTTCTTGTGCATTTTGTGCCAAGAATACAGCAAAGATGTCTTCATAATTTGTGGACTGTGTATTTTTTAGGTAGGGGTCTGAAAAATGTGACAAAAATGACAAATCCTCCAGAGAAAATGACGCATTAAATGTAAACTTTGCTCTTGGTGGATCTCATGTGAACTGATCACTCACCATCTACTTTGGTGTAGGGCTTCCACTTGTAGTACCAGCCCCTGAAGGGCTTGCTGTTGTACTCAGCACACTGCTGGGCCCGGAAGTCCACAGCGTTGAGAGGGCAGGGCCGAGGGTTACACAGCTGGTTGAGACGGCTGGAGCCTGAACAAAATTTACCGTTGTTCTGTGGCCTGGGTGAAGAAGAAGAAGAAGAAGAAGAAGAAGAAGAAGAAGAAGAAGAGACAAACAAAAAAAGTTTATAGATCTGCAGCGGAGGAATGTAACTAAGTGCATTTACTCAAGTACTGCACTTAAGTACAAATGTAGAGGAACTTGTACTTGACTTGAGTCTTTTCTTTTCATGCCACTTTCTACTTCTACTCCGCTACATTTCAGAGAGAAACATTGTACTCTTTACTCCATTGCATTATCTGACAGCTTTAGTTACTAGTTGCTTTACACATTAAGATTACTGCATAAAAAACACAGTTTAATGTGATATATAATTTATATAAGACATTGTTACAATGTTTTATTATAACTTAAACTACCCAACAATATTAAATGATTAAACACAATGCTTTTAAACCTACAATTGATCCTTTTGACCTTTTTTTTGAGACGATATTAAAGCTTTTAGAGAGACTTTCAATCAACTTTTTTGACACATTCTTCTACTCTTTTAGGCGTTTGTGACCCTTTTTTACTTTCCTGTTTCTAAAATGTGAGGACTGTTCTTTCCTTTAAATACTTTAAAAGTCCTACACATGCTACATATAGTTGAAATATCAATATTCCTGTTACCCTGTGCAGGTTTTGACCACTGGTGGCGCTACCAATAACCAGTTCGTGGCGTTTTGCAGACTTATTAAAAATATGCATAAAGAGCAGAGATGGCAAAAGCACTCACTTCCCACTACACATACTTATGTTAGAAAATACTCTGGTAAAAGTAGAAGTACTGATTTAACTTCTTTACTCAAGTAAAAGTAACAAAGTACTTTTAGTATAAAAGTAAAAGTAACCTTGTGAATGACAACCATTATTTATGCAAAGCTACCTGGACCACTCAAATGTTACCAGAGAGAACGCTGAGAAACTTCAGTATATGCCATATGTATATCAGTTGTGATTCTACATGTATGTGTTTGCTTCAATATGGCTTCTGGAAAGCAAATAAAGGATAAAATATGAATTACTAAACAGACAGTAATTAAGAAGTTTCCCATCACATTGGCCAGGAGTCCTTCTTGATGCCTACTGTCTCAAACATCTCTCTCAGATAAGACCGAGGATGATCGAGATCATCTTCCTGCTTGTGTGCCAAATCTCTGGGATCTCCATTTTCTTCATTGTCACTCATGTCGCCGTCCATACAATGTGCCGACGTTACCTCCATCGAGCCGCGATGATTTGCTGCGAATGAATGCTGTCGAATCTGTTGAGTTGTCTTGTTGTTGTGGGTCAAGTGCAAAATGTGTTCCCCTCCAATTAGACTGAATGGAGAATTGATGATGCGAAAAAATAATAAAAGTAACTCTACTGAAATTACTGAAACTAAAGTAACGAGCCAATTTTGGAAAATGTAAAGAGTAGAAAGTACCGATATTTATGTTAAAGTATCTGAAAAATCTACTTGAGCACAGTAGTACAAATACTTTATCTCTGATAAAGGGTTCAAAAAGCCAAGCAGAGAGCCCTCACACACCTGGCGAAGAGATATTCTAAAAGAGAAATTGCAAATATTGGGTGAGGAAGAAAATGCATGAAACGTGTTTGTGAGACATCAAGGGCACACACGATTTGTTTTAAGGAAAACTGTCAACTTCTGTCTGATTATAAGTCAACTAAACCCAGCTGCTTCCAAGCTTCACAATGCCACTGTCCATCATTGTTGCTGATGAGCCAAGACAAAGTCTATCAGAGCATAATACAACCCAAGATCTTATCATTCTGAGCTTCTCTCTTACATTTTCAATCATCCATGATTCATTTATCAAAATGACACCATAGTATCTGTCAGTGTAGTTTTAGCCCTAATGAAAGTGTGAATTTGAGTTTTAAGCAGGACTAAAGAGGATTTAAAATAGGAGTGTCAAAGAGATGTTTGCATGCCATGTCACATGTTCCCACGCCATACCAAATCAACACTTCTTTGACCACACGGGAATAGCTGGTGCGTACCATAAAGAGGGAATGGAGCTTTAATATGCTGTTGAGATGATCAGAGCAATCACCACTTGGTAGAAAAACGCCAGCGGAGTCTTGACATTTTAGTGACCATTTGGGAGGCCATGTCTGACTTCTCAGGCTTTCTAGACTCATGCCAAGCATTCCAACACAACACCAGCAGAGAAAATTGAGTTTAGGTATTTGCCAAAGTGGTCTGCACACACACACACACACACACACACACACACACACAGAATGGGGAACCATGCTGATCCAACATGTCTAATAAAACAGTTCACTAAGTGTTACAGTGAAATTAAACGCTTTCGAAAAGGAGAATAGAAGGTGAGTATGAGTACCAAGAGCAGAATGCCACTAGAGGCCTTATTCTTTTGTATTTTCCTTTTGAAAATGGCTGCATTAAATATGAATGTCAGCAACAATCTGAAGCAAAACTGCATGTTGCTTCACTGAAATTTATTAAACTCCAATAATGTCCCCTCTATTCAAACCTGGGCTCAATCAAACAGTGACTAAGCTGTGTGTGTATGTGTGTGTGTGTGTGTGTGTGTGTGTGTGTGTGTGTGTGTGTGTGTGTGTGTGTGTGTGTGTGTGTGTGTGTGTGTGTGTGTGTGTGTGTGTGTGTGTAAATCTGCCTGGTGCCGATCTCGCTTAGGGGGGCCGATTTGGCCCAGGTTTTCGTAGGCCTGATCCTATTAAAACTTAGCGGCGGACAAATGCAGCCCATATGGTAATGTGCTTACGGCGGGCCAGTGGGGGACTACAGCGTACACCGCCTCAGTCAGGGCTCTCTGATCACAGCCGAGCATAGAAGGGCGTCACTTTGCTTGAGAAAGTGGAAGGCAATTCATGGATTATGGACAGCCTGGCCCTGATTTTCACAACTTTCCTGGTTTCTCTTCCTCTTTTCTCCTCTCCCTAAAATCACCCGGCATCATTGCCACTGTAAAACTACTTCCAACAGCAAGACAGAAACCAGATTTGATTTTTGAGTTTTCAGTTTTGTGTTGCAGTCGTTCCTCTTCTGTCTCTACACCCCAACTCCAACGCAGCCCTAAGGACCCCTTAAGGATAATTAAATGCCCCTGGGGCCCGGTAAATCTCCCCGGTGACAGTAGCTGAGACTGAACTCCCTGTAGGTCAGAGGTCATCGTGTCTAGTCTTGTCTTTTCCTTAAGTCACCTGCTCCTCCCCCCTGCCCCTCTGGCAGCTTCCTCCAAAGAACCACATTCTGCTGCTCTGCTAGGGGGCCTGACCCCTGCAAGACCCCTTTACAAAATCACCGGGAGACAACACCAAACACTGTTCCATCCAAGCACCGTCGGCCCTCATCGTACGCCCCCCCCCCCCCTTTAAATTGAGTGTATGACAAAATGTGCTTCTTACAAAACCAGGTCAAAATGAAGAACCTAATCTCCTCGGCTTGTTGGTGAGGATTAGGCCGACTGTGTTTGATCTGGCAGGTGGTCTAGAGGGAATGGAGGAGTGAGGAGGGTGGGACAGGGAGAAGATTCATTTTCCGTCTCAGAGACAGTCCTAGACGGGATGGCTTCAATCAGCTGATCCCATAGAACTCTTTCACAAGACTGAGCAAAACCTACAGTACATGCTGGCCTCATAAAACGGATGAGTGCATGCAGAAGCCAATGAAGGATGTTTAAGACTGCTCCTGCTGAGTGCATATTTTGTAGTAGGGCAGAGGTGAAAATGTCCAAAACGCTGTCATATCCACTTCTAGACGTAGGATTTTATTTGATCTTGTGTAAATTTCCAGATACAGATTCACACATAAATTATGTCTTCACATACTGGAAGTCTGACAAGAATCTATATGTTTGAGGAGGTGAGCCCAGACTGTCCAGACGATTCAGTTTGGAGTTGAAGATGACATTAGAGACAAGCGGTCCGATTCAGGCCAATCCTTCTTGTTCTGCTCAGATTAATAATCACAGAGCTTACTGGGGACAAACAAACTCTGAGTCAGGGACTTAAAACGTGACTCAGGGGCACAAACTACAGTTTGGAAAAGGTCTCTGTATGTATGTGTGTGTGTGTGTGTGCAGTTGCTTTTTGTTCCAAACCTAGATGGCGTTAAGTGTTGTTCTGTCCAGTGAGACAGTCTGCTTTCTTATTTTTTTTCGTTATCTTGTGATTGTGTTATTTTCAGTCTTGTCTTGTATATGTGCTGTTTCCTGTTTTATTTTGATAGTCTGGTTTTCTGTGCCATCTTTTCCTAGTTTTACTTCCTGCCTTAGTTTTCCCGCCCTTGTGATTACCTGATGTCTTCCAGCTTTGGCCCAGCCCTTGTGCCTCTTGTTACCTCGTTACCCTCTGGATTTAGTCTTTGTCCTTGTCCTTTGTCAGATAATTGTGTGTGTTTTGTCTTTCTGTTTACTGTGTTCCTGCTTGGCGTATCCCTTTTGTATCAGAGTTTTATTTTGAGATCCTGTTCTGGTGGTTCTGGATAAAGTTTGTGCCGGTTGCTTTCTGGACTCAGTTTGCTTTCTGGACTCAGTTTTTAGTATGTACTTTGTGTTATGTTTTATGGAAATAAATTAAGAAAACCAACAAAAACGTCCACCTGCTCTCTGTATTTGGGTCCACCATTCCTCACATACTCAACATTTTTGTCTCTCACCGTCTCTTTAGTCTCCATTTGATTGCTTGTCTGACTTTTTGAAGTTACTGAAGTTAGAAAAAGAACAACCCTTAGAAAGACTTCTCATTGGAACTAAATTACAATCAACGTTACTGTCATAAATACATTGGACGCTTACATCTACCCAGAAAGTGCACAAGATCTGTGTGTGTGTGTGTGTGTGTGTGTTGTGTGTGGTGTGTGTGTGTGTGTGTGTGTGTGTGTGTGTGTGTGTGGTTGAGGTGAAAGGATGTCATATGAAGACACACACCAGCCTAATTATATGTCTTCACATGAGTTCAACGGGATCTGACACCTAGTTGGCCCACTGTATGTGTTTTTTTCTAAAACTCATGACTTGGGTTTGATTTTTTTTTTTTTTGCCCTCCCCATCTTTCCATCCCCTGTCTGTCCCAGTGACCCCGTAACTCGTCGTTTAACAGCATCCACCCATTTTTCAGCAGCTGCTGCTACAGAGCGCTCTTTAGTGCCACAGGAATGATAAATGAACCTGACAGCTAACCTGGTTTAAAGGGCTCTGTAACCCTTTTTTGGTGTGCCAGTTCTGGTGTATAATATGTATCATATGAGGGCTGTCCTGCCTCCGGAACCTTTTGGTCTTTGATCCTGTGGATCTGCGGATTAAGAGACGAGTCAGCTGTGACGGACAGGATAGCCACATCAGTGTTAAGTAAGCAGTGATGAAGCCAGTGGCGTAAGGAGGGCGATGTCCAATAGATCTGACCAGTCCCCTTCATTGGGCGGTTATATTCAAACAAAAAACCCAAAACTAGAAAAGGCTGCATTTTCTTAAGAAAATGTATATGTGCTTGCAGCTAAAAAACTGTGTTTAAACATTTGAAATCACTGAAATACTGAAACAGTTGAAGTCATAGCTGGAGTAGCAGCCAAGATGATGGACATTCAGTTCAGGGCTATGTTAGCCGGAAACGCAAAGTTGTGTTTCATTGCATTGGCATTGCAAGGGGGTAAGATGGAGAAACGGGATTCCGCCTTAGTCCCTTTGGGGGGGGGGGGGGGGCTTTTTTACTTTGTAAACCTTTAACATGGACACCAACACAATCAAGGCAAGGAAAAAAGCCAAAAAGCATAATATGAGCACTTGAAGAGTGCTTAAAATTCTCTTGACAGCTGGCTAGCAACACAAACAGGGAAAACATTAGAAGTGCTGTCTAGGAATTCGGGTTGACTTTGTTTCCTGTTGATTGGCCATTGCTCCCACGAGCGAAAATAAAAACACAGTTAATTGGTTCCACCATCTCCATCACGATGGTTTCTGAGTTGCAGTATGCAGGAAATTTCTAGTGTAAACACACGTTCTTCAGGGAGAAGACGCTAAACCCTTAACAACAACAAAACTTGCTCAAACGTTGCATTCAGTTGCAACATAACGTCAGTATGCTCTGTCACTCAGACGCTGGTCTACGGGTTACGCATACTTCACAGTAAAGGCAAGAGGGGCTGAAATTACATGAATGTTCAGGATAATTAATCCTTTCATATATTTCCCATTGGAAAAAATCCTGCGTGTCCTGTATTTAATTTAAAGGGCCAGTGTTGTGGGGGGCTGGCTAACTAGCTGCAGGCCCAGCATTGTGATAGTAAAACAATGAAACGAGCAATTGTATTAAAAGTGAAACAAAGGCTTGAAAACATCTCAAATATATCCCCAGTGTTTTAGGGAATAACAACATGGGTTGTACATCCGTTATGAAACACAACATTAAAATTGAGGATCACAAGCCCTGTGCTTACAAAGAGATATGCACTGTGGGATCTGGGTCTGCAGAATTATGAAGAATTGTGTTTGTGTGAGTGAGCAGAAGTCCGTTTGCCGACTGTCTTGGCAGCTTTCAGAGAAAAGAGCTATTAGGAGGTTTTCCTTGTCTGGAACACGGGGAGAAAGGGTCTGTCTGTCTGGACTGTCAGTCTGAATGATGAGAGCCGTTATCAGGCGTGTGTGCATGTGTGTGTGCGTGTGCATGTGTGTGTGTGTGTGTGTGTGTGTGTGTGTGTGTGTGTGTGTACTGTGCTGACAGTAACTTGGCAGACAATACTTTCAGGTGTTCTGAAAGAAAAGGATTTTGGGACATGAGGCTTTCAAAATTGCTTTCTGGCCCAAACTGCAACTCCGATTTTCCTTGCAGAAGCAGCCACATGACAACATGAATCACTTTGTCATCTGTTTGGCTAGTTAAGCTAGTTAGCATTTCAAATGAGGTGAGGAATCAGATGATGTGAGCAAGTGTGTGTACCTTGGACTGGTGCAGGAGCGCTCCCTGAACATGACCCCTCCTCCACAGGTTCTGGAGCAGTCAGACCACTGAGACCAGGCCGACCACTGGCCATGGACCGCCCTAGGACCATGCTCCCCGTATTTAACACACTGACCCCTCCGACACCACTGGACACAAGAGAAAAAAGATGCACAGAAATAGTTTTCTTATCAGAACTAGAGCGTTAGCCCAAGCTTCTTGCCTGAGTTTCCTGGTTTGGAAAAATGCCCAGTACCACACCTGGACACACACACACACACACACACACACACACAAACACACACACACACATATATAAACCCCATCCAGGGCCTTTCCCAGCCAAACCTGCACTCACACACATCACCACCTCTCTCTCTTTCTAAATATCATCTTTCAATATGTAAAAAAGTATGATAGTTCTGTCTCCAGCTGGGGAGCAAAAATGCTTCTGCAGGTACATGCATGCGTGAGCAGCAAAGATGTTTTTTATTGATACAGGTAACTGGCTTTTAATCAAGTAATAATCCAAACAAACGAATGTAGTTTGAGCTCCCTTTTCAGGGTGCAAGGATTTACTTTGGCTCCAGAAAGTGTCAACACTGTAACTGAAAGGACGACTACAATTTATTACAACTGGGCTCTTATATTCACAGTTATTATTTTTATCAGTTACCATAATAAAGTTGTATTCACTGTTGTAATCACTGCCTTCTGGGAAGACCATGACATCACAACAGCAAAGCCCGATTTATCAAAATGTCAGAAACAATCTGTCATTACAAAGAAAAAGTGTGTGTCGAATCAGGAAGTCGGTCTGAAAACTGTTATGAATGTTTTCCACTGATAGTTTGATCATACAGTTAAGGTTCGCCCTGAGGATTTGTTAATAGCGATAGTTTGGCATTTTCGGGAAATGAAGAAGACAAGATTATGTGTACATTAAATGGGAACCTAGCCGCTGCATGACACTTCCAACTGCTTAAACTTAAGCTAATAAACCCAAATTAAAAACTAAATGTGGTTTTAACGGGTTGCCAGACTATTTCTTATTTCTTGACTTCCTGAAATTTTGCAAGGCAACCAGCGGGGACTTAGGCTGGTTTTATATTTCCAGACAGACAATTTTGCTCAAAAGTGGAAATTTCAACCCCCCCAATGTTGAACGTAAAGATACGCCCTTGGACTAAGTGTATTTAACAAAATGTTGATACTATTCCTATAACTTCCTACTTTACTTCACTTTACTTTTATCACTTCTCTGGCATCAAGTAATGCTGCTCATTAAATATGCCCTTGTAGCCGAGCTGCACCAATCACATCCATGTATCTGATATAGGCGGGGCCAGAGACAAGCTGCACAAATCACATCGGTGCATCTGATAAAGGCGGAGCCAGAGGCGGGCTGCACCAATCACATCGGTGTCTCTGATATAGGCGGGCCATCCCCCCGTGTATTGTTGTGATTGGTCGTAGTGTTATCTAATTATGTGCGGAGAGATTTTCAAATGCATGCTTGGTGCCGCCCCTCGAGATGGACGACTTTCATTACTCAATGCCAGGGTCGGGCACCTCTCCTTTCGGATTTGGGTCTGAATTTCCAGGCTACCATTCCAACATTTCAGCAATCAAATTGGTAAGTACATTGTTATCCGCACCAATATTAATGATATGAAAACCATCTGGGAAAAAAAAATTCATTTATATGCAAAACTTATCCACATTATGCATCTAAATGAGACACCATGGATCCCACATTTGTCCCTTTAATTGGAAATGCATGCGTGGTGTCCAATTGGTAGAGTGAGTAAAAGTGTCAGGGAGCAGAATGAGTGACGGGCTGATCCTCCACAGGAACAAGAAGACATTTCCTCACCATGTCAGGACCACAGCTGGTGCCTTCTGCAGCAGGCATGAACTTGGTCTCGCACCGGTGCCCTGTGCGATGACACCACAGCGACTTGCAGATGTCCTGTCAAACACACACACACACAAACAGGATGAGATGTCTATCAGATATGGTGTTTTTTTAGTTTACCACCGTAGGTTTTTTCATGAAAGAAGAGGCTTCTGGCGTGGTGTTGCTCCCCTCTCTCCTCTTCCTTGACCCGACAGCACATGCTTCCTGCCAGGACCACCATCACGCTGGTAAGCTTCTCCACAAAGCCTCTGTGCCTCTGTGTCAAATCTAATCACTGTCCTTCTGTAATGAAACGGGCTATAATTGTATGTGTCATCTGACCCAACAATACAGAGACAGAGCGAGCGAGTGAGCACAGGGGGAGAGCCGGGGTCGAAAGACAGGCCGCAGAGTCTGGCAACGCGCCCAACTGCAACTGGCAACGAGAGAGGAGCCAGAAAGGAGGGAGTGTAAGAGCAGGAGAGACCACTACGGTGTGTGTGTGTGTGTGAGTGTGTGTATGTGTGTATGTGTGTGTGTGTGTTTTTGTTCCATCAGGAACAAAAACAACAAGGTGGAAAACGTGTGAAAGGCAGCCCTAGAGCCACTCTTAATCAGCGTGTAGTTCATTTACCACCCACTGACTTGCACACAGGTCTAAGAAATGCAGATGTAGTATTTGATCTTCTGTTAGGGAAACATAGCACGGATTTAAAGAAGTCGTGAATAGCCGAGGCAATGTCATGTGTGCTAATCCGTCATATATACGATTTGGCAAAGTCGATTTTCCCAGCAATCCCAGCCCTGGAGAGGATACCCTGTAGTATTTCTAACAGCATTTACATGTGAATCGACGTCACTGAATGCACCCAACATAAAGGTTTATACCAAGGCTTGGGAAAGGGGTGGGGTACGTATTCCCATTCAATTTATTGAATGCATTTCAATGGTAGGTCAAATGTGGGGGGAGAGGGGTTTGAGGTTGTTGTGCAAAGATCATGCTAATTAATAAAGTGCCACTTTAGCAATGCATCATTAGCGCTGTAAAGCAGACAACTGCAGCTCCTGTATAATCGGGCTGCTCCGGTTCTTTACTGGAGGCTCATCTGGTGAGTCTTGGTTTGGGCAAAGGAACACATGAATACTGCTTGATTTAGAAATGTAAAACCAGGACTATTCAACTGCCCTGCAGGGTTAGCTGACGTATTTTGAACTCTTCTTTTTTCAGTGTATAGTGTCTTTGTTGGTTTATATAACATGCTGCCATTTTGGTCCCAACCTTCTAAAAGACTTTCAATAGACATGGTTAAGAGAACACCCTGGTGTAACCTGCAATGACTTCTTTTTTGGACCCTTAGGGGCAGCAGAAACATCCACCATATCAACAATTTTTAAATTGATATGGTTGATTGTTGGCAAACTCTTACCATTTGACACATCCAGCAGTTTGAGAACACCACTAGCATTTCAAGTATTTTTTAAATCATATTATAGTTTTTTTTTTCTGATTTGTTCAACCAACTCCTGAGGGAAATATCTTTAGCTCTTTAGCTACAAAATGCTCCACTTTGGGGGCTGGGGAGGAAGCGTAAAGTGAAAGTAAAACCAAAACAATGGTCAGATGGTAATGCTCTGTAGGTACGTCAAAAGTAAACCTTTGAAATGCAGGTAGTCATGTGAGCCATCGTTAATACAAAATGTTTGATTATGGCTTTTAAAAATGTGTGAGGTGAATGTCTCACCTTGACAAAATCCAGACCGCACAGTTTGGCCTTGGAGCCAAACTGCCACTTGCACTGCGTGTCTGCGTTGTACAGCTGCCCGGGAAGCTGCTCAGGGTACTTGTACTGACCGATCTGCTTGGGCTCGTCCACCAGACAGGATGCCTGGGCTGTTCTGGTGAACACAGCAAATCACACGTGTCAGTCAGCAGGAGGGCACCGACAACTGACTGGCAAATTTGACAGTGTTTGTGCACTTGCACGAGGAACAGGGGCACTACCCAAGGAAGCGGCTGAGGTACTGGCGACTGCAGGTAGACCAGAAGAAGACTCCATTGTTCCCAGCCAGAGTGGGAGACATGATGTTGCCTTCTGTCTTGCGACAAGGGTTCCCTTCACCATCATGGATCATCCCAAAACTAGAGCAAAAAAGTTTAAAGTTTACACATAGCAAGACGCAAAGACATGTTGGAAAGTTTCTAATGAGTAAAAAAGCGAGGGCTTAAAGAAAAGAACATGGGTGTTGTCTTTGTGATGACCAAGCTGGTGTCATTGGTAACCCAACTTTGTTATGTTACATTATATAATAAAATAAAAATATAGCTTGTTTCATGGAGTTATCAGATAAATCACACATGCTTGCTGATGCATGTAGCTAAGATGTTCTGCCTGCATGTTTAGAAATTACTTCTTTGTTAATTTGTCAGTGATTAAAAGTTGTAGGCCTCAGGTCCACATGTTTCTGGGCATGCCTTCTGTATAGCTGGCTACATTCATTAAGATATCGCAGCTTATAGATATTCCGACATATATACCTGGATGAGTTAAAAACAGCATGTTGTCCCTAGTTTGTGTTGAGAGCATGCCCGACAGACAGAGGGGTTTAACCGCAACATGAAATCTAAAAAATATAAAAAATAAACTGCCTCCCATCTCAATGGAAACACATAATCATTGGGCCAGAGGCGGTTTTCATTATTCTCTCATAAAGTGTCATGGAGTGGATGAGATGGTGCTCTTACATAATGCTCTTTTAATTTTGAGTAAATTTGTTTCTTTACATCAGACCACGTTTACATTTAATATAGATTTGTCACATCCACTCACAGCACAGAGCTAATATGGCGACACCATGACACTAAAGGCCAACACAGTTTCATCTGCATGTGTCTGTGTGGTCTGATGTGTCCAGGAACGGTGCTATTAAGCTCGCCAGGATGCAGTTTTTTGTTCGACGTACTTGTGTCCAGACTCGTGAGCGATGGTGAAGGCCAAGCCCAGTCCTGTATCCTCATTGATGGTACAACTCCTGTACTTGCTGCACATCCCACTGATGGGGGCAAAGCCTGCACAGAGGAAGGAAGAGGGAGATAAAGTCAAGTCAAGATACCTGGTTATTAAGTATAATGTACTGACTGCATGAAAAGCTGAAGGTAAACAAAATAACACCTCATAAAGGCAAGATAAAATCCTTTTGTCTTTGTCTTTGTGGTGTAACTAAGCACATTCTTTCTGCTGAAATGTCTGAGACTTGGCAGGCAATTAAACGCCTGTCATATTTGCATATTGCGTGCAGGAAGGGGAATTTCACATCAGCTGCAAAGTGTAAGCTCTCAAGCCCTGGCCAACTTAACCTAAATTTGTTCCTAGACTTTGATAGCCAATCAGTTTCAGGAAGGCCCACAGCTGATGGCGGACCTGACAGCATTAGGGAAAAAGGTAAGTGATCCGGGATGTGGGATTTACTGGAACTGACAGGCTGATGGAAATATTCACTGGTCACAGTTTTTTTCTCACTGTTTTTTCGGGCAGGTGTTTATCGTAATAGATCCACAAATATACAAACATGTACACCAATAAAAACATACAGACCTTTAGAAGTTACTTCCAGTGAATACCTAATTGTAATTTGAGTCACCTTTCACCTATCAGCTAATGAGATAAAGTGCTGCCTTGAGATTACTTACAATTATTGGTGTGAAAGCAATATGATTATGGTATTAGTCAAGCTTAGTTAGCTATGTTGATGTTGTTCCAGCTGCCTCTTGTTCGTACAAGCGTTAAGATTTATGAGTAAACGAACAAAAGCCCATCCTTAAGTGCAACGCGGCTCACTTCAGACATGGTGAACGTTTGTTACGTTGAATTTCCACACGGCTTATCCAAACGAAGCGATAACCTCCAGTGCTGAAAAATTAAGCCAATGTTACAGTTCCAAAAGCTGCAGTTCATCGAATGGCCACTTGAGGCTGGCTCCAGAAGGGAGTCACTCCGTAGACCCCCCATGTTAAATTGCTCCACTTTACAGCATAAATAAACATGTTTACAGCCTGGTACAAAAAAGGCTTTGTTTTGGTCTCTATAGCCAAGTCTCCCCTTTTTGACAACTGTAAGGGATTTTAATAATTAACTCATTTCAATTATATTCAGGCTTAAAGTTCTGTATAATTAGGGGGTTCCACTTTGAGTGACAGGTAGACCGCCATCACAGGAGGCAAGCATAGAATGTTGGCATCATTCAGCCCGCCTCGGCTCCATCCACGCTACACCTCTTTGCCCATTAATGAATTAGCCACTGCCAAAATGGCGAAGGCTGGAGCCACCATGTGCCGCCCATTTTCAGCTTCATTTTGGCCTTTCCAGAAACGAATACATGACGTTACAGACACAACATCCATATTTTATACAGTCACAACTCACACACTTGTTTTTCCCACAGATTTGACCAACTACCAATGTGGGATACCTTTAATGAGCTCTCTGTTAAGTGACAGTTAATCAAGTTGATGTTGGAATTTTCTGGCCGAGGAACATTGTTGTATTTCATACCTCTTAGTCAGGTTTCCTGTCAGCTTCTACAATGTCACTAGCCAAGAAAGGCAAAATGTCAACAAAATCCGACACGCTCGGGTTCACAACGTTGGTTTATAAAATCCTCCACTAAAATGTAGCTTTTGGTCACAGTGGCAAATGAGTGTAATTCTTCACTTACACTCTTCTGCTTCCACCTGTTAAACTTCCATCACTCCTCGTTGTAATAATAGCTCCACTGACATGTCACCTCTACGCCTGGTTTCATGCCCAAAATTACACCCTTTATGCAGGGAACCCTATGTTCTATTCTATGTGCTAAGCTCCCGCATCTCACAGAACTTTGTTGTTATATTATGGGGGGGGGGGCAGTAGCTCGGTGGACTCAGTAAACTGGAGGGTTAGCTGATTCAAGGCCCCGTTTGGGCCAAGGTACGGAGGGTGGACTGGTAGCTGGAGAGATGCCAGTTCACCTCCTGGGCACTGCCAAGGTGCTCTTGAGTAAGGCACTGATCCCTCCCTCCAAGCGCTGGTCCAAAACTGGCAGCCCCCCCACTCTGACATCTCTCCATTAGTGTATAGGACCTGAGCATGTGTGTGCAGTTCAGGCCTGTGTGTAGTGTGTAATAACAACAATAAAGTAAATTGGAATTTTCCCATAGGGAATCAATAAGTATAATTATAAGTAAAATACTACTTACTATCAACAGCTGCTACCAACTTGGCTAAACAAATATAAAGAAATAGGATAGTAAAGGTTTGTCTTGTTTACCCTTGTGTTGTCTTCCCATCAAAATTGAAAATTACCACTTTTGACGCTTTTTTTCAATGTTTACGTTTAACACTACGTAACACTAACTTATTAACTTTAGTTTTGGTTATTTTTGGAATTTATGGTCAATAAACCTAATTTATAGGTAATTATACCTAATGTTTGAGTTAGCAAATTATAAATTAGGAATTATTTATACTAAAATTTCAGGAATGGATGTTGATGGATAAGCAGAGACTGGAATATGTTTTTACAATTTAACTTTTTCTCAATACTATTTCAAAAACACATAAAATTGAATAAGATGCCCCACAATTAATGAAAGTTTGTACTTGCCAAAGAGCATTATGTGGAATCAATTAAATTATTTTGTGTACTTAAAAAGATTGATATAGGAAAAACGTGTCAATTTGACCCGAGGACAACATGAGGGTGCGGTTAGCTGTCCTACCCAGGGTGTCACAGGGCTCATTCTTCCAGGAACAGATGTCCAATCCGGTGAGGAGGACAGCGTGGTCGTGCCGTTTCCCGCCTTTTCCCACCAGACCTGACTGCCACTGACAGAAACTGTTGAGGGACTGGTCGGCATGGTGATTGATGGTCAAGCCAAGCTGGAAATCAAAAGGAGAGCCATAGAATCATACAAGAGTGTGAATTAATCAATCACCACTGCCAAGTGCAAAACAAGCGCATTTCTGCAGAACATTAGTCTGTAGCTCCCGCCCTCCCCCCAATATAATTTACATCATGGTTACTTACTTTTGATACATTAATTAAATACAAATTAATCTATTCTATTTAATTTCACATCACTTACTTACTTACATAGCATTATTTTTTGTACTTTTAAATACTTTTTATATAATGCCACTTTACATTCATTCAGTACTTTTTGCACATTATCTATTCTTTGTCTTTTGTTTGTTGGTTTGCTTTGTACTGTGGAAATACTGCTGCTGTTACGTGGGAAATTCCCCCACTGTGGGATGAGTTCAGTGTTATCTAATCTAATTTAATCCGTATCAACTCACCGGGTCCTGTTCCAGGAGTAACAAGCTAACCACCACTATGTTGATGTCCGTCCCAATGGTGCCATCTTTGAACAGACTGGAAACCTGCAGAAGAGGAGAAAACTGTTTAAGACGAAATATCCTACGAGTCAAATCTAATATTAATGGTTTTCTAATTGTCCTATGCTCTCATGTTATAAATATTCATGGAGTCTTTCATAAATAAGCATGGGCTCACTTTGAGGATCCCTTTAATGTGAATTTCTATATTTCATTTCATTTTATTTCAAACCTGAAGAAAACCTCAGAGTGTCTAGCTGGAAAAACAGAATGGGAAAACAACATGTTTGTAGATTAGCACGCTTGGGTCAGCTTGGCTACCCCCCCCCCCTCAGCCACTTGACCACTACGTTAGAGCTAGCTTGGCTCCCCCCCCCCCATCCACTTGACCCTTCTCAATCTCCCATATTACAAAACAGAGCAGATTTCCCTTGCGTCTTTGAGCCATCACTATGTCAAATGTTTAGTTTATTTTAGTTTCCTTGTTTCAAAGAACATAAAAAACAATTACATTTATGAAATACATGTAAAAATACATGTTACGTGCTACCCCCTCCTCCTTCCCTTCTCCTCCCTTCTCCCACCCTCACCATATTCATGACGGTGAGGACGTATGTGGTGACGTTGTCCCTGCCGTGTTTCTCCAGCATCTTCCTGTCTGCCACCACCAGGGTCTCCACATTTAGCCCCCCCACCCTGTTGGAGTTGATGGGCGATCTCTTTGCCCTTCCTGGCCCTTCCGCCTCGGGTATCGCAAACTCGTCAGGCATGATGAAACTGTCCTCAGCAGGAGGCTTGGGAGCGTCTAGGAGGGCAAAAAAAAGGAAGGACGGAAGGGAGGAGAGAGCATGGGGAGGGAGATAAAGACAGAGTGAGAGAAAGAGAGAGAACTTGGCAGTGAGGGTCAAATTGAATGAACTGTCTATTTCCTGGCTCGTGCCGGGTGATAGGAGTATAGCCTCTGGTGTTGAAAGGACAGGAAATTCACTCCCCACACCGCTTCCTACCTCTCACCACCAGCCTGTGGGCTGAGTCGCCTCAGGCTGATCCAATGATTCCTGTTACAGTAGACACAATGCACTCAAAAACATTTACCACAGACACGATCTTCATAATGAATGTGGACATATCTACAGACTGCAGTGGTTCTGGGTTAACTGCTTCATAAAATACTAAGGCCTCGTCCACACGTACTAAAATAATCTTTTTTATCCCATCTTCCTTGGCATCGGTTTAAGAATAAGTGCATCCAAACGGATCCATTTGTTAAAATGACTCAACACATCAATTCCTGTTCCACGCCTATAGGTGGCACTGTTTCCGCTACAGTAATTCACCAAAAAATGGAGAAGAAGAGGCGTAGCATGCGCATCAATCTTGTACACAAACAGACAGTAGAAGAAGAAAGCAAAACCCAAGAAGAAGATGGCGTAAAACTAGTGCTAGGAAACCAGAATCGTTGGTGTGTTGTTGTGGGACGTCGTCGCATGGTAGAGCTCGAGGGGTGTGGTGTTGACATCATCGTTACGCAAGTACGCGGCTTCGCCGTCCAAACATTGACGCAAGGGCGACGTATTTTTGAAATTTTTCACCCTAGGTTTCAAAAAAGTGCGTTTTTTAGGCGGTGCGTTTACAGGAGACGTTTGGACGATCGGCCAAAACGGTGTAAAACGTGCGTTGGCACCAAAAAGCATTTCCATGTGGATGGTCCCTTAATTTAGACTTTTGTCCCATGAAAGGTGATTATATTGCAATAATGCTGGGACAATAGTATGTGTTACAGAACACTGTGGTGTATATACAGTATGTGTTATATACCACATGTGGAATATATATATATATACACACACCTTAATGTTCATCAGTTTTTTTTCTGCGACTGAAAATTCAACTAATGTTTTATTGGTACATTTTGTAAAAAGGGTGCATGGAATTAACTGACAAGTCAACATACGGTTACTCCACTTCCTCAACATACATACACACTTACACACATCAGATGGTAAAGTACAAGGAATAAAAGGTTCCCTTACATACATTGCTTGCGGGGTCCGCAGAAGTGTTGCCCCTGCAGCTCTCCATGCTGGTTGTCGTGGTGATGATGCTGCTGTTGCTGATGATGATGATGATGATGATGATATGGTGATAAAGGTGCGGGTTGTCAGTTGTGGAAGAACCGGAGCTAGATCTACTGTGGACAATGTGTTCCGCTGAGCGTTTGTAGACGACATGCGGGTGGTGGCCATCGGGGGGGCTGTAGCTGTGTCGTGTAGCCAGGTGTTGGGGTAGCGGGGCAATTAAATACTCCTCCTGAGACACTCGGATCAAACCTGACTGGAAGATACAAACAATGAGTGAAAGCTCACAAACATAACACAAAAGTCCTTCTATATTGAATGAGGTGTTTAAGGGCTGCTTGATTATGGGGAAAAAATAATAAGCACAGTTACTTTGGTCAATATTAAAATCGTTATTATTTAACATGATTACTCATTGACTTTTGGAAAGATGTTGCGTTTACTGAAGACAAAAAACAATGAAACCCTTAAACAAATCAACAGTAAAAACACATTGAAAGGTGAAGCTTTTTTTCTTTTTCATTAAGAACAAGATAGAAAAAGAGTTTATTTGCAAAAGTAATGTACAAATAAAAACAACAAAACATTTTCTTTTCATTTTCTTAGGAGCCAAAATAGAAATTGCGATAAAAATTTGAATTATTGAACAGTTTTCATGAGTCGCTGCTTTAAAAAAAAAACAGACAGTTGCCATAATGATATAACATCCTACATACATATCATGCACCTCACATACTGAACAAAAGCCACTTCTACTTCCAGACCCCCCCCAGCCCCCCCAGTGAAGCTACAGTGCAGCTGAAGCAGCAGATTAATGAAGCCAACACTCATTACTACACACACTTCACTTCCAAACCCAACTCGATCAGCCCCATCTACAGTTACCACCTATCCTGACATTAGGCAGATGTGCACATCTTCTTTAGCTGGAAGACAGAATAGTGTGAAATCCCTTCCTTTCATGGGGAGCTGTGCCTTGTTTTTAATTCATTTAAAGAGTTGTGCACCTAGACTAGGGTAACATCAATTCACTCAAAGCAGACTACATTGCAGTACTTCTTGCCTACATGTTCAGATCAAGTACAACACTGTGTTCCTGGCTTTCTTTCCCAAAATAAAGTTTATTGTGTTTTTTTTTAATTACATCAATTTTAAATGTGCTGTATTTATATAGCGCTTTTCTAGTCTTAATGACTACTCAAAGCGCTTTAACATCATACAGGACCACACACTGTGGCCGAGGCTGCCGTACAAGGTGCCACCTGCTCATCAGATAAACACTCACACACATTCACACGCCGATGCGCAGCACCGGGGGAAACTCGGGGTCTTGTGTCTTGCCCAAGGACACTTTGACATGGGACTGCAGGGTCAGGGATTGAACCACCAACCTTCCGATTGGCAGGCAACCGCTTTACCACTGAGCCACGGCCGCCCCTTAAAAAGTTGACCAATGTAATTTTTGGAATTGGATTGGTTTATATGCATTTTGATGATACATATTTTCACACCTGAGGAAGGTCAAATTGAGGGCTGATTTTATAGATATTTGCCCAATTATACTATTAGCTGTTGCGGCCTTTACCCTTCTTTGAATATTAAATTTTTGTCCTGCACCAGCAACTAAATGGGCGTGTGCAACATCGTGTTCTTTTTTTATATTTTGCACATGGAAATGTTTATGTAATCATTTAATCAAAAGTAAAAATAAAACATTCACTACTTCATCTATTCCCCGATACTTATCACACATTTCTACATTAAAATAGTCAACTAATGTTTACCTGAGTGGACACCCATGGCTACATTCATACTGGTGACACCAACAACCATTATGACTCTACTCTTGTAGAAAAGGGGAACATTTGAATGGATTCTGCCTTTGTTTACATTAAATATCACAATATTTTTAAACAAATATCTTGATATTGCAATAATATTGGAGGGTGGACAATAGTTGATGACTAAGTGAGTAAAGGAAAAGTAAAAGGACGGCTGATAAGTCCGACACTTATATATTTTGTCCACAGCAGAAGTATAAAGCAAATTACAGTAACATGTCCGGCGTGTACCATATTTTCATATTGGCATACTAGCTCAGTGGTTTGGGTCTCAGTTTAGTCTGAGTGTCCTTAGCTGCCCTCTGGACTGAGAGACCGAGCTACTGAACCTTAAACATTCCGTCTGACCATGGAATTCTACCTAATTCCCTCCATGACCATTCAAAAGCACACTAAATAGCTGTGCAATCAATCAGAAACACACACATCCATAAGAGCATATGCTTACTAAATATACCAAAAAACATACACCCACTGACCCAATAACCCCTGACCTTTGTGTGTGTGTGTGTGTGTGTGTTTGTGTGTCTGTCTGACCCCATTCCCCCCCAGAGTAGCAGGTGGCAAAATAAACAGAGGCAAGACAAAAGGGAAGCCATGGCGAGGCTCGTGTTGTCAAAACAGTGCCTGGATACATGGCAGGCTGCCATCATCAGCCCCATCCATCCCTCTGACCATACATCCGTCTATCTTTCCATCAATCCATCCCTCTAGCCTTCCATCCTTTCCATCCATCCATCCATCCCTCTGACCGTCCAGCTGCCAGCACATCTTTCAGCAGTTCATAAATCATCTTCTCCATCCATCAGTATGCTATGGTGCGATGGGAAGTTTTGCAGGAAGTTAACTGTCATCTTTTATTATTTTGACTACATGTAAGGTCCACATGGTCCAGTGGTTGGGAGTTTTTGTTCTGCAGTGTCAATGGTTTGAACCCCAGCCCATCAATACCTGTCAAAACAACTCTGAGCTAGATACTTCACAGCTACCTGCTCCAGCGGCAACGCATTGAATGGCTGAACCTGCAAGCACAAGGCTGGAAAAAAGATGTCCCCCTGGGTCATGAATAAAATATATCATATCCAACTCTTGAATTAAAAGAAAGAAGCTCCTCTGTAAAAGAATGTCTGCACATTCCCAAAATAGACAGGAACTGAAGGAGGTCAAAGGAGGTGTCTCCCATCAACACACCCTGTTGTCGCCTCTCATTAGCCCATCTTTTCATCTGTCTCTCTGTCATTCACAACAAACTTGACCTGAAAAAACACACCTCATCAAATATTCCTCTTTTAATGATGAAAGGCTTTTATTTGATTCATTTTTGACATTTTCCTCCTGTCGAACAATATGAGTGTAATCATCCCGCACAGTGGGAGATCATTTCCTAATTTCTTCTCCCCCTTTACAACATTACACTGACTCATTAAGATGACATGATAATACAATTCCTAAACATTAATAGGCGATTATTTTGTATTGTAATGTCTAATGTAATTGTCTTTTTGCAGGACTTATCATCTGATTTGCCATCATTCCATGGTAGAAGTAATGACTAACACCTAACCTGCCTGGCAACCACTACATTCCATCAATTACACTATGAAAGACCCAACTGGCTGAAGTTCCTTCATTAACTTACAACGTGTCTGTTTGTCTGTCTGTGTCCTCTCTCTCTCTGCAAATATCTGTGATGCTAATGCCCCCCCCCCCCCCCATCTAGAACAAAAGCCGGTCAGACGCGTCTTTTACTCGCACGTCTTGCGCATTAGATACGCTCTCATTTTGATCTATGCAGTGGTGTGCACCAGCTACAGGGAGCCTGGCGTCACAAGGGTTCATAACTAAATTTACTACAGATAGGCTACTGAACAAAAGTATTAATGCAACACTTGTTTTAGGTACCCAAAAGTCTTATTTCTCTCAAATATTGTTCAAAAATCTGTGTTAGTGAGCACTTCTCCTTTGCCGAGATAATCCATCCACCTCACAGGTGTGGCGTATCAAGATGCTGATTGGACAGCATGGTTATTGCACACGTGGGCCTCAGGCTGGCCACAATAAAAGGCCAATCTAAAGCGTGCAGTTTATTTATTAGGGGGGTCCAAAAACCAGCTAGTAAAAACGGAGCTTGCACTGAATGTGTTTGTGCAATTTTTGTAATTTTTGTTTTAGATGCAGATGATCATATAACCAAACAATAGTCCAAATGACATAAATTTAATAATTGGGAGTCTACATAAGATAAACACTTCCTGATGTTTATTTAATGTGTAAAGAGTTTAAAAAATAATTTTTTTTTGCTTGAAGCTTTGAAAATCTCAGACCAGATTAAACTGGTATAGACAGCTGTTGCAGTGATGCGTGGACGTTGCGGTTTTCGGTCCAGACAGGGAGTAAAAGTAAAAAAACATGTACATGCATGTTTTAGAATATTAAGCAGCTTGCAAAACAGTTCTGCTACATTACCCCCCCCCCCCCCCCCTTGTCAAGTGTAATGCTCAGGTGCTGGCCTATACATTTAATGATGTGAGATGAATAAGATGGATGAGCTGTATAGAGTTTCCCAAAGTTCACAGGCGCTCTCCGCCAGAGAAAGGCAGCGGAGAAAGGCCCGCTGCAACGCTCATACAGCAGACCTCTAGTTATCTTCACACATTAACACTTGTAAGATCTGCCAAGATTAAAGGGATGAACACTCCCTGCTAAACACCACTTTACTTTCCTCCCACGTTCACATGCACACTCACACATTTCTCTTTCTCTCCTTCTCTGACCTCACACACAGATTCACCTCCCATCAGCAGTGGTACTATTTCTACATGAAAAAAACCTCAGGACTTTTTCCCTTTCGTTGGGTAAAGCCAATCCAAGCCACTCCAACAAAACGTTCTCTCTCTCCCTCTCTTTCTTTGGCAACATTTTGGTATATGTCAGGGGAGACAGCATCTTTAGCCTGTCTCTGTATAAACTGTCGTCTCTTTTAAGGTTCCCTACCATGATATTATAAGGCAAATGAGTAAGTGCTTACATGCTGTTAAAGACTGGTGCCGAGCGGCGAGAAGCCCCAGAGTGGTGATTACCCTGCTCTAAAGCACATCTGCACTCCAGCTCAGCACAGAATCATGTGAACAGTGTGTGGTGAGGGGGAAGAAATCATACAGAAGCAGGCCCCTCAGGCATCAAACTTATTCAACAGAATCACAATCTGAGTAATTACAGTTTGCTCAAGTGAATTATGTGTCTTCAAAATGGTGTAAGAACTGTGAAGAGAAGAGATGGTAATTTTGGATCTTGACAGGTTATGCCCTGTCATTGCATTGGTTAAATATCTCCTCCTTTAACTTCCAATGACTGTAGCGTTTTTTAGAAATAAAACAAGATTGGGGAACCGCAGCCAGGCTGTTTGCAACAACTCCATTAGAGATAGTATGTTGGGATAACCCTTGTCATGTACCACTGATTAGGATCACAATGTGCCAATAGCCTGGGGTCTTCTAGTCCTTGTTTGGGCTCACTAATCTTCTTTGAACAACCTACTGACACCCTCTTAGCATGTCTATGGAATACAGCAGAGGTGGGCACACACAAAGACAGAAACTGATGGTGCTGGTTGAGTCTTTTGTCATTTGGAGCCTCCGGGCAGGGTTCCACTCGCTATCCCCTGTAGACACCACAGGGAACAGGAGGACTACTCCCACACCAGCACATACAGATAGAAATGTCCTTCTTCAAAGTGCCATTAATTGCACTTTAACTTGGGTTACAGAGCAGCTGTAACACATTTACGGACTTGGAAATCCCGGGGTACAGTGATGCAAATGATGTGAAAGTGTAATTTAAGAATGAACTAAAAGCAATGCTGTAATTTGTGCGATCAAAACCTTTTCATTTTCTAGCAATAGCACCTGGAGCTGAAAAGGTGGAGGGTATCGCGATGGGAAGTCTGCTGTCTAGAAATATCTGCCTATCACGTTGTAAAGGCCCAGACACATCAAACAGACAGCAGAGAACAAGCAGCGATGACGGCCGACACATCACTTGTGTTGGGCCCAAAAGTTGCACTTCAACACACACAAGACTACAGCCAACAGCAAACTAGTATGCATGTTCTGCACCTGGGTGAAAGGAAATAACTCTCCATACCAGCAGGTGACTGTTATTATTCTGTATTAGTCATTGAAAAATACAAACTGTTTTTTTTATTAAATATTTATTGGGCTCCTTAAAGAGAAGTCCTAGACAATGGATACATAGCTTATATGTCAGCAGGAACCAACTTTGACCAAGCTTAATTTGAAAAGCTTCCGGGTGCTAGTGCTACTTGCCCCACCTTTCTCTAAACTCTACAACCGAGGAGGCAAAGTGCAAAATTAGCATGAACCTTTTTCAGAATGGTCACACTTATCAGACCCAGGCTGAACAATACTAGCATTTATGGAGAAAATCTGTTCCAAACAACAGATGCAACACACTGATAGACAATCTCTTCCTTCACATTTACTTCATGCTTTCAACTAAAACTCTCACTTGTGCTTTATCACAAATCAAGAACTGTTCTGTAGCCTTTGTATTGGCCATGTGTACCAACAACTACCAAAGCTTTATGATGCCTGACGTCTCCCTCCACCTACAGAGGTGGACACTACTTTTTCATCCAGCCTTGTCCTGGAAGACCATATATCCACTTTTACGGTGGAACAACCTTTCATTTGCCCTCTGACCCACAGAAGCCCCAAAAGTCATTTTACCCAGGCCTTTGGTATCTTTACAACCATCACTGTTCACATGAGCAACAACAATAATTAAGAGATTCCAGAAGAGAAGGTAGCCCATGTTGTGTTGTCAATGGTTGACAACCTCCTGTACCAAAACCTCCATTGGCAATGGAAACTGCTCCTCTAGTTCTACATGGCCACTAGTGAAAGATCCTCAGAGTCAAAACACTTAATTTAAAAGCCCAGGACAGAATTGGACCACTCTCACTATTTAGCCCAGATTGTATTGCCTACCGAGAACTGAAATGCAGACCACATGGATTGTACTATAATGTGATTGTTGGGGCTGGAAGGTTGCAATGTGCTTACCTTGCACAGCAGCTGGATTTTGGGAAATCAAATTCTTGCATGATGACATATCC